>NC_141346.1:6125209-6725209 GCF_057382095.1 Aulonocara sp. 'chitande type north' Nkhata Bay
TAAATTATTTAAAAACAGTCTTGAATTGGTCTAATTAAATTAAAATGTCTTAAATCAAACCTTCAGAAACACGAGAAGTCAGATCTCTCTTTCTTGCTGTCTGATGGATGGCAGTCAGACAGAGACGGTTTCATTGTTGGTGACATTAAAAAGTCTTAAATCTAATTTCAGAACATGTAGGATCGCTTTTATCCTCAAACACATCCACCACAGAAGAAGAAAAACACTGGATCAGATTAACGGTTAGCCAGTTGTTTTTATTTGGACTTTTTCCACAGGGACAGTGCACATTCATGAACAATGGAGGAGCTTAAGATTGCTACCAATAGAAATCCAATAGTGTTTTTTATAATCAATGAAACTGTTTTTATTTTTAATATCTTACTGCATTTTGTATACGTTCATGCACAAGTTTTAAAAAACAAAACACTAAAGCTATTCTGTTATACCTGTATGCAAAAAATACACTGCACCCACAATATTTTACAATTCAGCAATAACGATCAATCTAATAAACTTAAACCTGCACCATCCTCCATATTCTGGTATTCTAAACAGTACTTAGCAGAAATATTAAACAACCTAAATAACAGGGTTGCCATCTCCCAGCAAAAAAAAATAAAAAATAGGGAACAGCCCCTCTGCCTCATGATGCTTAATCGACGTAATTGACTTTAATTTAATGCATGTGTAAAACAAATACAAATAAATCATTTTTTCTACAACAATTAAATAGATTCAACATCTTTCATTAACAGAATTGCAGACTGCACAGATGGTATCTTCCCAAAGGAAAAAAGTACTATAGCTTATTAGGGTATATATTAGACTTAATAGTTACTATATACAATAATGGACTTCTATACATGTTACAGCAAATACAAACTTTGGTTGTAAGGTTCAGATAATTATTTATTAAAGCTAGAGATTTTAAATGAGAATAAGAAAGAGAAGTGTTTCTTTGTGCCCCCCTTTCCCTGTTAATGCCATACCTGGCCCTCTGGCATAACTTTGCTAGACCCGCCCCTGAAAAGTTGCCAGCTGTCACCAGTGTTGGGGAGTAACTGAATACATGCACCAGCATTACGTATTTAAAACACAAAATATGAGTAACTGTATTCAGTTACAGTTACCGTTTAAAAGGTGTTATTCAGAATACAGTTACTTTGTTGATTACACGGCGGTCTTTTCCTGTTTCATATTTTAGGCTGTGCCCTCTATGGGTAATTCAACGCCGGTGGAAACCCAAACAAAACACGCATTAGGAGGCTCTAATGCCCGTGTCTCAATCTCACGGCCCATGTCACCTCTACTTGCGGCCCACATAATAACGTGAAGAAATATTTTTAAAAAGTATTATTCAAAAATGATTTAATATGAAGGCAATAGGCAGAGAGTTACGGGCATAGCATGTATGAAGCATGTAAATATAATAATAACCACTGCAGCCAAGAAGAGTGCCTGACGAGCCCAGCTGTAAGTAAGCTATTAAAACTCGACTGTACACTGTGTTGGTGTTTTCCTCCGAAAACAATAAGTTCCGTTGGAGCAGCCTTTCAACGCCTCTCTCTGTCTCTCGCAAGCAAAGTTGACCCACACAACAAAGTAAAGCTAGTTTTCAGCTACGAGCCCGACACAGAGCCCGACGTATTAGCCAGAGGTCCCTTTACTACGGTTCGGAGCCGCGGACCTGTTTTATATACACGGGAATAGTTTTCTACACGAGATCGCTGCAAAAAGTGCAGCCTTACCTAATGTCCACCTACTGTTACTCATTTATATTAAGATTTAAACATCTAGTTGGTGTTGGTATGGCGAGTGACCTTCAGTTATAGTAATAAATGACACAGCAATAGTACATTCATGTAGTTGTAAAAAGCATGACAATATATTAAGTAATTAAGTATTCAGAATATGTTACTCTCATTGAGTAAAGTAACGGAATATATTACAAAATACATTAGGGGACACGCTAATGTCCAAAATACAATGGAGCTGCTGTTAGTGGGACAGGACTTTATTCAGTCTCTTTGACATGATGAAAAATGAAGTGAATGGATGGATTCCCAAAGGAAAAAAGTACTATAGCTTATTAGGGTATATATAAGACTTAATAGTTACTATATACAATAATGGACTTCTATACATTTAATCAGATGATCACTTTGGTTGTAAGATTCAGATAATTATTTAATAACAGCCAGACATCTTAAATGAGAATAAGAAAGAAATTTCTTTGTGCCCCCCTCTCCCTGTTAATGCCCTACCTGGCCCCCCTGGCAACACTTTGCTAGACCCGCCCCTGCACAGTTACCAGCTGTCAGCTACCTAAAAAAGGATGCTGGTGTTATTTGTCTCTCAGAAACAGTTCATAACTTCCCTTCAACTCATTCATGTCACCTAAAAGGTAAACCTGTTTCTCCATCACCTGTTCAGCTCTGATGGTTCAGTAAGGACATCTCCTGGTTTCATCTTCATGTTTCCCTCTCACCACATATCCAAACCGACATCATGACCAGCAGCTTTACAGCTGTGGCTCCAGCAAACATCAGCTGATACTAGAAAGTAATATTGAGTAAATTCTAGCAACAGTTTATCAAGCTTAAACGTGCTGTAGTTTATCCACTGGTTTCCTCCTTCTGGGGCAAAGTGGGCGATAAACAAACAAGAGAGAAAAGCCGATCAGCTGATCATTGATCAGTTTCATGATTGAAGTAGCAACAGGAGAGGGAGGGGGAGAGAATGAGAGAAGAAGAGGCAGCTGTGCAGCGTAAAGACACGGAATACCTCCAGCTTTGTGCCTTTTTTTCCATTCTAGCTGAAGTACGGGACAAATCATGTTCCTTTTTACCTCATTATGGAACTTTAAAGTTCGACCTCCTCGGCTGTAATTGGTCCAGCCCAGAATCCAGAAGTCCAACTTTTTGTGCAATGGTTAGCATCTTCTTCTGCCTTTTGGGTGCTACCGCAGGTGCCTTTGATGTCGACATTGCTGTGTTTGTTGTCTTCTGCTAGCCAAGATTTATGTATAGTTGAGAAGCATTTTGTACTGGACAGGAGACACGGCACAAGATTGATTGAGCATGCATCAAGACATTGATTGACAATGGTCTGCAGCCAATCAGGACGCAGAACACAATGCACTGTACAAAACAAAGAAAGAAAAGCATGCAAAATTGCACCCCAAAAAATCAGCGAAACAGTGAGGCTGCGAAAAGTTAACCCCGTTATAGCGAGGGACCACTGTATAAAGGTTTTGCACATGATGTCAGGCCTAAGCTGACCGAGGAGTCGGATCAATGCAGCTGTTTCTGTTCATATTGTCCCTTGTTTGACCTGCAGAGGAGACAAAAGACAGTCAGACACACGAACGATTGCCTGCCCCCCCACCCACACACACGTGCAAACAAACACAAACCAACAAACCTTTGACTTTGAGCAGCACAGTTTTCGCTCTCCAGATCTTCCCATACACTACACATTTGTATTCTCCACTGTCACTCTCTTTGGGGGTTTTCAGGGTCAGACTGAGGTCTCCAGTTCTCAGCAGGTCTTCATTCATTTTCGTTCGGTCTCTGTAATCCTGGTGCTGTTCTCCAGGCTGGTCAGAGCCGTTCTTATATACATGGATCGTCTTTTTTTGGGTTATAGTGTACCCACTCCACTTCAGCATCTCCAGGCAGGTTCTGTGATTTTTGAAGGGCAGCTGGACAGACTCCGCCCCCTCCTCCACCTCCACCTGACAGACTGAGAGGACAACAAACACAACATGAGCTGTACAAAGTGTGATTGGTGTTCAGAGCAGCATCATGTGACTCTTGTTCTGCACTAAATGAAGCGATGGAGTGGCGCCTCCTTCAGGCAGAGAAACAGCTCATGGAGAGAAATAATTCCATCCATCCATCCTCTTCTGCTTATCTGGGGCCAGGTCGCAGGGGCAGCAGTCTATGCAACAAAGCCCACACCTCCCTCTCCAGCCACCCCCTACAGCTTTTCCAGGGAAACAGCAAGGCGTTCCCAGGCCAGGTGAGAGATATGATCTCATTATCAAGTCCTGGGTCTACTCCAGGGCCTCCTTCCAGTGGAACATGCCTGGAACAACTCAAATGTCTTGATGCATGCTCAATCATCCAGGTAAGTAAATTCCAAATTCTGTTCATCTGGACATAGTGTTTTCAGTGGGAAAAACGTTTCATCATCGTCCAAGTGACTTCTTCAGTCTCAGCTGACTGCAGGTTTCCCCAATCTTATAAACAATACATTTGCATTCTAAGGAGCTTGGCCCATCTTCAAGAAACTTAAAGAAGTCCAGACACTTTTCTTTCCAAGCTCCTTAGACTACAATGACCTGGATGACTGAGAACAGTACAGTACATTTGCATAATGACTGAAACTAGCACCACTGAATGAACAAGGGGCTGAGAGGTCAGGTTGTTTATTTGCAAGTTGTCATGACCATTGATCAAAGCTCACTGATCAAAGACCACTGATCAATAGCCATGAGTACCATTCACAGAGAGTTGAGGAATGTCTGCAATCACAGCATTGTAAGATGGTCACAGATGTACCCTCCTCGATTCAGAGATGGTCTTTCCCTTTTCATGTAAATGGCCTCCTTGACTTCGCCCTATTAGCACCTCGTCCTTTACTCTCGCGCTGCTCCGTGTGGCAAATCGAGCGCACCTCTCTGCATTTCAAACACACGTCAAAACAATTAAGAGCACCCGAGGCAAGCTCGGAAAGCCAAGCAGAAGTTAATTGTAGAGATGAGAGGATAATGGCTGCTGAAGAAAGAATGCTGTTGGTTGAAAAGAGAAGTAAAACAACTTCAGTGGTTGGAAACAGTATGGGTTGGCGGAGTCAGACGTGGATCAAGCAGACATAGTGTGTAAACTTTGCTACGGTGTCGTAGCTGCACCACAGAGCAACACTACAAATTGACATACCTCAATGTCAGTTTGATGCAATTGTGCATTGTGTGGCTACACAGCTTGCCTTGATGTTTGGTTATTTGTATGCATAAATATTATGCAGTATTTTGAAGTTCACTAAACATAGATGTTTACATTTTTCATTTATTTTTTATATTGCAAACATTTGCACTGTTATCAGTATTTGCAAACTATTTTATATGATTTTTTGACAATCTTTAAAGCCATTATTCAACACATTGTTATTGTTAAATAAATATCGTCAAATAATCAAGATCTCAATTTCAGTGAAAAAAATCGTGATTATCATTTTTGCCATAATCGAGCAGCCCTACCTTGAGGCGACTGTTGTTGTGATTTGGCACTATATAAATAAAATTGTATTGAATTTGTGGGGATAGGTTAATTGGATAATCCAAATTGTCACTAGGTGTGAATGTGCGAATGAATGTGAGTGCGAATGGTTGTCTGTCCCTGTGTGTTGGCCCTGCGACAGACTGGCGACCTGTCCAGGGTGTACCCCGCCTCTCGCCCTATGACAGCTGGGATAGGCTCCAGCGCCCCCCGTGACCCTGAAAAGGATAAGCGGAAGCGAATGGATGGATGGATGGATGGATGTATTGAATTTTCATTTACAGCTGTAAAGTACCTCTACATGATGCTGTGGTGTCAAACTTACTGCAGCAAGTGTGGCTCTGTTTATTGTCAGTGAGTCAAATTGCCAATTTAAATAGTATTTTATCTGTATTAACTTAGAATCCATGGACACATCATTTTCACTCTTATTATCTTTCACTTCACAATAAAAGCCTCATATTTATGGCTGCTACACCCTGACATTTGACAACACCCAAATGACTGGATCATGGTAAATGGTAAACTGGTTCTCATATAGTGCTGACAATCACATGCATTCATACTCTGATAGACAAAACTAACAAAACTACTGATTTGATCCAAACTCAATCACACCAGAGGCTTTTATTTTGAAGTTAGGATAGTTAAAACTTCATTTTTAATCGTCTTCTTAGTCTGTTCATTTAAATGGACAGTTGCTCCACCTGACATTTTTGGCTTTTACATCAAAACATTAAAGATTTTATATCATTTGAATAAACTAAAAATAGATTAAAACTAAAAGCTTTTAGAAAATAAACTCCTACATGACCTCTGACCTTCAACCTGTATCTACAGCACTGACCTCTGACTTTCAGCTTCACTTGCTTCTTCAGGAGGATGTTTCCCTCCACGCTGTAGACGGTGCAGGTGTAGATGGAGTAGTCTTCCTCTGTGGGGTATTTCAGGGTCAGACTGAGGTCTCCAGTTCTCAGCAGGTCTTCATTCATCTTCGTTTGCTCTTTGTAATCCTGGTGCTGTTCTTCAGGCTGGTCAGAGCCGTTCTCATACAGGTGGACCTTCCTGTTGCCTCGTTCCTTCCACTCTACTTTAGCAACTTCAAGCAGGTTTTGTGTGGTTTTGCAGGGCAGCTCGACATATTCAACCTCAGAGTGCTCTGGCTTCACCTCAGCGTAATCTGTGGGACAACATAGGAGAAAACAAGGTTGGATGGAGACATTTGTGTTGACTGCTGCACGCTGCTGCTTCACTGGTAATGCATTGTACCTCATTCAGACCCATTGTTAGCAGCATAAACTCAGCCACTTACAACATTTTGAAACACCTTGCATCCTTACACCTCTTGTGGGAAACACCCCACACCACATCAAGAACTCCACCGACTTCACCGACAAGGTCCAGAAACTTACCCTGGATCCAGATGAAACCATGGTGTCCTTTGATGTAATCTCTCTCTTCACATGCACACCCAGCACGGAGGCCGTGGAGACTGTCAGAAAACGCCTACAAGAAGACAGAACCAACTTCACCCCTGATCAGATTTGCCTCACCACCACATATTTCAAACGCAACAAGGGTTTCTACAGGCGAAAACATGGCTGTGCCATGTAGCCAACCTTTACATGGAGGAAGTGGAAAGAAAGGCTCTTGGCTCTTTCAAGGGGAGAGTACCCAGCCACTGGTACAGATACGTAGAGACAACTGAGTCAAAATCAAAACACAAGAAGTGGAATCCTTCACAGTAGAGCAGGGCGATATGACCAAAAATATTTATCACGATATACATTTGAAAATTTGCCATAACGATATAACTGATGATATAATTGACACTAGACAAAATACAACTCCACAACTTTATTAGTGCAAAAAAAACCCATCAATGTATTTTCACTTAAACGAGCAGCAGTTTTTTATGTGAATTAAAGTTATATAAACAATTAACAGTGCAAATGCAAATTCCTTGCTGACAGTTTAACCAAAAGGCATTTCCAGTGGAAATTGGCCAACATATCCTCAGCATAACCATGTATAATATCCACAAAACTTAAAAAGATGTTATACAAACAATATGGTACGGTGGCCCTGAGAGGCCAAACGGACTGCAACTTCAGAAAACACTTGCAAAAAGAAAAACGCTGCAAAAAGAAAAACGCTGCAAAAAGAAAAATGCTGCAAAAGCACACAAAGCACAACGGAAATAGGAAAAAAGACAACGGAAATGTTTCTGGGGAGACAATAACCGGACGGACCAGTTGCATGAACCAAAACATGCTTGTCACTACCCGATCCGTACCGGAAACCCAATCAGTACCCCGCATGCGCAAATTTTACGTCACTTCCTCTCTTTGTCAACATTGCGACATTCAATATATTTGAATGACACGGTTAGCGCCCAGTTAGCTCCTAGCATTTCTCAGCAGCTCTGCCTCCTTTTCGACTACCGGGACATTTAAACAATGGATAATCCGTATCTGCAACAAATTTTTGCTTTTCTCCTCAACAGAGAGCGTTCCCCGATTGAACAACAGCGCCGTAAAATAAGAAGAATGGCGCCTAATTACAGAGTTAATAATACAGACTTTGTAATATGTCACGTGAAGATTCATCAGCCAGATGAAGTGTTTACTGGCAATTGACAGTGATCGTGGACATCATCATCACTTTTCCAACAATCCTCTCCGCACAGACAAGCATAAACACACTCGACTATCACTAAATCAAATTTAACACACGTTTGTAATGACGCTAATTCAGTTTACAATAGGGTTCATTCGCTCAGTCAGCAGGTGGCGGTATCCTCGTACACTGGGGAGTACACTGCCATTAAAGGAACAGAAGAAGAAGAAAACCCCTGCACATGCGCGGTACGGATCGGGTAGACCTGATTTGTACGCTCCGACTTTGCACATGCGCAGTAAGGATCGGGAGTCCCGATCTGTCACTATCTTTTTATTTTTTTGTTTTTGTCTACATTATATTAAATGTTTCATTATCGGAAACATTTTAAGAGATACTTGTTATTCTTAACATCTTAACAGATACTCTGACCTGTAACTATCGTAAAATGCTTCGACCGGAAGTAGACACCTTTCGCGCATGCGGGGCACCGATCGGGTTTCCGATACGGATCGGGTAGTGACAGTGCTAACAAGTGTGTCACAAAGTGCACTGGGACTGGGAGACACTTCAAAGAAGTGGAGCGGCCAAAGAGTAAACTTTCAAAAGTAAGTACTGAATATGCTTCATACGCCGTTCGATAGTCGACCTTAATCCTACAGAGATGTGATGATTTTATGGATAATTAAAGTCAGTCATATATCCACAAACACAACAAGCTGAAAGTCAGTGATGCTGCTCTGTTTGCAGTCCTGAATATCACGGCACCAGCAGGATTCACTGCACTGTTAATGTTAGCCATGTTATATTGCTGCCTCTGTTCGGTGGTGTCGAGCCAAATGGACTTTAACGTGTGTTTGAACGAGCTGACGGTTCACTCGTTAAGCTGAAAGAAAGATGCTTTAATCACAGCAGTCACACATGTGTCCACTGCACCATCTGGAACTCTTCTTGTTTACACTCGTAATAACACAAACACTATATCCTGCTGTTTGTAGCAGTGTGCACACCTGAGACTGTCACCTGTCTATCTGTCCTGCACTCTCTCTCTCTCTCTTTCTCTCTGATTGTGTAATAAAAGTATGAACATGTGTTTATAAGTTACACTTGTGTTTGACTATTATATTTGTATTACATTAGACTGCTGATTTATGGTGAATGAATGATATTGTTTTATGATGCATTATACTGAGTTATAAGAAATACTGTTTTCAGAGAGTCATGGCCTTATTTGTCTAATTAGAAAAGAACAGAACATACTGGACAGGAAGCCAAGGTCATAAGCTCACTGAGAGAGAAAGAATGTGGATGTTTAGGTTTTATGACTAGGTGGGGGCCTCCTGAAGCTATAAGAATGTGAGAAATGCTCAGACACATCGAGATCAGGCGGACACCCTCCCGCGCTCATCTCCCCTCTGGATGGTTTATGCTCAAAAGTGTTGTATGGAATAATAAGAATTGTATGGAATAAAGAGATTGTTGATTAAGCATTTGAACAACGAGTGTTGTCCTTCCTTCGGCCCAAAGATGAAAGAATTGAGGTGTTAACAAACGTAAACACTGAAGTTTAGTGGAAGCCCACACACACGGACCAGTACCTCCTCTTTGACTCTCATCACCCTCTGGAACACAAACTTGGAGTAATTAGGACCCTACACCACCGGGCAGAACATGTTCCCTCTAAGCCTGAAGGGAAACAGAAGAAACACGCACATGTAAAGGAAGCACTCAAAACATGTGGTTATCCTAGATGGGCTTTCATCAAGGTAGCAAAGATGCACAGAAAAGAAGACCAGACACCAACTAGGGAGGATAAGAAAGACAAATGAAACAACATTGCCATCCCCTAGTATATTTCAGACCAAGCAACACACTCAGACAGAAACTGGTTCATTCCAAAGACAAAACTCAAACACAGACTTAACAATGTGTACAGAAGAGTACAGAAGAATTTATTGATTCCATGTACAGCATCGGTTTATTTCCACTGATAACAAGACCGACCAGAATAACATCTCATTGTGCAACTCTATTAGATAATATATTTACAAATATAATAGAAGGAAAGATAAAAAGTGGGCTGTTAATCAATGATATAAGTGACCATTTACCAGTCTTTGCATCTTGGTTTAAAATGGAGCACTGTAACAAAAAATAATTTCCCCCAGGGATCAATAAAGTATTCTGATTCTGATTGCTGATTCTGATCTTATAAATGCCATTATAAAGTGAACAACGATGGACATAAGATTATTTACAAAAGAATAAGAACAGAGAAGACCTTAAATTGTCTTAGAAATGAACTTTTAAAGCAAGATTGGAATATTGTATATGAACAAACAGAAGTTAATAAAGCTTACGAAGGATTTTTAAGAACATTTAACACATTACTTGATAAAAACTGCCCAGTAATTGAAATCAATAGGAAACACAACTATGCAGGAAGACCATGGATGACAAAAGGACTACAAAATGCCAGCAAAAAAAAGAATACCCTATATCGAGAATTCATAAAAAAGAGAACAATAGAAACTGAAATGAAGTATAAAACTTACAAAAACAAATTACCTAATATAATGAGATCCTGTAAAAGAGAGTATTACATTAAAAGGTTAGAACACAATAAAGATAACACAAGAGATATATGGAATGTATTAAACAGAATAATCAAAAATGAAACAAGGAATAATGATTACCCTGGGTACTTTATAGAAGGGACAAGAAGTATTAATAACATGGAGGAGATAGTAAATGGCTTTAATGAATTCTTCGTAAACATAGGGCCAAAACTGGCAGAAGAAATAAAGGTTGATGGAATAGAAAGGGACACTGGTGAAAATATTGAAAGGAATAGTAGCTCAATGTTTTTAAGAGCAGTGGAAGAGAAAGAGATTTATGACATAGTTAGAGGACTTAAGAACAAAACCAGTACAGACTGGAATGATATTGATATGGTAACGGTAAAGACAGTTATTGATGGTATCGTAAAACCATTAAAATATATATTCAACTTGTCGTTTCAAAAAGGAGTTTTTCCACAAAAAATGAAAGTTGCTAAAGTTATTCCCATTTACAAAACCGGTGAAAGACATCATTTTACAAACTATAGACCAGTGTCAATACTCTCCCAGTTCTCTAAGATACTGGAAAAACTCTTCATAAAAAGATTTGATAGTTTTGTGGAAAAATATGAATTAATGACAGATAGTCAGTATGGGTTCAGAAGCAACAGATCAACAGCTTTGGCACTGATAGATTTAATGGAAAAGATAACGGAATGTATGGATAATAAGAGGTATGCGCTCGGAGTTTTCTTAGATCTAAAGAAGGCGTTTGATACTGTTAATCATGAAATTCTATTAAAAAAACTGGAAAAGTACGGGTTTAGGGGAGTGGTTTTGGAATGGTTAAAAAGCTATGTAGGGAATAGGCAACAATATGTACAAATAAATGAATATAAATCTAATTTGATGGATATAGCTTGTGGAGTACCTCAAGGTTCAGTACTGGGTCCAAAAATGTTTATTATGTACTTAAATGATATCTGCAGAGTATCGGAGATTTTAAAGTTTGTAATATTTGCAGATGACACAAACATACTGTGTTCAGGAGAGGAATTGCCACAGGTTTTGGAGATGGTCACACAGGAATTAACGATATTAAAGAAGTGGTTTGATATAAATAAATTATCATTGAATCTCGATAAAACCAAATTTATGTTGTTTGGAAACCAAAAGAAAAACATCGAAGTAGAAATATGTGTTGACAATGTATATTTAGAAAGAGTAAATGAAATAAAATTTCTTGGGGTGATCATTGACCACGAGCTCTGTTGGAAGCCACACATTACTTATGTTCGGGGGAAATTGGCACGGGGCATTGCCGTCCTGGGGAAAGCAAAGCATATGTTGGATCAGAAAGCACTGCACATTTTATACTGTGCTTTACTACTGCCATATATGAGCTACTGTGTAGAGGTCTGGGGAAACACATACAAAAGTAACACACAAACAATAACTATAATACAGAAAAGGGCCATTAGATTAATAAATAATGTAGGGTACAGGGACCATACAAATGCACTCTTTGTCAAAATGCAAGCTATTAAATTCCAAGACTTGGTGAAGCTTAAAACAGCGCAAATAATGTATAAAGTAAGAAATAAATTGCTTCCCAAAGAAATCTGTAAATTGTTCATAGAAAGAGAAGGTGGGTATAACTTAAGAGGGAAATGGAATTTAAAAATACAAAGTGCTAGAACAACTTTAAGAACTATGTCAATTGCAGGAGTTAAATTATGGAACAGTCTAACAGAAGAAATAAAAGACAGTCAAAACATAAAACAGTTTAAAGTAAAATATAAAAACCTAATTTTAAATAAGTATAAGAATGAAGAAAACGGGGTTAACCCAGGACGGTAATGTAGCTGGTAATGGTGTTGTGGTTCTTTTTTGTTTTTTTGTTTTTTTGTTTTGTTGTTTTTCCATAACTTGTGTATCTGCAAATATACACATTCTGTATTTTTCATATGAAAGAAACTATACTGTGGTGGGGCTTGCTAATTTCTTGTTTTTGATTTATGTATGTTATGTTTTGTTTTACTTCATATGTTTCATATGTTGTTTGTTTAATTTAAGACAAAAAAAAATTAAATGAATGAGAGGTAAAACTTGAGGGGGTAGGGACAAATAAGTAAATACTTCAGCCTACTCCTTTTCAAACAAATACTGGAATGATATTTTGTAATGATTGTGAAGGCACATGTTTGAAATGTTTGAAATAAAAATGAACTGAACTGAACTGAACTGAATGTGTAAGCTGTACAGTTTAGCGAGGAATGCCCAGACCTCTACATTGGAGAGACCAAACAGCCACTTCACAAACGTATGACACAACTGTGCGACCATCTTTGAACAGAGTTGGTGGTTTATGGGCCTTTGATGTGTGACTCATCACATAAACCAAGATGTGAGAAAGGGTGTAGCCCATTATCAGCCATTATTGGGTAAACCAATTGTTAGACCTTGCCCCACCAAGATGACTTATTGAGGTAAAAATGACCCAGGATGTGAGTGGGCGTTAAGGCGTCTGGGGAGGGATCTCAAAACTGGATTATAGATGGCAGAGAGTTGGTGTCGTAAACCCCCGCCTCTGTTCAAAGATGGTCGCTCACAGTGGACATAGATGGCTTCTTTCACTCCTCTTTCAAACCGTCTGTCCTCTCTGTCCAAAATGTGAACATTGGCATCCTCGAAAGAGTGTCCCCAGACACCCCAAGCCTGTACCTACCCCATCATCAACCTCCATGTCAGTTATGAAGTGCATCACAACTCCATTTAAGTCTCCGTTTGTTACCTGCAGAGGTCTGAAACTTCACACAGCTTTGGATGATAACATGGAGAAAGGATGTGGAGATGTTCACACTTCTGCTAGAAATCATCTTCTAGTTATTGTGACTCAGATATGACTGATTATAGATGAGGACCAAAGAAGGTTGTTACTGAGATTTGAGCTGACTTAGCTTAGCCTGTGTTTTAGCCACATGCTAAACAAACACATGTTCAGAAACTAGAAGATGTTACCTTTCAGATGAAGTCTCACACATGAACTTTGCTCCTACAGTTCATCTGCTGAAGCTTTTACATTTGGCTGGAAATCAAATAAAAACCAAAACAGCCACAAACATCAGACATGCTAACACTGTAACATTATTGGATGGAGCCACTGAGACTGAACCACCATCATGAGTCTGACCTCTGACCTGTATCTACAGCACTGACCTCTGAAGATGAGCACCACGTCTTTCTTCATCAGGATGTTTCCCTCCTTGCTGTAAACAGTGCAGGTGTAGGTGTTTGTGTCTTCATCTGTGGGGTGTTTCAGGGTCAGACTGAGGTCTCCAGGTTTCAGTAGGCTTCTCTTCATCTCTGTTCGGCCTCTGTAATCCTCATGCTGTTTTTTAGACTGGTCAGAGCCGTTCTGATACACGTGGACCTTCCTGTCATACATAGAACCATCCTTCCACTCCACTATAGCGTCTTTGGGCAGGCAGTGTGTGGTCTTGCAGGGCAGCTGGACAGACTCCACCCCTGGATCCACCTCCACCTGGTAAGCTGAGAGGACAACAAAGCACAACATTATAACCAGTCCCTCCTTGTCTTCTAGTCTCAGTCAGATTGTGTCTCAGTTTGTTCCTGATGTGTTGCTGACTCTTCTTCTTTGGTAACTAGTCTGCAGCGTCCTGTAAAGTGCTCCAGACATGTTGGATGAAGAGCAGAAGAACAGACAGACTGAGCCTCCACAGTCGGCCATGTCTCACACACATCAGCACAGAAACCATGAAGATCTCGTGTGTCTGAACATCTGAAGCTCTCCACCACATGACTGAGCACAACTCAAGGAGGAACATTTACTGAAGCTGCTGCAACATTTACTGTCAGCACATGTTTCCATGTCAGCTGCTGTTTACCACCACAGAAGAAGAACAGCTTGTCCACATGCAGCCTCTGTGTCAGATCAATGCAGTGAAGCACACACACTGTTTAGTAAAGTCATGTTGTGGAGCTGTTTCACTGATCAATGACTGAGTCTGAAGGAGGTTTTCTGACTTCTGGAACAAACCTGGAAGTTTCTCTTCAGCTCTCTGTATCAGCTGTTTGTAACTCTCAACTCTTTCAGCTTCTGGAACAGGTTTGTGTGAGCCGCAGTCAAGGAGCCACCAGAGGACACCTGCTAACCATCGGCATTATGGGTAGTGTAGTAGGAGACACTCACCTGACATGAAATACTGACGGAAATGAAATAAAAGACCTCCAGAAACCACAAGAAGAACCAGGAGAACCACAAGAACAATGTTCCAGATTAGAAATGGTTCTGTGGAAAAGCATAAAAAGCACCATAACCTCTGAGCTCTGACCTTAATCCACAACACTGACCTCTGACCTGTGTCATCATCTCTGACCTTTGACCTGCAGCACGACTTTCTGTCTCAGGATGTCTTTGTCCCTGTAGATGGTGCAGATGTATCCTCCACTGTCTCTCTCTGTGGGGTATTTCAGGGTCAGACTGAGGTCTCCAGTTCTCAGCAGGTCTTTGTTCATCTTTCCGCGGCCACAGTAAAGGTTGTCCAGCTGTTTCAGGTGATCACTGTTGTTTGAATGCAGTGACATTATGCAGGAAAACTCTGTCATTCAATAAGGCCCCTTTGTTTTAGTTATTTTTCTCTTTGACCCAAGAATTGATGTGTGAGAATCACAGGCTGGTACAAGGTTGAAATACCACAGAGATCACTCCCTCAGCTACATTAGTTTCTTAATCTTTTAGGAGACGCCTGTTGAAGGCCAAATGGTTTGTTACAGATTTCACTAATGAAAGAACTCTTTGTTTTGTGCCTTGAAAATATGTCGCTGAGATAATCACAATTGTAGCTGAACTGATAAACTACACAAAGGATGCTTCTTCACCCATGGGCAGGGAAACACTCCCTTATCTTGGTCTGTACTGGTTTAAACTGATAATCTGCTGTCTCATGAATTTTACCCTCTATATAAACTGTTGTACTTGTGAATAAAGTTGAGTCAATTTGGGAAGACAATCTAAAGCAGTCTCTGTTTTCTTGTTCTCCCAAGCTGCTCCCGAGCTCGTACTAACACGCTGAATGGCATGCTTGAATATTACTTGAGAATATATTTGACTGTGTTACAGACTAAGGGACAATCTCTGCTGATAGGTGAAGGTACATTCTCTGCTGATAGACGTCCACACCTCGAAGGAAGTCGATCCACGGATTAGGCCTTGGAAACCGTTTCCTTCACTAATAATATTTTATTATTATGATTATTTTGCACTACGTTCGGTTACCTGTGTACAATAATGATCAGTAGAACTGTTCTTCAAGGAGCTAATTTTTACTTTTTTACTGTGATTAAATTTCAGAGTCTGTACTTTTTCACTTTTACCTGAGTATTACCAGTAAACACTGATGGAGTGTAACAGCCTTTTTATAGAGGACTTCATTATTTGTGCTATTATTGGATAAAATGCTGAATCCCATTTAGAGAAAAACTGCTTTGATTCTCCCGGCATGAACATTTCATGTAATCTGATCTAGTTTCAGCTTCACTGATGGATGGCAGCTCTCTGACAGCCACAGCAGAGATGTGTCTAATATGTTTACTTATATTAATACAGAGACTTTACAAACAAGACTTATGAAGGAGAAAATATTAAATAAAGACATGACCTGTTTTGCAATGATCTTTATGACTCTAGTTATTATGTAGGTATAATAATGTAACAAGTGTCACCTGGCAGTTTGTTGCACTCTGCCAGGTGATTGGCTGAAGAGCTGTGAAAAGGTAGTGGGTGTGTGGGGTGAAGTCAGCGCTCTTCTGTGGAAAAAACCAGAGGCAATTAATTCACTCAGGTGCGAGTGGGTATACTGTCGGTAAGAGATTTTTGCCATTTTTGTTTGGATCGTTTGCTATTGCATGTGCCTGTTTTTAAGGTGTCATTGGACTTTTTTAGTGTGACCACGAATTTTAATAGAAGAATTGATCAAGCCCTAGATCGACTGCTCGCAGGGAAACTGATCAATATTGTAGGTATATTGTTTGTTTTAGCTTCATGATTTTGAATGGTTTTATAAAATTGCTATTTTATTGGGTAATATTTTAATCGATAATGTTGTTTGTTTTTCAGCTGTGCTGTCTCTGCTGTCCTTTTTTTTTTTTCATTCTTTTGATTGATTTGTAATTTTGTTTTGGTTAGTCCGTCCAGCCGTAGAGGCGGTTATTGATTGAGAGTGAGTTGTGTAAGGGCGGACTAACCTCCCTTTTGTTTTTTTGTTTAATTGTTTGTGCCACTTCCCTTTATCTCTCAGATCACAGGCCATACATAGCACTGATTCCCAGCTGCGCTGAGACCCGAATTGTTTGCAGTGTGTGCCACGATTGCAGTGTCACTAAGCGGGGTGTGACGGGTTGCAGTGTTATTTTCGCACAGTTTGTGTGGTAAGTCTCATGTACAGCTGGGATATCAGCAGGATGTGTTGTAAGTCCTGTCTGGAAATGACTGGGAATTAGTATGTCTAACTCATGTAATAAATAAATGATCAATTATTTCTTTGCCCCGTTTACTCATCCCTTGTCCTCGGTTACAATAACAATAACAATCACAGTCTGAGTCCGGCTGTCCGGCCCACGAACACACGCACAGTAGTGCATGTATCCGTGTAATGAGGCTCAAACTGCGGGTTAAACAGAGAGGTTCTTACCGCTGACGAGGAGCAGCAGCTGCAGCAGCTTCATCCTCCTTTAAAGGCTCGCTTGACCGCAGTTTTAAAGTCCCGTTAGAGTGAGCCCTCACATGCAAAGTCATAGTCGAGCCAGCCGCACCTACAACGATGTTGCGCCTTTCTTCCGCATATTACGGTACAGGTGCCGACTGGCTCAGAAACACCACAGTCTACTGTAGCCTGCAGTTTTTCACTAGTTTAATACTCTACCCAGATTACAAATATTCTCATCTTTGAACTCCCATTACAGGGACAGGTGACACTAATATCTCACTGGATTCTTACTTTAGGTCACCCTCACTCTTCATCCAGAGTAAGAATCCAGTGAAGTATTTGTTTCTGAAAACAGCAAAAATCATTTCAACATACACAACGAGAGACGAACATCCATACTCCAATTACAGATCAATGTCCCAGCTCTTGAAGATTTTAGACAAACTGTATTTCTTTATCATTTTATTGAAAAATACAGTTTGAGTTGTTACCAGTGTGGACTTAGAGCAGTGAGGTTGCTCTAAATCCAGTCGTCGCAATACAGCTTATAGAAGCTAAAGCAAATGCAGTGGACACCAGTGTATACAGTGTGAGCTGTTCTGTGACTTTACAAAAGCCTTTGATACAACAGAGCCCAGATTACTGAGAGAAAATCTTGAGAGATGTGATATAAACACAACACACACTCACTGTTAATGAGTTATTTTAACGATAGATATCAGCATGCACAGAGCTGGACCCTAAACTCTTTGTGTTGTACATAAATGATGCACAATGTGTCTAAATTGTTCAAATTCACTTTATTGGCTGATGACACTGCTTTATAGTATAAGTGTATGTGAACTAAAATCAAGAATGTGGGATACTGTTTGTCCGTGATTTGGACAGCCCAGTGAGCCCTCCCGACGCAGGGGACACCGGCATTCCTCAGACCGTCCCTCACTCTTTCACCAGTAAAGATATTAAATTGATATTTTCTTGCATGTGCGTGTGTGTATGTCGCTAAAGAGTCCGCGGTCCATCATTATTCAGAGAGGTTCTTACCGTTAATGAGCAGCAGCAGCAGCAACATCATCATCCTCCTTTAAAAACCACAAAGTCCTGTTAGCAGCTCCCACACACTCCTGCTCTTCCTTCAGCTGTGACTCTGACAGCAGGCTAGGTTCGGTTTGACAGGAAGTGTCGGCGTGAGGCTGAAGTCTGACAGGGCTGTGAGGCATGAAGCTGATCCACAGCTCAGCTTCATGCATGAAGGTCCCTGGGCTTCCCGATCTCAAGTAATAGTTTGTTAAAATGCAGGTTTATTCAGGTATCTTTTTGTCACAGTTATCATGACAGGCCACACCTGAAACTCTCCAGTCTCTGACCAAACTACTCTAATCATGAGAACCCATCACAGCTGAGAATCCCTCCGCAGGTCCAGCCGACAGTAACGTCAACGCCTGCGCTGGATTCAACGACTAGCGGGTGTAGTGCAGACCCGGTAAATCAGGTGGAGATTAGCTAGTTTAACCACCTCATTAATAGACAAAAGAAGCCTTTTGAAAGGGGAAACGAGGAGTGCCTGGGTGAGGCGAGAAGAGGAGCAGCAGACACTGCTGGCAGACACCACACACCTCTAACACTTTTTCACAGATCCACTTTCTCATCTAAGCCGATTCCACAAACAAATTCATAACGACATTATTAAGAAATCATCACAGACCTTTGATGCTGTAGACATGAAATTATATGAATGTATTAATCATTAGGATCAATATAATCATTATTAATAATATAATCAATAATTGACCACGTCTCTTAAGTTTAATAATACTGACTTTAAAAAACAAAACAAAAACAACAACAACAGTTAATCCATAAGAAATAATGTCAGCTCAGAACTCTGTGCAGTCCAGTCAAATTCTTCCACACCGGACTTTCTCATCCATGACCCTAACGGACCGTGGCCGGACTCGTTGCGCACGTAGCATCCTGGCACGACACCACGCTGACATGTAAGGAGCTCCTGAAAGCGAGCCATTCTTTCACAGATCTTTGTCGAAGCAGTCTGCATGGCTAGGTGCTGACATTATATACTTGTGACCATGAGAGAGATGGAACACCTAAATTTAATGATCTGAATGGGTGAGTGAATGCTTTTTATGCATGTATGTGTATTTAGAGCATGCCATAAAGACGACGAGAGAGGTTAATCTACTTCATGTTCCATATTCGGGGAGTTTTCGTGACATCTAGTGGACATTTGAAGACACTACAAAATAATCTCTGACTAGTATGAAACAAATACACCACAATCACAAAAAACATGTAAATGGAGAGTGATCACTAAAGTACTGTAAAAATAAAATACTGCAAAATGTAAAGGAAAATATGAATTAAAAGTGAAAGTGGCATGACTATGACTCACTGTGAGACTGTGACAGAATCCAATTAAAATAAACTGCAGCAGGAAACTGTCTGTGCACATCTACAGCTGCATTAAATATTGGCTGTTCAGTGGTGACTTTGATTATTATTTAGCTTTTGTGATGTGAAAGACTGCATTTATTATTTGCTTTTCTGTAATCTGATATTGGTTTAATAACTGGTTGGTTCAAAGTAGAAATTCAGTAGATGCATAATGTGTTAAATATCTAAAGATCCTTCTTATAACCAGAACAGAGGTGATGAAGAGTGCGGCAGATTAGTGAGATGCCAAAATAGAAAGCTGAAGAAGAGCTTGCATACAAAAATAGTCACAGAGTTTAAAAGGAACCCTTATGGTTCAATAAAAGCAGAAGCTGTGAGGCCAGGACTGGTAAAATGTAAAAGCTGAACAAAGTACTGTCAGCATTCTGTCAGTACACACATGAATACTTCATTAACATTTTTACTTGTTTTTTTTATTCCTGCTGCTTGAAATAAAAAACACACACAAACAAGAAGAACTCAAACTGGACTGATGCTTTATTTCAGACACAGACACAAACATGCATTACAACCCTTTGTGTACACATGTACAAATACTCAGCACTCACCCAACATGGAGACACAGAACTGAACGCCGTTCAGAGCACATTTTGAATCAACACCATGGGCATGTTCAGATTTTAACACAAGTGATTGTTTCACTCTGAAAATGGAGTGAAGGTGAGCGTTATTAACCCTTTGTTGTGGGCAGTCTGAGGTACACCTGTGCACTACTCATGATGTCAGATCAGCATCCTGATGTGGCACACCTGTGAGGTGGGATGGATTATCTCAATATGGCAGATGTGCCCACTACCACACATTTGGACTGATTTGTGACCACTGTTTGGGAGGGATGGTTATATTGTGTATCTGGAATGAATTTTAGGTCTCTACGTCCATCCCATGGGGAATGGGAGCAGTAACAAAGGTGTTGCATTTATATTTTTGTTCAGTGTATATCTGAAAACGGGAAAAAGGTAAAATGTCAAACATCTGCTTCCATAATATAAATATCATTAAATAACTTTAGAAAAACTTCCACTTGACTCTTTACATGTAATGTTGTAAAAATATATATTTTATTGTTTAATTAATCTGAAAATGTTAGTCTGCCAAATGTGCAGCAATTGAATTTCTTTATTCTCTTCAGCTGATAGTTTGTGGGGCCCAGGTAGACTGTATAACTGCATCTCTACCAGTTTCTCTGCACTCCAGCCTCCTCTGTGCCATGTGAAGGGATTTTCCTTAAGGCAGGAGAAATGATCTCCACGAAAAGGAACAGGTTCGGCCATCGCACATTAGAACAAATTCTCTTTTTAAATAAAAATGAAAAAGGGTTACCGTCAATGCATCATGTTTTTAATTTGCAAGTTCATAAGCATTTTCCTTTTCCATTTCACAATCAATTCTACCCCCAGGTCAAAAATATGTCTGGGAAAATTTTCTTAATATAATATTATTTATAGATACACCCCTCCGGCGATTAATTGCATACCTGCATGGAGGCGGGACCTAACAGCAGAAGCATACTCCATAACGTGTTGTACATTATTATGTGTATATATATGTAACGTGGTATTTTTCAATTATTGTATTTACCAACATCAAGAAGTCACAAGCAAAGAAAGACCACACCATGGTGCATGTTTGAACAAGGAGAGTTTACTGGTCAAAACTATTTATTAAACAAATAAAACACATTTTCTTAACCACCAAAAAATACACGTTCAAAGCAACACAACGGAGGCCCAATATCAGACAGAACTCCACTCTGTGGAGTGGGCAATCATAATGAAGCGGTTGGTTTTATTTTGTGGATTCAAGCTGCTCTTCATATTTTTGGCCACCAGATGTCACCAGAGAGAACTGCGTTGAAAAGCTTCGAGTAATGAACCGTTTTTCAATACAAGCTTCAGAAAGCTTCATTTGGCCATCACTAGGTGAGTGCAAACACATTTATCATCCACCACACCCATGAGACACGCCCCACACCCGTGCACCAATACAGTGAGTCCATTTAAACCAACCCATTTAGTCAAAAAGGAACAACTCATATGGCTCCTACACCACTGATTTCCTTTCCGATCCGATACCAAGTAATATTCAGGCTGGTATCGACGATACTGATCCGATACCGATACTTTGTACAAAAACGTATTTTATTTATTGTATCTCAAATTATAGTTTCATAATGATTACAGGACATCAGATTACTTGTTCTTATCACTTAATAATGCAGAGTTCATCATATAGAAATAAAGAACCTGAAGTTGTGCTATTTGAACACCTTGCCTGCCTGCACCTGTTGCCTCAACATATGCTCGTCATATTCTGTGATATAATTTACTCTGAGGTGTTTGACCAATCTGTGGTGTTGCCACAACACCTCACTTTCTTGCCACATGTATCGCAAACCACGTCTTGGCTGTTTGTGGATGTAAAATACGTCCGCACATAACTCCAATTACGCTCAGCCATTGTTGTGAGTGCGCACGCCAAGGGGCTGCGAGACTTTTATACAGCCTTATTTCGCACATGACTATGAAAGGTGGGAGAGGGAGTAGTTCCTTCCAATTGTAGACAATCCGAATGAAATAGTTTCTTTCCACTGTGTTCCTGTTAATGATAAACTACAAATTTACCCTAAATTACTAAAATATCAATATTTTAATGTGAGAATCGATTCTAGAACATAGATGATTGATGATGATGATTGGTATCGGAGGAAATCGATATTTCAGTATCGATCCGCACATCACTATTGTGAATTATTTCTTGTTTCCGGTTTTATTGTGAAGGTCCGTGTCTCATGTGAATGTACAAAGTTTTAGATGTGAGTGCAGAAATGACTCATTAAAATAATGGGTGACTGTACTGAGTGTAATGACAAAGAATTAAAACTGTGTTTTAGTATGTACATTTAAAATGTTTAACAGCTAATTACTGTACTTGTTGAACAATTGTTTCCGTTGGTTTCTCATGGTGAAATCTAGAACATGCTGCATGTAAGAATGGTAGGTGCTTCAAGCAACAACATATTTGGTCAATAATTCGGGGATTTTTTTTCTTTTTTGTTGTTGCCTCTTTTAATGCTTTGGCCATTTATTCATCATCTATCATAAGAGCTAACTGCAACAGTGACCCCTTGTGAATGAGGGATCAGCCTAACTTATTCACTATTTGTCAAAACTCATTCGCCAGGAGGAACGGAGATAATTTGGCAGTTTTTACAGAAAACAAATAGATCAAGAAAGGAGAAGAGAATTCCTGAAAATCTGAATGAAACATCAGGATATGTCCAGGAACACACATGGATAAAATCCAAAAAGAAAATCAAGGAAAGAGAAACAGAAATAAATCCCTGGATAGCTTAAGATAAGAAAACCTTTATTAGTCCCATGCGTGGGAAATTTCACACTTGAATGAGCTCAACGATTTGAAAATTGAACAGGAAATATCATTAAACTAATATTCAGGCTCTCTTCATACTTCATCATCCATGCATGTCACACTCCTCAAAGAGTCCAGGGAATTTCAGAAAAATGTTAAGGCTGAAAAAGCTGACCAAATAATACTTTACATGGATTTATGCAAATGAGTGCATGCGATGTGGGAGGGACGCTGCAACCAGGGAGAACAGAGCAAGTTTTTTGTGTTGAGGATGAGTTCAACCTGATTACTCCTGTAAGAAGATTTGCAAGCTGTGGAATACATTTTTGTTATATCTTTTCACGTCGCAGTCCCGTGGAAGTTTTTCTTCTTCAAACTAATGTAGGCTACACGAGTGAAGCACGGGAAAACTGGTCTCAAGGTTATACAAATTCTCTTCTTAAATGAAACCCAAACAGGGTAACCTTAAATGCACCATGATTTTACTTTACAAGTTCATAAACATTTTTTCTTTCCACTTAACAACCAATTCTATCCCCAGGTCAGAAATACGTACCCGAAAAATACATGTTCAAAGCAACACAACGGTGGCCCAAAATCAGATTGTGAACTCCACTCTGTGGAGTGGAAATTCATAACGAACCAGTTCATTTTATTTTGTAGATTACAGCTGTTCTTCATATTTTGGGGCATCTGATGTCATCAGAGAAGACTGTGTTGAACAGCTTCGAATAATGAGCTTCAGAAAGCTTCATCACTTAATCATTTCCTTACGAACCATTAAATCAGGTACCGAAACAGTTAAGTTCTAAAGAATTCTTCGACGTCACTGATCACGTGACTCTGGCCAAACAAATCACACTTTGAGACAGGGATTCTGAAGCATACCCGCGGAGCTTCAAGCTTTCAGCGGGCTAACGCTAGCTTTTAGTGTTCGGGTGTGGAGTGGAGCTTGTTGTTCGTGTCTCTGTGCGAAGAAACTGTAAGTTTGCTTTGTTTCCTCCTTTAACAGTTTGTCTTCATGAACTTTACTATTAGTTCAGCTCATGTTTGATTTCTTTAAACAACAAACTGTTTTTATTTTCGGAACAAAACCGTCGTTTCCTAAACAGTCAGCCCGTTGTGACTCGGCCGAGTGTGTCCGCCATTTCCTGTTACTGTTTGTGATCCAGACTAAACACGGAGTTCGGCCGCTGTTCCACAGTAACTGCTGGCAG
Organism: Aulonocara sp. 'chitande type north' Nkhata Bay; assembly: GCF_057382095.1. Lineage (NCBI taxonomy): Eukaryota > Metazoa > Chordata > Actinopteri > Cichliformes > Cichlidae > Aulonocara > Aulonocara sp. 'chitande type north' Nkhata Bay. Next base: position 6,149,464 of record NC_141346.1, read on the forward strand.
ATTAACCCGTACTCGGTTTTTTTCAAAAGAAAAATTAAACAGTTAATATTTTTTAACCTGAAATTCATTGGCTTTGGCTTATTTTCTGTGAAGAACATAAATCCGAACTAATTTTCAATGACCTCATACTGTACCTCCCCCCACGCATTTACATTACATGCAAGGTGTTCGGGTCCACTGGACCCAGGTCTAATAAAAGTGTTGAAAGTGTAGGTCCTGTGTTCCCACACTCTGTCTTCCTCCTTTCTGGTGCTGCTGATAGTGTTTTCTTCCCCTCCTGCTCCGCACAAAGTTGCAACATTGTTGAAAATTCAACTACCAACACCGTCTGCTCTGACATTCCCACACATTTTACCCTCTTTCTTGAGGGATCCAAATTTTATGTTCTCATACCCTGTCCCACCTGCAAATTAGGGGCATAATACTGTAAATAAGACTTTGCCAGTGTGGTTCTTTATCACAACTGATCAAGATGGCAAAAGATTATCTGCTGCGAGGGCCTTATTGATTTTGGAAGAGAGAGGAGCTTCTGATGATGATGTCGGGGAAGAAGTTTCAGAATATGAGGATCACATTTTTTAAAATTCAGAGTCTGACAGTGACTTTGAAGAAGAAGGTGAGGTTGAGTGCCATTTAGTAACAAATGAAGATGAGTACCCCATCTGCAGCCAGCTGCAGGACCAGAACAAGCCCACCAGACAACAAATGAAGAAATATGGATGTAAAAAAAAAAATGGAGAAATTGAATGATCTTCTTGCCCAAGAAATGTTGTCTTTCCACTCCACTTGATTATAACTGATTTTATTTTTTATAACATTTTATATAAAACAAAAACGAGAAGCACATTAATTCATAAATGCGATCTAACAAAGGTAAAGGGAAAAATTAAGCATGTTTGCTGTTCATATGGCTTGTAAGTGGGATGAAGTAAACATTGTTGAGTAATTTAACATAAAATTGTTTGATAGTGTTAATTTGGAAAGCCAAAGCTCTAGCGGGTCCACCAGACCCATGAACACTGGCTGAGTAACAAAAATATGAACACCACACAAGGGTTAACTGATACTTAGTTAGCTTAGCTAGCAGAGCAGCTAGCAGTTAGAATATGAACTGTCAGCTTGGTCCTGGGCATTGTTACTGAAATAAAGCTGCTCGCTGCCATTTCTACAGCCATGTTTGACCTGCTGCTTTGTAGGACTACAGGAATGGAGGATTTGGAGGCTAACCCCGGCTCTTTGTGACACTTTTTGTTGTGAACTGATGAAAGCTGTGTCCCAGAAGGTGTGGATGTTAGTCCAACACATCAAAAGCTCTTGATTGATGTGCACATGAATCATTTGTTTCCTCTGCAGGTAGAAAGTGTGTGTGAGCTGATGTGAATTTGAATTCAGCAGCATGGATCAGTGTGAGGACAGAAAGGAGGGAGTCCCTCCCTCTAAAAGCACTCTGTGTGGGGAACATGAGAGCCAGACCAAAGCTCAGAGGTGAGATGACCATCTCTAACTGTCCATGACTCTTCTCCATGTCACAGCTCAGCACTCACATCACTGCTCCATCATTATTCACAGAAACCAGCCTGGACCTCCACTCAGTGACGAGTCAAAGGACATGGATGATGAGTTTAAAGAAAACGTCTGTCCTCCTGCAAAGAGGTAATGTGTGTCTAAATGTTGTGTCTCAGTGTTTGTGAATAAATCCTCCATCATGTTTAATGTCAGCTCAGCTGTGTTTCACACACATTTCTATGTTTATATGTGAAGCGGTGTGTGTTGGAGTGTTTCCACAAATGCATCATGTAAAGAATGGATGTTGTAGGAGGTGTGAAGAGGCTGAGTGTCTGTAGGACTCCAGCTGCTCAGTGTTCTTAATTTTCCTTAAATGTGTATATCAACAGCAGTGTCAAGGCTGAAGTTACATCAAGTGACATATACATGCCTAGTAGATGTCATTGCCAAGATGTAGTACTGCTGATTCTACATTTCATGTTTTGTAGATGAATCCTTGTTGCTGATATTTGTATCTTACTTTTTGCCTCTTGCAGTAGACTAACTTTCTTGAACAAATATTGTTTTCCTATAATAAAAATTAGTCACTTTTTAAAATCATTTATAATTTAATAAGCAAGTTGTTACACAAACAAGCCTTATCTCCTCATGCGTTTACTAAAATACCACAAAAAACTAGAAGTAAAATGAACAGTTTAAAAAAACCTCGGTCCTTATAATCCAGTTGCAAAGATTTATTCTGCTGTTTAATGTCCTAAATAAGTATATTCGACATGTGATGAGACTTACTGACTATGAATCATGTCCACATGTTTTACAGGCCAAAGACGGAGAAGGCAGTGAAAGTGCAGCTGCTTGAAATGTTGAACAATCTGGGAGACGAGGAGCTGAAACATTTCCAGTTTTACCTGCACAATGACCCTGGCGATGACTTCCCCAAAGTCTTTAAACGCCAACTGGAAAATGCAGACAGACTGAAAACAGTTACACTGGTGCTGCAGACGTATGCGGGCAATGAGATGGAGGTGGCGAGCTCGATTTTAAAGAGGATGAATGAAGGTCAGACTGCGCAGTATGCAGATACATTATCACAATTAATTTTGTGATATGTATTAAACTGAGGCTGTTTTAGTCTAAATGAATATCAATGGTACTAAAAGCTGTAGATAATATTACATCTGTGGGATGATTATGGGTAATTTTTTTTTTCTCTAATGATAAAAATTTTATTTGTGAAGAAGTTCATGAAGTCATTACTAGCTAACGTTAAAGGGATGGTTGGCTCAACAGAGCTCTGACTGTTTGTCAGCCTGGCTACAGAGCTGAAGAGAAACCTGGGGTTGTTCTTATTTTCTTCAATCAGTGACGAATAGTAAGATGTTCTGGCTTTGCGGAGGGCTTTCTTATAAAGCAACCAACTATTTTTCGAGGCTAAATTATGATCTTCTAAATTTGTGACACGCTGTTTCATCTCTGGCTTATTAGATTTCATCCCGCTTTAAGGTGCAGGTGAAATCTACTCTCCACTGCTGTGTAATCCGTTATTGTATTAGGCTTTGTTCTAAGGGAATGATCAGACGAGTGTTTTCAGTAAACACTGTTAGATGTTCAGTTTCTATTCCATATGTTAAAACTAAATCTGTGTGGGTTCTTTTACACACTGAGAGAAGCCAATTCAGTCTATTAACTAATTAAATGCTGTGTTTAGGCTGTCATTTTTAGCATCTTCATGGATGTTAATATAAATGAATGACCTTGTTCAATAAAATATTTTTAAGTATTTTCTATATCTAGAATTGTATGTTTCTAACCTTTGTGACATGTCATTTTCATGCTAATTGAAGATGGTTCAATGAAAGGTCCAATTTGATTTGTGTTCAAATTACCCAAATATCTCCTGAGATTTTAACGAAAGTTATTAAGATGGAAATGCATGATTATATAAATAATGGTTGACACTGTAAAAACCATAATAGACTAATCATCCTTCTTACTGTTTTTAATTCAGAGGCTCTTCAAAAGTGTCATCGTCATCTTAAATTCAAGTCTAATCTGAAGAAGAAGTTCCAGTGTGTGTTTGAGGGGATCGCTAAAGCAGGAAACCCAACCCTTCTGAATCAGATCTACACAGAGCTCTACATCACAGAGGGAGGGACTGCAGAGGTCAATGATGAACATGAGGTCATACAGATTGAAACAGCATCCAGGAAACCAGACAGACCAGAAACAAAAATCAGACAAGAAGACATCTTTAAATCCTCATCTGGAAGAGACGAGCCAATCAGAACAGTGCTGACAAAGGGAGTGTCTGGCATTGGGAAAACAGTCTTAACACAGAAATACACCCTGGACTGGGCTGAAGACAAAGCCAACCAGGACATCCAGTTCATATTTCCATTCACTTTCAGAGAGCTGAATGTGCTGGAAGAAAAAAAGTTCAGCTTGGTGGGACTTGTTCATCGCTTCTTTACTGAAACCAAAGAAGCAGGAATCTCCAGGTTTGAAGACTTCCAGGTTGTGTTCATCTTTGATGGTCTGGATGAGTGTCGACTTCCTCTGGACTTCCACAAAGCTACAATCCTAACTGACCCCAGAGAGTCCACCTCAGTGGATGTGCTGCTGATAAACCTCATCAGGGGGAAACTGCTTCCCTCTGCTCACCTCTGGATAACCACACGACCTGCAGCAGCCAATCAGATCCCTCCTAACTGTGTTGGCATGGTGACAGAGGTCAAAGGGTTCACTGACCCACAGAAGGAGCAGTACTTCAGGAAGAGATTCCGAGATAAGCATCAGGCCAGCAGGATCATCTCCCACATCAAGACATCACGAAGCCTCCACATCATGTGTCACATCCCAGTCTTCTGCTGGATCACTGCTACAGTTCTGGGGGATGAGCTGAAAACCAGAGAGGGAGGACAGCTGCCCAAGACCCTGACTGAGATGTACATCCACTTCCTGGTGGTTCAGGCCAAAGTGAAGAAGGTCAAGTATGACGGAGGAGCTGAGACAGATCCACACTGGAGTCCAGAGAGCAGGAAGATGATTGAATCTCTGGGAAAACTGGCTTTTGATCAGCTGCAGAAAGGAAACCTGATCTTCTATGAATCAGACCTGACAGAGTGTGGCATCGATATCAGAGCAGCCTCAGTGTACTCAGGAGTGTTCACACAGATCTTTAAAGAGGAGAGAGGACTGTACCAGGACAAGGTGTTCTGCTTCATCCATCTGAGTGTTCAGGAGTTTCTGGCTGCTCTTCATGTCCATCTGACCTTCATCAACTCTGAAGTCAATCTGATGAAAAAACAACATGTCTACCAAATTGCTGTGGATAAGGCTTTAAGGAGTCCAAATGGACACCTGGACTTGTACCTCCGCTTCCTCCTGGGTCTTTCACTACAGACCAATCAGACTCTCCTACGAGGCCTGCTGACACAGACAGGAAGTTGCTCACAGACCAATCAGGAAACAGTCCAGTACATCAAGAAGAAACTCAATGAGAAGCTGTCTGCAGAGAAAAGCATCAATCTGTTCCACTGTCTGAATGAACTGACTGATCGTTCTCTAGTGGAGCAGGTCCAACAGTCCCTGAGATCAGGAAGTCTCTCCACAGATAAAGTGTCTCCTGCTCAGTGGTCAGCTCTGGTTTTCATGTTACTGTCATCAGAAGAAGATCTGGATGTGTTTGACCTGAAAAAATACTCTGCTTCAGAAGGGGCTCTTGTGGGGCTGCTGCCAGTGATCAAAGTCTCCAACAAAGCTTTGTAAGGAAATTTCTGATCAGGCTTTTATTTTCTAAATATTTATTCTAGTAACAATTGCAATTTGTTCATGGCACAATTGTGCCATGAACAAATTGGACGAGCACTGTGACGGGTGCTCGTCCATTTAAAAAAAACAAAACAAAAAAACTTTAAAGTGCAATGATCATCAGCACTAAATCAAGTATATGATTCTCCTAAAAATTCAAAGCAACAGACAGTATCAACATTTCTGAGACGTCTGTCGGTGTAACACTTACCAAAGTACCATTCAAAACGGTTTACTTTATACCAAAAACTCATGGACTAATCCAGTGTCCTGTTACTAGGGATGGGTGTCGTTTAGGTTTTATCCAATAACAGTGCCAAACCAGTACTTTTGAAACTGTGCCGGTTCTTAAACTTTGCTTAAAGAATGGAGAACACAAACTTTGTGCAAAAACCTCTTACGTTTTTATTTTTAGCAGTCTCTATTTTTCTGCAAAATGATAACCAAGTTAGCCTTTTCTGTTGATACAACATGAAGGGAGTACCTGCCATCAAACAAGAAGACAGCCGCATGTAACTACGACAGTGTTTGCTAGTTCACCTTGCATGCATTAATGTAATAACGTGGTTAGCCTACTCAACGTAAATTACACACAAACGACATTAAGCTACTCGCCCAGAGAAGAACAGCTGCTGCTGTCATCATCATCCGTCGCCATTTCTGCTACACTGGCAGGGCTAGGGGCCAGGACTCTACTCTTCAGTTTCTTGGGGGATGTTGCTAACTCCGGGTCCGATAACAGGCACCACACCCGCAGTAGATGTGCTTGTTGTGAGGTCTTGCAGCAAGCTGTCAAATACGATGTATTTCGCGGCTTTTAAAAAAACGCTATGCGTCGCCAGGTGTTTCATCAGATTTGAGGTGTTACCTCCTTTGCACAGTATCGCCTCCATCACCACCTAGTCAAGACTGGGTTGAGAAATTTCATAAGAAGTGTTCTTGGTGGAACATTATTATTTCCCTTCAACCTGATCTGGTGCATTATATCCAGTTCAGCTGGCAACATCAAGCACATCCAGTATCCATTACGGTATTTTCACGACCATAAGACGCACTGTACTGAAAGGTGCAGTCTCAGTTATGTGTGCCATTACTGTATTTAACACACACATAAGGCGCACCTGATTATAGGGTGCATACAAGTATGCATATTTAAAACTAAAGCGGGAGCAAAACTGAGTTTGGTACTAACATTTTTATTACCTGTAATCGTCACCAATCAAACCCATCGAAGTCTTCATCCTCTGTCTGAATTGAACAGCTGCGCTAAATCTCCATCAAACATTCCAGGTTCACTTTCTTCACCGTCAGAGTCACTTTCCGTGCTGTGCGGCTCCTCGGAAATTATGGCGGCTTTTGCGAAAGCTCGAACCACAATGCCAGCAGACATGTTAGCCCAAGCATCTACAATCCATTCGCAAATTGTGGCGTAACGCGCCCGGTGCTGCCTTCCACTCTTAGTGAAACTGTGGTCTCCATCGGTCATCCATCGCTCCCACGCCGCTCGCAGCCTTACTTTGAACGGCCGGTTCATACCAATGTCCAGCGGTTGGAGTTCCTTTGTCAGGCCTCCCGGAATGACAGCAAGCTCACAGTTCATTTGCTTAACTTGTTTTTTTCACATCGGCTGTGAGATGGGCACGCATAGAGTCACAGATCAACAGCGATGGTGATGTGTGGAAAAAAACCACCTGGTCTCCTTACATAAACCTCCCTCAGCCACTCTTTCATCATTTCCTCATCCATCCAGCCCTTTTCATTTGCCTTAATGATGATTCCTGTTGGAAACTTCTCTTTAGGCAAAGTCTTTCTCTTAAAAAATCACCATTGGCGGCAGTTTCTGTCCATTAGCATGGCAGCCAAGCACAACAGTAAAAGAAGACTTTTCGTGCCCCATTGTGCGTATCGCTACCATGCTGGTCCCCTTCTTCTCCACATTGTGACTCACCGGGATGTCGAAAGTGAGCGGCACCTCTTCCATGTTAGTGATGTGGCTGGGTTGGATGTGTTTGTCGGCGATGTGTTTGCTGCAGTAGGAGCGGAAGATGGCCAGCTTTTCCTTATAATCCGCTGGAAGTTGCTGCACTACCGTAGTCCTGGTCTGGATGGAAAAATGGCACCGTTTCATGAAACAAAAGCACCAAGACGGACCTCATTGGAAATGTTCAATTTTCATTTCTTCTGCTAGCGAAACTGCTTTTAGTCGAATGGTGACCGTCAAAACGCTTCTCCAACTCGTTCTTTGCTCGATGATCCACTGCTCGAGTCTTTCCTCCAACTCGGGCCACCTTGCCTTATGTCCGCGGAAAGTCAGCTGCGTGTTCTTGACCTCTCGGAGCTCGTTTTCCAGCTTCCTCCACTTGCGAACCATCGATTCATTAATCTTAAATTCTCTCGCGGCTGCTCGATTTCCATGTTCCTCCGCGTAGCTGATGGCCTTCAGTTTAAACTGTGTTTCATAAGCGTGTCTCTTTGCCATTTTCAGGGTTGTTAAAACAACGAAGTTCTGCATAACACACATACCTGTTCTTTTATACAGGTATGTGCGATTGTAGCGGTATATACAATCAACGCCCACACTTCACTCTTTAGCGTTCTCATGGTGATCTCTACTACGTCCTCCTTACAACACACACAGGGCGCACTGCACTATAGGGTGCGCCGCACTTTTTGAAGAAAATCTAAGACTTTTATGTGCGCCTTATAGACCCGAAAATACGGTATACCAAAATAAGATTCTTTCAGGCTCCTATGTCAGTCCTATGCCTGGTAGCTGTGTGGTTCCTTGGTGGGTCCTGGGTGGGCTTGGGGACTTGGACTTCTGGGGGTCTTGGGTCATGGCTGGTGTGTTGCCAGGTTGTGGGTGGGTGAGTGCATGCACAGGGTACCCAATCTAGATGGGCCCGGGCCTGGACACCATGCTATTATTGGGTTTCGGGGAACGGGGTTCCCTCTTCCGGGGTGTGTAGGGTCCTCGGTTCGCTTGGCCCAGGGCTCAGTCTGCTCTGGCCTGGCCAGCTGCCAGTGGAGCCTGCGGGCTCATTTCTGCGGCCGCCTGTGACTTGTGCTGCTGGGTGACTTTTCTAGGTTGGGTGGTGTGATTGTGGTCCTCCTTGGGTTCTCGAGCTCTGGGGAGGAAGGGCCTCTGGCTCTCTGGTGCCCGAGTCTCCTCCATGTCTGCTTCATGTCCTATGTGGCAGGGCTGTTCCTCGCCACACCCAGTATAAGACATTTACATGGAGAAACCCTATGAATACAAGTGCGCTCAGACACAGGTGTGGACAGAGATGTACAAACAATTAATCCCAGAAACACACTATCTTGGTTGCTGCTCAGTAACATTTATTGTTTACGGTTACTTTTGCATATGTTGGTTGTTTCTATGGTTTCTGTGCTATGTCTTGTTCCTTCCTTCCAGCTTACATTTTGAAATTTTTAGTTAACCATGACTTGTAGTGTCCCTACAGCGCGCGTGTGTGTTTGTGGGGGTGTTATTTATTTATTTTTCCTCCCTCTCTTTTTAACAAATGTCACAGATTTCATGCTTCTTTATTTTTAGGCTGAGTGTCTGTGACCTGTCAAAGGCAGGCTGTGAAGCTCTGACTTCAGTACTCAGCTACAAGTCGTCTAGTCTGACAGAGCTGGACCTTAGGATCGACAGCTTGGACGATTCAGGTGTAAAGCTTCTGTCTGCAGCCTTGGGGAGTTCATGTTGTAAACTGAATACTCTAAGGTCAGTATATTCAGTTTTTTGTTTTGTTTTTTGTTTTTTTTCTCCCTTGTTCAGCTGACAAATGAAACGGTTAAAAATGCCACTCATAAGTGTTTATTAGTATTTCTCATTATCCCCAAGTTAAACTGTCACATTTCTAACCTGTTTAATCCCAGGCATTAAGGATTATTTTAAAACACATTGCTAAATGTAGTAGCTTATTAGTAAAACGAGTGTTTCATTGTTCATGTTATAATTTTCAGACTGAATCTCAGTAACCTCTCGGAGAGCAGCTCTGAAACTCTTTCTGCTGGACTGCAGAATCTAAACTGCAAGCTGATTACTCTGAGGTCAGATCAAGTAACATTTTATTTTTCAGAATTAATCAATAAGTTGATTAAAGTTTAGCCAATCATTGTTGCATCTTAAAAAAACAGGATTGAATATTGGCAATAACGCCATGCTGACAACACTTTAACTCTTGTGGGTGTTTTTTTTTTTTTTTTAAATAGGCTAATGGGCTGTAAGTTCTCAGAGGGAAGCTGTGAAGCTCTGTCCTCAGTTCTCAGCTCCCAATCCTCTAGTCTGAGAGAGCTGGACCTGAATAATTCTGAGCTGTGGGATTCAGGAATGAATCTTCGGTCTGTAGGAATAATGGCTTCACAGTGTACACTGGAAACACTAAGGTCAGATCAACAGTATTGTTTATTTTTATCAGTTGCCAAAAATAACCAATAATTGTAGCTAATTCAATAAAAGTCATCTATGTGTTATATCATTTCATAACTTCTCTCTTCACTACGATTACACTTTAACACAGGTGTTGTGTTCTCGATAATTTTTCAGACTGAGTAGCTGTTTCCTGTCAGAGGGAAGTTGTGAAGCTCTGTCCCCAGTTCTCAGCTCCCAGTCCTCAAGTCTGAAAGAGCTAAACCTGAGTAACAACAACCTGCAGGATTTGGGTGTGAAGCTTCTGTCTGCTGCACTGCAGAGTCCACAATGTAACCTTGAAACTCTCAGGTCAGGATTCAAATCTTTCCACAGAGGATCGTTTAAAATGTGATTTATATCTTTGCACAAAAAGCATCATAAGGGTGATACTTCAAGAGCCATGAGGTGGTACTCATTGTGAAAAGTTTGAGAACCACTGTGGTAGCTTATAAACATGAATCCGCGCAGTGCACCCGGTAGAAAGGTTTCTGGTTGGGCTGGTGGGGGGATTAATCTCCTAAGACCCGAACTCTGTCATAGCATGCATTTTTAATTTCTCTTTGCTATGAGGGAGATTGGGACCTGATGAATGTAAAAACAAAGAATTACCAGATAATTTTTTTTTTTTTTTTTGTTTTTTGTACTTAATTTTTGTTTCTGAGAAAAATAATATCCACATATGTTTTAAATTTTGATAGAACAGTGGCAGTATGATGTCATAAATTGATATCAGGCCCTTGTAGATAAAAATTAAGGATTGTGGCCACAGCTCAGTGCAGCAGCTTTGGCAATGGAGGTGTTGAGCATCATCCATTCGGACTCAATGTCCCCATTCTCCCTCAGAAGCTCAGCTACAGGTGGGGGTTAAAGAGCTTGCAGACCGGGGCCTCTGCCAAGTGTTCTTAGGGCAAGATCACTATAGGTTTAGGTGTGCCAGGTCTGTGCAGCATCCTTCCCCGCCATCTGATCCAACAGCCTACCAGGTGGTGATCAGTTGACAGCTCAGCCCCTCTCTTTAGGTTGTTCCTCAAAATCGCACCCATCCAAGTCTCATTGTCTTTACCCATATGAATGTTGAAGTCTCTCTCACAGTAGGACAACTTGCTGTGGTACCAGCTCCCAGTTTGAGTTCAGGAGACAGACATCCTCTCTACTTTTAAGATCAGTTTCAAACTTTCCTTTTTGATAAAGCTTATAGTTAGAGCTGGATCAGTTGACCCTGAACCATCCCTTAGTTATGCTGCTGCAGGCGCAGACTGTTGGTGGACTTCCCGTGATTCTCTGCTTTCTTCTCCACTCCCCTATTTTTACTACTGATGCTTTTATATGTCACTACCGCATGACCTTAACTTTTTTTTCTCCTCTCCGCTTAGTTTATCTTATAAATAAAGTCATTTTAAATATAATGGATGGAAATGGATGTTGTTGTATCAGCCATCCATAAAATTGTTGTTCACAGATTGCTTGTTATTTTGTGTGTCTGCAGTCTGTCAGGCTGTCTGATCACAGAGGAAGGCTGTACTTTTCTGGTCTCAGCTCTGAACTCCAACCCCTCCCATCTGAGAGAGCTGGACCTGAGCTACAATCATCCAGGAGACTCAGGAATGGAGCTGTTGACGGCTGGACAAAAGGATTCACGTTGGAGACTGGAAACTCTCAGGTATGGAGAGAATGCCTGACAAAGGAGGAAGAGCTGGAAACATTTCTTGTGTCCTTCACTCACTTCCTATTTTTCTTGATGCATGCTCAATCATCCAGGCAAGGAAATCCCCCAAATATGATTATATTCATCTGGACGCGGTGTTTTCAGTGGGAGAAACATTTTGTCACTCATCCAAGTGACTTGTTCAGTCTCAGCTGACTGCAGGTTTTCTCAGTATTATAAATAGTACATTTACGCATTGACGGAAACTAGAACCACTGGTGAAAAAAGGGCTGTGAGGTCAGTTTCATGATCATTAATATGCAAATATTAATTGTTCTCAGAGCTAACCCACGACCATTGATACATGGTCTTTGATCAGTGGTTGGCAGTGTTGGGTAAGTTACTTTAAATTTGTAACTTAGTTACTTTTGATAGAAGTAACTAGTAATGTAACTCAGTTACTACTTATTAGGGAAAGTAACTTATTTTACTCAGAATTCTCTTGTTAATGTGTTGCTTCTGTAATGCTGGGCTTACACTGTGCGATTTTTGGCCCATTTTGAGCCGAATTTTGAGTCGTGTGACCGTTTTGGCGATCGGCCCGATTTTTGCCTTCATTGTGCGTTGTGCATCGTGTAGTATACGTGGGGTAACGAGAAGCGATTAACACCTCACGACCAGCTCCCGATCATCAATCGCTTGGTCGTGAGGATTTCAAACCTGTTTGAAATCCTCATGACCGTCATGAGGGTGTCACCGCAGTTTCTCACACTGCGCACGCGCAAACACAAATGTCAGCGAAAAAGACGGCACAGCACAGCAGTGTAGCGTGTGATGTAGACACAAGCGATGGCGGCACAATTTGTAGAACTTTGGAAAGCTCATCCGAGCCTTTTCGGTGTGGCCTCGCAAAATTATCACGACCACAACAACCGTGAAAATAGTTGGATTTTCATCGCTGCTCACTCACAGCTGCCTGATCATGTTTTTCATTACCAATTTAGCAAAGTTGATGGTGTGTGTTTGTGTGTCTGTAAGACAGAGAGGGAGAGCGACAGAATTTCTGTTATAACAGTCATGTTATGGACGCACAGTGTGAGCACTCAGGTCGATCAGAGCATCGGGCCGTATAGTGTTAGACCTGCATCGTGACCTACCAACTTCTAACCCCTGTGAGTCAATCGTACAGTTTGAGCAGGAGCTGAATCGCGCAACTGAAAAAATCGCAGAGTGTCTGCCCAGCATAACTGGATGATAATAATAATGATGATGAGGGATTGCATTTATATAGCACTTTTCCAGGCACCCGAAGCGCTTACCCAGCAAGATTGCCAGTCTTGTAGGTTGCGTACTTGCCACAAGTGCACTGTGCCACCTACCAATAGAAAGGAAAAGATAATGTGCATATTTCCACGAGAGAAATCCCACGCCTGGACCGTCATTGACTGCTGCCATGATTCTAGCCTACGTCACAGCGTCATGTGTGCTTTTTACATCCAACACAAAAACTGCAGTCGTGGTGCTTTGATTGTACTCAGAACTCAGAAATTCTGCCTTCTTAATAAGATGATGTTGGTAACACCAGACTGCAGATGAGCTGCTTACAGAGCTGGACTGGGACAGAAAACTGGCTTGGGCATTTTGACTATAGACCGGCCACCATTATAGGAAAAATCATAAAGACTTTGAATAAAAAGAAACGCTGTTGTGACAGTGATGTACACTGTCTTGATGTTTTAAATGTATTAATAGTTTGTAAATTTCAGATAATTTTTTTTAAAAGCTAGATATTTTAAATGAGAATAATGCTATTTCCACATGTAACAGGTATTTTTGAAAACGCAGATTTTTCTATGCGTTTGCACCTTTCGTCCAAACATAAACGGCGTTTTTGGTCACTAAAAACTGAGATTTTTAAAAACGCCTGCCAGGGTGGATATTTTTGAAAACTCAGTTTTTGCATTCACGTGTGGATGAGGAAAAGAAAACACAGCGTCAACGGTGTGCGCCTTTTTTGACGTCACACTGTGCGCCGTGTTGTCTCGGTGAAATGAATTTCTACAATGGTGGACTTGCACAAAATACTGTTACTCTCTGCAGTGTTTAAATGCTTACATGTACACACAGTTACTGTCCCTCCACACAGGACTCAGTTCTGCTTCTATGCGCTGTCTTTGTTTATTCTTTCTCACCCAGCCTTCTGGACTTCAGATTGGCCAACATTTCTATACGGTTAGGAATATATCGCCACCTGTTGCTTTGGCATGTTCCTAGCAGCGTTTTCCCTTTTTTTTTTTTTTTTTTTTTTTTTCAACGTGTGAACAGGATTTAAAAAAGACAAAAACGGGAAAACTGTGTTTTTCAAAAATACCAGTGTACATGTGGACGTAGCTTAAGAAAGAAAAGTAATCCCTCTCCCTGTTAATGCCCTTCATGGCCCCCTGGCAACACTTTGCTAGACCCGCCCCTGCACAGTTACCAGCTGTCAGCTACCTAAAAAAGGATCCTGGTGTTATTTGTTTCTCAGAAACAGTTCATAACTTCAACTCATCCATGTCACCTAAAAGGTAAACCTGTTTCTCCATCACAGCTCTGATGATCCAGTAAGGACATCTCCTGGTTTCATCTTCATGTTTCCCTCTCACCACATATCCAAACCGACATCATGACCAGCAGCTTTACAGCTGTGGCTCCAGCAAACATCAGCTGATACTAGAAATTAATATTAAATAAATTCTAACAACAGCTGATCAAGCTTTCTGGTGCAAAGTGGGCGATTTATTAAAAAAAAAAAAAAAGAGAGAGAAAAGACGATGAGCTGATCACTGATCAGTTTTCATGATTGAAGTAGAAACGGGAGAGGGAGGGGGGAGAATGAGAGAAGAAGAGGCAGCTGTGCAGCAAAGACACAGAACAACCTCAGCTTTGTCTTTTTTCCATTCTAGCTGAAGTACGGGACAAACTGTTATTAGCACAGACACTTTTAAAAGCGATCATTTAGGACTTGAGCAATAATACAAACAGCAATGTAGTTAAACATCTTACAGTTCGTTTTATTGGGAATTGGCTTTAAAAAAAAAACAAAAGAAAAAACTCAAAATCTGGTGAGGTTTTCATTTTTTAAATTTTTTTTTCAACAGGAGTGAGATGTGCGTTATATAAGGCAACGTTTTTGATAGGTTTGTAGCTTGAACCTATTCGCTGGAACGTTGAAGACAATATAATTACACAGCAAGCAAGACACGAAGTAGGCAAAGTTCTTCATGTTCCTCGTGCACGGGAGAGAACCGGACAAACGCCGTTCCTTCGCTTGACCCCAGTTGCTCTCGTCCGCTCCCCTGTAACACTGCTCTTTTATTGAGCTTACATTAATATGCATAGGTTCATTAACATATGACGTCTACATACAAACAAAGAGTACCGTGTGTGTGTGTGGGGGGGGTCAGAGTGTGACCCCATAAATGACTTCCCTAAACCTGCTGGTCTGGAAGTCCAGCAGTTCATCTAAACCAAAGGCACTTAGCCTAAAACAGACACAGCCACGTTTATCCTGCCATAAAACAATAAGAAAATGTACGACCTCTCCCATGCTCCCAGGATGTAGGTGTGCACACAAAGTTTGCAGACTATTAAGGATCAAACCTCTACCAATCTACAACTAATTATAAAACTCTAAGCATATATAAGTAGATATTTCTAAGCATAAATGACAATCAACAATACAAAACCTGACAGTTTTCCTTTTGCATTATTTTTGTGTGGTGCATTTTTCTACATTTTAACAAAAGGGGAACAGTTCACCGAGGATTTGTTATAATTTTCACATGGTCTTGCTGAGGTAATGCAAGTCGAAACTGCCATTCTTGTCTTTTTTTGGGGGGGGGATATGCTGGAAAAACCTTTAAAATGGACCTTGAAGGTGCTTAAAGTGCTTGAATTTAACCCTGAAAAAAGTGTTTGAACCCCGTCAGTCATATTTCATTCAATACAGTGGTGTACTGACAGATCCAGGATCAGTCCAGTCATCAGCAGTTTTATCCACGTTTAGATTAAAGTGTATTTGTAAAAATGTTGTACTGTTCCTTTTGTTAGTGTGTAACAGTGTGTATGAGAGCCATGTAATGCTCATGTGTGCATGCTAAGGCTGTGCTGGTCTGACACCCCCCCCCCCCCCCTCCTTTCAGGGTGGAGCCTGCTGGAGAACGATGGCTGACACCAGGTCTGAGGAAGTGTAAGTGTGTTTTTAATGGGATTCATGAAAACAAAGCAGCACACATTCAACCATCTTCATCATTCACATCTCTGATGTCAGGAGTCATCATCAAAGTGTCAATCAATGAACAGATGATGGATCAATAACTGCAGCTGGATTGTGTTTGTTCTCTCATCAGATTCCTGTCAACTCACAATCGACACAAACACAGTTCACAGATGGCTCAAACTGTCTGACAACAACACGAAGGTGACACGTGTGTGGGACACTTTTTCATATCCTGATCATCCAGACAGATTTGATTGGCATCCACAGCTGCTGTGTGAAAATAGTCTGACTGGTCGCTGTTACTGGGAGGTCGAGTGGAGAGGAATAGTTTTTATATCTGTGAGTTACAGAAGAATCAGAAGGAAAGGAAAGGGCATTGACTGTGTGCTTGGATACAATGCTCATTCCTGGAGTCTGATCTGCTCTGATGATGGTCCTCAATCTGTCAGGCACAACAACAAACAAAGACCCATCTCCTCCTCCTCCTCCTCTGTCTCTAACAGAGTAGCAGTGTATGTGGACTGTCCTGCTGGCACTCTGTCCTTCTACAGAGTCTCCTCTGACACTCTGATCCACCTCCACACCTTCAACACCACATTCACTGAAACTCTTTGTCCTGGGTTTTCATTTGACTATGATTCTTCAGTGACTCTGTGCTGAGTGGAGTGTAAAGAGTGTCTCCTGTTAGAGAAAGATTCTGACTGTTGAAGAGAGAGTTCAGTCTGTACATGTCTGTCTCTTTCACTCACAAACACGTTTTCAGATTCATGGATTCAATCAGTTGATGTTTTAAACTGTTCTAAATGATTCCTTGTAAAGCTCTTCCTCTTCAGTCCTTAAAGATGGAAGCTCACATTATTCCAGGATCCACCTGTTGTTTTTCTGTCTTTTCCCACTCAAAGCGTCACAGTGAATATAGTATGTGGTGTTTCTGTGAAGCTCAGGTCACAACCAGCTCCTCTGCATTTTCACCAAGTCTGAGCTCATTAAAATGAATCCAAATGTTTCATTTCTTTCTTAATTGGATTGTTCCATCATAACTGAATGAGTGGACATCCAATAGTACTGTGTATAAACTATTAAAGACATTCAGCATCTCATGTTTCTGTCATTGTATAAAAACAGCTGCTTTTAAAAATTGATCCAATAAAACAAACTGCATGTATTGATCAGGTCAATACACACAGCTCTCATGTCACTAACATCTCCATGATCTCTTCATTGATGGTGATTTGTGACCCTCTGCTGGTGAGAAGATGAACTACATGATGTCAGCTCATGAGCACAGATGACGAAGTTTTTTTTTTTTTTGTTTTTTTTTTAAGGGTGTTGGGTCGCAAATTTTGAAGACAAAATGATGACCACCGGATGATGTAGAGATTCACCTTTTTATTGAAAGATCCAATTAAAATCACTCAAATATCCTCTAGAAAAGATAAATATTGAAACGCAGTTTATTAAACGGTCATATGAACTGCAAAACAACATTGCAAAGCAAGCGAAACATGCACCGGGATCTAGACAGAAAGCGCTGATGGGGACATTTCTGACCCTACTTCTCTGAGATCCTGTACCCCTCCTCTAGCCAGCTTTTAACTTTTGACTCCTTGTCAAGTTAGTTTAAGTTTAAACTACAGGTATTTTCTCAATTTTACAAAGACCGATTTTGCAACAATTATGACTAAATGTGTTTGTCAGTGTTTTACATGTTAATCCTAATGATTAAATCTCACAAAAAACAGTGGGTTAACAGGAGCTCACATAACATGTGGTGCAGAGTTGTGATATAAGTGAATAATACTAAACCTAAATACATGGTGACAGATAGTTTAAATATGTGGGGTAAATGGTTAATGTGGCTGTTGTACAGAGTGTTCGTGGCGTTGCACCCTGGATCCTTCAGAGGTTTTTCAGAGTTTTCCCTGCTGGAATGTTTCAGGTTTCTGTATGTGTTGTGGCTAACTGTTGACGTCTCAGAAAGTCATCATTAAATGTCCCGATTAAGGCTCTTAGTTTCCGAGCATCATTTTCCTGAGGTTATAACACCTTTTTGGTGATGAGCGTAAAAACTAAATCTAGACAGCTTTGAGTTTTTGCTACGGAATTTGCAGTCAGATCACCAATTTGCATCTATCACTATGATTGGATCACTCATGGAGTTCACAGACGGTGACTGGATTGAATATGATAGGCTGGAACACTTTTTTGGCAAACGGCATTGAGGACGAAAAAAAAAAGTTCAGTTCTTCTCAGTGCATGTGGATCGAGGATGTAAGAGTTGATATGTAACCTAACAATACTTGGGAAACCTGTGGACTTCAGCTTCAAAGAACTGGTGACGTTGGTGCAAAATCATTACTGCCTGAAACCCTCCGTGACTGTTCAGCGTTTCAAATTCCAGACTCATTCACGCAGGAGTTTCAATGGCTGCATATGTGGTGGAGCTGAGACAGCTTTCAGAGCACTGAGTTGGGGGCATGCTGGATGACATGCTGTTGTTAGGGGAGCCCACACTGGACTTTAAGAAAGCGTTGGAAATTACTAAAGCAAGAGAAACAGCAGCTAATAACACTAAAGACCTGCGGAAAGCTGACAACAATATGAATTAAGCCGATGCACATCAAGTATCTAAGAGTGTTGGAGGCACATTTTGGCAAGTACTGTGTTTGTAAAGACAGTATCTGCCATAACTGCAAGAAACTGAGCAGACCAGCGCTGAAATCTAAACAAATTACAGCAGTGGCTTTGCAATGTCCGGAGGTCCTCTGAGAGTGGAGAAAGCACAAACGTCAGAAAAAACATGAAACGGCTAAGAACAGCTGAAACTGTGGAAGCCCTGACTGACAAAGGTTTGCAGATGATCTGGCGAGGTGTGAGTCTGAGCGCTGCTCTTAACAAGCCGGCAATTCCAATTAGGCTCAGGTGCAGCCTCTCAGCATGATGTGGCGGCTCCACCCAGGGGTGGAAACGCCCTGTGGGAAGACCCAGCACTCACCCGGACCATGACAGAAATCATGTATACAACTGTAATAGCAGAATTACTGGCGAGTATGCAGATGAAATTAATTGGACACCCTCAGGGGGACCACTGTGAAGCTGTGTGTGGACGTCTGCAAAACATTCCCGGTGTTGCTGTCACAGCTGTTCAGAACCCCACAAAGCTGACTGCCATGATTGAAGCAGTGAGGACAGCCGTGAGTACTCAGACTGTGCACATTGAACGCAATATAAATACGATCTTGGAGAAGCTTACCGGGTTCTCAGAGCATGCGCCGACCAGCTGGCAGGGGTGTTCACCAACATCTTCAACCTCTCCCTGAGGCAGTCAGTGGTCCCCACATCCCTCAAAACAACCACCGTCATTCCCATTCCTAAGAAATCAGAGGTCTCCTGGCTGAAATGCTAATGCTCTGTTGCACTGACATCAGTCATCATGAAGTACCTTGAGTGGCTGGTCAAAGGTCACCTCTGCTCCTCCCTCCATGTTACATATCTGCAAAATTTGGCATGAACGCCAACATCCCTCCAAATTTCTACAATGCTCCACTTTTTCTCTTCCTGTGAGCTCGACCTCTTCTTACTCTCCCTTTTCTTTCTCTTGTTTTTGAATTCTCCTTTTTAACTTCCTTTTCCTCTCACTTTCATGTTTCCTCTTTCACAAACTGTCTAATCACACTCTCCAGTGTGTGTGTGACTTCGTACATCTCTTACTTTCTCCTTCTCAGCTTATTCCTTAAACATATAAATTACAATTTACTTCTTTTCTTGGGCAGTAAAAATCCCTCTGATGTTGTGGGACTCTCAAAAACTTCAATAATTCCTGGTTCAAGCCTGACACTCTGGGCTTTGCAGGGTGAAGGCCTCGTGTTTCATGCTCTTCACTGAGTTAAATGCATTCACCAGCAGAATAATGCTGCTGGGCCTGTTTGCAGACAGAGGCGGGAGCTCCTGCTGATTTGTATGGGACTAAAAAGCTGTGATTACATCCATCCAGCTTCACACTTTGTGAAAACACATCTGTGGAAGGAATGGAAAAGTCATTCAGACGGCCACAGATCACTTCTGAGGAAAGAAGAGGACATCGGCTTTCCTTGTAGTTTCACACCCGAGTAAACCAAATAAAAGTTTAAAAAAAAAAAACTCAGAAAAAAATTAATTAAAAATCATATTCTATTAAAGTTATTTCACCTGGAAACAAACCTTTACACAGTACAAAATTAAAAATTAATCAATCAATTAATTAATTAATTTTCTTTTTTTCCAGTGTTTTTTGTAACGCCGTTCCCTCAAAGAATCTTTCCTTCGCCCCTCCTTTTTTCTTTCCCACTGTACACCACACTACAGCTCGCCGTTCTGATCCACTCTCAATCCAGATTATGCCAAAAACTGCTTTCAAAAATCAAGAAGCCGCTTGCTGTACAGCTTCTCACTCTATCATTCGTCCTCTTCCTCCAGGCGCTGAGGAGCAGCTGAGTCAGTCTTCAACATGTGAGGGTTTGACAGGAGGGCGGGAAAGACTGCAGGAACCACATCTAAGAGAGGTAAACAGCACATGCCCACACATGCTTACTGAGACAGGAAGAAAAGAGAGAGAGAGAGAAGGCGGGCCAGAACTCAGAGACCATGACAGAAATATGATCTGATAGCCAAGGGTATTAAAAATAGATATGAAAACATTTAAAAACACATATCATTATTTTCAGCATTGGTTGGTTTGGTTGCAACTTGTGATGAGACTCTGATGGATTCTGTGAAGTTCTGTGTTTTTATCGTAATTCCTGTACGTACTTTCATAATCCGGCCTCTGACATATGCTCTCCACAACATAATAATGAATAAAAACGGAAACTGAAACTAACAGAAACTAAGCTCAAATGAAATAGTTTCATATATAAACTAACTTCTCCCAGCTTCATATTTCTGAGAGTGCAGTGAAACACGCTTGATGGTTTCATCATTACAGTTCCCTGTATTAAGCTCTGGAGCAGTAGTTACTTTTATTGTCTGGCTCTGTTCCACAGCGTGTTTTTATCCTCGTCTCCCTCCACTTTCTCTGTAGGATCTACCTTACAATATAAACGCCTCCAGGTGACTGTTGTTGTAAATGACATTAAATTGAACTCACACCCAACTGAGAGAGAAAGCACATAGAGAGAGAAGATGTAAAACCTACATAGAAACATCTCAGCCAGCTAAAGCCACAACCTTCTGCTGTAAAGCAACAGTACTACTCAATTCTCCACATTGTTGCCTTGCTTGTAAATCTTAGTTGTTACATATTTTTAATGGTATTTGGTATTTTCTGTCATTTTAAAAAGGAATAATAATGTCAACTCATTCATTTTGGCATTCGTTCATTGTTTATCTTGCTTTGTGTCATCGTAGTCTAAGGAGCTTGGAAAGAAAAGCGTTGAGTGCAGGTTTATTTTAACTGGATACACCAAATGTTCCTATTTCATTTTTATAATTTACAATTGTGCTATTTTAACCCTTTGTTATGGTGCCTGAATGATTGCATGCTATTCTGAGTCACGTGTTTTGTAAAGCACATTGTAATGTTTGGTTTGATAAAGTTTATACAAATATAACAATGCTATCTGTTTTTATCCCCATAAATAAAAACTTCCCTCATAATAATTCTAACAATAATGCCAAACGTGAAACGTGGAAGTGGTGTCACTGTTATGGATAAACAATGGCATTAAAAATAATGTGTCAGTAAGATAACATGTCCTTTTTTAAATGATTGAGAAGGTCTATGAAAACTCATCAAGTGACAGAGAGAAAAGGTTGTGGCCCTTTAGTACCCCTTCATGGCTTCCTGTTAAGTTTCATTTTAAATTCTTCTTTTTTTGGTTTTTAAATCTCTTAATGGTGTTGCCCCTTCTTATTTGTCTGAGGTGCTTCACCCTCACATGCTGTCACCTGTTCCTCAGCTAACCAGATGCGTTTGACTGAAGACATTTAATAAATCCTGAGGAGACAGGAAAGCCTTTGCAGCTTTGGCTCCTAAAATGTGGAATGAGCTTCCTCTGGAGGTCAGACAGGCTCAATCGCTTCTTTTCTCCTTGACTTTTAACCCAGTATGAGTTGTTATCTGTCTGAAACTTTTACTCTTTACACGTAGCTGTACTGATTTATGGCTTAATTGTTGTTTTCTTTTACAGCACTTTGGTCAGCCGTTATGTTGTTTTAAAGTGGTTTAGAAATATAGTGAAAGTGGAAGGTAAAAGATGAGTGTGTTTCTGGACTGCCTTGAAGAAAGATTTTTTTCTAATTGATATTTTGTTTATTTTTCATAAAATAAAAAGAGTGTCCAGGTCTACAAAAGAGACAAAAATGTTCCCAAAATCACTTTTTTAACCTTTTCCGTGGTTAAATACAAATAATAAAAGCATAAATAAATAAATTAATGTAAAGGCAGTGATTCTCAAACTACTCACAATGAGTACCACCTCATAAAATATATAGCTCCTGTAGTACCACCCTTATGACCGATATTAAAGTACAGCAGTATAGGCCCATTTACAGTGTTGGGAAGGTTACTTTTAAACTGTATTCCACTACAGATTACACAATACGTCCCCTCATATTGTTTCAGAGGAAAACACGAACACGGTGTACAGTCGAGTCTTAATAGCTTACTTACAACTGGGCTCGTCAGGCACTCTTCTTGGCTGCAGTGGTTATTATTATATTTACATGGTTCCAGCTCCCGTTTCTGATGGGTGACAGCTTGTACTTTTCCATTTTCTCCCTCCTCGCGCTCACAGACACATAATGGTTATGGCAGTCCATTCTCCCTGCAGCACGGACTACACTGCCCATCAGGCTACATTCTTTAGAGCTATACCTGTAACACTCTGCCTGTTGCCTTCATATGAAATAATTTTTTGAACAATAATTTCAAAAACATATTTCCTCACGTCATTTTGCGGGCCGCAAATAGAGTTGAGACACAGGCATTAGAGCCTCGTAATGTGTGTTTTGTTTGGGTCACTGGCGTGGAATTACCAAAAATACAGAGGGCATAGTATAACACATGAAACAGGAAAAGACCATTTATTTCAGCAAAGTAACTGTATTCTATTCTTTTAAACAGTAACTGTAACAGAATACAGTTACTCATATTTTGTATTTTAAATACGCTGGTACATGTACTCCGTTACTCCCCAACACTGTATATTTAACACCACATAAAGTTTACACGAGACGATTTTATTTCTTATATGATTGTTATTTATTTTAACTGTCATAAACAGGATGTGACAGGTGACAATAACAACTGTACTGCATTAAAACATCTGCAGCAGGTGGGACTTCCAATCTTTAAGTGATGACCTGATAAACCCTGCTTCTGGGGCCAAACTACTCTGCATTTATCAACGCTGTTGTGTTTTTCACTTGTTTTAATTACTGCTCCCAGCGATTATCTCAGTTGTTCTCCTGACTGATGTTTGGTCCGTTTACAGCATCCTGCCATGCGATTGCATTTGTCCCTCACCATCAGGAACCCTCACCTTAACTTTTATTGAGTGGAAAAAAGTTCATTCATCCTCCATCTTCACTGTGTTTATGTTATGCTAACATAGCTGTGTTGCTCGCCACCGCATAGCACATTATTATATTTTCTCAGTCAGAACATGCTATATTTTTTAATCTTAAAAAAAACTTTGGAGGCTTCCCTTGTACTACTAGAGGACGCCCACATACCACAGTTTGAGAATCACTTTCCCACTGTGTCCTTGTGATAAGCTGAAAGAGGAGGCTAATCCATGTTTATGATCAAACAGCTGATTCTATACTAAGCCTTCAGATCAAACTGATTGATCAGCCATCAGAGGAGTCGGATCAATGGAGCTGCTTCTGTTCCTGATGTCCCCTGTTTGATCCTGGACCTGAACTCTCCCTGCAGAGGAGACACAACACAGTCAGAGACACACACATATCTTAGTGGAGCCATCTACTTGACATAATGTTTTCCCTAACCATCTATAAAGATTGACTAAATCTAACCATAGCCTAACTTTAACCTTGCCCACATTTTGAGCCTCAAAAATGCAAATCAAACTCGAGGGGTGTTCCCAAAAGAGACTGTTGGTCCCCACAAGTACGAGAAAGAGAAAACCTATATTTTCATACTGACCTTTGACCTTTAATAGCACTGTGGTCTCTCTTAAAATGCTTCTTTCTTTGCTGCTGACTTCACAGCTGTATTCTCCACTGTCCCTCTCTGTGGGGTGTTTCAGGGTCAGACTGAGGTCTCCAGTTCTCAGCAGGTCGTCATTCAGCTTCGTTCGGTCTCTGTAATCCTGGTGCTGTTTGTGAGGCCGGTCAGAGCTGTTCTCATACACGTGGACGATCAGTGGTGGATCCAATTCAGTATGTCTCCACACTATTTCAGCATCTTCAGGCAGGTTTTCTGTGGTTCTGAAGGGCAGCCGGACAAATTCGGCCCCCTCCTCCACCTCCACCTGACAGTCTGAAGGAAAACCACATCATGAACTGCACAGACAGAAGTGAATCTACAAGGCAGGTTTTTATTTGGTTAATGGTAATGGTTGAATAATGATTTTCAACCACACAAACAGAAATATTTTCTGACATGCACACTCATACTGACTCGTCACTATCAGCAGCACCGTTTTCTTCCTCTTGATCCTCTTGTCCTTGACACTGCAGATGTATTTTCCCGTGTCTCTGTCTGAGGGTTTCTTCAGGGTCAGACTGAGGTCTCCAGTCATCTGTGAGTTTGCTTCCATCCTCGTTCGTTCTCTGTAGACCTGGTGCTGTTTGTCTCGCTGGTCAGAGCCCTGCTCATATTTGTGGACTGTAATTGGTGGTTCAGGTTCATAGCGCCACCACTCCACTTCAGCACTGGACAGGTTACCTGTGGTTTTGAAGGGCAGCTGGACAGACTCCGCCCCCTCCTCCACCTCCACCCGACACACTGAAAGACATTCCACCATGTTTTATTCAGCCAGTAGCCACTCTGAATTGACAAGCGTGTTACAACTAGATTTGCTGAATGTGTTTGATTGGATAAGTAAAAACAACATGATCATAAACGTGTCTAAATCCAAATCCATGTTAATAGGAAGTAGAGTACGCTTAGTCAACAGCCCACAACTAAATCTTTCCATAGCTGGATCGGTATTAGAACAGGTCACCCAGATTAAATTACTTGGTGTTACCATAAACCACCACCTTTCATGGTCTCAGCACATCAACTCTGTTATTAAGAAAATGGGACAGGGCATAGCTATAGCTAGGAAATGCTCTTTTTACATCACTTCTTCAATTATGAAAGATGTCATTAATGCACTAGTATTATCTCATCTAGAGTACTGCTCAATCATTTGGTCAGCAGCTAATAAGACAGATCTGAACAGACTTCAGTTAGTCCAAAATAGGGCGGCCAGATTAGTGTTAAGGTGTTCATATTATACAAGTATTGATAAAATGCACGATAAACTTTCTTGGCTTTCTGTACAAGCTAAATTATACTATGGCTTACTTGTATTTTTAAAGAAAGCAATACTGGTAAACACACCACACTTTTTTATGCTCAGTTGCAGTATCCAGATGAAATACATAATCATGCTACACGATTCTCAACTAACCACAATTTAGTAACTCCTCGAGTTAAAAGTAACTTTTTGAAAAACTCTGTTATATTTAGAGCATCTTTTCAGTGGAATAAGTTGCCTGATGCAATAAGAGAATTGGCTTCTATTCATAACTTTAAAAATCACCTAAAAGCCTATTTAGGCAGTTTTTAATGTATTTGTAAAAATTGTAGAGGGTAATGTCACTTGTAATGGAAATTGTGTATTTTGTTTGAGTGTTTTGTTTTGGGTTTTTTTGCTTTTTTATATAATTTTTAATATTCACATGTTTACATTTTCAGAATTGTAAAACCTTATTGTGGATCTAAGAGCCAAATTATGTGGACAATTTGCATCCAACTCATTGGGTAACATTTTATTTGGTGGTATTTGATGGTTTGGGCCCCAGGAAGACTAGCAACCACTGTTGTGGAAGCTAATGGGGTTCCTTATAAATAAACAAATAAACAAAAAAAAAAAAGAACAAGGTCAGTGAGGTCTTTACAATATAAAACTCATTGAAGCGACTGTGAACTGACACTACAAACAAAATGTAATTTAAAATATACAGGTGGTAATAATCAGGGGCAAGATTTGTCTACTCAGTCTAAGGAGCTTGGAAAGAAAAGCATCTGGACTTCTTTAAGTTACTTGTAGACGTTTCACCTCTCATCCGAGAAGCTTCTTCAGTTCTAAGGTCAAATGGTGGAGAGTCCCAGATATAAACCTAGTGGGAGTTTCCCCCCACAGAGGGACAAAAGGACCCCCTGGTGATCCTCTAATCGCCTGAGCCAAGGTGTGAAAATGGGTGTGTTTCACAATCAGCCAGGGTTTTGGGTGAGCTCATTGTGAAACCTTTCCCCACCCTATCATGTGATTTCCTGAGGTCAGATGGCCCAGGATGTGAGTGGGCGTTAAGGCGTCTGGGGAGGGAACTCAAAACTGGATTTTGGATGGCAGACAGTTGGTGTCGTAAACCCCCGCCTCTGTTCAAGAGTTTTGAGAACCACTTCCCAGATGCCAGCACTCTCAGTAGCAGGAGCAGCAGCAACACCAACATTGTACCCATCAGGTAAAGCATAGGCTACCTTCAGGCTGTAGAAAAAGCTCTCCTGAATCTAACATGCAATGGTGTTTGCTGTAGTGAGTGCTTGTGACAGGAGAACTGAAAGCAGCTGAAACCTATGTTGTGAACCAAATATGTGACTGTGGAGTTAAAAATAAAACAAGTTGGGATCCTTAAAGAATCTGTCAGTCTTACTTGATAAGCAAAGCTGTTATTTGGTTTCTTACCTTTGACCTGAACCTTTATTTGTTTTTTCATGAGGATGTTTCCCTCCCACTCAAATCATGCCAGAGGCTTTTATTTTGAAGTTAGGATCAAGAGAAATAAACAATTACAACACATTTAGATGAGCTTGCAAAGTCTCTTGACAGATATTTTCCTACAAGAGATTCAGCATGGGTGAGACAGCCGTTCACGTTTGCTGTTGAGACAGCAGATGTCGATGATGAATACCTTGATGAAATCATTGAAGTTCAGCAGAGCCAGGTTCAACAGCAACTCTTCAGAACAACAACGCTCTCAACGTTTTGGTGTCGACAAATGGACAAATATGTAGTTATTGCTAAGAAAGCCCTGGATTTTTTTTATACCATTTGTTACAACATATCTTTGCGAGCAATCCCTGTCAAGGATGCTGGACATAAAAACGAAGAAAAGGAACAGACTTTGCTGTGAAAATGACATGAGAGTGGCACTTGTCAAGGTGAAGCCACATCTGAACTGGTCTCTCAAAGGCAACAGCAGAAGTCACACTGATTCGCAGTATGTACATTTGTATGTAATTTGCTGTAAGTTCGTGCATTGTGTTGGTTTTGTTCTTTGAACAAGGTGATGTTCACGCACGGGTCATTTTGTGCACCAGTAAAAAACATATCAATGTCTTGAATATGAAAAAGAAATCATATTTTATTTTTCACTAAAGAGGGGTTCGGTGCGCATATGAAACTGGTGGGTTCGGTGCCTCCAACAAGCTTAAGAACCACTGATTTAAACACACAGTTGTGCTGCCTGACATTCTTGGCTTTTAGTCAAAACATCAAATAATTTATTTTATTTGAATGAACTGAAAATACATTCAAACTAAAAGCTTTTAGAGAATAAACTCCTACATGACCTCTGACCTTTGACCTGTATCTACAGCACTGACCTCTGACGTTCAGCTCCACTTGTTTCTTCAGCAGGATGTTTCCCTCCCTGCTGTAGGCGGTGCAGGTGTAGGTGTAGTGATCCCAGTCTGTGGGCTGTTTCAGGGTCAGACTGAGGTCTCCAGTTTTCAGCAGGTCTTTGTTCATCTTCGTTCGCTCTCTGTAAAACTGGTCCTGTTCTTTAAACTGGTCAGAGCCGTTCTCATACACGTGGACCTTCCTGGTTCGAATGTAAATACAAGTCCACTCCACTTTAGCATCTTCAGGCAGGCGATGTCTGGTTTTGCAGGGCAGCTGGACAGACTCCACCCCATCCTTCACCTCTACACAGGGGACTGAGAGGACAACAAAGCACAATGAGTTGTACAGCCAGTGCAGCAGCGTGAAGTTAAACCTTTTCAGTGAAAACATCTTTGACCAATTCGACTCTGAAATATGTTCCTTTGCTCCACAGTACAGAGTACAGTACAGTGGTGTCTGTCCAATCAGCAGCAGAGCAGACTCTTTACCAGAATCCTTTGTGCCAAATGTACAGAATCAAATCCTTTGTTTGTTTCTGCAGAGTAAAGTTTTTATTTTCATCTTTCAAGGTTTATATTATTTCTTAGAATCTTTCAAAGAAACTGTAGAAGTTACTAGACTATGATTCAACTACACAGACAGCTGGTCACTCGATCTGCTCTCTGAATGCTCAGCTTGTGCTCAAAATGAACTTAAAGAAACGTCTGTTGTGGTTGTTAGGTCTGCACTCGCAGGCCTCGCTAGCTCAGAGACTTATCCCGATGAACAAAGCAAGACAATCAGACCTCGATCGTTTTTTACTTGCGCAAGTGTGGTAATCTCAGAGCTGCAAGCTCTGCACCCAAACTCAGTCAACTTCAACTCCAGCCTCTCCTCGCAGCCTTTTATTAAATGAGTACTTGTAAAATAATGTGTTGTAAGAGCTAAGGCACCGCAAAGCTGTTTAAAAGCCCCTTTGAGGTCCCTGTGTAATCACATAAACCCCAGGCAAAGTGTCCAAAAACGTAGGGACCTCCTGTATCTGCAGCTCACTCATAAAACCCTGTTCACCATAGTAACCACAGACACATTATTGATGACAGGCTCTTGTTACCGAACTTCACCATTTTCCTACACTGTAAACCTTTGATCTGTATCTTCAGCTCTGACCTTTGACTTTCAGCTTCACTTGCTTCTTCAGCAGGATGCTTCCCTCCCTGCTGCTGACGGTGCAGGTGTAGGTGTCCGTGTCTTTGTCTGTGGGGTACTTCAGAGTCAGACTGAGGTTGGCAACTGTCAGCTGTTTTCTCTTCATCTTGGTTCTGTGTGTATATAACCAGTGTTGTTGTTGTTGTTGAGGCTGGTCAGAGTCACTTTGCTGCACATGGACTATCCTTTTAAAGCTGTCAGTCCACATCACTGTAGCGTCATCAGGCGGGTGAACTGTGGTTATGAAGGGAAGTTCAACAGACTCCACCCCTGAATCCACCTTCACCTGCGGGACTGAGAGGACAACAAACATCATCATCAGCTGCACAGGAAGTCTTTAAGATGCTAAAACATGACACTGAAAAACTAGTTCATGCATTTATTACTTCCAGGCTGGACGACTGTAATTCATTATTATCAGGATGTCCAAAAAACTCCCTGAAAAGCCTTCAGCTAATCCAAAATGCTGCAGCAAGAGTCCTGACAGGGACTAGAAAGAGAGAGCATATTTCTCCTGTTTTGGCTTCCCTTCATTGGCTTCCTGTTAAATCCAGAATTGAATTCAAAATCCTGCTCCTCACATACAAGGTCTTAAATAATCAGGCCCCATCTTATCTTAATGACCTTGTAGTACCATATCACCCTATTAGAGCACTTCGCTCTCGCTCTGCAGGCCTACTTGTTGTTCCTAGAGTATTTAAAAGTAGAATGGGAGGCAGAGCCTTCAGTTTTCAGGCCCCTCTTCTGTGGAACCAGCTTCCAGTTTGGATTCAGGAGACAGACACTATCTCTACTTTTAAGATTAGGCTTAAAACTTTCCTTTTTGCTAAAGCATATAGTTAGGGCTGGACCAGGTGACCCTGCTGCAGTAGATGTAGGCTGCCGGGGGATTCCCATGATGCATTGAGTTTTTCCTTTCCAGTCACCTTTCTCACTCACTATGTATTAATAGACCTCTCTGCATTGAATCATACCTGTTATTAACCTCTGTCTCTCTTCCACAGCATGTCTTTATCCTGTCTTCCTTCTCTCACCCCAACCAATCACAGCAGATGGCCCCGCCCCTCCCTGAGCCTGGTTCTGCTGGAGGTTTCTTCCTGTTAAAAGGGAGTTTTTCCTTCCCACTGTTGCCAAAGTGCTGCTCATAGGGGGTCATATGATTGATGGGTTTTTCTCTGTATCTATTATTGTACGATCTACTGTACAACATAAAGCGCCTTGAGGCGACTGTTGTTGTGATTTGGTGCTGTGTAAATAAAATTGAATTGCATTGAATTGAATTAACCTTTGGCATGTGTCTGCTTGAGTGGAGCAGGGAGTGATTTAAATAGTTACTGTGTATTTTTAGTGTTGTTCCTGAAAACATTTGTATTATTTTGTGATTATGGTATCTCTGCCCGTTGGTTTAGGTTGGAATCATATTTTTTCTCTTCTCTGTGGGGTGTTATTCAGCTTGTACTGGTGTAACTGGAATCATAGGTGAAGCTCATTGGACTTTATATGTATTCCATTTATCATTCATCCTAGGTACCGAAGTGACACAGCACCACACAAAAGCCCCTCATGTCTTCATATCTTGGGAAATCGGTGGAGCGATTTAGTTAAATATGTGCAAAGTATTTAAGGCAAAAACAGAAGATCTTGAAGGTCAATATTTGACATTTTTGATATTTTTGTCATTTTTACATGACCACCTTTATTCTTTAGCACAGTCTGAACTGTGTTAGGCAGCTTTTTGCAGTGTTCAGGAGTAGTTCTCCAGGACTTTTGAAGGACATTGTGATTTAAAAAAAGAAAAATCCAGAAATGCTTTTACTGCACTGGCAGCGAGTTCAGTTCTTCTGTATCAAGAATGGCTACCTGACAGCTGCCCTTCCATTGAGACCATTTCTGATGATGCTTTAATGGACGACTTTCTACTTACGTGTTACAGCTTCCAAAATCACAGCATTCTTAGATAGCTGGAAACAGGACAGAAGATCAAGTGTTTAAATGTCTTCAAGAGTTTTTTGGATTTTTTTGGCAAGTTGTGCTGCTGTGTCTGCCTTTTTATGACAGGGTAAAGCACAACTCCCAGTACCCCCCACTGCCCATGGCCTTGAATAACAACAATAAAAGCAGAGTTTCTCTGAAAATACAAACAGTAAACTTAAAATGAGTGATGCTTGTTTCATGATGCTCCAGATGTTCTAAGCTGGCAAAAGCTTTGAACTGCAAGCAGACCAGTTCAGGACCTGAACTCTTCCCTGCTATTTTATCAGACGCTGTTTAGTATGATGTTACTGAAATATGTAAGGCCTTCACTTAAGAAGACATCGTATCAATTGGAGCATTTGTTGTTGTATAACCTGTAAATACCTTTGAGCACCTTTCCAGATGTGGAAGCACTATTACATACCATCAGAGATCAGGTTTTGTAAGTGAGCTCTAATAACAAGTCAGATGCCTCCTTTTGAGGATGCAGTGTCCATGTTGTTCCCATAATCCTAAAATTTAATCCGTCTGACCACAGAACAGTTTTCGACTTTTTACTGACATTTGCCCCAAAGAAGAATAGCAGTGTCTCTGGATCATGTTCACATGCGCTGTTTTCTTTGCATGATACAGCTTTAACCTGCACGTGTGCATGGCATAGTCAAGTGTGTTGCAGTAATATCTGTAAACGTTTCAAAGCTCATGACCTGCCTGAGGGCACAAGGATCACAGGTGCCCAGGACTGATTTTCAGCCTTGTTGCTGTGCACAGAGATTGCTCCTGATTCTCTGAAACCTTTGGCGATGTTATGTGCCGTAAATGATGAGATATTTATAGTTTTCAGAATTCTGTCCTGAGAAACATTGCAATTATTTTGTAATTGTTTTTGCAAACTCTGAACATCTTTACTTCGGGTAACTCTGCCTCTCTTAATACTCAACAATGTTATTGACCTGTTGCCAATTAGCCTAATTCAGTTAAATGTTAGTTAAATAATTATACAGATGTTTCATTTTTCGCTTTTTGTTGCTGCAACTTTTTGGAAAATTGTTACTGCCATCGAATTCAAACCTTTATTAAAATTGTACATTTTCTCAGGTTGCTGGTTCCCTTAAGAACATGGCTGGATAAATCTGAGGTCAAGATCACTAACCACCATCATTTAAAATTGGAAATTTGACCACATCACACATGTGACAAATCACTTACCTTTCACAAAATAGTGTCTGAAGTACATGCCTCCACCCACAATTAAGAAAGCAGCCAAATTCAAGAAAACCAGGAGAACTGTGACCCTGCTGCGACCTGACAACAAAAATGTGAACAAAAACAGGAAAATTGTGTGATGTTAAAATAATGCTGCAGAATCTCTAACGCTGCACATGATTTTTCATTTGTTTGCACTGACCTCCACCTGTGGCCCTCTGGACCTGCAGCTGCACTGTTGCCTGACCCTGTTCAATACCAGACTTGCGGGCGGTGCAGGTGTAGTTGCCACTATCAGACAGTTGAAGATTTTTCAGAGTGAGGCTGAGGTTTCCAGTTTCCAGAGCATCAGTATTCATGGACGTTCGCCCGCTGTAATGCTGGTTTTGGTTCTGAAGGTTATCACCTTCCGGTTCACGCAGGTGAACTGTGGGTGGGTTGAGGTCGGACCGGCTCCACACAGCTGCGCATTCTTTCACATTAACACTGAGAAACTTACACGGCAGCAGGACAAACTCTGCTCCCTCCTGCACCTTCACACTTGAGGCATGCTGGGAAACTGTGAGGACAGGAAGAGTTTAAACCTGAAATCATTCCCACACTTTATTATGACAGCAGGAAACTTATTACAGGCTGAAGTAGATACCACAGACACAATACAGCAGTTCCAGTGATGCACACCGGCTGATTTCATGAAATCATGTTGATTCAGTGTTTTTTTTATTAGTTTAGATAAGTAAGGACATTATTCCTGAGACATGACCAAAGTGGCTGCTGTTTCATAACTGTCACAAAACCCGTGAGACCAGTTACACTGTCATGGTGGCTAGATGAAAACAGCCAAGTGCATCAGCTTAGAGGGACTCGAGCTGATAACAGAACAGATAGAGACCACATCAGGCTGCATTTTTGTCTCACTGCTTCAGTGAGAGAAGACATTTAAGATAAAGTTACGCTGGCTCGGATAATCTCAACTGCAACAGCATGTGGCAGTTGAGACCTCACCTTGTTTATGAATGCACACAAACCTGTCTGACTGTGTGTGTCTCTGTGTGTCTCTGCAAGTGTGACATTAATGGAGCTTGGATCGTGAGAACAGAGGCAGATTTTCTTACCGTGCAGGAGGATCACAAACACCAACAGGATCTTCATCTTTCTGTAAAAACAGCAAATAGCTAAAACTTTTCCTTCAGTCGTCTTCTGCCTGAGGAAATCAGCAGTAGATCCACAGACATAATCCACCTGCTCCTCACCTTAAACGAACACACCTTCAATTTTTTCATTCAGGAAGAGGAAACACTTGTTCAGAGAGAGGACGGGACTGTTCACGCACCTCTAGCCAGTAAAGACGACGACAAGAGAAACAAAGCAAATAAAGAGAAAAGAAACGTGAGTCAGGACCAGTTTAAATTTTAATCATCACGTCAGACTAAAGTGAAATATTATCTTTGTTTCCTCGTATACTTCCACATATGATAAATGTGAATACAGAACATAATAATAATCATAATAATAATAAATTATGTTTTATTACTGTCTACCAGCAGCAGCTTCACAGCCCACCAGGGGGCCCACACACTGTTATTTGCAGACTACATGAAAGGCTGGTGGTGAAATGTGAGTCTATTCAGTGACAGACAGAAGCTGAGCAGGTAACACTTTCTAATGAAAACATAATAACCAATGCTGGTTATTTATATAATATGGCTAATTCAACTTTGTACTGCTGATAAAACCAAGAGGACAGGTTTAAAATACTTCCCCCAACAGCAGCCGTCACTATAAAGGTAACTGTGGTTAGTATCTGCAAGAAAATGCAGATGCTAGCAACAGTTAACTTTATAATAACAATAGCTAACTTCAATTCAGCAATAAACAATATTATTATTATCATTAGAAAAGAACAGGAGTGATGTACTGGTAACACAGTGTAAGAGTAACAGTATTTAGAATATTAGTAGTTATTAATTATATTTTAGTCAAGGTCAAGTATTACCCTTCCACCTCTAACAGTGATGATATATTAGTTTAGGATTAACAAATATTGTAGTTTGTATTCTTTCTTTGCATGTTAGAGTTTTAAATAACAATATTTATTCAGTTGTCTGTGGAAAGGCAAAGAGGGAACTGCACATCTCGTTCAGTAACTCTAAAAGAAAACGTTTCCTCTGTGTTGCTGTGAAAATCACTCATTCAGTTCAGCAGCTCCGCCTCACTCTGCAGAAGCAGCGTGCCGAGCTGATGATGTTAAGAGGGAAGTAGTGAAGGTGATGATGTCGCTCTGCTGTCAGTCATCATCCCGACAACATGAAGATTTCATCTGCTCCTCTGTGAGTCACTGAAATCCTTCACTGATCTTTTTCATCGATTCATTGATAGCAGCTCTAATAAACACTCTTGGATGCTCTCACTGTCTGACTGCTTGTTTTAGGTGAGAGGATCAGTTCACTCTTCTTCTCTTGTATTACAGGTTTCATCTGAGAGCAGTCTGTGATTGGAGCCAGGAAGAGATATTATTGGCTTATAATGAATATCACAAGTTTATTTTATTTTAGAGCTTCCAGACCTTCTGCAGTTTATTCTGGAGTAATGCATTAGTAACGTCCACCATGTAATCTGGACTGTCATAATAAATTGAGGCCTCATGCCCAGTTAGTGACTGTAACATGAAGTCAGATGACCTCTTTTCATCAAACATGCAGGGTCAGGAAACCACAGCTGCTGGCTGCATGTGCCACAGATTCTTCTGCCTGTTTTGTAGTCTTCACTTCCTCTATTAGAAGCACATTTTCCACAGTGAGTCAAACCAAAGAAATGGAGACTGTTTTTGGTAAAATCAGGTTTCTTTTTGCATGTTTGGTTATTTTTCTGGTGCTGAGTTCTAAAGAGCAGCAGAGTGCAATTTAGCCCTAAACTTGTAAATAAAAACCACTTTAAGAGATTTTGATGCATGCTCAATCATTCAGGTAAGTCTCCAAAAGTTGATTCTGTTCATCTGGACGTAGCGTTTTCAGTCAGAGAAACGTTTCATCATCCAGGTGACGTCTTCAGTCTCAGCTGACTGCAGCTTTCAATCTTATAAACAGTACATTTGCATAATGACTGAAACCAGCCCACTGAAGGAACAATGGGCTGGGAGGTCAGTTCCTTAATCTTAATTATGCACATTCTCATGACCATTGATCAACAACCACTGATCAATGGTCATGAGTACCATTCACAGAGAGTTGGGGAATGGCAACAACATTAACATCTTTCCACCAGGGTAGGTGCACAGTTTTGCTAAAGCAGAAAGACTATCATGAGAATATTTTGTCCCTGCTCAGTGACGAAAATGCTTATGAGCCCCTGACCTCATACCACAGACTATACCAAGGGGAACCTACACCAACTCTGTATGGTTTACTGAAGATACATAAACAACCTGACC
Organism: Aulonocara sp. 'chitande type north' Nkhata Bay; assembly: GCF_057382095.1. Lineage (NCBI taxonomy): Eukaryota > Metazoa > Chordata > Actinopteri > Cichliformes > Cichlidae > Aulonocara > Aulonocara sp. 'chitande type north' Nkhata Bay. The sequence goes on from NC_141346.1 coordinate 6,184,747, forward strand.
TCAACCTCAGCAACAGGACCGCTCTCAGCATCGACCAAGTGTGTTTGCTTTTGGAGCTGTGTCTTCATTCCACCTACTTCACATACAAGGGTCAGTTCTACAGGCAGAAACATGGGTGTGCCATGGGTTCCCCAGTTTCACCCATCGTGGCCAATTTGTACATGGAAGAAGTGGAAAAGAGGGCTTTGCCATCCTACCCTGGAACACCACCAAGCCATTGGTTCAGGTATGTGGATGACACCTGGGTGAAAATCCAATCTCAGGGCGTTCCACAATTCACGGATCACATTAACTCGGTGGACCGACACATCAAATTCACCAGGGAGGATATGAAAAGTGGCAGGTTAGCCTTCTTAGACTGTGAGATTTCCATCAGGAATGGGGGACATCTAAAAGCTGATGTGTACCATAAATCTACACATACAGATCAGTATCTAAGGTTTGACTGTCATCATCCACTGGAGCACAAACTGGGTGTCATCAGGACGCTACAACATAGAGCGAACACCATCCCCACTGACACAGCGGCCAGGAAGCAGAAGAACATCAAGAAGGCCCTGAGTGAATGTGGTTATCCCAGCTGGACTTTTGTCAAAGCTGGGAAGCCACCTAAAGAAAGCTCCAGCCGATCCAGGAGAGAAGGACAACCGCTGCCCTTGTGAAAACCTGTAGTGATCCCACATGTGTCAGGAGTATCAGAGCAGTTGAGACGCATTTTTTCTAAACACCGGGTCTCTGTGTCTCTAAAGAGCTCCTCAATACACTACTTGTACTTCAGCTTGGCCTCTTTGATGACCAGAGTCACTGTGCCCCTTTGTAAGCCTGTAAGTCCCCAAATTTGAGACAGTGGTGACAACAGACTGGGACCAGAAAAAGTAGCTGCATATATCATTCATTAGCTCCCAAACTGTCCAGTTATGGACTGAAACAGTGAGGGTTACCGTGAACATGACTCATGCAGTTTATCAGGGAAGCGGCTCAGCCTCGCTCTGCAGAAGCAGTGTCACAAGCTGATGGTCTTAACAGGGAAGTGGTGAAGCTGAAGGTGTCACTCTGCTGTCAGTCGTCATTCCGACAACATGAAGACTTCAGGTGTGTCTCTGCTCCTCGGTGAGTCAAACACTGAAAAACTTTTCATGCTTACTTTCAGTCATGTATTCATTTATCACCGCGTCATCACACAATAAAGTGGGAAAACACGTTTTCAGCAGGAGGAAGCTTTTGCTGAGGGTGGATGGATCCCCAAGTGAAGTTTGTTGGATCTGCTTAAAGTTTGTTTCATTTAGGAGAGAGGAAGAGTTTGCTCTTTTTCTGTTGCCTGTTTTCTAGTAGGGCTAAAGTAATTTAATTAAAAGTCATTGAAAATAGACAGTGATGCAGCTCACACTTTAACTCAGAGGCATCTAATGAAATAAATTCTTTCACGCAAGCATGAAGCAGGAAAGTGTGCTTACATCATGACTTTGTCTCATCAACAGATGTGGATACAAATGAGTTCTAAGCAGGAAAACCTTTTTTGTGATCCATCATGTAATTTGGACTCAGAGTTAGAGCTTCATGTTAAGTTCACTGTCTGTAACATGATGACTTAAGGAGAAGTCGGGCAACCTCATTTCTTCGAACATCGACGTTCATTCAGGAAACCACAGCTGCTAGTTGCACTCACCACACGTTTTTCTAATCTGCCTATTATGTAGCCTTCACTTCCTTTAATAAGAGCAAATTTTCCACTATAAACACAGAGTCTAACAAAAGACTGGAGACTGTTTTGGTCATTTCCCTCAGAGTTTGTATGTTTTGTTGTTTTTCTGGTGATGAGCTTCAAACAGCAGCAGATTGAGACTCAAATAGAACCTAATAAAATCAGTGAAGCTATTCATTGCTCATGTCATCCATCAGGGAGTTACTTTAATATCATTACATTGTTTGCTTTTAGTAAATGTGGAAATTGAATATGAATTCATTTTATGTTTTTCTTTTCTTTTTTATTTCTTAATACCTAACTGCTGCACCTGTACTGCCCGTATCTCTGCAGATATACTGTATAGCCACTCAAAACTGATGTTCAGATAGAGGGTGGGAGCCGCCTGTTTTCTCTCTCCACTATAATCCCTGACAATTTTATTAGTTTGGGCGACCTTTACATGTAGGTTGTTGGGATCACAGCAGAGTTAGAACAGAGGGGACATGGTGTTTGTTAAATGTCCGAATGGCCCGGGTGGAAGAAGCTGTTAGTGAATCTGGAGATGTGGGACCTGAGGTACCAACATACAACACTGTAAAAAATGACAGATGCCACCAAAGAGTCACAGAAGGTCTTCAAAGCGCTCCCTGGACTCCAAATGACCTCAGCCGCCTCAGCAACTGCGTTTTCTAAGGACAGCGCTAGCAAACGCTCTCCGCTTGCGAGTGAAAAAGAAAAAACACCCCTTCCCTTCCTTATTCATGTTGAAGTGTACCATGTCCACCAATCAAAAAATGATATGGCAACATGAGGCGTTTGGTTGTTTAGGAAGAGGGAGAAGTTTTAGGAGTGACACCAATGAGAGAGAGCGAAAGAAAGAGAGAGAGCGAGTTTTCACATGTGAGAGATTAGTGACGTTTAGTGTGTTTGGAGGCTGTAGTTAGTGTGTTATGCAGTTATTGGGTTTTTGTGAGTTATACTAGTGAATGTCACAGGTGCTCCTGCTGTCAGACCTTGTGGTGTTCTCCTCTGTTTTATAGTGGACAGGACCTATTCTTTGGGAGTTGCATGAATACTTTGTGTGCCTTCTTATTTGATGCAACACACCTGATTGTTCTGTAAATAGTTTGAAATGATTGTGCAAAAAATCTGAGGCCTTTGCTGCATTTTGGGGTAAATAGCAACATTTTACTTTGTTGTTTGCATCATTTTTAAAAATGTATCATTTCTATTTGCATTTCAAGTTATGAAAGGTATTGAATAAACATGTTTATGTTTTAACTGTTTTCCACTCAGAGTATACAAGAGGTTGAAGATACTATTACATATGGAGTGAACTCCACACCGGGTGTAGGCTTGCATGACTAAGAAACTATTTGAGGCAATTTTGTAGAGTTTGAGGTTGGACTCGGCTGCACATGTGTGCTTAAGCCGATCGATGGCTGCAGACTCTGTGGGAACTGAAATCAGCCCGTCATTGATGCAGAAGTGTCTCTCGACAAAGTGTCTTGTGTCTGCTCCAAAGTTTGTCTCGCCTTCCCAGGTGGCACCCGGGCGTGGTCTTCCTGCACTTTGTCACATGAGTAGAAGTAATCAACAACTTTCTATTCATTTTTATTCTTATGAGCACGAGAGAGAGAGAGGGGGGGGGGGGGGGGCAGGTACACAGTCACTAAAGATAAATAGCACAGCATTTAGTTGAATAGACGTTAAAAGAGAAGGTGCTTCAACAGCTGTTGTCTGCACCCTTGACACAGGAGAACAGAAGACTTCACCACCAGGACCTCACCACCAACTGGGTGTCACCAACTTTCTCACAACACCTAACTGTGACCTACACAGATAACCAGTGTGCAGCTTTGAAATATAACATCCAGAGTCTATGTGACAAATGGCTAAACAAGTGCCATCATAGCAGGGAGAAGGGTGAACATGGTAACATAGAAGATGCTCTCCCAGGCCTATTACTGCCTTCTGGTCATAATGTCCACTCTCTTTCAGTGACCTCTGACCTTTAATATCCTCTGACCTTCAGTGACCTCTGACCTCCTGTTTCAGGTGTGTGTGTGCTGCTGCTGTCTGCACTGACTGTTTGTGCAGGTGAGTAGATGAAGTGCACCATGGTCCAGGACAAACACTGAGTGTAAACACTGATAGAAACTGTCCGTCTGTCCTCCAGTCTCTCTGAGCGTCAGTCCAAACCTTCAGCAGTTCTTCACAGCAGCCTCAGTGTCTCTGACATGTGAAGGTCAGCTGGGCTCTGATGGATGGACGGTGAAGAGGGACACAGGAAGTGGGACTGAGTCATGTGGAGCAGGTGGGCGGGGCTTTGGGAGGATAAATGGTCCATCCTGTTTGTTTAATGAGTTCGAGCCAATCAGTGGAGTTTACTGGTGTGAAGGTGAAGCTGGAGAGAAGAGTGAAGAAGTCAACATCACTGTATCAGGTAATGAAGTCGTTCATTTCATCATCAGACTAACAGCACACTGTTATACCACCTCTACATCACTCTGTGGGTCTTTTCTTCAGATAAACATGTGATCCTGGAGATCCCTGCACTTCCTGTGAGGACAGGAAGTCATGTCACTCTACGCTGTAAGAAGAAAACTGGTGGCACAGCTGCAGCTTATTTCTACTTTAATGGACGTCTTGTTAGACCTAAATCAGAGAAACTCATCACCATTAACGTGCAGCAGTCTGATGAAGGTCTCTACTGGTGTGCTCCTGATGAGTTTGGATCATCTCCTCAGAGCTTTCTGAGGGTCAGAGGTCAGAACACTGACATCACTTCCTGTTTAAAGCCAATCTGCTGAGCTGATGATAAACTGACTGAACCAGCTTCCTCATCTCTCCTGCAGGTCCTTCAACCACAGCCTTGTTTACAACAACAAAAGAAGCAACAACAACCATAACGTCACTGACAAACACTCATATCTCCTCTTCTTCTACCCTTCTTTCTCCTCCCCCTTCTCCCTCTCCCCCCTCCTCCCTCATATTCCCAATTGTAGCTGCTATAGGTTCCCTGGTGCTATTGGTTCTGGTTCTGTTTGTACTTCATCTTCTGTGGAAGAAGCGCACAGGTATGGTGTCTGTCTCAAATTTTCATCCAAAGTCATCATCTTGGACACATCAAGACAGCCTCCATCAGCGTTTCTATTTTTAGAACACTTAGAAAGTAGATTCAGACTAAAACTCCACAGACACAAATACTAGTATTCTTTCAGATCACTTCATCTTTGCAGGGAGATACCAGTCAGCTCCAGTAAATGATGTCACCTATGCTGAGGTCACCAGTAGAGCCTGGACCAATAAGACTCCAGCCAGCGAACCTGAAGTACTTTACTCCAGTCTGAGGACAAACACTGCAGGTACACATTCACCTGTGTTCTAGCGAGGGACATCAATGAGAGATAAACCCAAAAGTAGTTTTCATTGGGCTTGTAAAATGTGGTCAGTGAAACAATGAGAATCTTCTTCTCACATTTATCAAACTACTGTTTTGAAAGTGGGATTGACAGCAGGTGCATTTCACTCTTCAGGTTCCTGTTTCCTCAGTAAAACCTGTCACTGGTTTCATAATTAAAGCTGTACTGTGGTTTCGTTGGTCAGTTCAGTGTTTATAACATGAGGCAGTCAGCAGAGAGAGACGTGGCACTGAGACAGGAAATCCTGCAGCTTAAACAGATATGATCGGTGTTTGATGGGAGTCAATTCAGGTTTGTGTGAATGACACAGTGTAACAGGAGCAGTCGGCCTGAATTGAAGATTAAAAATAATCTGAGCGGATTTGGTTTGTTTTTAATCCAGATGTATCTTTTCAAAAATAAATCGGAGAAGCACACGTTGGACAGTTTAATAAAATACTGTACAAACCAGCAAACCAGCAAAATTAGGAAAATAACAACCAGTACAAGGTGAGAATGTACTGCTCGCGTTCTGACTCTAATCTGAGGAGCAAAAACACATTTTAAGACATTATTTAAAGACAGGCAGCGAGTGGGCTGAACTAACGAGGGCAGGGTGATGCTTCCACAGTTTAGGCTACAGCTGAAAAAGCCCAGTCAGCTCTCACTTTGAGTCACGTTTTTGGGACTAGCAGGAGAAGCTAGTTCAGTGACCACATTATTTCTTTTATTGCCATGTAAATCTGAGGGTTATACACAGTAGTAGCAGTAATCAGATGTAAAAGCACATAAATAGTGAAGTCACCTGAGTCAGTAGTTCATATTTCCCGGAGTCGAGCGTTCATTCACCCACATCAAAACAGGTGCTGCTGGTGTGGTTAACTGCTGAGAGAAGCTCTCTGTGACGGAGCTTCTTTGTTGAGATCAGTGGGAAATGATCAAAGGTAAAACACATAAACCATGAAGTGTTTTATGTGTTTAAGATCAGTCTAGCAGCTATTTGAATGTTGTGGACTCTGTAGAGATAAACAGTGTCTGAGAGTAGAGAGAGTGCATGTCAGCAGATACCGGTGCTGAGATACAGGACTGAACAAAGGAAGATGTAAAGTTACCACACAGCAAAAGATGTTCTTAACTTTGTTTCTTGTCTTCATCTCTTTGTGTGACTAGTGTTTAAAGTGAAACAAAATGAGTTCTTTTTCAGAGAGAGATTCATGAAGCCCCTCACAACGTCTTCATAAGAATTAAGATTTCTCTGCAGGATTATTATTAAATGAAAACAATATATATTTGAATTCAGTTCAGCAGGCAAACAGGGTTGATGGGAAATCCAAGTTCAGTGAGTTGTAAATAAAACCCGGATATTCAGTCACTCATTGGCATGTTCTTGTCTTGATGATGTCATCCCAAAAACACACATGACCAATGCTGACATCATCACTCAGACCCCTGAGAACACAGGTAGGGAGGCTGCACCTATATGACTCATGTCCCAGTGTTATTACATGCTGAACTATCGGGGCGACTGTGGTTCAGTGGATTGGGAAGCTCCTCTATAAGTGGAAGGTCGCCGGTTTGATCCCTCCTGCTCTCTCTCTGTCCTGGTGGTTGTGTCCTATGGCAAGACACTTCCCCTACCACCTACTGGTGATGGCCAGAGGGGCCGATGGTGCGATATGGCAGCCTTGCTTCTGTCAGTCTGCCCCCGGGCAGCTGTGGCTACAACTGTAGCTGCCTCCACCAGTGTGTGAGAGTGACTGTGGAACTGTACTTTGGGTGCCTAGAAAAGTGTTATATAAATGCAATCCATCATTAACTTTTTTCTCTTTAAGCTTCAGTTTAAAAATTAGGTTTAAAATTTCATATATTTGTTACATACATATACATTTTAATTAGGTTTTAAAGTTGGTAGGACAATAAATGCCTCACCCTTCTAGTGACCTGCACCATGACTGCACACTCAACTGTCCCATTTTTACAGAAGCTAAAGGAACCACAGACACCACAGAAGAAGTGTAAACAGGAAGCTGAGGACAGACCTGCAGACTTCCTGTGGACAGTCTCACTCTGTCAGTCACCATGGGAACATTTACAGGCAGTCATCAGCTTCCTCCTTTCTTCATTCACTCCCATTCATTCACACAGTGATGTCATTGTGGGAGCAAGTTCCTCCTGAGGAACCAGGATTGACGGGGAACTAAAGAAATCAACCTGCTGCTGGTTTGAGTCTGTGCAGCTTGAACTCTGACAAAGGTCTACTGCCAGGTGAAGAGTCGTCACTTTCAGGAGCTGCTTCCATCATTTCAAACTGATCAATACTCTGAACTTATGAACACTCATGTTTGACACAGAGTGTCCTGTGATGGTCCTCAGTCTTTGAGCTAGTTTTTGTGTTTGTTATGGACTATGTGTTTATTTGTTCTCTTGTTTCAATGACCTTTGTTCTGGTTCTATATTGGTGTCTCTTGAGCTCAGGTTCCCTTATTTGTCAGAGTCGTCATTATTTATATTTCTTATTCTCTATTTCTTGTTGTTCATGTTTATTTCCTTCGTGTCCAGTCTGTGCCAGCCTCTTCTCTGTGTTTTGTTATTCTTTCAGTCTCCCCGCTCACGTACCTGCGTTTGTCTGTTTTCTCTGTGTTCTGTCTCATTGTGTTTGTAATCCCATCCCTGTGTTTAGGTCCTCAGTCTCCCTCGTGCCTGTTTTGCTGTGTTCTTCTGTGAGTTCTATGTTTCCTTCGTAGTTTCCTGTTTATATTCTCTAATTTTCTTTTTTTGTTTCTCTTGTATTTTTATGTTTCTTTCTGAGTATCTTCTAACATTAATAACGCTGCCTCTTTTAGCCGACCCCTTTGTTTCCAAGTCCTGCATTTGGGTCTTGCCTCTGCCTGCCACACAGCTGTTCATGACAGGCACAGAAAATGATTTTGAACCTAGAAGTAATAAATGCATGAACTTGTTTTTCAGCATCACTCTGAGACAGGATATTTCTAATTTTAGAGATGTTGCTCAGATGGAAGAAAGCAGTCCTACATATTTGTTTAATATGTGCATTAAAGGACATATCCTGGTTAAAAATGACTGGTTTCATCTCAAAGCTGGCCAGTTGGACAGGAAACAAAACAAGATGTTATTTACATATGAGCATCACACTTTACCTGAAATACACAAAGAATCTTTCTAATAATAGAAAACAGTTTCAAACCTGCAGGATTAAAGTGATGAAAGTTTGTGATTTAAATTTGTCTCATAAACGTCCAAAACCTGCTGAAGGTTCAGTTCAGTTAGTATCTGTAACATGACGACTGAACATGAAGGCAGACGACCTGTTTTCATCAAACAGGAAACCACAGCTGCTGTGTTTAGCATCGCTCCTGCTGATTGGGTCTGTTATGTAGACGATGTTTCCTCTATTAAGAACAAATTTTCCACTGTGTGGACAGAGTCGATAATCGTCCTGTGTCTCTCAGAGTTTCATTGTTTGGTTTTCAGTCTAAATGTTGCCATCAGTCACTGTCAGTTTGGGCACCGAACCTTAAACACGCATGTCAACAATAAATCTACATTAGTAATGCATAAACAGCAAACCAGCAGGATCTCTCTGTGCACTGTGAACACTGACTGAGGCTCATGTGATGCAGTGGGTTGTCTTCTAAATGTGTCTTCTTGTCTGCATGCTGAAGTATTCTTAGGCAAGATACTGAACCCCAAATTTCTTCTGACGCCTCCATCCAAACGTGAGTGTTTGATAAAGGTGCTTAGAAAGCAGTGTGTGAATAGCTGAGTCTTGAGTGCTCAGCTGGATTAGAGCAGTAGCAGCAGTTCGTTTACACAGACAACCAGTTTACATGTATAAATGATGATCAGTGAACTGCCATCACTCGTGGTTGAAGCGTTTCTTATGTAGAGCCGGAAAATAAACCACAAGCTTGAACACTATTTTTACTGACCTTTATCTGTGTAGCCTTCCTGTATTGAGCTTGGCAAGGACTAAATGTCATCTTTTCATTTCCAGTCAATTTTATTCATATAGCGACCAATCACAATAACAGTTACCTTTATATTGTAAGGTAGACCCTACAGAGAAAAACCGAACAATCATATGATCATCTGACCAGACCATATTTCACTGGCTTCTCTAAATGTTCAGCAAACTTTAAATGCTCTTCATCATGCTTTTTCTTCAGCAATGGCACCATGGATGGTGACCTACATGCCATGCCTTCTTGAAACAATTATACCTGCTGATTCCAGGTTTTTCTCTAGCACCTTGGCTCTTCAACAACTCTTCTGATCATTATTATATATGGTGAAATGATGTTCTTTCCACCTCTGCATTAAGAACCCAACAGTGCTCACTAGAACCTCCAGTAGTTTAGAACCAATACCTTCAGTATGTTTTGCAACAATACGGTTGTGAAGGTTTTGAGACGGCTCACTGGTTTTACCCATCATGAGATGTTTCTTTTGTGACACTTTGGTAATGACACAGATCTTTATAGGTCATCAGTTGGGACTGAACCTACTAATATTAATTTGTAATAACTGTCAGGATGGCTTTCAATTATTGATAAATTTCATTTGCCATGAATCATGATTTCCTATGTCTCATTGCACCTTCCTTTTCTTCCTTTTGTTTTTCTCTGTTATTTCTCATTATCACACGTTAACCCCTGACCTGAACTTTCAAAGGTGAGTGATAAAACATTAATTGAATTACAATATTATACAAAGAACAGAAGTAAACACAAAATGCAGTTTCTAAATAAATGTGTTTATTATTAAGGGGAAAAACCCAAACCTAGATGAACATGTCAGAAAAAGCTATTGCCCCTGAATTTAATAAATAACTGCAACCAAGCATTTGTAACAACCTGCAATAAATCTTTAACAGCACTGTGGAGGATTTTCAGCCCACTCACTGTTGCAGAATTGTTGTAATTTAGCCACATTGCTGGGTTTTCAAGCATGAACCACCTTTTTAAGGTCATGTCACAGCATATAAATCAGATTCAGGTAAGAACTTTGACTTATTTGGGTGTTTTGCATAATTTTCCGGCTGCAGAAACCAAGTGCGCTTCAGGTCAGATGAGAACGGATGGCCAGATAGTCTCCTAAAGAATTGTTTCTTTAAGAGGGCCGAATTCATGGTTCCATTTAGGGAGGCAAGTCTTGCAGGTCCCGAGGCAGGAAAACAGCCTCAGACTATCAGACTATCACCACCATATTTTACTGTTGGTATGAGGTTCCTTTTCTGAAATGCAGTGTGTAATGACACACACTCATCAGTCCAGGGTTTTTTTCCCCAACAGTCTTGGAACTCTGCCACGCAGGCTGGTGTGCTCCAGTCCCTTTCTTAAAGTGTAGTCATGAGAAAGGGACTTTGATTTTAACTTGAACTAAAAGCTGATCCTAAACTAAGCACAGATCAAACTGATTGATCAGCCATCAGAGGAGTCGGATCAATGGAGCTGCTTCTGTTCCTGATGTCCCCTGTTTGATCCTGGACCTGAACTCTCCCTGCAGAGACAAGACAGTCAGACAGGGACAGACAACAAGAGACAAACTTATATTTTCATACTGACCTTTGACCTTTAATAGCACCGTGGTCTCTCTTGAAATGCATTTTTCTTTGCTGCAGACATTACAGCTGTATTCTCCACTGTCTCTCTCTGTGGGCTGTTTCAGGGTCAGACTGAGGTCTCCAGTTTTCAGCAGGTCTTCATTCATCTCCGTTCGGTCTCTGTAATCCTGGTGCTGTTTGTGAGGCTGGTCAGAGCCGTTCTTATACATGTGAACCAACACTGATGGTACATGGTCAATGCGTTTCCACACCACTGTAGCATCTCCAGGCAGGTTTTGTGTGGTTTTGAAGGGCAGCTGGACAGACTCCGCCCCCTCCTCCACCTCCACCACACAGTCTGAGAGGACAACAAACACAACATGAGCTGTACAGACAGCAGTGAATCTAGAAAACACCTTATTAAGCTTCTTTATAGATGCTGCAGTCTGATATTTACATTTAATTATTGTTATTGTCATTTTATAAACAAATACACTGTAAGAAATATTTCATAGGTATTTGCACTGACTCATCACTCTCAGCAGAACTGTTTTCTTTCTCTTGATCCCTTTCCCCTCAACTCTGCAGATGTACTTTCCAGTGTCTCTGTCTGTGGGGAGTTTCAGGGTCAGACTGAGGTCTCCAGTTTTCAGTGAGTCGTCTGTCATTTCGTTTCGCTCTCTGTAAAACTGGTCTCGTGCGTCAGGCTGGTCAGAGCCGGCGTGATATTTGTGAACAGTCATCGGTGGTTCAGGTTCATAGCGCCACCACTCCACTTCAGCATCTCCAGGCAGGTTTTCTGTGGTTGTGAAGGGCAGCTGGACAGACTCCGCCCCCTCCTCCACCTCCACCTGACAGACTGAGAGGACAACAAACACAACATGACACAGCAGCAGTTTTATTCAATGATTCCAAAGAGAACTTTAATATTCAATTTTAAGTGTTACACCCCGGCCTAGGCAACCGGGGTGCACACAAACACAGCTGGGGCAAATTAGACCTGACAAGACAAGGAAACGTAAACTGAACACACTAAGATAACACAGACTTTCAAAGTAAAACAGGAAATACATGACAGTCACGGAAAAACAAAACACTGACAACACCGAATCGTAACAGTTCCCCCCACCCAAAAATCAAACATTTAACCCCAAGTGAAAAGTTTGATCCAGACAGACGAAGTCGATGAAGGCTGGAGCGGTCCCTCGGACCCTCCAGCGGAGACGAACGGCTGAAGCGAAGGCAGACGAAGCTGATGAAGGCTGGAACGGTCCCACTGACCCTCCAGCAGACGACGAAGGCTGGAGCGGTCCCTCGGACCCTCCAGCGAAGGCGGATGAAGGCTGGAGCGGTCCCACGGACCCTCCAGCGACGACAAAGGCTGGGGCGGTCCCACGGACCCTCCAGCGACGACAAAGGCTGGGGCGGTCCCACGGACCCTCCCCCCAGCGAAGGCGGACGAAGGCAGGCGAAGCTGATGAAGGCTGGAGCGGTCCCACGGACCCTCCAGCAGACGACAAAGGCTGGGGCGGTCCCCGGACCCCCCAGCAAAGGCAATCCCGGACGAGCCCCCATGTGTTACACCCCGGCCTACACTCTAAAAAGTGTATTTCAGCAGTAGTTGAAGTTACGTAAAGTTCAGAGTCAGTTTCATTAAGATTTCTGCTTTAGTGGAGCCAGTCTAAATTTGTGGAGTATATCAACTTGTTATTACGTGTTGTTCCCTCAGTACACATGTAACCTGCTATTCTCATTAGAGTCAACCTGCATCAATTAGGTTTCTCGTGACGCGCACTGCGTCATGACATCAGACGCACTGTCTGATGTCATGACGTCTCCGCCTTCTCCAGAATTTTCTACCTGCGGTTGAGAACAACAATTTGAGAGGCACTTGGCTGCAGGCAGGACCTCGTGAACAATTTGGTCAATAAGGTAACGAAGATATTACTTTTTCCATAGTCCTTGAAGGTAAGTCAAATGTAGAACACATATTTTAATATATTAGATATAAAAATATTCCAACTGTATTGTTAAGTTTGTTAAGTGTTTAGTAAACTGACCTGACCAAACCGCTATCATTCAGCCCTGCTAACATTAGCGAAATGTCAGACCTGTTGGTAGTTTGTGTTTGGACATGTAGGTTAAGTTAGTAGTTTGCCGGCGGTACTCTCTTGTTTTAATATCGTAACGCTAGCTTAAAGTTGTGTATTCATGCAGTGTGTCGGTGTTGGCTTACTGTTAGTTATTCATTAGCATTAGCACATTATAGCGGCAAGCTGGGTCGCGGTTCTCTTCAGACTACGTTACTTCGGGCGCGCGCATTTATACACGAGTGGTTGTTCGCAGTATGCCTGTCGGCGCGAATAGTTCATGCGGTCAGGGCCACGGGTGATATAGGAGGTAAAGTTTAGCTGTGGTGGCTCCAGGAAGCATGCATTTACTGCCGCTTGCATTGCCGCTTGCATTGCTTTCAATGTACATGACGTTAAGAAGGCGAGGAGAAAGGGTGCGTGCAGCGCTCGTACACGCACGGATCAGCCGTGTGAGAGGGAGATGGTGTGCGGCAGAAAATCAAAATTAGAAATCATAGAAGAAAGTATTACGCTATTGAACACAGAAAATACAGCCATCAGATTTCTTGTAGACCTAGCACACTTCTGGTCTGTGTCTGAATACATATACAAGTACATAGATGCAGATTGTAGGAGCCATAATTGAATGTATTGAATTTTGATGATCACTGGGTTTTTATTTGTTTGGTTGTTATGGGAGTCACGTGGGTGCTAGCGGTGACATAAATGGGCGTTGTCAGTCTGTCATTCGCTGGGTTTGATTTTGACAGAGAGGAGGGCTGGGTAGCCGTAGTTTTTGTTGACTAAAGATGTAGCGACTTCCACAGTCGCTAGAGGCCGGGGATGAAGCCTGCCTTTCAACAGCATGCAACAGCAAACAGGTCGTCAGAGGAGCCGAGATGATGATTGTGTTGATTGTGGTTGCGATGATGTGTTAATACACCTCTCTGAATGTTATAATTAGTCGTTAATAACCTCTGCCTCTCTACCACAGCACGTGTGTTTATCAGCCATCGTTTTGTTGGAATGGGTCAGAAATGGCCGCCCCAGTCCTGGTTCTGACGGAGGTTTCTTCCTGTTAAAACTGAGTTTTTCCTCCCACTATCACCAAAGCACTTACCCATAGTGGGCTCATATGATTGTTGGGTTTTTCTCTGTTTTCTCTGTATTATTGAAGGAACTACCTTATAATATAAAGTGCCTTGACGCAGTTGTTGTGATTTGGTGCTGTATAAATAACTGACTTAAATTCATTTCTGACCTTTGACTCGAAGCCTCACTTCTCTCTTCAGCAGTATGTTTCCCTCGCTGCTGTAGGCGGTGCAGGTGTAGACTTCGTTGTCTCTGTCTGTGGGGTATCTCAGGGTCAGACTGAGGTCTCCAGTTTTCAGCAGGTCTTCATTCATCTTCGTTCGGTCTCTGTAAAAGTGGTCTTGTTCTTCAGGCTGGTCAGAGCCGTTCTCAGACACGTGGACCTTTGTGGTCCGGATGTAAATGCAGGTCCACTCCACTTTACTGCCTTTAAGCAGGTGAAGTTTGGTTTTGCAGGGCAGCTGCACAGACTCGACCCCCTGCTCCACCTCCACCAGGGGGACTGAAAGGAGAAAAAATACCACAATGAGCTGAACACAGCATCATCACCACTGAGAACATTTTGTTTGGATGAAGTGAAACATCTGCACTGAAAACATGTTTGACTGGCTGCAGCCTGGGATTTGTCCTGTTGCTCCTCTGTGCAGACACAGTGTTATCTTTGGTGTCCTAAATCAATTATGGGAAGAAATTTATCATCTGTCTTTATCTTCACTTCCTACACCCAAACTGGAAACGTTAATAGACCGTCATGTGAGCTTGCCTACTTAATATTTCCTTTGAATTTTCTCTCTACATGCAGATTATTATGAACTTTTGTTAAATAAGCTATTATTCTGGGCTATGCAGGCCCAGACAAAGCGTGCAGCATTTTAATGAGGTTGTTTTAGTGTGGAATAGAAGAAATAGAAGAAGCTCGTGTGAGTTTCCTTAAGAAAACATCTGATCCTCAAAATCCTGGTGCTTTCAGGCTGACATTGACTCAAAAACATAATCATTATAATATTTTCATTCTAAATCATTTCATAAATTTCTCTTAAACTCCTCAATTTCTCGGACTAGTGTCACATCTTCAGTTTGAGCTGATAAAAAAGTAATGGTTGAAAAACCTAACTTAATAGATCTTACTGTAGCTCACTCATCAAGTCCTGTTCACCTCAGGGACAGATTATCAATGTGGTCACCAAGCTCTTCAATTCATGACTCACATCTTCATCTTCTGTCTACAGCACTCACCTCTGACGTAGAGCTTCACTTGTTTCTTCTTTAGGATGTTTCCCCCCCTGTTATAGACGGTGCAGGTGTAGGTGAGTGGCGTCTCTGTTTGTCGGGTATTTCAGAGTCAGGCTGAGGTCCACAGCTATCCGCAGGTTTTTGTTCATCATTGTTCGATTTCTGTAAAACCAGTGCTGTTTTTCAAGGTGGTCAGAACCGTTTTTAAAGACGTGCACTATCCTGTTGGAGCTGTCAGTCCACTCTACAGTTACATCTTCACGTCGGTAAACTGTGGTTATAAAGGGCAGCTGAACAGACTCCACCCCCGAATCCACATCCACCTGTGGGACTGTGAAATAAGAAAAACAAATAATGATTTGTGCGCGCAGTCTGTCAAAGCCCCCATGTTTGACATGTAAAGTGTGTGAGGGGAGCCTGTTCTGCAAAATGCGCTGGAGGATTCCTTAAGAACATGAAACATGGGGAAACACTGGTTTGTGTTTTATTGAAAGAAAGGAGACAATTAAAACCACCTATTAACATAACTAATAGATTAAGAAGAAGAAAAAAACACTGCAAGTCAAGTAAAATAAATCTGAGGTTTAGGGATGATTCAGATTATTCACAATGCAAACACGTCACACACACAACATACCTTTCTTAAAATAGCCTCTGAAGTAAACTCCAACACCCACGATGACAGCTGCAACTACAGCCAGGACACCCAGAGCCACTGGGACACTGATGGGAACTTATAACACAATGAAAACATGAACATTACATGATGTTAACATAAAATGATTAACACTCTGTGACACTACATGTGATTTTGAATCTCTTTGCACTGACCTCCACCTTTGACCCGCTGAACCTGCAGTTCCACTCTTGACTGACCCAGTTCTACTCCAAACTTACGGACGGTGCAGGTGTAGCTGCCGCTGTCAGACAGCTGAAGCTTTTTCAGAGTGAGACTGAGGTCTCCGGTTTCCAGAGCGTCAGGATTCATGGCTGTTCGGCCGCTGAACTGGTCATTTTGGTTCTGGAGGTCATCGCCTTCTCGTCGACGCAGGTGCACTGTGGAGGGATTGAGGTCATAGCGACTCCACACAGCTGTGGATTCTTTTTCTTCAAAAGTAGGAAACTCACAGGGCAGGAGAACAAACTCCGCCCCCTCTAGTACCTCCACACCTGAGGCACACTGGGAAACTGAGGACACAGACATAGACAAAGACCTTATTGATCCCACATAAAAATAGAAAAAATAAATAATAAAATGATTCTGTGCAAATGGTTGCTATGTGCAGAAAAATAACACAAAATGTTTTATGTGCACATAAAGTGCAGGCAGTGATAGTTATACACACATATTTATAAACAGTGTTCATCCTGTTTATAATGTTACAGCCTGGCTTCTGTCGGGATGAAGGACCTGTGATAGCGCTCCGTCCACAGTCTCCGTCCACTGTCTCCTTCCACAGTCTCCATCCACAGTCTCCGTCCACTGTCTCCGTCCACAGTCTCCATCCACAGTCTCCGTCCACAGTCTCCATCCACTGTCTCCATCCACAGTCTCCGTCCACAGTCTCCGTCCACAGTCTCCTTCCACAGTCTCCATCCACAGTCTCCGTCCACAGTCTCCTTCCACAGTCTCCGTCCACAGTCTCCGTCCACAGTCTCCATCCAGAGTCTCCGTCCACAGTCTCCGTCCACTGTCTCCGTCCACAGTCTCCATCCACAGTCTCCGTCCACAGTCTCCGTCCACAGTCTCCATCCAGAGTCTCCATCCACAGTCTCCGTCCACTGTCTCCGTCCACAGTCTCCATCCACTGTCTCCGTCCACAGTCTCCTTCCACAGTCTCCGTCCACAGTCTCCTTCCACAGTCTCCATCCACAGTCTCCGTCCACAGTCTCCTTCCACAGTCTCCTTCCACAGTCTCCATCCACAGTCTCCGTCCACAGTCTCCGTCCACAGTCTCCATCCAGAGTCTCCATCCACAGTCTCCGTCCACTGTCTCCGTCCACAGTCTCCGTCCACAGTCTCCTTCCACAGTCTCCATCCACAGTCTCCGTCCACAGTCTCATGCAGGGATGAGAGATGTTGTGCATAATAGCCCACCCACCTCCTTTATGGGGTCTAGGGGACTGTCCAGGACAGAGCTGGCCCTCTTCACCAGGCTATTTAGCCGTTACCTGCCCCTCTCTCTGCTGCCGCCTCCACAGCAGAGCTCTGGATAAAAGATTGCAGACATTCTCAGTAATGTCCTGCAGACTTCAGCCTGTCAGCACAGTCGACTTTGGTCCTGGTGCCGAGTTTGAGTGTTTTCTGAGAAGTCCAGGTTATTGTTAAGGTGAACACCCAGCAGCTTGTACATGGTGACCACCTCCATGCCCAAACTTTGGATGAGGTGTGGTTTGCTCGGGAGGTTGACCACCACCTGCTCCGTCTGATCATTTGCCTCAGATACACATCCAAGGATGGCTGTATCAACGGATTCAGTTTATCTGCCCACCAGTGACAGATGTGGATTCTTCATGCTCAAAGACTATTTCCAAGACGTTTCTCCTGTCTATAATAATGCCGTGTGTGTGTGTGTGTTTACCTTTGCTGTTTTTATATTTTGTCTGTCATCTCTCCCCCTTGCCTGTGATATTTTACCCACTGACTGTCTTACTGTTCAGAACTCAGGCCTGGATTACAGCTGGACTTCAGCTTCAGTGTGTTTGTGTTTGAGTCCCGTCATTGTTTTAAAAGAAATGAGAGGACTACAGTTCAGTTTTTTCTCATTTACATACTTCTTATGGTAAAAGTCTGGTGCAAACATACACTTGGTCCTAGAACAAAAAACAATTCTCTCTTTTGGCTTTAACTATGCGAGAATAACCTGCGGCATTTGAGAACTTATCTTCCTGATCAACATGCACAAACCTGTCTGACTGTTTCTGTAAGCAAAACCAGTGTGTGTGTGCTTGTGTAAATATGTGTGTGTGTCATAAGTTTAAAAGAAACTTTTCTTACCGTACAGGAGGATCACAAACAAATCCAAAATCTTCATGTTGCTATACAGAGAGTAGACATCTACAAAGTTAATCTTCAACCTGAACCGACTAAGAGATTAAATAATCCTGCCAAGAAGCCAAAGGTGTTTTCTGGCTGCTCTCCATGTCACACATCACACCTGTGGATTGCTTTCATTCAGGAAGAGGAAACACTTTTTTAAAAGCAGGAGGAGGAGGAGTGTTCACAAAAGCCTCAGCCAGTAAAGAAGAAACTGTTTGAATGAAAGAAGCATTCATTAGAGTAAAAACCTAAATAACCTATTTGCACATTTAAAAACTTCCTGCTTCAAATCTGTGATTTTAATC
The DNA here is from genome assembly GCF_057382095.1 of Aulonocara sp. 'chitande type north' Nkhata Bay. Lineage (NCBI taxonomy): Eukaryota > Metazoa > Chordata > Actinopteri > Cichliformes > Cichlidae > Aulonocara > Aulonocara sp. 'chitande type north' Nkhata Bay. Next base: position 6,203,140 of record NC_141346.1, read on the forward strand.
TGTTATGCATAACTTTAATCATGACACTTTTTCAACATGAAACACTAAAATTAAATGTTTCCAGTTTTGGATCTGTTGATTCCCACTCTCTTTTAACTATTTCCCCACCATCTAAGTGCATCTAAGCACAGCTGGGATTGATCTTTATTTTCACTTCTCTTTAAATGTAACTTTTAATCATAAATATTATAGGATAGATTTAAATTCTAGTTACAAAACTGAAGAAAACAGCAAAAACAACAACAAAAAATCTACTGCCATTCACATGTAATACCTGTACAGCCCACAAGAGGGAGTGATACTCAAATCAAACACAGCAAAGGCTGATGGTGACCAGTGGGAGTTCATTCAGTAACAGAAAGGAACTGAGTGGGTAACACTTCATAATGGCCACTGTTATTTAACTGTGAATTATAGGTGTTAATTTAACTTTACCATACTGTATGATACCATCTTTATTTATAAAGCCCTTTAAAATAAAACCAGGGTTCACAAAATGCTGTACACGCCAGCAAAAAAATGTGTTTTAAGAAGAGTTTAAAACTCAGAAAGAGAAGAAGCCTGCCTAATGTGCAAGGGCAGATCGTTCCACAACTTTGGAGCTGCTACAGCCAAAGCAAATTAATGCTTACTAAGGGAGTGGGAAGGTGTATATGGCTGTTGCATCTCAGAGAGGTGGGGGCAGGCTATAAGAGATTTAAAAACAAATAGAGAACTTTAAGAAGGACCCTAAAATGTACAGGTAGTGTCATGGTCTCCGTGCCTGCCCGGCCGGCCCCACAAGACTGCATGTGGTGTTTGGTTTTCTCTCTCTCTGCCTGGGCGGAGCTCACTGTGGGCTCCCGCCCTTGGCCCACACACCTGACAACAATCAGCTGTCATCACCTGGAGCACTATTTGAGGCTGGAACACAGATCCTCTCATCGCTGGATGATTGTGCTACAGACGTTAGTGATTCTCCCAGCTCCTGTGAACCTGTGCTTGAGTATACCTGTGATTCGTGATTTGTGAGTGACTTCCCTTTCCTCTGCTACAGACTTTCCTCCCCGGACCTCCCTGTCGTGTGAGCGTGTGTGGGTTTGGGCAAGAAGACGTGAGCGAGTGTGAGAGCGCTTCCCTGTGATTCCCTGGAGTTTGGATTTTCCCTTCACTGTATATATCGTGCACTGGTGCTGTAAATAAACTGTTTTTGGAGACGTCACACCGCTCTGCTCTTGAGTTCCTACTACCAGTTTGTGACAGGAAGCCAGTGAGTGAAATTAAAATGGGGGTAATGTGCTCAGACCTTTTTGTTCCAGTTAAAAGATGTGCTTCATAACCTGCAGACGCCTAACAGATGCATCACTAACCCCACTATAAAGTGCGTTACAATAATGGAGTCTAGAAAATTCCCACATGTGGGACTAATAAAGGTACATCTTATCTTAGATGTAACAAAGACATGGATTACTGTCTCAAAAAGCTGCTCTGATAAGATGGGCTTTATTTTTGCCAGTTGTCTCAAATGAAAAAAAGACAGATTTTACAACAGCTCTGACCTGGCTTTCAACTTCATCATCTGCCTCCATTTAAACTCCCAGGTTAGTGGTGATTGGTTTAACAAACTGCGCCAGCAAACCAAGATCCATAGTAGTGGTCTCAGAAGTGCCACCAAAAACCATCACTTCTGTTTTCTGCTCATTAAAATGTAAAAAGTTCAAAGGCACCCAGGCCCTTATTTCATCAAGACATCTGAGCAGAGGGTCTACTGAGAAACCATTTATCTTTTAAGTGGGAAACAAATCTGGGAGTCATCGGCAAAACAGTAGAAAGAAATCCCATGTTTCTTGAAAATATACTCGGGTGGTATCAGATATAAGGAGAAAAGAAGCGGGCCTAAAACTGAACCCTGTGGAACCCCACATTGAAAAGAAGCAGCAGAGGATACAAGCTCACCAAGTTTCACAGAGAAAGTTTGGTCTGCCAATTAGGATCTGAACCACTGCAGTGCAGTACTCCTAACACCCACCACCTGCTCTAAACTGCAAATTAAAATCTTATGATCCACTGTATCAAAGGCAGCTGTTAAATCTAAAAGCACGATCATAACACAGTCATGTGATGCAGTTCCTAAAAAAATTATTAAAAACTCTTAAAAGGGCAGATTCTGTACTATGCAAAGCTTTAAAACCAGATTGAAAAACTTCCGAAATACAACATTCTTCTAAAAATGGATATTCATGGCTTGTAAACTACCTTTTCAAGAATCTTTGAGATAAAACTCAATTTGGAAATAGGTCTGTAATTTGCAGTCATTTCAGGATGTGAATTCCAGTAATACTGTAATATTTGCTGACACCTGAAGTTCATCCTTCTTCCGTTTACGTTCAGCTCTCTACACTTTCTTCTGGCTTCACAGGAGCCTTCAATCAGCCATGGTTCAGATATGGCTTTTACTTATCTAAGATTAAGGAATCCCAACAGCCACTTCATAAATGTATGGCACAGCATAGAAGAGCCACCTCCACAGGACAAGACTCAGCAGTCCATCTGCATCTAAAGGACAAAGGTCACTCCTTTGAGGATGCCAAAGTTCACAAGCACAAGTTCACAATGAACTCATCCAAAAACCTTGGCTGATTGTGACCTACACCCGTTTTCACGCCATTGTCCCTCTTGGGGGGACACTCCCACGGGGCTTAAATCTGGGATTTTCCACGGTTCGACCCTAGAACTGAAGAAGCTTCTCGGATGAAACGTCTTCAAGAAACAGCTGTGAGGACAGAGCAACTCCTTGGTAAATAATGCACTTGATGGTGACTTATGAAGGTCCTTGCAGTCAAGTTGATCTTGCGCACTTCCAGGATCCCTGTGTGAGGCACAGAGTCATAGGCTTTCTTGTAGTAAATGCAGGTGGTGCAGATGTTGGTCAGTGTAGTTTTCCTTTGTGTGCCCCACTCACATATTAATCCTTATTCCTCTTTGTTGCTATGCCTAACAGGAACTTATATGAAGTACCGAGGTATTCTGGTGAGACCACTTGCTTCTTCAATTGAGCTTTTCAGGTCTATCTTTTGTGTGTGTGTGTGTGTGTGTGTGTGTGTGTGTGTGTGTGTGTGTGTGTGTGTGTGTGTGTGTGTGTGTGTGGATGACTGGATATGTAACGCGCTTTGGGGTCCTTAGGGACTAGTAAAGCGCTATATAAATACAGGCCATGCATTAATTTCAAAACATTAGACAGAATACTTGTGCCATCAGAGAGTTGCTGATTAGAGGTTGTGTCAGCTGTGCGTCCATGCTTTGTTTGTTAAACACTCTCACGCACATAGCAAAATCGGTATGGCCCGGATCTGGCCCACACAATGTGCTTACACATGGCCCACATACCGCAAAGAACAATGGCCCTTTGGTGGCCCAGATCTGGTTTGCCAGATATGGCCCACACATGGGCCAGCACAAGGCCAGTTGTAGACACACTGCTGGCCCTGTGCTGGCCTATAACAGTTTCAGCTCTGGCCCCAGATGTCAGCCTAATGTGTACCTTAATCAAGCCATGTAATACCAACATGTGCTGGAACATGATAGTGCAAAAGTAACATGACAAAACTCTGTTCAGACAGTGAATGGACTGATTCTTATATAGTGCTTTTCTACTCTCCCAGATTACTCAAAGTGCTCTATACAACATCCCACATTCACACACTTTCTCTAAGCTGAGTTCTTACTAACTACATTCATACACATTCACACTTATAACATGCAGACAGGGATCAAACCACTAACCTTCCGATCAATAGGTGGCCTGCTCTACCACCTGAGCTACAGTCACCCACTGGCAAAGATGAGTAAACCCTCACTAGATTTTGGATAAAGTGTAAACTCACAAACCTGTCAAACCTGCATTTGAAACGTTGGCTACCATACCAGTATAGTATTGCAACATGGCATTTGGGTCTTCTAACTAAAATAAGAAAATAGGAACATAAATAGTGCCATCATTGCCAGACCTGGTCCACATCTGGTTGACATACATCCTGCCATGACACCAGTCAGTCAGAAGTGCCAGCTTGATACCGGATCCCAGCCAGAGCTGCTTTCTATGGGCCTGGGCCACATGAACCAAACCATAATCGTGCCAGATATGGCATGCCATCACATAGACAGTGCCATCTATGCCAGGCCTGGCCCATATCTGGATGACATACGTCTTATCATGCCAGAAGTCCACCAGCAGTGCCGGCTTGATACCAGATCCGGGCCAGACCTGCTTGCTATCTGGGCACTTGTGTGAGAGTACACTCAGAAATGTTAACGCTGCAGGTGTATGTTTACATGTGACTCAGGTAACTGTGGACATGTCAGTCCCTCCCTCTCCTGTTTGTCACTCTGTGGAGATGGACGTATTCCTTGGCCAATCGGAGTTCTCCTGCCCTACTTTTCTGTCTTTGCCAGATTCCTCTGGCCGAGTCACTGACAGTCCTTCATCCGTAAGGACATGCACATACACAGTATACTTGTTATTTTACTCCTGTCTTTTTCTTAGAATAACTCCAGTTGTTATTCTATCTTTCTCCAGTTGCCGGAGAGTAAGGCCTTAGACTCCAGCATCCTGGACTTCTGGGCTGCCTCTGGTTTGGTGCCCAAGAAGTACGAAGCACATCAAGAAGATGGCATCGTAGCGTGGCCATCATGTGACAGCCTACTCAGTCTACCAGTGGGTTCAAGCCCCTCCAAGCCAACCTTAGCCCCTGACCCCTGCAAGGCTTCATCTGCTCGTCAGCTAAAGCGGAAAAAGGCCTTGATGCAGCTTCACTTGACGCCGCACAAATCCCCAGATATGAACTCCAATCAAGTCCAAGTTCACAGCCACAATCTGACAACACTTCTTACTCTTTCCGGTAAGAAACTGTTAAAGCGTAATTAATTTCTGCTATTGACGTGAATGGTCTCCAGCACTTTGCTTCTTGCTGTTTCTTGCCGACTTTCTTTAAATTAAAATGATTCCAAATCTGTTCTGGGAACACCAAGTTTTCTGAATAACATCTGATTCTGTATTCTTGTGTTTGGTACCAGAGGAGGATTTACTCATGTCTATTGAAGCAGCAGACGACACAGCAGATGCTAAAAACAGCAACTCAGACAGTGGGCGGGATTCTCCGAGAACAACATCCTCAGTCTCAACCATGTAAGGAAAATAAAGATTTATTTTTATGATGTTCTTTATTGACAGGTAACATTCTGTATCACTTCAACTTTTTTTTTTTTTTTTTTTTTTAGGCGGAGCACCTCCTGCAGCAGCTGGTCAGAGCACAGTGAGGATAACTCCCAGTATGGCACTGGACTCTATGAGTGTCCATCCGTAGACTCGATGGCAAGCACCTTCCTGCCAAGCACTTCTCCTGACTCCACATGTTCCTTCTACACGACACGCATAGGTACCATAAAAGGTTTTTCTTGTTAATTGTACCCACAAATGTATTGTCAAATGTACTCCAGTACTCCTTCAATGAGTGGATACTGTTTCAATAAAGTGTTTTGGGATGGCTTAAGAATGGGAAACAGATCTGTGTGGGCACATAATTCCTAATGCAACAGCCCAGTAATGGAGCAGGTCCATAGGGCAGATCCGTATCTGCAATCAGTCGCCCATACTACATATACAAATACAATTCACAATTATCATTTTAGCTAACTATATATAAGTTTAAGGCCTTCTCTATTACAAAGCACTGTACTGGGGAGAAGCTGAATATAAGAAACTGAGGTAGTCATCACTATTTCCATGAGTCCCTTTACAGTTAACCCTGGTTTGGAATCTTTTTGTTAGACTATGAGACAAAAAACATCCTATCTAGAATTTTTTATTCACATTTGGAGATTTTATTTGAACAGGTGTTGCTCGGAGTCAGCCAGGCAGGCTACTTCCTCGCTGGGCGCTGCGTGTCATTTATCCTCTGCTCGCTTTGCTGCTTGGAGCGTGTCTGGCTGTGATGGGACTCTATGGAAGCTGCTTCTCCAGGACAGTAGTACTCATGTGGCTGGTATCAGCTCTTTCTGCCTTTCTCACTTCTGCTCTGCTGCTGGAACCTCTCAAGGTGAGTCAAGCATGTGGTCCAGTTTGTTCACCTCTCAGGGTTTTGGCAGATTATAACTACTTTGACTTGCATGACTTGCATTTGTATAATGTTGAGTTGACGAGACAGTTTTTATCTTTCACGCACTCCTGCAGTCACACACTAATCTACCAATGCTGAAGCTGGATCATGTGCACTCACACAAAGTTCAGACGTTCCAACAGTCATTTCAGTCTAATCAGACTTAGGGTTGCCAACTCCCTGAAAAATAAATAAGGGACACCTCGTGGCCAGGGCCGGGCAACCCAGTTCACCCTTCCCAGTGTGGTGAATTTTGTAGCTCTTTTTTTGTGTGTGAAATTATTTTTTAACCATTTGACTTGAATTTGATTTAAGCAGATGCATATTCTTTGTGATATGACCACATGGGAAACAAATGATCATTTAGCCATTTATTTTTAGCTCACAATGACAACATTAACACAATAAAACAGGTCTCTTTCTTAAACAGAAGCCTGTCATGCTTAACTTTTGAGAATATAAGTAAATCTTTCTTTAAAAGCACTCTGTCCTGCTTAACTTAAAATTATATAAATTAATAGAAAACAATAGAACAAAATCATTCTTGTAACAGTGCACATATAGTGCATTTAGTATAATTGGCTTCAGTTGAGGTATTATTTCAGCTTTTCTAAAGCTAATCAGCTGCTCCTGTTTGTAAACCCGCTTGTTCCCATGATTACGCATCTTAAGTCATCATCATTATTCATCTATGTATTACTTTTATGTATTAGTCATCAATTTGTTGTAATCATCTATCCTTGCAGTTGTTTATTACACAAAATAAATTATATTATCACACTTCTGGCCACATAGCGCTGATATTCACTGCACATGCCCATATTAACCTTAACCAGAGGGTTTAAAAAAAACAAACCAGTGTTTACATACCATATCTGCTTCTGCCGTGGCCTGGTGGACAAGAAATTGGTTAAGGGTTCCCCGAGCTTTCACGCCCCTCGTGTTCTTCATGTGCCCACCATTAGAAGCATGCCTATGGAAAAAGTGCGCCGGCACACAGTGCAGTGCGCTTTATAGGTGTTATCGTGCACTTTTCCAGCCAGGTGTTTCCCTTTTCCCATTCCTCCCTGTACTTTTGCAGCCTTTTTTTTCTTTCTCTGAGGGGAACAAACATTGCTGCTCTGATGCTGGGCTTACACTGTGCGATTTTTGGCATATTTTGAGACGATTTTTGAGTCGTGCAACCGATTTGGTGATCGGCCTGATTTTGGCCTTCATCGTGCATCGTGTAGTATACGTGGGGTAACGAGAAGCGATTAACACCTCACGACCAGCTCCCGATCATCAATCGCTCGTGAGGGTGTCACCACAGCCGCTCACACTGCTCACACGTAAACGTCGGTGAAAAAGACGGCGCAGCACGGCTGTGCAGCGTGTGATCTGGACACAAGCGATGGAGGCACAACTGTAGAACTTTGGAAAGCTCATCCGAGCCTTTTCGATGTGGCATCACAAAATTATCACGACCACAACAATCGTGAAAATAGTTGGATTTACACTGTTGCTCAATCACACCTGCCTGATTAATGTTTTTCATTAGCAATTTAGCAAAGTTGATGGTGGTGGTGTGTCTGTGTGAGTGAAAGACAGAGAGAGCGAGCGACAGATTTTCTGTTATAACCTTCATTTTATGGAGGCACAGTGTGAGCACTCAGGTCGCATCAGAGCATCGGGCCGTATAGTGTGAGACCTGCATCGTGACCTACAAACTTCTAACCCCTGTGAGTCAATCGTGCAGTTTGAAAATCACACAGTGTCTGCCCAGCTTTAGGTGTACTGTCGTCCGAGACTTGCACCGCAGTGACGGCGTTTGTTTCCCTGTTGGCCAGGCTTCTTGTTGTGGTCATCTGTTGTCTTCCGGTATTTTCTCCGTAAGCGACCTTTCCTCGACCAATGAGATGAGCGGTAATCTGACTTGTCATACTCGAATTGTCATAAGTGTGCTGTCAGCTCATCGGTCACAAAGCAGGAGAGGGGCTGGGAATTATGTTTTCAAACAAAGCGTTAATTCCATTAACATTTATAGACTACTTTTGATTCTCACTGTATTACGGGACAAAGTGCGTCCCTTATTAGCTCAATACGGGACGTGTACTTTTGTTTCTAAATACGGGACGATTCCGTTTTTTAAGGGACGGTTGGCAACCCTAATCAGACTTGTCCTTTGATTATCTCTTTGATTATGAATAAAGGCGATGTACTGTTAGCAAACTGGAAAGAGCTGATTAACACTCATTGTTAACACATAAGGGTGGATATTCAGACTTTCTACCCTCTCTCAGATGTCCTGACAGGAAGTTGGGGCAAGGACTTCAATCTCTCTCCATCCAACCTCTCTTGACACCTGTTTTTCAGGTGTGCGTGCTGGCCTTGATCTACACAGTCCTGTGGAGACCTGTGGATCCAGAGGTGGAGGAGCAGCTGGCTCAGGAGGCCACTGTGGTGAGGCCGTTTGGAGAGCAGAGCGGGAAGGTCCGACCGCCATGCGGCTACGGCCTGCTGCAGGCGAAAGAGGAGGCTCGCAAAGTCCAAGCACTGCAGTCAATTATGAGGGTGAGGAGAAAATATTTAAGATTTATTTCTGTCTGGGAATTTTTCTTCCCAGACGTCACACTTTTTTTCTTTTTTTTGCAGCAGTGTGTGTGGCAGCTGTTATTTCTGTTGCTGGTGCTGATGGTGAACTACCAGGATGCAACTGAGCAGGGACAGGCCAGGCTTCTGCACGCCACCATCAAACAACGTCTTCACGCGTCACCCTTGGGGTTTCCCAACCTCACCTCACTCAAAGAGTAAGGGTGACACCAAACGCCACACAAACACAGCACACTGTCGCCACACAGTGTAAAATGTGGGGACAAATCTCGAGTTCTTTAAATTCAAAAGGTCAGAAAACATTTAGATGTTTAATGATTGCTGAGCTAATCGACAGAGGGGCAGATTTACTTAAGAGGGCAAAATAGCATGTGAGGGCAATCCCCAAATAGCGCTAATAAATGTGGTCAGTTTTACAGGTGAAATACAAAATTGGTGCTGTTTTTCTAAACAGTTCATTTGAATAACAAGCGAAACAAAAGACGTTTCTTTTTCAGCGTCAATTATTGGCACAATCAGCAGTAAATTGTGCATTTCACACATTAGAAAATCTGTTTGCACGCTTGATTTAAATTTCCTGTTATTTGTGGCTTAAGAAATCTCTGTGTTTCCACCATTTATATGCACTTTTGTAACTGCACTTTTTTATGCAAGTTTGCACTAGAGTAACGTGTTTGCAATTCTGGTCCCAACTCGCTGAAAGAACTGTGTCAGATTTATGCTGTTTATATCAGACATGATAAGAGCTGATTGTTGTGAACTTTGACCTTCTGTGGAGCTCTCAGCCACACTGCTATGTAGCTCCCCGACGACGTTAGGTCAGCTCCAGGTGTGTGTGATGATCCAGTTGGCAGGGCCACACCCACCATGCCTAAAGATGCCCGACACAGCCGCACCCTTACACATGCACACCTACATACGCCTATATATAGAAACAAAGGACAGCAGCACAATACAAGGACACCGTACCCAATATATTATGTAAGTCCATAATTGCTCACCTTAAATTTACTGCCTGGTAATTTTGCTGGGGACTACTTTCATTTATGTGTCAATACACGTTTGGTGGACTGCATGAAACAGTGTTTGTGTTGCCTCCGGAGTGCAACTGTTCAGCTTATTCTACTCTTTCTTCTTGCAGCTGGTTTGACACAGAGCTGTGGATCAATCACACCTTGGTGCCACATCTCCACCAAAACCCCTCACTGCGACTCGTGGGCTTAACGCAGCTGCAGTACACACATGCGCTCGGTAGCCAGGCGGTTCACCTTCAGTCAAACAACAGTGGAACGATACCCGAGCTCCTCACTGCCCTTCACACGGCAGGAAGAAGCAGGAAACAGTAAGTGGAATTGTCAGAGCAACATGAGTGCTTCTCTCAGACATGCTGAGTGTGTTCATCAATACTGTTGAATTGACTCTTTTGCAAATAATGAGGCATGTGAGCCCATTAGAAGTTGCCAAAAAGCAAAACAATGGAACGTTGTTTTTCTTCTGAAATCAAATGGAGCATTAACACGCAAACGACCAAAAACTGTGGTGCACATTTTGTCTGTGGTGTCCAATCATCTTCTAATGTCGTTATTTATCTGTTTGTTTATGGCCCACAGATTCTTGCATAACATTTACCCTCCATCGTAATGATGAACTCAAAGCTTTTATTTACGCATGGGTCACGCTTATCGAATTGCATTCATTTACATATTCAGTCGACAAAAAAAGGACAAAAATAAAAAGGTGAGTTTTTATTTGATGATTTCTTTTCCTTCGCTCCAGGTTTGAAGCTCTTTCTATAGAGTTCACTCAGTACCACAGAGAGTCTGCTTTATTTCTGTGCGTGTACGTAAAACTTGAGCAGACTCGGACACAAGCCATCACATCCTGTCTCTCTATCCATCCACTCCTCATCCCTTTATCCGTGTCAGGACTGGACCTGCAGACGGCACTTCCGGTAACAAATCCTGCAGTCTTTCAAATGAAAATCTTTCACCATAATCTGGTATTTAGAGCTTAATAGTTAATAGAAAGTACTTCTATTGTACCGCAGATTCTTCTGCTCATCTCTGCTCTCCTGACTGTACTTGGGGAGCTGTGGTCTGTGGCCACTGAGCGCACCCAGTATCTGCATCAATGCCATCACTGGTTCCAGCTGCTCCTTGCCTTCTTGTTGCTGACAACAGCTATCCTGCAGCTCCGCTTCCTGTCTTGTGCGTCGTCATGTGTTTCCCAGGTAAAGAATAACATTTTAAAAATCCTCCAAGCAAAACAAAATTAGTATTCAACAACCTTTATGTGCTATTTAGCTGCGGTCCCAACCAGACAACTTCATCAACTTCCACAGTGCTGCCCTTCTGTCACAAAGGTCCTCTCAGTGTGCAGCCACCCTGCTCACTCTGCTTGTTTTAAAGGTGAAGTATTGTCTAACACATGTCCACAGATATTTCACTTTGATTTAAAAACAAAAAAACCCAACTCATTCCCATTTCCAGCTGCTGGGAACCTTACGGTTTGTGCAGAGGTGGGCTGCGATAGGCAGAGTGTTGCACAGAGCCTGGAGGGAGCTGCTGGCTCTGGCTGTCCTACTACTGCTGCTGATGCTGCTCTGCACTCACCTTGGGAATGTGGTATGAGCAGAAAAACATCAGCTTAAGCAAAGATATTTAAAAAGGCGAGATGAAAGATATTTGATATGGTTTGTTTCAGCTTTTTTCACAATCAGTAGAAGGTTTCCTGTCAGTACAAGACACCAGTGTCTCAGTCTTGTCCTTTCTTCATGGTCGGATCGTCCTGCAAAAAATCTGCCAGGTCCACCCCATCCTGGGCCCTCTCTATGGGCTGCTTCTCATGGGAGGAGGTGTTTGGGTTTTGGCTAGACTCTGTGGAGCTGTTCTTATCCATACTTACAGGTACACAACATTACCTTTCTTTAGATGCTATGTTTGCTTTAACCAAAGTTAGGTTTTGTTCTTTTTTCAAAGACAACAGAGTTTTGTAGACTGTCGAAGTTGTTAGCCCTTGAGAAACTGTGTTTTAAAGACAGAAATAGCCCTTTAAGCCCTTATAGGCCTTAAACAAGTTTATAATCTTGCCATACTGACATCTGATGTTTGGCAATTTGTAGCTGTGAAAGTCTTCTAGGTGTCTGGTTACCTAGAAATTCCATCTTAAGATAGAAAGATAATGTCACAGTTCTGGGTCCTTTTGACCCAGCATTTTGAGTTTTGTGTTCTAGTAATATTTTGTATTACGGGTTATGTTCAGCTCATTTGATTATAATTGTTAGATTATAATATTATTTTATGCCATGTTAGACCCCTAATTAAAGATTGTGAATTATTATGTAGTTTTAGTTTGCATTATTCTCCTGAATTAGAAGAAGCTGATAACTATTGCATTAGTTAAACTGATTTGCATTACATTAGACTGCTGATTTATTGTGAATGAATGATATTGTTTATGATGCATTATACTGCTGAGTTATAAGAAATACTGTTCGCAGAAAGTCATCGCCTTATTTGTCTGATTAGAAGAGAACAGAATATACTGGAGAGGTTTTCTGCCCAATCTCAGCAGGAGCAGATAAACAGGGAGCCAAGGTCGTAGCTTAGGCGCTGTGTGAGAGAAAGTATGTGAATGTTTAGGCTTTTTATGATAAGGTGGAGGCACCAGAGGCTATAAGAGTTTGATCAATGCTCCACCATTTTGAGATCTGAGGCTGTCTGCATACGGTGTCCATCTCCCACGCGTGTGTTCATTAAAATCATCGTTTGACTTAACCCGGCCGGACCAGTGTTGTTATTGTGGTTTTTTTCTCTTGTCTCCATCCCCAATATTTTGAACCTTAACATAATGTAAATGGGGAAAAAAAAAAAAGGAAGATGATCTGTAAATCTTTTAAACATCCCAAAGTCAGCAATACCCATGAGATCAGAGATGCAGGCTTTTGAGTGCTGATAGCAAGCCAAACTTTCTTTTTCGATTACGTTATAGATGTCCTGATATCTTTGTTTGAAAATTCTTGGCAGACCTCATAATTCATGGCTTTGTATATGATGTTATGTTATCTTGGCCTAAACTCAGCAAAAGCGCTACCAAACCGTGATGGTACCAACCCCGTGTTTCACAAATGGATAAAGTTCTTTGGCGATGGCAAAAATAAAACCTCTTTCATTGCAAAGAAGTTGCACTTTGTAACCCTGCACAGTATTACACACCTTACTGTTGAAGTGATCTTTGAATTTCTATTACTTTTGTGATAATAGAGTAATGTTTTCAGTAAGAATTTCTGTATTTCCACAAAAATATAAGTGGTTGACAAAATTTTGAGTGCCACATTGTATCATAGGAAGTTTTGTTAAATGGCATGTTGTTTTGAATGTTTTGCTGAAATTTACTGAAGATAGAGCCACAGAGGGATCTTAAGTTTTAATAAACCATCTTCTTTCGTCTTCTAAAGGGCAGAGCAGGCTGAGTTGTTTCATCCAACCATTAAACCTCAGGACTATCAAATGGTGGAGTTCTTCATCAAAAGGCTCAAGCTATGGATGGGACTCACTAAGGCTAAACAGGTGAATAGACTGCTAAATGTGAAGCATTCCATCAGGAAGGCTGAGTAACTAAAAATTGTAGCTGTTGTTGCTGATTCTGCACATTTGTTCCCCTTTCTAGTTCAGACACAGGGTGAAGTTCAAAGGCATGGGCATCCCTCCTTCCAGGTTTTCACAGGAATCTTGTCTCTCCACCTTGTCTTCAACCGTTTCTTATTCCCGCTCCCCTTCTTCGCCCTCCGCATTCTCGTCCCCACGTCCTCTATCCTCGGCTCTCTCCAATGGGTCTAAGGACTCGTCAGTGTCTGAGCTTGGTTTTGAAGTCCAGCAGTACCTAGACAGTCTGCTGCCCCGTGTTACTGCTCTGTTATCTCGTTTTGATCGGGTCAACCAGATAAGTAAGGACATTTACAACCTAGAAATTAAACTCGATGAGGTTCAGACCAGGAGAAGGAAGACATGGATGAATTATGAGAAGAAAAGTGAAAGAATCTTTGGAGAGTTAGGAATACCAACAGGCGCAGATGAAGGAAGGATAACAGGAGAAGTTACTCACAGGAAGACCAGTCTCCATCATCCCAAGCTACCAGTCTCCCTGCCATCTACACTCCAGTCCTCTGTCCCTTCAGTGTACATGTTTCCCAATACATATATCTCCTATTCCGAGTTTGAGTCAGTAGCAGTTCAACCTCAGCCAGCTAGTGTTGTGCACTCTTGCGAAGTTGCCGACCCTACACCTGGAATCAGTGTATTGTATTCAAAAGCTTCTCAGTTTGAAAAGTTCCCCAGAAGAAGAGCGTGGCATTCTGGGAGCTCTCATTCAGCTGATGCTGCTCAGAGGACATTCCAATTGTTGGAAGTTTCTCCATGTGGAAACGGAGAAGAAAATTCTGCTTTTAATCCCAGACCCAAAAGTGAAGAAGGCTTAAGAAGATCTATCGGGGATGGGATTCCAGTAAAGAGGAAAGCTTGGATCTCTGAAGGACCAGAGACTGAGTGAGAAACCTCACAATAGAAGAAAAATGTCTGTGTCTGGAAAACAGAATCATTTGAAAAAAATGACCAAAATGAAGACACACGTTTTTGCTGTTGTCCATTTTATGAACATTTTACTGTACTTTACAACATTCTATAACTCTAAGTGGTAAAGACACTGTGCTGTAGATATTCTGCTCTGCAGATGAATAAAGGCATGACCATTTGATTCAGACATTGCAATATGTTTGAAATCCACTCCAGGAACAAGCAAAAGTCCCTCAGATAGCAATATTAAATTATAAACCAAGAAATTGTTTGGCAAGAAGCAGGAGCAGCAGCAGGTCAGCTTATACATAAAAAAAATTCCAAATAGCAAAGAGCAGGAAACTAGAAAACATCCCTAATTAACAGAATGTTACAGTTTAATTGGACTTTATGCTCCACATCTTTGAACAGAGAAAGTGTTCCCTCATAACATTATGTGTGTACTTCTGTGTGTTTGCTTTAAGTGTTAACATAGCCTAGGACTATTTTACATACACATGTTATATTGTTACCTAACCGAAGGAATAGAGATAATTTAAGGAACAACACATTCTGACATGTAAGTGCTGGAGTGACAAACCCAGTCAGTGGAACCAATGCTGGATAAATGGGGATAGTTCCATTAGGAAGAGCATCTGGCATAAAATCTTAGTCAAAACAAACTTTCAAATTCTGGTTCATAAAGAATAAAATTTCCATACCAGATTAATAGGGGCCAGGTTAACAATGACCGCCTCCGGTACTGTTGGCCAAGAGTGTGCTGGTGGAAACTGTGCTACTGCTGGCAGAAGACAAAGGAAGAAGAAAGGGGGGGGCATGTTAGGAGGGAGCCAGAGAGAAGGAAAGGCAGGAGTTTTTATGTAAGAGTAGGGACTTTAAGTCTAAAAGAGAGAGAGAGCTGACTTCTACCATGGTGTAGATATGAACAGAAATGGAGGATGGGTGATCTTAAAAGAAGATTATGTGAATAGTGAGTATTAGGCATTTAACATCATTTATATTCTGCTAAAGTTTCGTTGTTAATATAAATGCAAATATAATACAAATAAGCCTACAGTTTAACAACCCCTTTATAAAAAACTTACATATAACAGAATAACTTATTGTTAACCTCACTGACCTATTACAGTGTTCATAGAGCTCCACTGTATCTCTCCTCCAATCTGCATATCGTACAATAAACCTGTAGCCTAAGACAAATGAACAACACCGAGTAACACAACTAAAGTTATGAAACAGCAACTACTTTGTCCCAGCACATAAGCAACAGTCACCTGTGTGTGTGAGGAATAAAAGAGGAACTGTCTTATTCTTTTACAAATGAAGTCATTAGTTATAAATCACAGCCTTACTTATTTGTGTACAGGATACTCTCTCAAGTCATCTGGTTTGACCAGTTTTCTAGCCCACGGTGAACAATGTTTGTTGACTTATGACTCAGCTAAATTTGTGCTAATTATATATCTTGTGTTTTAGCATTCATAGTTTCCCTATTGACAAAGGTTTTTTACTCAATTTGAAGATTTAATAATGGGCCCTTTGACCCTGTTCACAGTCAGGTCTGCTGTTCTAGTTTTCATTTTGTCCCACCTTCACATTTGTTACAGTAGTCTTCATCTTTTGATTAAACTGTCCTATTGGTGAACCCAGTGCATGCCATGCTATGAGGCTATCTGAAAGACTTGTTTATGCTTGGTTAAGAAGTTAGATGAAAATTAGTGAGATGCAGTATGGCTTCATGCCAAGAAAGAGTACTACAGTGCAAACATGATGTTTTCTATGAGAGCAAACATCATATGCTTTATCTGCTTTATCTACCAATAAAAAAAGATGGCACACACCAATTTGTTAGACTGCAAAAAAACCCCTCTAATTTTCTGCTTCTAACTTCAGATAAAACTGAGATAAAACCTATTGTAATTTGACATAAAAACAGGTTATCAAGCCAGATAGTTACTCTGGAAGACATTATCTTGGCCTCCAGTCACACTGTGAGGAATCTCACAGCCATTTCAATCAGGCTCGTTTCCTCGGTGAATATTAAACATCCATCCATTCGCTTCCGCTTATCCTTTTCAGGGTCGCGGGAGCCTATCCCAGCTGTCATAGGGCGAAAGGCGGGGTACACCCTGGACAGGTCGCCACTCGCCAGTCTGTCGCAGGGCTAACACATAGGGACAGACAACCATTCACACCTAGTGGCAATTTGGATTATCCAATTAACCTATCCCCACAAGCTGCATGTCTTTGGACGGTGGGAGGAAGCCGGAGTACCTGGAGAGAACCCACGCAAACACGGGGAGAACATGCAAACTCCACACAGAAAGACCCCGGCCTGATGGTGGAATTGAACTCAGGACCTTCTTGCTGTGCGGCAACAGTGCTAACCACCGTGCCGCCCTGGGAATATTAAACAAACGCGTTTAAATGCTTTCTTGCATTTGTGTAGTATCGCTAAGGTTAGAAACACCCTGTCTCAAAGTAAGGCTAAAAAACTAGTTTGTGCATTCATTACTGTGGAATGCTGTCCAAGCATGTGGGATATTCACTCTTCCATGTTTCTTTCCTAATTAAATGTGTATTTTTTAACTTCTCATGTTCCTTAAAGCTGGAGTTCTTCTGCTACATCTCCCTCCTAGTCTCAGTACCATGACTGCCTCACTGGCTTCAGTGTTGGAGGTCACAGCCTGGAGAACCTGGTGATGTCATCAGACAATATTATTCCATCTTTAAAAGAGACCAGACTGTAGTGGGTTTTACCAAAGCTATATAATTACTCTGAAATCACCCTGTCCTTCAAGAACCTGTACATGTTTGTGTTACCATTAATCTGTAGCCTACAACACAATGAACAGCACAGAACAACACAGCTGAAGCTGTGATGCAGCAAATACTTTGGTCACATGTGTCAATGGGGAAACTATAAATGCTAAAAAAAAGACATTTACAAAGCATAATTTCAGCTGAGTCATAAAATCAACAAACTTTGTTCACCGTATACGTTAGACTCGTCAAACCTGATGGCTTAAGAGTATAACAGAGAACGATCTTGATGTACTGATTACAGATGTCATTTATTATCTGTTCACTTTGTCAAGAATGAGAAAATTCCCTCTTTTACAACATCAAAGATTTGCAAGCGTAGGAATTTATCAAAGAGAACATAACTTTATACACAAACACACACACAGAAATATATATATAACATATAACAGCTCAGGTTAAGCAGTTTGGAGACAAAGTTAGAGGCAAAGCTGAGATGCAGACAAATTATAGTGGATATATGGATGAGATGGGGGCAGACGGTGACCCTAAAGCGAGCGGTTGAAAGTAGAAGACATTTGTTGGGATTTTTGTTTGTATGTTCTTTTTTTTTCATCTGCGTGACTTATTTTATCTCACCTGAAAGGGATTTCATGTTCCAAACCCCTTTTCCTGTTTTTCCCATGAAACTCAAATGAAGTCTATGCGCGTTCACAAGACAGTTTAACCTGAGTACACTCAGCCTATGGTGGGGATATGGAAGCGTTGAGCCAATGAAGATGAATTAGTTGTACCACTTTATACTCTTGTATTCTAGGATTGACTCTAGTATTGGCTTTCACTAAAAGCTAGGAAGGCGTTCATCTTGGATGATTTCATACTGAAAACCAAAGTCAGGCTTGCATCTGTAATTACAGTGAAAAGGGGATTACATTTACTGGTATTTATGTAGTACTTTTATACTAAATTCTAGAACTTAAAGTGCTTTCTTTACTGCAAGGCTCATTCACAAACATTCATACAAGTGATTTTTTTTCTACGCCTAAGCACGTTTAACCTAATACTCACACACTCTGACTCCAGGGGAAACACGTGAAACGATTCAGGGATCAGTTTAGTGCCCAGGGATACTTTAGCATTAAGTTAGTGATCACTGATCTGATTGGTAGATGGCCCACTCCCTACCTACTGAGCTACAGCCGCCCTGGAGGATGCACTGCTCTTACACATGTGCAGGAACAATGCTGAACAAACGTCTGCTTGCATTTATGCTTATTGTATGTATTTAAAAACTGAATTCAGCTTTTTCATCACTCTCTTTGTGTATATGGCCTTTATTTATTTGTGCATTTATTTTTACATCAGCCAAGAAAACAAACTGGGACCACCTCTGAGCATTACAAACTCACAAACACACTCCATGTCCCTCATTTGGGATGTATTAATGTGGTTATCCTAGGGAGGCTGCCGATAATAAAGTGAAAAATATTAAGTGACATTAAAGTATTTTAATGCTTTGGAGACTTACATATATAAAATCTATTAAGAGTAAAATCCAGTTTGGATAGTTTTTAATTGTTAATAAACTCTGAAGAGGGGAATTCCAGAAAAATATGAGAACCTCTGTTTTCATCCACATCGGTCTGAGAGGTAAAGATGTGGCAAAATAACGACAATAGCACTAAAAGTTAGTTTAAGGGGATCACTTTTTTACACTTGCTGCAACAGTGAGTTTTATGTTAAGAAACTGATGATATACTGTCCATTTTTATTCTCTGTCTCTTAAGCAGTAAGTGGTTCTTTGTTGTTTGGCTGGTGGCACTGAAACAGGAAAATCCAGCTGTCAGCTGTAATGTTTGGTTTGATAAAGCAGTTTGTAAATGAAGGCTATGTGGAGGAGACCCTGTGTGAGTCAGATGACAGACCAACAAGCTCAAGTCAGAGACTCTGCGTGGCGCAGTCGGCTGGTGCAATCAGCACCGCGTCAAGCGACAAAATAATCATTTTTTACCCAAGCACATCAAAACAGTTTCTACATGCACATCACATCACACCACGAACATAAACAATTTTCTTACTGAAGCACGATCAGGAATCCCATCAGTATGTCCGCAGGGAAAACAGGTCGATGTCTGTGATGGGCCAAAAAGGGGACAAGATGACTCCAAGGGCGAGATGACGCACTTTTTAGAGCCTTTTCTTTTTCTATACTGAAACAAGAAGGCGGTAAACATGTTCTGAAACTTGAAGTGCTTATTTCTTAGAACCAGCAACATCTACGTCAGCTTTTTGGAGCAGGTCTCCATGGTGTGAATTAGGATTTATAGTTCTCTCATGAATGTCACCAAAACTTAACCTCCTCCATTCTCCACACTCTTACAGAACGTAGCCCACAAATTTCAGCTGAAAATCAGAAGCACTGGCTGTCTTTACACTGCGACTCAGAGTCAAGTTGGCCCCACCTTCAAATCCAACAAAAGTGGTGTCACACGTTTGTGCTGTAAAAATCGTTGTTTGTGCTGCTATCATTTAAAAGATATTAATAAAAGTTTCTAGAGGTCATCAGAGGTCAACCAGCTCCCCCCACATTAACGGAAACAAACAAAACTGGTGTCAATCAACTGTGCTATGTTTGTGCTGCTTCAACTTCCCTCTGATCAAGAGTATTTTGTACTCGGGAAGTTGCTGCCACGTGAAAGAATATTTCATTATGATTTGTAGTTTTCTCTTCATAACCTTTTGTTGAGAGGGAAATCCATGTTTGTGTCTTTTTGTGTCTCCCTCTCATGCAGACGAGGGGTTTTCGCACCTCTCCCTCTTCTCACTGATTGTGGTTGCCATAGCAACATAGCTTTTTGGCTATGCCACCCTTTCTTTTTCAGGCTAAAACTCATCAAGGCCGATTCTGTGAGTGTTTAAGAGGGTCAGTGTGCCCTCTGTTTATCAGGACCATTCAAACACAGCTATTATTCATCACAAAAAACATGCTCACATCTTCAAGCCAATACTTCATTATATGACTGTCATTCAAAGTTTTGAGGGCTTACAGGTTTTAAAGGAAGTGGATTAGATATTCAAAATAAAAGCTCCTAAAAACCAAAGCTACTTATCACTGGCCTTTTATCATGCTCCATTTTATCAGAATCAGAATCAGAATCAGAATCAGAATGGGGTTTATTGCCAAATGTTGAGCAGGTTTACAACATTAGGAAATTGCTGCGGTGCTTCAGTGCAAACATAGTGTCATAAATAGCACTTAAATAGACATGAAAAAATAAAAGTAGGGATAAGAATTAAAAGTGCTACGTAGAAAGATATGTGCATGAGATATACATGAGATATATACATGAGAATAAGAATTAAGAGTGCTACGTAGAAAGATATATACATGAGTGCAGGTGGTGATCAGTGCAAACATGGAATGATGCAGTGACACAGCGTAGGATCATGTGTTAGTGGTGGGAACAGTCATACGGTTATTGTTCATGTGTCCAACAGCAGAGGGGAAGAAACTGTTCTTATGGCGAGAGGTTCTGGTGCGAATGGACCGGAGCCTCCTGCCTGAGGGGAGCAGGTCAAACAGACTGTGTCCAGGGTGAGAAGGGTCAGCTGAGATCCGAGCTGCACGCCCCAGTGTCCTGGAGGTGTACAGGTCCTGCAGAGATGGGAGTCTGCAGCCAATCACCTTCTCAGCAGAGCGCACAACACACTGCAGTCTCTGTTTGTCCCTGATAGTGGCTCCAGCGTACCACACGGTGATGGAGGAGGTGAGGATGGACTCGATGATTGCAGTGTAGAACTGCATCATCGTCCGTGTTGGCAGGTTGAATTTCTTCAGCTGCCTCAGGAAGTACATCCTCTGCTGGGCTTTCTTAATGACGGAGGTGATGGTGGGCTCCCACTTCAGGTCCTGGGTGATGGTGGTACCCAGGAAGCGGAATGAGTCCACAGAGGTGATGGGGGTGTCAGTCAGGATGATGGGGGGGAGTGGGGCTGTGTGCTTCCTGAAGTCCACAATAATCTCCACTGTCTTCTGGGCATTCAGCACCAGGTTGTTGTGGCTGCACCAGGACACCAGACGTTCAACCTCCCTCCTGTAGGCAGACTCATCCCCGTCAGAGATGAGCCCAATAACGGTGGTGTCATCTGCAAACTTGATTAGCTTGACAGACTGGTGGGTGGAGGTGCAGCAGTTGGTGTACAGGGAGAAGAGCAGAGGAGAAAGAACACAGTCCGGGAGTCCGAGACATTCTTTCCCAGCCTCACATGCTGCTTCCTGTCCGTCAGGAAGTCAGTGATCCACCGGCAGATGGGATCAGGCACATTCATCTGGGAAAGCTTGCCTCGGAGATGGTCTGGAAGGATGGTGTTGAAGGCAGAGCTGAAGTCCACAAACAGGATCCTGGCGTAGGTTCCTGGGGAGTCCTATTCCTATGGACTTCAGAACAATGATGATGACCTTTAAAAAAAAGGATTGGCTATCGCTTTCACAGAGACTTGGTGAGACTTGGTGCACACATACATATGTAGACTTTGTTTCACTTTTTAAATAAATGTAGTAAATAAAAGCGCTATATATTATGAGATTTATTTATTTTTTAATTATTTTATTGGATTACATAAAAATATCATTCTACCTGTATGAAAATATATGCCACTCATGCTTTAGAGTCTACAGATAGGTCCTTCCACAAAGTTGTACATTTACTATTTTAGTAAAGTTTTCTGGTCTGATATGCATCGTTTTCTACTGCAGTTGAGGGCAGAGTCAAAACAATGAAGTGGGCCTTTGCTGTGTTTGCCATGGTATCACTCTCCAAGTGCCTCGTTCAGTAAGTCAGACTATAAATCATCCATTTACAGCCTTCTCTTAAACAGTTACAGACATATATGACACACTGTCAGGTCCGCTAAAATAAAAGAAGCATAAATAGTAAAACTTTTAAGAGGTTGCTGATATGAAAAAACACCTCTTTACATTTCAATAGAAAGTTTTAGGATTTAGCCTAATGTGAAAAATATGGGTTAGGGTTATGCAGAGTGCATCTCTGTGCAATCATGCTTTAGAGTCTACATACACGTCCATTAACAGGGTTGTACACCTAATATTTGACTACAGGAGTAAAGTGTTCTGTTGTTCTTATATACATTATCTTCTATTGCAGTAGACGGTAGAGTTGAAACAATAAAGTGGGCCTTTGCTGTGTTTGCCATGGTGGCACTGTCTGATTGCCTCGTTCAGTAAGTCAGCCAAACTATATTTCATTCATTTCATTCTTCTTTTTATTTATTTTTTACTTTTACTATTTGAAATAAAAATAGTAATAGATCGACATGGCCATCTATCATATGCAATATAAGATACGTATAGTATAAAATATTTATATATGCAGTTCTAAGAGGGTGTTGGTATGAAAAAACATCTGTTCACAGCTCAATAAAGTTTTCTAAATGTATCCTAATGGGCAAAATGTAATTTGCTCCCTTTGATGACTCCTAGGATCCCTCTGGAAAAGGGTAAGAGGGCCAGGGTGGTCTTGGAGGAACAGGGTCTATGGGAGGAGTATAGGCAAAAATACCCATACAATGCCATGGCCAAGTTTGATAGGAGCTTTGCTGTGGGCCCTGAATCCATGACCAATGATGCTTGTGTGAGTAACATCATCTAAACGTTGAACATGCATATCAACATACAGAGAACATGACAAACGTCTTGAGAGTATACCTTCATGTCTCCTCTTCTTCTCCAGTTGTCTTACTATGGAGTCATCTCAATTGGAACTCCACCTCAGTCCTTTAAAGTCATCTTTGACCCTGGCTCATCTAACCTGTGGGTTCCCTCCATCTACTGCAACAGTGCAGCCTGCAGTATGTAAATCTATGATTACATAATGCATTTCCACACAAAGTCAGAGAGTGATTCTGAAAACCTTTATAATGACAAAAAAATATATATAAGGGTCAAGGGTCCAGTTTACAGTTCCCAAGACTGAGTTACCAAGGTCCCACCCTGGAGTCTGGCCCAGGTTAGGGCCGTAGGGGTTAGGTGACGATGACTGGCACTTCCAATAAACTAACTAGTGGTACATGTTATTTCTCTGGTGGGGAAGGAGCCTGATCTGGTGTGCAAGATTGAGACATTTCTAATAGACACACAATGTAGGTGAACTGTTTCAAGTATCTTCTACAAAGAGGAGACTCTGGTTAAGACCCAGGAGCTGCTGGAGAGATTATAATTCTTGGCTGGCTTGGAGTTGAAGAGGTAGCCAGAGTGGGGAGAGTCTGTGCTTCTCTGCTCAAACTGCTGCCCCCGTTATCAGAACTCAGATTATGGATGGATGGTTTTTATATTTAGGATTTGGTAGTTAGGTAATAGAACTGAGGTACAGCATTTTGCCATAAACTGTGTTTTCTTTTTGACCCTGGTAGGAGCAGCACATACAGACAGTATGGCAGACCTCTCAGTATGACGTATGGCACTGGCAGCATGACTGGCTTCTTGGGATATGACACTGTGACGGTGAGAATTTTAAAACAAGCAAAAACAACCCCAAAACATCAGTCTGTTTAACAGTAAATGTAAAGATGAAAAAACGCCATGATAATCCCTACAAAATAAAAACTATGTTAGCCTGAAAGTATTGCTCCAAAATATTTTTATAAACCAGGGAAAAGAACTTTCACTTGTTTAATAGTAATTGTAAAGGTATTACAGTGCTTTCACAGTAAAAACTGCGATTGCCTCAAAAAGTATTTATGAATGTGAAATCTGAACATATAAAACACAAATGAAGGGGTTTTTCACATGTGATTCTTTAAATAACATTTGGAGTGGTTTTGGTTTTAAATGGAGATCAATAGAATGGTATGAAAAAGAACTTTTCAAAAAACCATCACCATTGGTTTCAAACTGTACTGGCTTCATCTTTGGTTGGCAGGTTGCTGGTCTGACTGTGACAAATCAGATCTTTAGTTTGAGCCAAACTGAGGCCCCTTTCATGCAGTACATGCAGGCTGATGGTATCCTTGGTCTGGCCTACCCAAGTCTGCCTCTGGTGCGTCACCTGTGTTTGATAACATGAATGCAGGCTTGACTGACCAGAACCTCTTCTCCCTGTATCTGAGCTCATAAGTATTATGCGGGATTCTACCTGACTCTGGAAATTATCTATAGATGCCTCATATATTAATTTGTACTCAATTCCACCTGGATTCCTCTCTCCAAAGAACTGTACTGTTAGATCACAGTTGACAGGTAAAACCAAAAGTTACAGCCCTATATTTGTTTCAGAATCATGATAGAGCTATATTGCCAAAGAAGTTTCTTTCCTAATGCATACTGTGTTGTCCATTACAGTGTTTCTGGTAATGGTCAGGCTGTGGCTTGTAATGGTGGTTGTGAGGCTATTGTGGACACTGGAACCTCTCTGATTGTTGGACCTTAAAGTGACATTGACAACATCAATGCTTGGCTGGGAGCAAGAAGTCAGAATGGAGAGGTCAGTGCTAAAAAACAAAAAATATGGAGAAATATGTTGAGTGAAGTACCACTTGGTCTGGTGAAACTGATACTCTTCAAAATTTACATATTTTACAGGCAGCTTATTTTAACTTTCCTTTTCCATCAGTACATGGTCAGCTGCAACAACATTGACCAAATGCCTGATGTGACCTTTAACATCAATGGACAGCAGTTCACTCTCCCAGCCTCTGCCTACATCAGTCAGATAAGAATTCCTTTCCTTATTTACAGTGGGGCAAAAAAGTATTTAGTCAGCCACCGATTGTGCAAGTTCCCCCACTTAAAATGATGACAGAGGTCAGTAATTTGCACCAGAGGTACACTTCAACTGTGAGAGACAGAATGTGAAAAATAAATCCATGAATCCACATGGTAGGATTTGTAAAGAATTTATTCGTAAATCAGGGTGGAAAATAAGTATTTGGTCACCTCAAACAAGGAAAATCTCTGGCTCTCACAGACCTGTAACGTCTTCTGTAAGAAGCTTTCCTGTCCCTCACTCGTTACCTGTATGAATGGCACCTGTTTGAACTCATCATCTGTATAAAAGACACCTGTCCACAGCCTCAAACAGTCAGACTCCAAACTCCGCCATGGCCAAGACCAAAGAGCTTTCGAAGGACACCAGGAAAAGTATTGTAGACCTGCACCAGACTGGGAAGAGTGAATCTACAATAGGCAAGCAGCTTGGTGTGAAAAAATCAACTGTGTGAGCAATCATCAGAAAATGGAAGACATACAAGACCACTGATAATCTCCCTCGATCTGGGGCTCCACGCAAGATCTCATCCCGTGGGGTCACAATGATCATGAGAACGGTGAGCTGGTGAATGACCTGCAGAGAGCTGGGACCAAAGTAACAAAGGTCACCATCAGTAACACACTACAACGGCAGGGAATCAAATCCCGCAGTGCCAGACGTGTTCCGCTGCTGAAGCCAGTGCATGTCCAGGCCCGTCTGAATGGGGCCATGTATCGTGAGATTTTGAGCCAAAACCTCCTTCCATCAGTGAGAACTTTGAAGATGAAACCAGGCTGGGTCTTCCAACATGACAATGATCCAAAACACACCGCCCGGGCAACAAAGGAGTGGCTCCGTAAGAAGCATTTGAAAGTCCTGGAGTGGCCTAGCCAGTCTCCAGACCTCAACCCCATAGAAAATCTGTGGCGGGAGTTGAAAGTCCGTGTTGCTCGGCGACAGCCCCAAAACATCACTGCTCTCGAGAAGATCTGCATGGAGGAATGGGCCAAAATACCAGCTACTGTGTGTGCAAACCTGGTAAAGACCTATAGTAAACGTTTGACCTCTGTTATTGCCAACAAAGGTAATGTTACAAAGTATTGAGTTGTATTTTTGTTATTGACCAAATACTTATTTTCCACCCTGATTTACGAATAAATTCTTTACAAATCCTACCATGTGGACTCATGGATTTTTTTTTCACATTCTGTCTCTCACAGTTGAAGTGTACCTCTGGTGCAAATTACTGACCTCTGTCATCATTTTAAGTGGGGGAACTTGCACAATCGGTGGCTGACTAAATACTTTTTTGCCCCACTGTATGTTTTATAACTTCTCTACATATTCCCTAAATTGTATTTATTTTTTTTCTGTTACATCTCCTCCTTAGTCCCAGAGCTATGGCTGCCTCACTGGCTTCAGTGGTCAAGGTAGCAACCTGTGGATCCTGGGCAATGTCTTCCTCGGACAGTACTATTCCATCTTCAACAGAGGCCAGAAAACGGTGGGTTTGGCCAAGGCTAAATAATCAACCTGAAGTCAAGTCCTTCAACATACATCTTTGTGTTATAGTCAGCTTTGTAACATCAAAAGTCTAATAAATAAATCAAGTTTTTAAAAAGTTAAAACAATTTTGTCTTTGTTTTTTTTGTATTTGTTTGTTTTTTCCTTATTCATGAAGAACAAAGCATTTCAAATCTCCCATTTGTAGGCTGATAACATCTAATTTGATATGATAATTAAATAAAAACACACAGTTCAACAACTCTACAATACAAAACTTACATATCACAGAATAACACTGTCTTAACCAGACTGCCCCATAAACAGTGTGCATAGGCCTCCAGTGTATCTCTCCAACATCAAGCAACACAGCTGAAGTTATGAGACAGCAAATACTTTGTGTCACGTGTGTCAGTGGGATACATGTGAATGTATTAAAAATGATACTCCAGTAGTACAAGTCAAGGAGAGTATTAAAGTTGGCAAACTTTGTCCACTTCAGCAAACAATCTGTTTGTACTGGAGTTAGAATGTGATTTGTTACCTTTAATAACATTTTTTCATTTGTAAAATAATTACATTAATTTTCATCTTTTAAAATGAGAGAAAACATGCAATATAAGACCCTCTTGGCAGTTTTAGTGTTAAATGCTTTGAAGTCTATGGTGTTATTTTTGTGCCTCTATTCTGAGCGCATGTTAAAAAAAAAAATGCAAGCACAATTTTTGCATTTTGATGAGAAAATTATTTTGAGTGAAGAGAATTTTAATTTGAGCGAACAAAATTCATTCTTATGTGCAAGACATATATTTCAGTGTTTGCTATTATTCATATGCACACATAATTACAGCCCCTCTCGCTCATTTGTTCGCATTTGCTCTTCCTCAGATCTCTGCTCTGTGTGCTGACAGACAGCTGCGGACCTGCTCTCAGTGTGTCGTTCGCGCTCACAACATCTCTGCTTCATGCACACTCAACTCTCTGTACACCGTTATAAGTGTGCCACAAAACCAACCAATCACATACTTGGATGCAAAAATTCTGATTGGATGGTTTGGTTTAAACTAGATTAAAACCAACAATAGTCTTAAAAAATGTTATATTTTAAAATAAAATAACTAAACATACTAACCAAAAATAGATTTAGCTGCATTCTGGGCCCTAGCACTATTTATATATTTATAAAGAATTACAAACAATAATTATATGATGCTTAAAGCAGGTTTATTAATTAATATCCAATTTATTTCCAATTTGCATCGAATTTATCAGTGTGAACATGGTGGTGTGAGTCTGACTGAAGGACTAATGTGATGGTAAGGTGTCTGCTGCTCCGCTTTGAATATTAGTAAGAACTTGACATAGAGATTACTAAATGGATGTTAAGAAAAATTGTGCCCAAGTTCAAGACCATATTCATTGTTGTTTGTTGTTGTTGTTATTTTTGGGGGGGGGCTTTCTAATTGTTTTTCACAAGAATTGTTAGTTCCCATAGAGGTTTTTTTTTTTTTTTTTTTTGGGGGGGGGGGGGGGGGGGGGGGAGTGAAAATTAAAAAACAAACAAACAGCCAAAGCAGGTTAATTAATCTTTGGAGTGTAATTTGCTGTTAGTTGCCTTTTCCAACCCCTATTTGTGTGTTTTTCACTTTTATCTGGGGTAAAAGAAACTGTGCTTGAGATTGATTTTTGTGGTCTTTCTCTTTTCCAGCTTGAAGGCTGCTGAAAGACCACAAAGTTTTTCCCCCTGTGCTACTCATGTCAGTGCAGGGGGAACTCGCAGAGAGGCCAGGGTCTAAAAGGGATCCTGGAGAACCTCTGAGGGTGTTATGTGCTGGTTTGCATCCAAGGCCAACATCTGTTTAACTAGGCTGACAAATAAATGTTGAACATTTTCAGTAGTTGTTCGAGGTTATCAATACACTTACGTTTTATATATCGAGTATTCTGGGATTGTAATCTTGTCTCGTATTGAAATTGTTTTTCACTCTTAAATGTCCAGTGCTGTTCGTTGTAGTTGTCTTCTATGAAATAGTCATCAGTGCACAAGCCGGAGTCCAGAACATAATCTGGTGGCTGACCCTGATGTCTATGATAAATTTCAAAACATCATAATCCATATCCCCAGGGCAGAGTGGCACCTCTATAGAAAGCTCCACAGCTACCAGCCCCAGAGACCACATGTCAATTGCTTCATCATATGGAATACCAAGCATAAACTCAGGTGCACCATAACCAGCCATCCCCACACAGTCACCAACTGAGTGGTATAATTACATAAGAATAATTATAATAATTTTCATATACTTATTCTGTAAGTTTTTTATGATGCATTGAAATGCATGAAACCTACAGTTTATATATAGAACTTGAGGTTTTAGTCATTAAAATCATATGGATGTATTAAATTAGATACATACAGTTAAATAAACAATAAACTATGAGCTATGTAGTAAAAGCAAGTTCTTAATTTAGAAAATGGTTATAAATTAAGAAGGTGATAATAGTTAACCCATTAAAAACTTAAATCTAAGTGAATGCTCATGTTGTTTGCTGATATCATCTGGCTAGTTTCTTTCTCAGTTACATGTCAGGCCCAGTGGACTAAATCATAAAGGCAAGGATGCAGAAAGTGTGTCCCGGTAGAAACACAAAGAGGTAAGATAAACAGGATTGTTGATAAAAACAAATTCTAATGTAAAATGTCACAAAATAGCTATGAATATCAAACTTAACATAATTAATTAAGGATCTATTATTTTGTGGGGATTTTGGTGCTGGTAATGTTGATTTGATAGGTAGGGATGAAGAAAAAAATGACCAAAAACGGATCAATAACAGAGACAAAAATATCCTGCCCTATATGGACAAGGACTTCATGGTCAGTGCTTCTTTTTCATGCCAGTGAGTGTTTTGTTGTTGTTCGGATTGGGTGTGGCTCAGTCAAATGATGTCAGGTCAGGCTGTTAATTAGTCATAATTAATCTCGTATTACTGCAGGATGTATGATTGTAGGTTTTATTGTTTACTATGTAATGTAATCAATAAAATGTTCAATAAACCATGAGCTGTGTCAATTCAAGACATAAAAAACCCATTATTAATTATAAAAGCTAATAACAGTAGATAAAGTAGATAGATTCTTAACGTTTGCTGCCACCTACTGGTCATTTTTAAATTTCGCTCTCAGTTACAAGTCAGGCCCAGTGGGGTAAAGGCAAGCAGACAAACAATGTGGAAAGTGTGTTGTTGTACAAACAGTAGTAGCCAACTTTTTCACACTTGTAGCTTTTGTAGTATTGCAGTAGTTCATTTCATCCAGTACAGTGCAGCACGTGTTTAAGGTATCACATTTATTGCATCTGTTATTAGGCATTTACTGAGTGTTTAGGTTGTACAAACCAAAATCAAAGCCAAAATCTTTGGTAAATAGCAAACTTTAGTCTAACACTGGGCATCTTTTTTTCTTCAGTGGTGTGATGTACAAATTCGCATTATTTATTTATTCAATCAAGTTAGATTTGAATCTGACCAAACAGACCACTGCATTTGGCAACAAGTGTGCTTGTGGCTCAATATGTGCACTGTTATATATGATATACACAGCTACATGCTGTTCTGGGTCAGTTGGCTCTCTGAAATTATTTGTATACCTTCTCTGGTACCAAACTGCCCCACTGAAATCTTAAAATGTCACACACATGAAACCATGGATGAAACCATAAAATTCTCCCTGCTGCTTCTATTCTTGAGAATTGGTTGAATCCAAAACTGCTTTCTTCTTTTATTTACTTAACAGATAATAGTCACGTATAAAATATGTATATAAATAAAATAAATCTTAGCCTACAACACAGTAATCAATATTAAGGTAACACTGCCAAAGTTATGAAACAACAACTGACATCAACCTTTAGTTTAACACAAGCACAAGCATAATCAGTGGCAGCCAGCACTGGGACACTGCATAGAAGATGCTTGGCTGAATTAAATTAATCCCAACACTCAGAAGTCCACACAAAAGGGTTGTCAGGGCTTGAAAATCAGTCAAAAGCACAACCACATTCACAAAGTCCTTGCAGAAATAGTATCCAGACATGCCTAGAAACTAGCAGAGTTAACATCATGTGTTGGGCACAGAAAAGTCCAGAATGGCCTGAACCTTGGCCAGCAAGGCACACACATGCCCATGCCCTCATTGTTTCCCTAAATAGGTGACAACACCCTTGCCAAACTCACATTTAACATGCACTTTCACATCTATCAAAAAATTCCTGCAAAATCTGTGTAATCTCACCATGCTGAAGAATAAGTCACAGTGTCACAGTTAAGTACATTGATCAGGCAAACCGTTTTGACGACCTGCTTAATATTTTTCTTTGTCCCTCTTTTGCTACCAAAACAGCCCTGACCTGACCAGTGGTAATATTGTTATGCCTAGGCACTAGACAGTGCAGTATTGATTAGCCTTTGGATAGTGACTCTTAAAGGCTTTACAGTATACTGTAGTAGGTGATCAGGCATCACAAAGAAAGATATTTCAGATGTATAATGGGAAATGAGGCACCTGCCTGTATCCTTTCAGGAGGTCCAGTTTTGTTTGGCCAACCCTACTACAGGGAGTGCAGAATTATTAGGCAAGTTGTATTTTTGAGGAATAATTTTATTATTGAACAACAACCATGTTCTCAATGAACCCAAAAAACTCATTAATATCAAAGCTGAATGTTTTTGGAAGTAGTTTTTAGTTTGTTTTTAGTTTTAGCTATTTTAGGGGGATATCTATGTGTGCAGGTGACTATTACTGTGCATCATTATTAGGCAACTTAACAAAAAACAAATATATACCCATTTCAATTATTTATTTTTACCAGTGAAACCAATATAACATCTCCACATTCACAAATATACATTTCTGACATTCAAAAACAAAACAAAAACAAATCAGCGACCAATATAGCCACCTTTCTTTGCAAGGACACTCAAAAGCCTGCCATCCATGGATTCTGTCAGTGTTTTGATCTGTTCACCATCAACATTGCGTGCAGCAGCAACCACAGCCTCCCAGACACTGTTCAGAGAGGTGTACTGTTTTCCCTCCTTGTAAATCTCACATTTGATGATGGACCACAGGTTCTCAATGGGGTTCAGATCAGGTGAACAAGGAGGCCATGTCATTAGTTTTTCTTCTTTTAGACCCTTTCTTGCCAGCCACGCTGTGGAGTACTTGGACGCGTGTGATGGAGCATTGTCCTGCATGAAAATCATGTTTTTCTTGAAGGATGCAGACTTCTTCCTGTACCACTGCTTGAAGAAGGTGTCTTCCAGAAACTGGCAGTAGGACTGGGAGTTGAGCTTGACTCCATCCTCAACCCGAAAAGGCCCCACAAGCTCATCTTTGATGATACCAGCCCAAACCAGTACTCCACCTCCACCTTGCTGGAGCTCTCTGCCCTTTACCAATCCAGCCATGGGCCCATCCATCTGGCCCATCAAGACTCACTCTCATGTCATCAGTCCATAAAACCTTAGAAAAATCAGTCTTGAGATATTTCTTGGCCCAGTCTTGACGTTTCAGCTTGTGTGTCTTGTTCAGTGGTGGTCGTCTTTCAGCCTTTCTTACCTTGGCCATGTCTCTGAGTATTGCACACCTTGTGCTTTTGGGCACTCCAGTGATGTTGCAGCTCTGAAATATGGCCAAACTGGTGGCAAGTGGCATCTTGGCAGCTGCACGCTTGACTTTTCTCAGTTCATGGGCAGTTATTTTGCGCCTTGGTTTTTCCACACGCTTCTTGCGACCCTGTTGACTATTTTGAATGAAACGCTTGATTGTTCGATGATCACGCTTCAGAAGCTTTGCAATTTTGAGACTGCTGCATCCCTCTGCAAGATATCTCACTATTTTTGACTTTTCTGAGCCTGTCAAGTCCTTCTTTTGACCCATTTTGCCAAAGGAAAGGACGTTGCCTAATAATTATGCACACCTGATATAGGGTGTTGATGTCATTAGACCACACCCCTTCTCAT
The DNA here is from genome assembly GCF_057382095.1 of Aulonocara sp. 'chitande type north' Nkhata Bay. NCBI lineage: Eukaryota > Metazoa > Chordata > Actinopteri > Cichliformes > Cichlidae > Aulonocara > Aulonocara sp. 'chitande type north' Nkhata Bay. Next base: position 6,235,489 of record NC_141346.1, read on the forward strand.
TACAGAGATGCACATCACCTAATATGCTTAATTGGTAGTAGGCTTTCGAGCCTATACAGCTTGGAGTAAGACAACATGCATGAAGAGGATGATGTGGACAAAATACTCATTTGCCTAATAATTCTGCACTCCCTGTATATCCAGTTATCCATGTGAGAGTGGAAAGGAGTCAGGTTTAGTGATGGCGCTACAGATGAGACTTCAAATATCTTGATTGGCTGGCTTATCTAAATAAGACAAATGAGCCTTGGGTTCTTCCAGAATTTGGGAATCTTTTAAAGTGTGAAGGGGAAATCAGTGCAACACATTTAAAATTAGGTAACACACCTGAAATTGTGAAACAGGCCAATGTGTCAATGAGATACGTGTGAATGCCAAAAAATACAAAAAGCACAAACTAATGAGAGTCATAAGGTCAGCAAACCTCGTCCACCGTAGGGTAGACTCCTGGTCAAACCACATGTCTTAAGACTGTAGCAGCATTCTCCAGGTATAAATTTCACAACAGCCCACAAGGAGTTAACTCTATTTGTCATGTATTTTGTTTAAATATAAGTCATTAGGCAGTTTTTAATATGTTCTATGTGTTCCTGGAGCAGCTCCATTTGGTTCTCTGTTAGTGAACTGGGGTAGTTCCAGTTTGACGTGGAAAGCAGGAATAAAGCCACTGACCTCCCAGTGAATTTGGGACATTTCAATCTTCTGGACATTAATTTACAAAAGACAGCATATAATAACATAATATAACATTTTAATATATCTGGGTCCTCGAGGGCCGGAGTCCTGCAGGTTTTAGATGTGTCCTTGATCTAACATAGATGGCTAAATTACCTCCTCAACATGTCTTGAAGTTCTCCAGAGGCCTGGTAATGAACTCATCATTCGATTCAGGTGTGTTGACACAGGGTGATATCTAAAACCTGCAGGACACCGGCCCTCGAGGCCTGGAGTTGCCCACCCCTGGTCTAACACCCAACTGATAAAGACTTGTTTTGTGTATTTTATGTTCAATATAGGTATTTGTTGTGCCTGAAAATGAATAAAAAATTTAAAAAAAGCTTGAAGTGATCCAAAAGCCTACCAGCAAGTATCTGTCCAACTTAGCAAATCTGATTTACTGTCAGAATTTGTTCTGTTGTTACTGTGTCCTGGTTAACTTGCAGACAAGGAGCAAGAACATATAATGACAGCCATAAAAGCACATGGCGCTGTTGAGATATAAGAAGTCATGCTCCTCCAGTGAATCGAAAACATAGAAAAAACACACATCCAGAGTTCATGCCAGAGCCTCAATCCTGTGAATTTATTTTTTATTTTTTTACATCTACCCATTTTCGGTGCTCTTTTTTATGCGTATTGAAATGTGAGGCAGTGTTTGACCATGAATATTTCAAAAACCATTAAACATAAAAGCCCGGACAAAATGAAAAATATCTGTAAATAGTGTACAATGAATAGAACAAAACTGTGGAATTTCCAAATATACTCTAATTATAACTGAGAAAATAATTTAGTTTAATATGTCATTAATATGTTGTATTTTTAATTTTCAAGACCTACTTGACCTATAAGTTTGAGACCTACTTACCCGAAGAACTCTACCAAAGACTTTTTTAGACTTAACTTACAAAACAGTTAATAAAAAAGAAAAAATTGATCATTTCATGTGAGTTATCTTGCAAGGCTGAGCTGTATCTGTAGCCTAATATACAATGATTAACATTAAGCAAAACAGCTGAAGTTATGAAACAGCAATGGGATGGCATAGGATATTTGTGAATGCTAACAAACATGATCTACAAGCAGCACAAGTTAAGGGCAGTCACAAGGTCACCAAATTGTGTCCACTGTAGGCTTGACTACTGGTCAGACCAGATGATTCAAGACTGTAGCAGAGGACAATCTGTGTGTCCCCAAATCAAGAAGGATGTGAATTATTACTAAGGAGTTCATGTTGTCGTTTGCAAAAGAATAAAATTAATTTCCTATTTTAAAACATCAGATTTACACAATAGGAATGTATTTTTGAGTCAGATATGCACCATAAGTAGAAAACAGAACATATGTGGAGGGTAAGACTAACCATTTTCTGTAACGATGTGCTGTGATGTATGGTTTGGAAACAGTGACGCTAACAAAAAAGACAGCAGGCAAAACTAGAGCTGGCAGAATTATAGATGTTAAGTTTTATTGGCACTGACCGTGAGAGAAAGTATTAGAGGTTAGTATAACAGAGGGACAGCTCGGGTTGAGCAGTTTGGAGGCAAAGTTAGAGAGGCAAAGCTGAGGTGGTTTGATGCAGAGCAGCGGAAGTGGATATATTGGATGTTGGATATGTTGAACATGTAGTTTGCAGGCAGGAGGAACAAAAGGAGACCACAGAGAAGATTCGTGCATGTAGTGAAAGAGGACATGTGGATGGTTAGTGTGACAGAATAGGATGATATGGATAGTGTTTAAACAGAGGCCAATGGCGACCCCTAAAGGGAGCAGCCAAAAGAACAATAAGATTGTTATTTTTTCTTTACTTTTTATTTTCCTTCATGGATGAAATGACCATCATTTTTATTTTATCTCACCTGAAAGGGATTTAATGTTCCAGCCCTTTACCTATGGAACGCCAGGACTGCCATAATGAATTAATTAAATACACCATTAAATAATTAATTAAATGTGTCAATAATTAATTAAAATTGGAATTAATTAATTAAATAAATAGTTATGACACATGTAATTAATTAATTATTGACACATTTAATTAATTATTTATGTATTTCACATTTTAATTAATTATTGACACATTTAATTAATTAATTATTGACACATTTAATTAATTATTTATGTATTTCACATTTTAATTAATTATTGACACATTTAATTAATTATTTAATGATATATTTATTTATTTCATTTTGGCAGTCCTGACGCCTGGCTCTCCTCATGAAATAATTTTATCTGTCAGCCTCACCCATCAAACTCAGGGGGCGGGGTTAACGCTGCCCATGCAGCTTCTCTAACATTTGATTGGTTGCCGTGCAAAGTAAGTCAAAACAGGTCGATCCTAGATAATCGATTGCTTGTGTAGACTTGGGGCAGCCAGTTATCCCAGAATGCAGATCAAATCACAAGCAGCAATGGTGGTGGTGTAGTTTTAAAATACCCCGTTTTTCTGTCACCAGCTACACTTTTAACAGTGTTTTAGCCGCGAATGTCGCGCCGTATGTCTGGTCAGGTTGTCAACATAGAACATGTTTGCAAAAGTGCTCAGATGTTTTCAGAGATTTCACTAGCTCTGCTAACAGTTAGCATGCAGAGTGCACCCAGGGGGTTACGTTAACCGGTTTGTTTACATATTCCACTCCCGTGTTCCACATGTTGCATTCGCAGATTCTCATTTTCACCGAACGATCGTCTCTTTCCGCCTGGTCTTGTGTCTCTGTGCTTCTGTAACATAAAGAACGAGCTGACATTTTTCTCACGAAACCAGCGATCAGCTCAACAGACCCTCAGTTTACCTGCATGCATCCTCCTCCTCATCTGTCAGCTGTTTAACACCTGTTGCTAATTCAAGAAACACGCCTAGTTACCTGGTGATAGTCACAGTTTAACTGGGCAGCCGGTGCTCGATATAACGCAATGTCAGCGCATTTTTCTGCACAAGATAAGTAAATATAGTATTTTCCCCGAGCGCAGAGCTGCTGGAGCTTGTTTCCTTACAGAGCACTTTATAGGCGAGCCAGCTTTATCAGCGGCTGATGTCCAATCACCGGCACACAGCTTTCAAACCTCAGCTGAGTTTTAGCTCTCAGTGGTTAAACGCTGGACTTCATTCACTCAGGTTCTGTCTGTCGGGTCACGTTTACTTCGCTGTTTTATTTACAACTGAGCAAATCGGTTTGGCTGAGGTTAAAGTTACGTTTCATAACTGCATAGTTTCACAGACGTTTAATGGTTCACTGGCACATGTGTTAGACTGAACTATCATCTAAATATCATCTGTTTTTTAATAGTTATTCAACTGTATTCTAAGCACCAGCTGTCTGTTAGAATGTGATTTTTTTTTCTCTCTCTGTTGGCAGAGGTATAAAAATGCGCAGGAAAATCTGACGTGCATGGCGAACTTCACCGACGATATTTGGGGAGGAATAAACACACATCAAACATAAATGAACCATTTGTCTGTCTCCATAATTGAGAGCATTTTCTCTTCTTTTGTCAACACTCTCTCTTCTTATGTCAACACTCTCTCTCTCTCTCTCTTTTTTTTTTTTTTTTTTTTTTTGCTTTTTCGGTCATGTTATGTTTACCTGTCAAAGGCTTGTTACAAACTATGAAACACATGGTGCAGACTTCTGGATGTTAGAAGAAAACGAATACTGCTCATGAATGAGACTAAAGGCAGGAAGGTGTCCTTTAAAACTATACATGTTAATAGGACCTCCCTGTTTATATCATAGTTTATGATATAGCACGTGTATTTCAGTAATAGCCTGCTGAGGCCACTATACGTGCTGGCCTCATATCAAATGTGAAGGCAGACTGAGTCTATGTTTGACGTTTGTTTATATCTAATCTTCCTTTTCAAACATTTAAACAGCAGCGAGTCTGCAGCTGAGGGAATACAAATTCAAATTGTCGGAACAGGTTTGCTCGTTTCTTGGATTCATTTGGTGATTTATTAAATGTATAACTGTTATTCTAATCTGCTGCTGAGTCTCTTACACTTTTCTTTATGCTGTATATTTTCACGTCTCTGGAATAGTTGGCAGTTAGATAGTCAGCTGGGAAACTTTGTGTTAACTCATGGAGCTGAGGATATCGTGGATATGCTGACCTCGCTGCGTGGTGTACAGAGCGAGGTCAGCATGATTAATATTCACAATAAAAATATTAGCCGAACATCATGAAGTCTGTATGTGTTTCATAGTGTCGAACAACCTTTGTACAGTTAAAGCCAGCAGTTACTACATGACGGAAACACCAACGTTATCTCTTTTATGTGTTTATACACAGGTCACGCTGATTACTGAACAAAAACCCAAAGATCAGATGTTAAACAGATTTATTTGCTCTCTCTCCTCCTTAAACATGTTTTTAATGTTAGTTATAATTCAGAATTGGCGACTGAAACACGTAGGACACATAAGAACATCAGGAAATAAAACATGATAAATATAACCTCAGTAAAAGAAGTCAGCGGGGGTTACTACAGCTGTGTACCGGGGCCTGCGCTTTGTCGGTGGGATTGCTTGCGAGGCGAGCGGGTCTATCCCACGCTTTGCCGTGAGACTGGGACGACATCTCCGAAATCATCGAAACACTTTTGCAAAGAGGCTGTATCTTGACAAACCGACCAGACACATGAAGATTAAACCACTACATTCTCGGCTAAAAAAATATTAAAACGGTATTTGGTAACACACAAACAGGGTTTTTCAAAGCTCAGTTCTGTTAGCTTTCTGTTGTGTGCTAGAAACAATGGCCACCAGGCCAAAGCAATGGTTTTGACTCGATCAGCGTTAACCCCGCCCCCTGAGTTTGATGGGTGAGGCTGACAGATAAAATTATTTCATGATGAGAGCCAGGCGTCAGGACTGCCAAAATGAAATAAATAAATATATCATTAAATAATTAATTAAATGTGTCAATAATTAATTAAATGTGTCAATAATTAATTAAAATGTGAAATACATAAATAATTAATTAAATATGTCAATAATTAATTAATTAAATGTGTCAATAATTAATTAAAACGTGAAATACATAAATAATTAATTAAATGTGTCAATAATTAATTAATTACATATATCATAACTATTTATTTAATTAATTAATTCCAATTTTAATTAATTATTGCCACATTTAATTAATTATTTAATGGTGTATTTAATTAATTCATTATGGCAGTCCTGGCGTTCCATATTTACCCCTTTGCCCCATTAAACTCAAATGCAGTGGATGGTGTTCACAAGATAGTTTAACCAGGGGCGGAGCGTGGGGGTGGCTTACTGGGCTTAAGCCCGGGTTGTTTTGTCAGAAGCCCGGGGTATTTTGGAGTGTAATTTTTTTCATAGTTAGATGCCTGGCTGACAACTGTATAAAACAAAAAGTACACACAATATTCGAAGCACATAGTGCACACCGTGGGAATTTACGACTGTGCATGAATCCCCCCTCATATTGGTATGATCCGAGCTCAGGCACTAAGCGACTGAGCGAGGGGGCGGGGCAGCTGCTGCCAGCAGTGAGTGCGCTGTTGTAGAGACGGAGCCAGCCATACTAAGGAGAGCTTAAGTTTGACCAGGTACCAAAGCAAATCATTCGTAGCGTACAAATAATGTAAATATGACGGTGCATCACGAAAGATTGATATCAAACTGATCACTTGACCAATATTACGTTACTCGCTCTTCAAGTGAATCAACAAATGGCGAAACAAAAAGCCGAACAAATGCTATTTTTTTTAGAGAGTCTTAGCTTACGTGTGTTTATTTCATATTTTCAGTTCTTACCCTCCCCGACTAAATCGGTTTCAGTTATGTACTGAAATATAAGAATGGACATTAGAGGCTTCTTTCAAAGAAAAAACTCAGGTAAATGTTATTTTATATATTATGCTTTGTATGTTGTTCAGTATATTTCTATGCAAAACAAGAGGGATTTCAGTACACAGCAGGATATTCACATCTGTAACCAGATATTTACACTTTAGGGAGAAAACATAAAACATTTTTACTGTACAACATCAATTTAGAGTAAACTTTTCTTTTAGATAAATATTGAAATATATTTTGAATTAGTTAAATGTCAGAATAAAGAGAGACAGAGCTGTATTTTTTATCACTTTCATCAAATTTAGGAGTACATGTACACTACGTTTATTGTTAACTAATAAGAAAACTGCAGACGATTCCATTCTGAGCTGAAGAAGCTTCTGATAGGTTAGTAGAGTCCATGTGAGTAAATTTTCTGTGACATGGGAAAATCAAAAGATGTCAACCAAAACACCAGGAAAAGAACTGTGGAGCTCCATAAGTGTTGCTCAGTTTGAATACAATTTGGTGCCATTTGCAATTAAGAAATACAGACAATTTCTCTCTTTACTCTTAAAGTTAACAAATATGTTTTTTATATTTATCAATCTAAAAAATAAACATTTAGTCTGATTTGATGTTACAATTAAAAAAGTGTTTGTGTTTTGATCTGAAGAGTACATAAATATGTGGTTTCAACTGTATATTTGATGATTATCAGCACAAAGAGAGAGAGAGAGGAACAGAGAGGGACAGAGAGGGATGGAGAATGAGGACAGAACAGAGGTGGAACAAGAGCAGGTGAGACACACATGTTAGTCACATGGTTGTTTACCAAAAGTATCACTGTATCATAGGTCCTCATGTATCTCGTACCTAGTGTTTCTTTTTAGGTTTGTTATTTTTCAAATTCTATATTTATTAAGTTATGCAGCTTGTTTGTACAACAAGGCTAAATAATTATATAAACTTTTCTCAATCTAAATATTGTACTTTGGTAGAATTAAAAGATAAATGTACTGCAGGTCTATGATGACTTTTAGTGCTACTATCATCTAGTTCTGATTCTGGTTCTGTCTTGGTTAAATCCTAAGTAGTCCTGATTTTGAACTCTTGTAGTCCTGTTTTAATTCCGGATCAGTTCTGGGTCTGGTTGAACTGGGGTTTAGTCCTCATGTCTTGATACAGCCCTGATTTTGTTCTGCCTTGCTGCCTAATTAAAAAACTAGTTTAAGGTGTCCTGCACATGTGATATATATTTTTCCCTATATGAAGTCATTGTTTTTTGAACAAAACTCAAAACAGAGCCAATTAATCTTTCAGTAATTTCTACCCCCCCCCCCCCCCCCCCCCCAAAAAAAAAAAAAAAAAATCCCACATGCATACTACCCTTTTGGGCTAAGCCCCGGGTGTTTCAAATGTCTGGCTCCGCCTCTGGTCACAACTACCATCTGAACTTTGGACAATTCCTCTCTTCAAACTAGCCATACCAGGTAAATGTATACAGTGCAACTGTGTCCAACATCAAACACAGCATGTACAGTGTGTCAAATCGGACCATTTTGTTAACAGAAATACTTTTCTGCAATCTACACTGCAGATTTTTTTGGGGCACCTCCAATAGCATTTAGTGGTAGCATTTATTCAGTCAGAATTCAAACAAACAAAATGAATGAAAAAGGTTGTGGTTTCTGCTGCATTTGTTAATTAATTTGTTAATTATTTGCAAGAAATACAGTAGTTGTACTTGGCTAGTGCGGAGACTGTACCCAAATGGCAGTGTTGTGGAAATGACAGTCTTCACTAGTGGGGATAGTTACAAAGCTTTCTTCGTTATGAATTAGCGTTACATGTTTCTATTGAACATTTGAAGATAAAAAAAAACAGAAACTCTTGTAGAGGACATAAAGTCAGAGATAGAAACGACAAGGAGCAGGTGCATCTAGTACAGGTAGAGCTGCCGCAAAACCCCACAGAGCTCAGCAGCCAGCGCAACAAATTTTGGATCCTTGGCTTTTAGTTAGCAGCTAGCATTAGCAGCACATGCATCCAATGTGAAAGGACCTTTAATTAACCTTTAACCTTTAAAGTAATAATGGTATTTCTAACCACTGATATACCACAACTTTATCCTTTCAACAGCTACTGAAATTTAGGGGACCTAGTTTCTATCGGATATTTATATAGAGATCTTCCAGCTTCAAACTGTATTACCCTTCAAGGACCTGCAGTTCAAAAAAGCGCCCCTCCACAGCCAAACCCATCTGTTCTCTGATTGGATTGTTAAATTTGTGATTGACATGACAATGACCAATCAGATGAAAGGAAGAAAACTAGGGTCAAAATTTGTACTAGTAACTTGAAACTTGAGTGCAGAGTTTCACTTGTATGTTTTGGCTAAGTCCACACACAAATGTTTTTATGCACACACAAATTCTTTTTACACATACAAATCCTGATTTACAAGTACAAAATATTTATGACCATAATTTGTGCCCATACACATTACATTTAAAAGAGGACTATAGAGCTACATGAGAAAAAAAATCCCATAAATACACCATAAAAAAACAACTCCCAAATCTGTACAGCATTTTAAAACAACATTGGTAAGGCATTTGTGTGTTTCATTCGTAGGAAGCCATGACTCTGTGAGTTATGATTTGGATGCCAGCTCTGCTATTATAGAGCCTGACAATCTAAAACGATTCAGCTGGATTTATTGCTTACGCAGAATAGTACGAACATGGGGAATGACCCAGGTAAGGGGAGTTTCTGACCTGCCGCTATCAAATTTATAGGTGAACGTAACAAACAGAGAATGGAATGTTTGACTGATGTTGGTTTTTATCACAGGAATACAACATCACAATGCAACTGGAAGCAGGAGTTCGCTACTTTGACTTGAGGATCGCTCGCAAACGTAATGACCACCATCCCACTAGGCTTTACTTTTACCATGGGCTGTACACAAGCACTGATGTTGAGGTAATAGTAAGCATATTATGTAAAAGTACAAGACTATATATACCAAAGTACAAGACTAAAATATCAAATTTTTTGATATAAAAATAACTGAACTTTTAGCAGATTTTTTTTAACTTAAGAAGACCTTTACTAAGCTTTAGGCAAGACCTGTTTTAAAACTAGTTCAAGTTTTAAAATATGACCAAAGGTAAATAAACACAGGTGTTACTGATTTCCTTTATGAAGTGTCTGTTCTATTTTGGTAATTAGCCTTAGTTAATGTGATTTATAACACATGTGCTCACTTACTGTGTCATGAAGGAACCCTATAAAGAAGATTTCTTTTATCTAATGCCAGCTAATTTTCCCATTGAGTTCAGACTGTTCTCGGGGAAATACATGCCTGGACAGTGGCCCATCCTAAAGAAGTCATCATCCTGGCTTTTTCAAACTTCAATGGTTTTGAGAAAAACATTAAAGATAAACTTCACAACCATCTTATCGGCTTCATTAAGACCATGTTTGGAAGCACACTCGTCCCCCCGGTAGTGTACAGTTTTTCTTCTTTTTTAAAAAATGTATTCATTTATTCTTAGATCAGTAGGTCAAATAAGTCTCATTGTTGAAGTACTTACTGTAACCTTTGCTTATAGTTTCAAAATAAGATATTCATTATCTTACAACAGGGCATCCCCACACTGCAGAACTGCTGGGACCAAGGCAAAAATGTCATAGTTTCATATGACTATCCAGCAAACTACCATCCTGAAATGTGGAAAAAAATAACTTATTACTACGCCAATAGCATGGACCGTGCACAAGTTAAATCAAAAATATCTGAAGCCTTGGGAAAGGAAAAGACTTCCAATTGTGAGTTTTCTCAACTATGCCATGTTATAAGTTATAGACAGCAAGACATTCATCTTTGGTGATCAAAAAACAATATTACTTGGGATGTAAATATCCAAAATAACATCTATTCAGAGAGAAAAAAGTTTTAAACAGCCAGGTTATACACAATATAATTTGAGATAATTACTAAGCTTCAACTTGTTCCCCACAGATTTCTTTGTATGTGGTTTGAACATGACTCTTCCAGCAGATCATAGGATACTCATCTACATCCTTCGTCTCTGCGACAGTTTCCCCAACGTTATTAGGAGGGGTCTGCCTAAGCTCCTGAAATGGCTGAAGCAGCAATCAGGTGTGAACATCGTTGCCTCAGACTTGGCAACTCGCAAGGACTTTGTGTCAACAGTTGTTGAGCTCAATTCTGCACTAATGAAACCATAACTGAAAAAGTATTGTGTTTCTTTAGTTTGAATATGACGGTGTGTGTGTGTTTTATTCTTTAAACCATAGATAACTCATCGGTTCATTGAAAAGATATAAATATTGTACAGTTACTAGAGGCTTAAATATTTTGCTTGTACATAAGTATTGTATTGCTTTTTTAAATAAACAATAAATTGTTTTTAAATTTTTATTTAATGTGTCAAATACAAAAACAAACACATTTTGTGTTGTATAAATTCAAGACTAATAACAATTAATAAAATAAAAAATGTGTAGAAAAATAAGCATATGAACAGGGTGTAATATTAAATTATAAGCCACATACACAAGGAGGTAGGAAAAAAGTGCAGATATATATTTTATCTCACATATCCAATGCAATGCAAAGATGGTTTATAATATATTAGAATTTGTGTTTTATTTCCTTTAGGTAATGTAAAGATTTTATATTTAATTTAAATTCGTTTACGAAAATAACAAACTTGGGAGAAGACGTTACTGCACAGTTTGTCATTTTTATTTTGTATCACCAAAACAAATACATTATCTCCTGTGATCCCCACTCCTGCTTTGTTGTCGCGCCTCCATCTGTCAAGTGAGGGTATTGCAAAAAAAAGTGTTTAACTCATGCCTGGAAGTTTTGACTGCTGTCTCTTCACAAACTAGCTAACGTTAGCTTGCTAAAGTGACGCACTTGGTGGATTAGGATGTTAAGAGTAGCATGGCGTCGGTCGGCGTCCAAACATAGCCGCGCGGGACCTACATGCGTGTTAACTGCAGCTTATTCGGGAGCGTATAGTCCACAGCAGAAATCACAGGGTGACTTAAGGTGTTTCAGACAAATTCCCCACCCACCAAGCGACAGGTCACCGCTCCTCCATCCCCGGGCGGCCTGCTACCTCAGGTAACGCTGCCTCAGCTAATGTGTAGCTAATGCTAGCTGTACGTAAACACTGCTTTGACATTTTACAGCAAGCATAGCGGGCTTAGCATAAAAGTCACGACCTGTTGTATTATGATACGGTTGTTGCTTGTGGCACAATAGCACTAACGAGTGTCGAACCACACCGTACTCCCATATAAAATCATTCATATTAATATGTCCCTAAGGCTAACTCGTGGCCAGAGACATTCCCCCGTAGGAGCAAACATTTGATTAAAATCATAATGCCACGCATTTCAATTCGGTGTAAGTACAAAGGCTGACAATATGTTTTGGTTTCTATTAACTGGTTAGCTTTTCTTGCTGGTTTCTTGGTAACTCATCGACCACCCTCCGCTAACGATGAAAATTCTAGCATTGTGCTTCTAAGTTACACGTGAAAAATCACGCACATATGTGCAGCTTTTCCACCCGAATTCAACAAAAATGACTCATAAAGTGAAAGCTGTTTGTTGACGTTTTCCGGGGTATGAACTTTTATTTTTTAGCTAAGTCATAATAAATTGGAGAATATTCAAATGGAATTCGCCACGGCTGCCAGTCTGGACTAACAGCTGCTTGACAGCTACTGCAGCTTTAATGAGCTGCTGAACAAGCTTGTACAGCCCCAGAAACGCTCAAGAATTGTAATTAGAAAAAATTAACCTATCAATATTAGTATATTATTTTATATATTCTTTTGTCGATATACTACACAGGGTATTGACAGTGTTTCTGTAAGGAACGGGTATGTATAGAGAAATTTGAACTGAATGTTGTAGCTGTATTTTTATCGTATTACTCAAGGGTAACACAATGACATCCTGGGGCTGGCTTAACATTGTGTAAGGTATTTAGTCACTGTATTTGGGCCCACACCGAGGCAGCAACATCAAGATTGCTCTGTTTTGCTAATAAGAATCAGGATCCACATTCATAAGCATCTTGTGTGTCCAGTCCATCTGTCTTCATGAGTATGGCGTCAGGGAGTGAAGGGCCATCATCCACTTCTCACAAACACTCCAACAGGTTAGCTAAGGAGAGGTCACCATACCTGCTACAACATGCGCACAACCCTGTCGACTGGTGAGTGCTTTTTAAACTTCAGATGGACATACTTTCTGAAAGCACGGCCAAATGCCACGTTTTGTTTTTCTTTTTTCCTTTTTTGGTCAGGTATCCATGGGGGAAGGATGCTTTTGACAAAGCAAAGAATGAAGACAAACCCATCTTTTTATCCGGTAAGAGTTAAAAAAAAATCTCCGAGACATAGATTACAGATATCTGGATCACTACATTAAGAATTTTCTTTTGCTTGACCTCCAGTGGGCTATTCCACATGCCATTGGTGCCATGTTATGGAGAGGGAGTCCTTCGAGGACGAGGAAATTGGCAAAATCCTTAGTGAAAACTTCATCTGCATCAAGCTAGACAGAGAAGAGAGGCCTGATGTGGATAAGGTCTACATGACCTTTGTGCAGGTTTGTATACATTTACATTTTCACATGAAAATCTCTTTCAGCTTCACTCTGCTAGTGCCCCTTTATAATTTTTGCCTGGGAATTATTTCCAGGCAACAAGTGGAGGTGGTGGTTGGCCTATGAGTGTGTGGTTGACTCCTGAACTTCGACCTTTCATTGGAGGCACCTACTTCCCTCCCAGAGACCGTGGAGGTAGACCTGGGTTCAAGACGGTCCTCACCAGAATCATAGATCAGGTAGTAAAACTTCAAGAATTAGGGAACATTATTATATCAGATTTCATGCATTGTTAGTGGGGATGAAAAAAAGTCGTTAAAGAGATTTAAATTATATTTTTGTTTGTTCTCTTTACCCTCCTGTGCTGTCTCTGTGGAAGTGTATGAATGACATAAAGTATGACTTGTGTTCTAAAGTGGCAGAATAATCGTCCTGCTTTGGAGTCCAGTGGGGAGAGGATCATTGAGGCCCTGAAAAAAGGCACAACCATCACTGCAAACGCAGGCCAAAGTCCTCCACTGGCTCCAGACGTGGCTAATCGCTGCTTCCAGCAGCTCGCCCATTCCTATGAGGAAGAGTATGGAGGCTTTAGAGACGCTCCAAAGTTCCCCTCACCAGGTCGACATGAGCCCAAGTGGTCAGCTCTGTAGCTTTAAGGCCTGTAGAAAATTCTTTATTTGACTACCTGACAGCAAGTCTTTTCCTGTTTCTCTCTCTTGCCTATGCATCTGTAGTGAATCTGATGTTCCTCATGTCCTATTGGACTGTGAATCGCTCCACATTGGAAGGGGTCGAGGCTCTCCAGATGGCCTTGCACACGCTTCGCATGATGGCACTGGGAGGCATCCATGACCACATTGCACAGGTATAAACAAACCAAACTAGTGTTGTAATTCAGGGTTTTTCTTTCTTGTTGTTGTTGTTTTTTTTTGTAACAGGATTATGAATGGCAAAGTATTGTAAAAAAATTGATATATGAATAAATATTAAACACAGAAAAACAAAATTCAAACCACCAGGTTGAGTGGTAAAGATTCATGAAAAATAGGGAGTAAATTAACTGTCAGAAAAATTTATAAATTAACCCTAAATTCTGGCTGACAGGGCAGATGCTTTTAGTTCAGCTGATGCTCAGCTGATACAGTTTGTGACACTGGCAGCTGTCATGTAGCTTGTCCCCACCATTTCTGCTGACTCTGCATGCTGCTTTGCAACCCAACTCTACCCTGGCTCAACCTTTTTCTAGCATAATTAATGCCACATCCAATGTCCTTGAGGCCTGCTCTGTTCTGTGAGGTCTGCAGCATAACGTACTATATACAAGTATCCATAACATAAAATATTAGAAGCCTCTCATGAAAAACATCCACAGGTCTCTTTCAATCCATTCCATTTTATGATCATTTTAAATTCACTAGTAGAAACTGGCATGTTTAAGTTTAGGTGTGTTTTAATAAAACGCTGTTTTTCCCACATCTGTCAGAACTCATCAAAAAAGCAGTCTTAAAAGGGCATTTGTGCTCGAACAGACAAGGATACCAAGACAACCTGGAAGTTTACCCAGAAAACCAAAATATGTTAGTGCTATTTTGTGCATGTGGTCAGTGATGCCCAACCCATCAAATCATACAGAATGCAGTGGCGAGTCATAGAGATACATGACAGACTGAATCAAAACTGTAGGGGAAAGCTCTTAAAAAGGGCATTTTGTACGGTTAGGACATTTTATTCATCAAGTAACAAGAAAATTAAATAAAAAGTTGTCAGAAGTGGTGCTTCTCTAATGTGCAAGCCTGGTTTGTTCATGTCAGACACAAAAACACACAGATGTACTCTTGGTCTCTTTAATATAATCGTGTTTTTAGTTCAAGTCAGATATACTTATGTTGTAGTACTGATACTTTCAACTAATTTTAGTGAGTAAAATTAAGCAGCCTCCCTCTTTATGTCTCTTTATCTCAGGGTTTTCATCGTTACTCCACAGACTCCTCCTGGCATGTTCCTCACTTTGAGAAGATGTTGTACGACCAGGCTCAGCTGGCTGTTGCCTACATAACAGCTTCCCAGGTGTGTGCAATTGTCTCTGTGTGGCTGTTTGTGTATCTGACAGTGTAATTAGCTCTGATCTTTCTCTCTTGTCTGCATAATTAATGTTACCCCCCAACCTAAAATCTCCAGCATAAGAGATGGCAAACATTTACTTTGTTTCAGAGTCAAATCAAACACTCACAGTGACAACACATGTGCTGTTATTGTGAGGCTTATTGTTTGGGCAATGGCCTACCAGAACATATTCTGTAATTTTACACATTTATTTCTTACAGTTTGAGCCCAAAGAGTTGTGATAACAGATTTCTTTCATCATCATTTATTTATTTATCTAGCACTTTAAAAACACACCTGGTAGACCAAAGTGCTGTACAATACTAATATGCACATAGTAATAAAACCAGACATAGCAAAAAAAAATAAAAATTAATTAATGCGGCAAATGCGCCATCTCTCACTTTATGACATCTGGGATAGGGTCAGGCGCCCTGTGACCCAGAATTGAATAAGAAATGGATGAATTTCTTAAACTACGCAGTAATTTTGATGATCACTATCAAGGGCAGCAGTGATTAAACATCTAGTCATCTCAAGTGGTTTCACACATCGCTAATATAGTACAGTAAAAAAAGTATTGTAGATGTAATGCTGGAATTTTTTTTGCTTCCTCAAAGTCTGTATCAACATAGGTCCTAAAAATCCAGGAGTGGTCAGACTGTACTTTGTAACTTTCATTTTATTTATTTAGCCCTCAGTCAAAATGACTGTACTCTACTGTTTTTAGTACATCACTTCAAACACTTGACAGTGTTTTTCACTGCAGTGGGCAGCACTGAGTTATGATGCAGCAAACAACTTAAGAATCTGAATGCCATAGTTTTCAGTTTTCCCGTGAGTGCTTGCTGGGCTGGCCTGCTTTTAAGTCAGAGACTGAAAAACAAACCCTAATTAGGACACAAACATACAAACTCAAACAAATAGAACTCTCATTGCATACTGCACAGACCACTCCACGTGACAGTACCTGTGAGGTCATGTTAAGGTTAAATCATGTTGCTTTGGGAGGTGACTTGTGTGCGTTTCTGTTTTTCCAGGTTTCAGGTGAGCAGTTTTTTGCAGAAGTGGCTAAGGATGTACTGCTTTACGTCTCCAGAGACCTGAGCGACAAGGTGAGTCTGCCATTTCTGTGTGCACAACTGCTGTGTTGTTTTTGTGGTAATGGGAACTTCACCGTCATTGTGATGGTTTTGTAAATCAGCAAATAAAGAAACTATTTCACAAGAAATAGTTTCTTTTGGCTGCTTCTTTGGCATGAAGGGTCATCACAGCAGGTAACTTTAAAGGTTTAGTTTGGCAGAGCTTTTATACCGGATGTCCTTCCTGATATAACCCCAAAGAGGATTTATGTTTCCAGCTGAGCAAATGTGTAAACCCCTACACTGTGGAGCTAAGGGAGATATTTATGACACTAACCATGTTTATCTTTCTACAGTCCCAAAAAACTTTTTGGGGATTTTCTTACCTGCATGATTGAGCATGTGTCAAGACATCTTTCACAGACTTGGAGAATCAATGCACAGGCATATTAAAGCCAACACTGTATTAAGTTCCTTTCTATGGATTCTTTTTGTTCATGCATCCTCAAGGTCACGAGGTGGGACCCCGTTGATGAATAGCCTCTTAAACTCTTGCTTCTCGTCTAAGGGTCAAGCCTTTTTTCCCCCTCCTTTTGTTAAATGAGGCGACAGAAGTGAATTGGGCACACAATTAAAACCAGACTTGTTGCAATAATAATATTCCCTAAGATTTATTATGCAATTACAGGCTAATGAATTGGTGCTGCAAAGATCATTTTCTACAGACTTCATGCTGCTTTTTTGTAATACAGTGGGTGGGATCTTCCCACAGTGAGGGAGACTCCGTGATTGTCCTCAGGCTAAATTACTGGAGTACTTTTTTACTTCAGCTGGTTCCCTGTGAGCTGTGTGGGTCCCAGTGATCTTCAGTCTCTGTATTTCCTTTTTAACTACCTGAAGCTTGATTTATCTTGCATCATAGGGGTTGAAATTAATCATTATGTGTTTTTTACAGTAGATCTATTAAAACCCTGTTAAACTTTGTGGTTGGCAAATCTCTGTGTTTCCCAACCACATTAATAGGCCAGTTATGATCTTAAAAAAGTGCAGTAGCAGTGCAGTGTTTAAGTCTTCATTTTAGGAAAAGGATGCTAAACCGTCCTGCTTTTCCTCCAACCAACTGCCGCGGTTTTAGGTTTTCATGTGTTTTTACTTTCCGAAGCTTTCCGAATTAATGCGTTTGTGAAATTTCAGTGTCTAAAATAATTTTTTCATGTTCTCAGATAGTTGTTTTTCATCATCATGTCACAGCAACAGAAAGAGTGTCGTGAATACTGTTGCATGTTTCTCAACTGATCTACAACAGTGCATTTTGTCTCTCCCTCTCCCTCCTCCTGCCCTCTCTGTGTGTTTGTGCGTTCTCTGAAACAGTCTGGGGGCTTCTACAGTGCAGAGGATGCAGACTCTGTCCCGGCTTCGGGGGGACCAGAAAAGCGAGAGGGGGCTTTCTGCGTGTGGACAGCCTCTGAAGTTCGGGAGCTCTTACCAGACGTGGTGGAGGGCACCGCTGGTAATGCTACGCTGGCTGACATCTTTATGCATCACTATGGGGTCAAAGAGCAAGGCAATGTTGCTCCAGAACAGGTACTTTTGTTCTAGTTGTGTTGGTCTTGCTCAATGAATGAAAGTGAATATGCACAGAATGATAATGGTTTATTATACTTCAGTCACAGAGGACTTTAAGGTGACTTGATAGTGTCAGTAACCATTAACATGAAAAATGCTGCAGTCAGTGTGGATCAGTATGTGTGAACACCCTCTTATTCCCTGTACTGTGTGTTGCCAGGACCCCCACGGGGAGCTGCAGGGCCAGAATGTGCTGATCGTGCGTTATTCAGTCGAGTTAACAGCTGCTCGCTTTGGCATCACTGTCGAGAAAGTCAATGAGCTCCTGGCCTCTGCCAGAGCCAAAATGGCCGTAGTGAGAAAGAGTCGGCCACGCCCTCATCTGGACACCAAGATGTTGGCCTCCTGGAATGGTAAAGTTTACACTACAGCACTGAAATGGTCACTTCCAGTCATTCAAATGGCTCTTAGGCTCAGCATCATTGATTTTTCTGTTTAATAGATGAGTAATCGTAATGAGTGACAGCAGTAATAGGGCTTGATGATATGAACAAAAACATTTGAGGGTGAATGGTGCAGCTTTATATATATTAAGGCCACTGAGTGTTAAAAATTTATGCAAATTTATAGGGAACAAAAGACCACTAAAAACACACGTTCACTTTAGTCAAGGAACTATATCGCTTTACTTTTCAGGTTTAGGTAGGGAAGAAATTCACATTTTCCATTTTCTGGAATCAATAACTCATGAGGAGCGTTTTTAGAACTCCAACAGCACCTTTTTCAATCATTTTATTCAGGACGTCAACAGACCACAAGTTCTTTTTTATTAAAACGAGGCAGACCTGGAGCAATAATACACATTAATAAGTCATATGTAGCTGACTGTGAGAGGAATGTGCTGCGACCGTCTACAGAGTGCAACACTCAGCTGTGTTAGCTTTGCACTCATACAGTGAAGTGTCACTGAAATCACTTTATCCTTTTTGGGCACACTACAAGTCTTTGTTTGTGAAAACCTGTTCCTGTTTTCTTTCTTTTTTTAATCAATTCAATTATATTTATATAGAATAGAATAGCCTTTTATTGTTAATGTACACATACAACGAAATTGTGGGTGCTCCACACCAACTGTGCTGGAGCAAAATCTAAACTGTACACAGCAGGAATAAATAGCAAACAGGAGAAATATATACAATCAAGAGGGATTTATACAAAACAAGAGAAAGGCACACAATAGAGAACAAAATAGTTGCAAAGTGCTTGGATGTAGAGCAAAGAAAAGACTGCATGTGAGAATGGCCCAGGGGAAGAAGCTGTTTGTAAGTCTGGAGGTGCGGGAGGGCAGCGGGGCAGGAAATTGGTGGTCGGGGTGCACCTGTGATAGATCTGGTTTTCCTGAGATGGGAGGAGCTGGTGATGGGCTCAAAGGGTGGCAGAGGGCAGCCAGTGATTTTTTTGAGGTGGTGTTAATTACCCTCTGTACAGCCTTCCTGATCTCTTTTGTGGCCCCTGGGTACTAAACAGCCAGGCAGCAGGAGAGCATGCTCTCCACTAAGGAGCAGTATATAGCTGTCAACTCAAAACAGTCCCCTGAAGGATCTTTATATT
Organism: Aulonocara sp. 'chitande type north' Nkhata Bay; assembly: GCF_057382095.1. Taxonomy (NCBI): domain Eukaryota; kingdom Metazoa; phylum Chordata; class Actinopteri; order Cichliformes; family Cichlidae; genus Aulonocara; species Aulonocara sp. 'chitande type north' Nkhata Bay. The sequence goes on from NC_141346.1 coordinate 6,255,047, forward strand.
GTAAAGTAAAGAAGCTACGAATAATAGAGAATAAAGCAAGAATCAGACGACCCTCTGCGAACAAGCACTTTGGCGACAGTGGGAAGGAAAAACTCAATTTTAACCAGAAGAAACCTCTGGCAAAACCAGGGTCAGTGAAGGGCAGCCATCTGCTGTGACTGGCTGGGAGTAGGGGAGGAAGATGGGACAAAAGACAGACTGAAAGTGAGCCACAGATTAGTAATAACTAATGATTAAATGCAGAGCATTATTGGAGCACTATGAGCTCTGTAAGATAAGATGAGAAATAATTAGAAATTCATTTAGTAACTTCCTGTTCTCATAAATTTGCCTAAATATGGTCATTTTTTGGACGATAGAAAATTTACTCCCTTCTCAGCCCCCCTCTTTAGTCCTTTAATCTTTTTTTTTTTTTGTACCTTAAATGGACCAAACACTCCTAGAGTGGTGATACCCAATACATATGTCTGCATTTTGTACAAAACCAAATTTGAGATATCAGAAGTAATTTTGCCTGTTTAGCTGGGGATAGATAATTTTATCTGAAGTAAGGCTGGCTGAGGTTGTGATCCACGGTCAGTTTGTTTTCTTCAGTAGATGCCAGTGACAGAAACTCAAACAGACAGCACAGAAACTATAGCCATGTACTGCTGAGGACACAGTCAGCGCCAACATGGATTTCAGCCACAAAAAGGGATCAATATCTGTTTAAGTGTACTTTATGTTTAGGACATTTCCAGGCTTTTACCTGAAGAGAAGGCGGTGCACTCAGTCAGACTCCATTGACAAAACCAGTAATTTTACCTCCCAAAACAGCAGTAAACACAGTTGTTTGTGTGCTCCTACCTTGATTGGTCAGTTAGTGTTGTGTGACTGGTGAGTTAGGGGCCTTTCATCTGAATTTCATCTGTCCCACAGAGTAACTGCCAACCTACACTTTCTTTCTTAACACAAATCAACAAATGTCATCTGTTGTTACATACAAAGTTTAGCCATTAATTTAATATAAAGCTTCAAACTTAGAGTTACTATTTATTGTTGGACCTGCACTGTCTCCCCCTCCATGCTGCAGGAGAAAGTTGGACAGCGACCTTTAGGTAACAGTGCTAGAGTGCACCACTGGAAAAGCTGTGACTTTAAACATCAAACTATGTCACTATGAAGGACATGCACAAAAAACAATGTCAGTGACGTAGTAGTTCAAGCGTTTCACGATCGGTCACAGTTCTGAGCTTATTGCCTCAAAATGACAAAAGTGATGTTGACCTTTGGGCACAGTTTGGGTTAAGACCAATAAGTTGATCACTGTGTGTAAGTCTGATTAAATTCTGACCATTAACACAGGAGGAGTCGCGGGTCTTGTAAATTGTGCACGGCTGTGGCATGAGCTCATCGATCCTTTGGCTGGATTAGCTAAGTATCGATAGACAGCTCAGCCTCGTAATCAGAGGCAGTGATCTGTCTGATCAGGGATTCAGGTTGCAGACATGATCAAAAGTGTAACACAGCGTGCCAGAAAGGAGAAGTTTTTCTGTGGGATGTTCCACAATGTGACCATTAATTCCACAACGGAAACAGACACCTTACATTATATTAGTTGATAGATTATGAGCACTTCTTCTTTTCTCAACAAGACAGTTTGATTCTGATTATGTCAAGTTAGCACAAGCAATTTTATCAGACTGTCATATATTTACAGTAAATACCGCTCATATTCACGAGCACGCCGTTTTTCTGCAGTGTCAAAGTGTGCGTAGATTATTACAGACACTTGTCATTTGGGATTAATGTGATGTCTCCTTAGCACTGTTTGTCCTGCACATTGTCTCAGATTCGATTAATTACAAGAGAGCACACATACACAAGTGCACCCACGAATTTGGCTCCCGGGGCTGACGTCTCAGACAGTGTGTGTTAGTGAGGTAATGAAGCTCGGCGATCCTGAGAACTTTCCAATTAGACGCAAGACTCTCTGTCTCCTCTCTAATGAAGAAACCTTGCCATTAATCACCTGTCCTCTGCTGCAAAACTTTGAAGGCGAGGCTGTGCACTCACTAGGCTTTGATTTACTACATAAAAGACGGGTGGAGGGAAAGCGGGAGGAAGGATGGATGCAGATAGGGACAAGAGGAGGAACAGGGGGACTTCAAAGGAGAGAGGGGGGGATAACTAAATTGGAAGTGTGGCAGGGGCTACATGTTGATACCTAAGCAGTGAGTATGTCATTTTATTACTTGGTGACCTCAATACACTCACCCTCAACGACATCACCGTTACTTTCTCCCTGTTAGGCCTGATGCTGTCGGCCTACGCTCGCGTCGGAGCTGTGCTGGGAGACAAGGACTTGGTGGAGAGAGCAGTGAAGGCTGGGGGTTTCCTAAAGGAGCACCTGTGGGACGCTAAGCAGCAGACCATCCTTCGATCTTGTTACCGTGGAGACCAGATGGAGGTGCAACAGATGTAAGCGAGAGAAAGTTTTGATGGCTCAGTTTTTAAAAGCTTTAATTCAGCGATCATAGTCAGAATGAGAATCTGATGACAGCTGGTTGCTTGATGCTTTTGTTCACATACATGTCAGACTAGACCCACACAGTCCTGCAGTTTTTGAATATTTAACTGTGACTGAAAGCTGTCAGAGGATGTTTGTCCTAACCTTGATTTGGATTTTTGAGAGTCTCAGAATTTTATTCCTGATTCGATGCATCTGTAGTACAAAATTCTCTCAGAGACACTGCATGTGTGCTTTTTTCCTGAAGTTTAGCGAGCCTCACGGGTAGGGCATAGAGTCATTGCAGGTGAGGCGGGAAGGTTATGGAGTGAAACCAAAATGAAATGAATATGATTTATGGAAAGTAAAGGTTTGCTGAACCCACTGCACTAAACAAGTTGTGCTAAATTGAGTCCTCCTCGGCCGAGAGAGTTGTTGAATGTTTTAGTTCTTATGAGAAAGCAGAAGACCACAAAGGAAATACTCCTGTATTTGTCTGAGTTTCCTTCGCTTTCTTGAAGTGTTTGCTAGATTTATAAGGTCTGATCCAGTATTTGGGCCCACAAAAATGAAAAGCCTTAGCTGATTTTGGGTTTGGTTGATTTCTCCTTTAACATATTCCTGTTGTTGTGCCTCTAGACTGTTTTGAGCATTTTGCTATTTTTAGGTTTTAGTGGACACTTGTGCCTTCATCTACTGGATCTTCTCCAGCGGTGATCCTTCAACTTGATTTTCATTTTTGGGTGGCAGACAGAGTTCCCAAGGTGGCCGAGTTGTAATCAACGCGTTGCCAGAAAAAGTTTGAGTTTGCTGGAACACATCAGAGTTCTGGTTGTTTCCGCTGGAAGTTCTCTCAGGGGCCTTTAGACGTCACATCATAACGTCAGGTTTCTAATCTCTCACTCTGTGGTCTAGAATCTCAGTCTTTCTACCTTCAGGTTGATGACTGTGTGGTCTTTGAAGACTGTCCTGTTAGAACTGGAGACCCAGGCCTAATTGCAAGGGATGATCCTCCACACCAGGATTTTTCCAGATGTTGATGATTGAGATGATATGAGGTTATAATCTTGAGCTTCTCAATGCCAAATGACAGACAGCTTTGTCCCTTTTGTACTGTGTGACATTGTTAAATAGGATGTGGAAAATGTTTTTTTTTCCACTTTGTAGTAGAGGAGCGGTACGCAGTAGTTCTGTACTGAGATGGCTGTTTATATGCAAACAGGAAACGGTTATATCTGGATAAATCAGGTTACTCTGAGAAATCAGAGAACATGTTCACATGCATTCTAGTAACCTGGTTATAGCAAAGCCACATTTACATGCTGCAGGTCAGTAATTAGTTTTTCTCTTTTAGTTTCTATCATTTTGTCTATCTGAGACAAGACTGGCCCTGTGTTAACTGGGTTAAAGACGCCTGTTGAATGACTCGTGATGAGTTTTTTTCAGCCTACATAGCAACAGTACAAAATCTGTTTTGTCTTAGAATGACTGTTTTCTTTTACGGGGTGCCGTGTTTGATTTTTAACCTTTTACAGTTAAGCCTAACATGAAGTGGAAGATGGCACAGAGTTAAGCTAATACTGTTAAGCTTAAGCTCTGGTTTTTGTGTTGAAATGGCCAAGACGACCAAATACAAACAGAATTTCTCATCAGTGTGACAAACACAGCGGAACGAACAGAGTCTCTTGTTGATTCTACACCATCACTCCAGGTGTCCCCGTTCTGTTGGCTAGCCCTATGTCCTAGTTACTACGAATGAGTGAGTATGCAGTATGGCCAAATCAGCAGAAAAATATGCCAGGAAGCCCACATCACAGCATGAAATGCATGCAATTTTAAACACACATATAAACAGATAGACACCACGAGCCTCTGTCTTCCACAGCCTGTCTCTCATTCATAATGTTCCAATTCAAGATGGGGTCGGCACTGAGAGTGCTTACCAAAGCCCTTTTCTCAGGGCTGGTTTACTTTCTGTACATTGGTAAATCACTCTGTCACACCAGGCCAGGCACATATGGGCCGTGCGCTAATTTACCAGGAGGAATAGTAGGTGCTCGGGCTAACTGGGTTAATAGGCCGTGGTAATGTTGAGGAGCTGATCATGAAGAGTATCACCAAGGTCTTTAGGAACCAAAGGAAGGCATGACAATGGATCCAGTATAGCCATGGCAAGTGGGTCACTGGTGATGTTGACTCGTTACTCAGGCTGCTGCTGTAGCCTCTTCAGCACTACACTTAGCAGAGATAACTTCTCAATTAGTTGTTTTTTTAAGATTTCTTTTTTGGCATTGTAGAATTATTAGACTGCAGTCTACTCTGTACTATCCAAAGTAGGAAGAAAGGGTGGGGCCAGATGAAATTGTGTGGGGAGAAATGGAGCCCAGACCCTTGTTGGGGCATATGTATTGCCTGGTCAACCAGCTGACCTATAGTGGAGCCCCCTAATTTATTTTATTTTGTTTTAGTTTAATGTTAGCCTTGCATCAGGCTCGCGACCTGTCCAGGGTGTACTCTGCCCGTCGCACTATGGTAGCTGGGATAGGCTCCAAGCCCCACCCCCCCAATGCCCACCAATTTGATTTGATTTTTAATGATGTTAGTTTTAAGGATGGTTTGTTTTCATTCAATGACTGTTGCAGTTTAAATTAAATGTTATTTTCTTGTGCTAAAATGAATCTGGCTTTTTAAGCATGAGCCTGTCATTACTGTGTGGGTCTGTTTGCTTGTTTTTCCAAAGATCACAATAATATGTAGTAATGCAAATTCAAACTTTTTGAGCCAATAATCAAATGTGATTTTGACTGCACTCTAATAGTGTCATAAGCAGTTATTCTTTTTCCACCTCACTGCCGTTCAATTACAGTTTTATACACAATCCCACACACGCTGATGGGCTGGCGCATAAAGAGCAATTAGATGAGGGCATTCAAATTAATTTCAAGGGTCTGCAGAGTATCATAGGCTTCTGTTAGGGTTAGCTACATTGTTTTATTAATGACTCAGAAAGGGGAATCTCCTTCTGTGTGTTTTCTTTTTGTCTCTCCTTTGTTCACAATTGTGTTTTTTCATATGTAATTGACTCCTCAAGCAGCACGTTCTGTGGGACGAGCAAACATATTAAATTAGACTCGAACATAAAGGTCAGTGCTGTTGTTAAAACGATGGGACCCGTTGCCTTTCTGTGACCCACATCACCCCAGTAAGTTCCTCCATCTAAGCTTTATTTAGTGGGAAGTGAGTGCCTGTGTATCTGGGAACCATGATGAAGCCATCATTCTAAAAGTGTCCCCCGCGGTGCTATGATACAGTAGACTGACAAGGTGTTTTATCTTTGCTCTCAGGGAAATGACTCATTTAACACGGGCTGTTGAAGGTGTGAATAAAAAGGCTGTCGAGTATTTCTGAAAGGCTTTTTACATTTTTGTGTTTGTGTGTTAGTGAGGTCGTCTTTAGCGCTCGCCTGTGGCTGGAGTCACCCCAGCCAGATGACATGTTGCTGTGTGACTGAAAAGGCTGTTGTCCTCTTTTGTTTTGTTTTTTAAACTAAGAAAACAAAAATGATTCAGAAGCTGGCTTAGTAATGTCTGTGTGTGAGTGTAGGGAAGGTTGAGATTGTGTTCTATTGAAAAACAATATTTGATGTGTCTGATGTTAAATGTAATTTAAAATGTTTTTTTGTTTTTTTTAAGTTTTCAATTTAAAGACTTTGCACCAGCAGACACTCTGTGCCAATACTGCAGTAGTTTTCTAAATCACTGCATAGTGTGGGTGTTTCTAAAGACCCAGACTTCATGAGGCTCATGCAACAAAGATTTTAGGGAAATAAACTTCTCATTATTATATATCAGGGCTCTAGACTAACTTTTTGCCATGGGCGTACCGGCACAAAAGTTAGGCGCACACAAATTGTATAATAATTGATATAATATAATGTGTTTTTCTGGATACACTGGGCTTTTTCAGCATTCAAAGATTGATGACACCGTGTCAGAGCACTGGCTATGAATTTCAGAAGGATCAGGCCTTAACTTAACAGAAAAGTTAGCAATAGTTCTTTTCCTATTACAGCTACATCCACGTCTGTCGGGCCTAGGCTGCTCACTAGGGCTGGGTATCATCACTGATTTCTATAATCCATTCGATTCCGGTTTTCAAAGTCCCGATTCGATTCAACTTAGCCTCAGACAGTCAGAAATATTATAATTCTGATCATTTATCAGTACTGACTTCATCAGCATTGTGAACATCACAGCAGATGCCTTTGTGTGAAAGTAACTGAGAATAAAACACAGAAAAACATGAAGGAGATTTTCCTGGTCTGGCTTTTTATAGCAGATAACCTTAAAAATATTCTACAATGTTCTGCATATAAAGTTTAAATTTCTTCAATATTGAACAACAGAAAAAATAGGCTTTCTTGTCCGAGGTTATTTAAGTGAAAAAAGAAAAAGACAGCAGCCACAGCGCTGTAAACAACGGTAGACTGGTGGGTAATAAGCGAATGAATAATACAGAAAACAGAGATTGGAGACGGGAAACTGTTCTTGAAGTACAGAGAGAGAGAGAGAGAGCGAGCTAGCTGTGCATGAAGTGTGATTTTAATAGTCGTGGAAGCAAAACAGCAAAATTTGTGACGACATTGATCAAATGTGAAGCGTAGTTTGCTGCTTCTTTGGTGAATTTTGGTTGGAGAGACAAAACCTGCAGCTCAGAATCAGTGCAAAAAGACGTAAACACAGCGCGGACCGGACGCATCAGAATCGCTAAGCTCCGACAGCGTGTCCGTCTGCGGGCCGTCGGGTGAGAAAGCCGAGAAAGACAAAGCTGATTCTGATGCGTCGGCTCTGTGTTTACGTCTTTGTGTAGAATCCGTGTACCTGCTCTCATCTGCTGTTTGGTTGTTGTTGAAATGGTTTTGTGGCGTTTCTGGCAAAACACAGTTATATTTAAAAGTCAGGATTTAATGAATTGATATCGCTTTATTCAAGCTACTCACCTCCCACTTCCACCTGCACTTTCAACTGGACCACGGCCATTCAGAGAGGTCCCGCCCCTGACTATCTCTGATTGGTTTAGTCCACGATAGGGGCAAAATGTGTGTCTGTTGTTGACCACAGGGAAGGTTGCATATTTATTTTATTTTTTATTTTTTTGCTACCCGAACATTTGGTCTCACAGGTGCAACCAAATGTTTGTTTTTTTAGTCGCACCACTGAAAAATTTGGTTGCATTTGTGACCAAATTGGTCGCACTCTAGAGCCCTGTATATTAGGGGTGCAACGATACACAAAATTCACGGTTCGGTTCGGTTCGATACTTTGGTGTCACGGTTCGATATTTTTTCGATACAAAAAAATGTTCATGCATTTTTAATTTGTCATTTATTAAAATTATAAATATATATTTTAACTCAAAAGTACAGTTTTTAAATTTAACCCTAACCCTTGTGCGCGTTTTTTATTTTGACAGCGAATGCGCACCTGCGGACCACTTATGTGCAGCCCTGGTTATGTAGCTCGTCATATTGCAGCCACAGAAATTCTTTTGTCCATGAAACCATAAAGCTGCACTTTCTTTTTGCCTTATAGTCTGATTTGTCATAACTTCTCCGTTTTGTGGTAAGCTTTTCTTTGGCTGTCACTTCTTCACCCCGACCTGTCTTATTTGGCTCAGCAGAACTGAAATATAAATCCTGCTACTTTTACACACGGACTCACATAAGCTCAGCGATTCTCTGCACGATCAACCTCTCACATGTTTAAGCTGCGGGAGATTTCACTTGTCATGTTTGCATAGTAAGCTAACGATTAATAAGACGATGTCAGAGGAATTGGTGCACAAATTATCATCACTCACAGATCAGTGCTGTCGCTCTCTATACACAGGTCGCACGATTGCAAAGTGAAAGCAAAAAAACAAGCGCAAATTCAAACGCGATTTCAATATGTCACATATTGACAGTGGCTCACCGATGCCAATGACATAATTACCCAGCTACATTTCTGAAAGAATGCAAAAGCATTGACATATATTTTTCCTACAATAGCCCGACGGGCAGGGCAGAGAGATTTTTGTAGCCCGACTGGAAAGATCGCTAGCTCCGGGACGTCGGGCTAGCGATATTGCGAGCCCTGTATCTGATTGAGGAATCACTCATCTTTGGAAAAGAGAGTTTATTACAGAGAAATGTCTCTTTCCAAAATAAAAGCTATACTATCCGCTTCTTCTGGGCTATATTCTCAGCAGCATAAGGAGAATCATGTGCTAACAGCTGTCTAAATGACTCGGCTAAAGTTAGTAGCATGCTTGCTTGTTTTTTTTCTGCTTCCACTTGTCTTTGCACTAGGATGATGTCGGCGTAAATGTGCAGTCATATTCGTTGTGTTCCCACTAGTGCTTTCAGGTTAATCTCGTTGAAATGACCTTAACGCCACAACACGGCAAATCTCCGTTAACGAGCTACCGCCGATCGCCCCGTGCATGGGGCTAGACGGCCAACACGTTAACGAGCTAACTGCGCTAACACACTAGTTAATTAAGCATTGCATGGCACATCCAACATACTGTTTTACTTTAGTCCATGACTCGCTTACCTTCAGGGTCATACGTCACATGAAAACCAAAATAATTCCAAACGCCAGATCTGAATGAGGGTGGGGGAGGTCCATCTTGCAAGGAGAGCTTAACTTCTGTCTCGCTAGCTTGCCCTGCGCTCTTCCTCCTGACTATGCTGTCTGTGTGGAGCGCTCAGTGGATCTGCGCTCGACAGTGCAGCCTAGGCGGAGTAGTCGAACGCAGATTCACTGAGCGCTCCACACAGACAGCATCGTCAGAAGGAAAGTTGATAAAATAAATTACAAATGTTGTATTGTTCGATACATATGCGTACCGAACCGAAAGCACTGTATCGAACGGTTCAATATCGATACGAATATCGTTGCACCCCTACTGTATATATATCTGCTTTATAAGCTCAGTACTGTGCAAAAGTATTAAGCCAGTGTAAAATTTCTTTATATTTTGTAAGGAAAGTGGGAAATGAATGCAGCGATTTACTGAAACGTGCAAGCATAAATGGAAGTACAGAATATGAGGCAAAAAACGAGTTTTCACAGTTCTGTCAAGCAATAACTGGAATGACCAGATTTATTCTTCAGCACAGCTTGAATTCTTATGGTCAAGATTTCTTATAATTTCTTTATCAATCTCAAGGAATATTTGTCTGGGCATCTTAAAGGACTTGTAACAGGGTTCGTACGGGTGCTTGAAATACTTGAAAATGCTTGAATTTTAATGTTGTCTTTTCAAGGTTTGAAAAGTGCTTGAATTTTTAGATGTGGCGCTTAAAAGTGCTTGAAAGTGTAACTGTATTTCATTCACCACAAATAACTATCTGATTGAATAGTTTTCTTATCAGATAGAGAAATAATATGAGTCGCAAAATGTAAAAGAAAAATTTCCCCGCCTGGGCTGCCTTGCGTCTGTTTCAACGTGTGACCCCGCCCTTCCCTCGGACAGTCAGGGATGAGTGCGCTAACATACCTGTAGGTTGCTGTTTTAACGAGTGTTTGATGGAAAACGACAATGGCGGAGTTTGCGCTCTCCAGTCGCGTGATAGGTGAGTCCTAGTAAATAATTTTCCAGTACGTGTACCCCATATGGAAAAGATATATAGATACAAACTTTATAAGATTTATGTCTTGTGTGAAACTTGTATGAAAAGTATACAAGAGTGAAAACAGGTATAAGATCCCTTAAAAATTATATAAATGAAACTTGTATGTTTTGGATACTTACTTACATCAAGTTGCTGGAAGGAATTATTTATGTTTCAAACTCAAAAAACAACGGCCTCCTTGTTGACAAAAAAAGAAATCACATTCCTTTAATTATATAGAAAATATAAGAAAAATCATTTATTTGCTATGTGTAAACATAGATCAGGGCCTCCTCCTGGTGGGACATGCCTGGAAAACCTCACCCAGGAGGCGCTCAGGAGGCATCCTTGTCAGATGCCCGAACCACCTCAGCTGGCTCCTTCCAATGTGGAGGAGCAGCAGCTGTACTCTGAGCCCCTCGCGGATGGCTGAACTTCTCATCCTATCTCTAAGGGAGAGGCCAGCCACCCTTCGGAGGAAGCTCATTTCTGCCGCTTGTATCCGCGATCTCGTTCTTTCGGTCACTACCCACAGCTCGTGGCCATAGTTGAGGGTAGGGACGTAGCTCGACCAGCTGCATCACTGCGGCCGCAGCACCAATCCATCTGTCGATCTCCGGCTCCCTTCTCCCATCACTCGCGAACAAGACCCCGAGAACCTTGAACTCTTCCACTTGGGGCAGGAACTCATCCCCGACCCGGAGTGGGCACTCCACCCTTTTCCGGCTGAGAACCATGGCCTCAGATTTTACATAATAATCTATATGATAATTGTAAGTTTACAGGGACTGAAACGAGTGAATAAAGTGGCCAAAGCCACTTCAGAAAGCCTCAGAACTTTTGCTTAAGGCCAATTTAAAAATAACAAGAAATTCTGGCTCCATGGAAACAAAAGAAAAGAGGGGGTGGGTCAGGACTTTTGCAGAGTCCTATACTGAGTTGAGTTGGCTAGAACAAGTGCTTTTGCTCTGTGTATGAGTTGGCTCATGAATCAACCTTTTTTCTGGGGAAGAAAAGCTGCTCTCTGACTCCTCACCTCTCCATGACCTTAAAGTCATGCACTTTATCTTCTCCAAGTGCACCTCCTGTTTTTAGCCTCTTGACTGCCAGCCATCAGCCTCTCATGTCACAGCACTGTCTGGCCTCCTGTCACTGTCTGTCCCCATGCACTCACTCAGACGGGGTGCCGTCATAAGAATTGGAGGGGAAAAGTAGCACGGGGTGGAATAACCCTCGAATTTAGAAGCTGATTTGCAGCGACTCAGTAGCAACATTGTGAAGGACAAGTCTTGAACAATAAATCAGAATCAATTTCACTGACAGAGAATGATTTGTAAAATTGGGAGAAATTGGTAGGACAAAAGAACTCGTCTGAATGAAGTGGAGGAGGAAAAAGAGTTACTTCAAACGTCAGACATCTTATGTATGCAGTTGTGTGCCTATGCGAATGTCTTTGCCTTTACTATAGAAACACAGATGAATAATTACACATTGAGAAAAATGCTTCAGGAAGTGATTATACTCAGCTAACTATGTGTATTATAATGTAGTCGTGGATTGTCCCAAGTATCTCCTTCAGGCTCTTTGTAATGCCTTTGTAAGGCAGTCCCTCCACATTTCTTTAGCATCTGGCTGTTTGTCTTCCTCAGGCAGTATAAAAAAGTAAAGCATGGAATGGAGAAAAAAACAAAGCAAAACTAGTTCACTAAAAGTAACTCATGTCAACGCATCGATCAATAAATTCTTAATGAAAATTGTCCTGATTCCCACTCTCCTCTCCTGCTCCTCTGATTTTCACTTTCTCCCTCTGCGCTCTGCAGATCTCCGTCTATCTCTGGCTTCCTGGATGACTATGCCTTCATCATATGTGGTTTGCTGGACCTGTACGAGGCCACGCTACAAACAGAGTGGCTGCAGTGGGCTGAGGAGCTGCAGCTGAGGCAGGACGTGTTGTTCTGGGATGATCAGGGCAGAGGCTACTTCTGCAGTGATCCCACTGACAGCACAGTACTGCTGCAGCTGAAAGAGGGTGAGGGATGGATGCATTAGCTGCTTTTTTTTTTTTTTTTTACCATAGGAACATTTGAAGATGCTCAATGCACTTAACTTCAATAAGAACTACAATATCTTACCCCCAGCAAAGTCCCTGCTCAGGGGGGTTGGCACATTCTGGAAGTTTAGGGATGTGTGAGTGGTGACTGCTTTTTGTTAGGATAACTTACTTTTTATAAAGATAACATTTAAATCTGGCCCAAGCACAGCTTTTGATTGCTCTGTTTGAGCAAGACAAGAGAGGCTTACACAGCTGGAACGTCTGGTTTGCCATGTTTTTAGAAAGTCTTGTCAGAATAGCTGTTTCTACATCAGTGAACTAATTTGCCTAATCTCTGAGGTTCTTCAGACTGAAGTGGAATCACATATGAACAACAGTGTAAAGGAACCTTTTCTTTCTTTGAAGTTTCAGGGACAGAATAGGTACCTGGAGTGGAAATGTAGGTGCTGATAGATTGGTAGATCATCTCAGTATGGGTGTTGAGGCAAACATGATTTCTTTCTTATAAAATGAAAATAAACTACTTAGATATCTGAAATCTCTGTTATCTTACCTGTGTCTACAATATTAGTAGTGAATTTAAATACATAACTCTGGAAGACATTACCATCATGTCAGAGCATGATGGTAATGTCGCCTGTGGCAATTAGGAATCCGCAAGGAGTGTGATTTTACAGTGTCATAGAGCGGACAATTTGAGTGATTGTACTCTGAGCTATAGTGATTCATACGTCTTTTGTTTCTAAAATATGAAAGCCAACAAAAACATCACAGTTTGTATTTAGCATTTTTTGTGACTCATACTGAATAACTAACTTCTTCTGTTTAAAACTTGCTAGTGTTTTTGAATGTTGTATTTTAACCCTCTAGAAATCTAACTGCTCTGTAAAGTTTCAACATACACTACATATAAGAGATATAATGTAGCTACCTTAATGATCTCACACACACACACACACACACACACACACACACACACACACACACACACCGACCGATCTATAACCACTATATGAACCCTATAGTCAGCTCCTCTGACTTTAAGTCCTATGGATAATATACAGTTTATACAAAGAGGCAAATTAGCCATGGAGTCAAAAGTGTGTTAAATGGAAGTCTGTGGTCTTGAATAGCTTTAAGTGGGTCTTCAAGGAACAACAGTTTTGATATTAGACCTGAAGATTTGCCCAGATTAGTAACTGAAAGGAGCACGAGTGCTCGAATGCAGTGATTGTGTTGTTAGATGAGCACAGAGGTGATCAGGAAAAGTCTTTAACGTCCATTCTCCTGGGCTCACAAATGTCTGTAGAAAACTTAGGGTAATTTTGTTAAGCAGTCATGTAATGTTTTTTTTTAAGCTTCCAGCTGCTCCTGTCAAGCAGTAGAAAAATAAGTCAAGTGATTAACAAACTGAGAAGGGTTCAAGCTTTGGATACACATGGAGTCAAATGTGACATCAGAAAATGATGCCAGTCGACTAAGCAACAGGCCGAAAGTGCTACAGGCATGTACACACATCTGCTGTAATATTGGAAGTTCTGTTGAGCTGTTAGAACATAAATAACAAACTGGTGCTGCTACTGTGGGGCATGTGGCAAGTGTGTTTAAAGATGCAGGTTGGATTGACAAACAGGTGAAAGATTAATAGCACTACTGCAGAATACCGCTGCGGCTCAGGCAAAGTGTGAGGATGTAGCTCAGAGAGATGAATAAATACTAAGTTTGAGATGTGTCTGCAGAATTGGAAATTGGCAGAAGTTGACCACACTGAGTTAAACAAACAGAGGAGGCATGAATGGATGCTGAGTTACTGGATGAGCGTAATCATTAATTGCTCATCTTTTCATGTACCGTCCATCTCTTTCTCGCCTATGTATATCTTCCACCTTATTGATCGATTTGGATCTTAACACGATGGAAGCCTCGTCTGTAATATCTCTGTCAGTCTCCCTCTATTGCTACACTTTAAATGTTAGTGAAAAGGCAAGAAGGCACAGATTGGTGGATAGACTGATGAATAGCTGGAGGATAAAAGAGGGGAGCAGAGGAGTATTGACCTCCTCCTATCTACCTTCAGCACTGTAAAAGCCTCACTCATTCAAGCTGAACCTCTTCAACTTGAAAGCACTCAAAGACTGATGCTCTGATTCTTCGGCTACTTTGATCACCAGGCCTGTCAAATATGTCTTCTTTCTGTCTCTCAGTCCATCTGCTCCTGACAGGCTGGAACAGGACGACAATCTGCAGTGGGAATCTCAAACCCACCTTCTGCTTCTGCCTGCTCTCATCTTGCTTACATCTTCATTCTTTTCCAATTATTACATGTTCTTCCTTGCTGCCCTCGTACTTACCTTTTAGCCTTGTAGGGTTTGTTTCTTTTCCTTCCTCAGTATGGGCCTTTTCATGTTGATTACAAATATAAGCACAATTGGGCCGCAAATAGTTTTCCTTACAAACAGTACTAGAGTGTTGTTTTGTTTCAGGCTATTCGATAAATAAAAATCTGTTTTCTGCTTGAGGAAATGAAACCCAACCCAGAAACAATCCTACTGATTTCCCAGTGACTGAAGTCTTGTCTTTGACCTGGTCCTGTGCCTCAGCTTTACAATGATTTTGAACCTGGTAAATGACAAAACAGGTGGCATTGCATTAGACTAGCATCAGCATGGTGCAGGAAACCTTTGAGGACAATATTTTCAGCAATATCTAACATAATATAAGTGATTGATGGAGCTGTGATGAGATGTGGGACATTTGGGCCAGGCCCCTAGTGGACAAGCTGTGTAAGGCCAGTATTTATGTGTTTGTTCGTTATTTATCACAAATGCACTGAAAATATCTGATCTAATCTAAAATTGGCATATAACTGTAGAGAATAAATTGAATGATTAAAAAGGTTAGAAATAGATTGAACAAGGTACACGAATGGCCACTAAAAATGAAAAATGTTGTCTAACCTTGTTTTCCACTAAGAACTTAAACCTTTCCTGCAGTGGAAAGTTTGGAGTTTTGTAGAAATAATTCCTTTAGATGCCTAAAGTTTTGCTAATTAAAATCTTCTTATGTAAAAGGTAGTGATGAAACAGTGTATTACTATAGAAGTAGAAGAAGTAGCACTGTGCAGACAGACTGACAGCCTGCTGTTTCAGAGATTCAATCCTGAATTGGGTGAATTTTTCCAACTTTTCCAGCTGGATAGTCACGTTCGGGGCACAGTCACTTTGACTGATAGGTGTCCCAAGACAGACAGTTATAGTGTCTACTGACCCCCCCCCCTTAGTGTGTGTGCTGTTGGAGAATTTTTAAATGAATTATGTAACTACTATTATGGGTTGCTGGCCATCCCAGAAGTTTGTGCTTAGTTTTGGTGATTAAAATATTAGTGCCTTCTTAGCTGTTACTTAGAGTGCGGGAAAATATTATTTGGTCACTTGCTGAATTTGTAAGTTTGCTCATTTACTAAGAAATGAACAGTCTCTATTTTTTATGATGGTTTCATTTTAATTAAGTGAGACGGAATATTAACCAAAAGTTCAGAAAAAACACATTACATAAAAGTTATAAATAGATTTGCGTCTCATTAAGTGAAAGTGAAGTACTTGATTCCCTACAGCCCAGCCAGAATTCTGGTTCCCACTGATTGGTTGTGTGCCACGTTACAAACAATCAGTCAATTACAGATACTCCTGATCTCAATGTGTTATGTGTGTAAAGCACACCTGTCCACAGAATTAGTTTCTTCCATTCCAGTCTGGCCGCCATGGTCGGCAAGACCAAATCTTAACTTTCCCATTGAACAGCTAAATAATTCAGAGAAGGCTTGGAATAAGTCAAGTCAAGTCAAGTCAAGTCAACTTTATTTGTCAATTCTGCCACATGTACAGGACATACACAGAATAGAAATTGCGTTACTCTCAAACCCTAGTGATTAGAAAAATGCAAATAAAATAATTAAAAAGTAAAAATTTAAATAAATTTAAATAAATACAATACAATTTTACGTATAACAAAAAAAAGCTATGCAATATACAATATACAATATTCAAGTAAGAAGGCATAGTGGTGCAAAATAGGCAAATAGTGCAAATGGGGATTTAGTAGTGTACGGTAAGAGATAGTGTAACAACAAAGGCTTATGAGGTCCAATGCTTAAGCAGTCCAATGCTCCACAAAGTGACTGGAGCAGGCCAGTGAGTGAGTCAGAGAGTGTGTGTGTTTGTGTGTGTGTGACAGAGTTCAGTGAGACCGTGGTGGAGAAGAGGGGAGAGGGGGCAGAATCGGGAGGGAGTTTAGCTTCCTGACAGCCTGATGGATGAAGCTGTCCTTCAGTCTGCTGGTCCTGGCCTGGAGACTTCGCAGTCTCCTCCCTGATGGCAGCAGCTTGAAGAAGCTTTGCATTGGGTGCGTGGGATCAGCCGCTATGCAAAGGGCTTTTTTAGTGAGACGGGTGCTGTAAATGTCCTGGAGGGAGGGGAGAGAGACACCAATGATCCTCTCTGCAGCTCTCACTATGCGTTGGAGGGTTCTATGGCAGGACGCATTGCAGGCTCCAAACCACACAGTGATGCAGCTCGACAGGTGCTGCGGTCAGATGAAACTCACTCACATCAACCTAACCTGCCATGTTTGGAAGAACAGATATGTTCTTTGGGTCACACTCAACATATCTGTTCTTCCAGTCTCCAGACCTCAGTCCTGTAAACGTCTGTGGAAGGAGCTCAAGCTTCAGGTAGCTAAGCAGGTAGCTAATCTGTTAGCCAAGAAAGCTAAAAGATTTAAAGAGTTTCTGTAAAGAGACTCGCTGCGCCGTTAAATATAAACAAATGTCCAAGAAACCCATCCGCATATATACATATTCTGTACAGTGTCTGAAAATATAATGGTCTATACCAGGGGTCTGCAACCTTTAACACCCAAAGAGCCACTTGGACCCGGTTTCCACGCAAAAGAAACACTGGGAGCCGCAAATACTTTTTGACATCTAAAATGAAGATAACACTGCATATATTATTTTGTTTTGTTTTTTACCTTTATGCTTCAACTAAGGTGTGTTGCTTATGAAATCCATGAAGTGCTACAGAGAAAATTACATTTTATTTATGTAATTAACACATTTTGAACTCTTAAAGAAATATAACAAAAGGAAAGACACCCAGCTGAACTAAAATGATCCAGCAAACAAAAACTGTTGTGAGGCCCCCTTATATCGCCTTTGGGCTTTTGGAGCCTTGACCTGACTTTGAAAAAACAATTGGAAAAAAAGCACTATGCTGCTAAAAGATGAAAAATAGATATTTGCAAAATTCTGCCTAAATATGTATTTTACCAGGTTGATGTGTGTGGCGGGGCATCGTCTGCAATGCCGCTGCAGGGGAGGCGGACGCACCTGAGCGGCACCCGCAATCTCGCCTCGCCGCCTTAACGTCTGTGCTCTCGGCTGTTGTGTTGGTGTGTGTCGGGCTGTGAGCTGAAAAGCTACAGCCGGCTGTATGTGTACAGCAACCGTGTGTGAAAAGTGGTCAATAAAGAGATGCTGAAAAGCATGTTCATGGAAACATCGTCGGGTCTGCGTGGTATGTTTACAATGGGACTTCCGCTCCTGAACCTCCGCGCACAGCGTCTGAAAATCGGGGCTTTATTAAGTCACTTTCATCTTTACGCAGGACTGTAAGCTGTCATCTGTGAGGCGTGAGCGGTGTTTGTTTGAACATAGTTCACGGTGGAGAACAGCTGCTGACATAATGTGGATCCGAAGATCCATAATTGGCCTACCTGGGGTTGAAAGTCTCGATAAATGCACGGCGCTTCGGCGGGTACACCGGCTTCCGCGAGTGTGACGCTTATTTTGAGCGATGAAAAAATAATAAAATATAATTTTATTTTATATTTCAATATCACAATAATCTTCCAATTTAGAGCTACAAGTTAAAAAAATAACTAATCACAAATAAAACACACTTCAGCTAAATACTTCTAATTTATTTTCCCAGACCACACGGAGCCGCAGTACAAGGACTAAAGAGCCGCATGCGGCTCCGGAGCCGCAGGTTGCCGATCCCTGGTCTATACTTTTTGCTTAGCTCGTAAAAAACAAAAAAACTTTTCCTCAAGAACTTCTTTAATGTTGCAAATCTGTAGAAAAAGGAGATTTTTTTTGTACCAAAGGACTGGGGATATAAAAATAAATGGTCCTGGCCTGGATGTGCACTCCAGCCTTTCTTCAGTTGCCAATCCACTTCTGTAACTGATGGCTGCTGGCATGTCAGAGAAACTGACACTTTGTCTACGTGCTGACATGCACCTTTGATCTGCCAGGCTGTAGATTCCAATTTGGATGTAGTTGCCTATTTGTTTTTGCTCCCAAGCTGCTCTGTCTGACAGGGACCATCTATTTCAACAGCTTCCTACTCCCACTTGTATTTTTATTCATAACTCTTTTGTCATCTCGACTCAGTTAATTTTTTTTCTCCTTACTAATACAGTCAGTAGGCTCGTCTTTCTCCCTTCCAAATGGATCTCACGTTACATCTTTTCTTTTCCTCCATGACAGGATTCATCATTTTTCAGTTGGAAATGCAGATCTTTTGGTGATTGTTATTTTTATTATGAAATGTGGGACAGATCAGAGATGATGGCAGCCTGAGCTTGTGTGTTTTGGAGCGCTTGTCCCTGCGCGCCGTCACACCTGCATCTGTGTGTGTTTATCGAAGCTGACACGTGAGAGCTCTCTCATCTGAGAGGATTGACGGAGCCATTATGGTGGCGGCGCTGTGTGGGGTTGAAGCCCATTAGCGACGCTACACCCGCTGCAGTGTGGACGCCGGTCCCAGCAGCGTGGCCTGTCACCGCAAGACGGATTACCCCACTATGCTGCCACTCTACATCCCCTCGCCTCAGCCTCCCTTGTGTGTATTTGTTTTTGAAGACTAAGGTTGCAATTATGCACAATATCCGTCTTTGTTTTGTAGTTGAAAATCAGTTGTTTGTGAAAACACTTTTTGTCTCTCGTGGTCACAGTGCATTGTCAGATGTATTCCCATTTAAAAAGACAGAAAAATACAGGATACATCAACTTGAGACTGCTTCAGCTGTTTTTGTAGACTTTAAAAAACTGATAAAAGTCTTAAGTAGTGCTTTACTGCAGTTTTCTATGTGTGTGTCTGTTTGGAAGCAGTACTGTCACGCCTTCATCTGCCCTCCTTCCATGGGGATCCTTAAGAGATGAGATGTGAAATGTTGAAAGCAAACAGACTCTCAGGTTAAACCTCTGTGTGTGTTTACAGTGTGTGTGTGTGTGTGTGCTGAAACTTCCTTGCTGTGGAGTCCAGAAACATGCAAATCAAAGTATTTCTGCATTTCAGTCACGCATGGATGATGGTAATTCGTGCTCATTATAAAACATATTGAATATGCAGTGTACAGGACAGCTGTGTGGCTGTGTAGGGCCATTTTGCTGTAAATACTTAGAAGTCAGAACTCTACAACTCTACATTTCCAGGTTTTGCTCAAAATGTGCAGTTTAACTTAAAGAGTAAATTGTGTTGGACAATAAAAAGCACACTCACACACATTCAGAAACACAGAACTCAGGCCTGAGAAGCAATCATGTAGCAAGGGCAGAGGTTATGGGAACATCACCTTCCAGGTTCTCATTAGACACTGATATGAATGATAAGGACCAGTCACTGAACAGAGCCATTCATAGGGTTATCTGTTGTGTCCATCACATCACACAGAAAGGCATTGCATCCACATTTGGATTACAAGCATGGCATCATTCTGGATTTAAAAGCGAAACTTTTAATGTTTGTTCATGTTTAGACAAATCACATTAGTTAAAAATAACGTACAACGCATTGCTATGCCATAGAGTTTATAAAACACTGAGCATAATCTGAGTCTGAAAAATTAAGCATGAAATTTCCTAAACCTGCATTCATTTTTTATTATTTTTTTAAAATGATTTTTTTCATTAAAAATAAAATTGAAAAATAAAAAAGAAGCTTTTGTTGATTGATGTTGGCATTTTAAACAAACAAACAAAAAAAAGAGGACAATTTGCTGAACTTAGTGGGCAATACCTGTGTTTCCACAACTGAATGTTCAAACATTCAGTTTCAGTCGGTCACCGACAGCAAAAGACTTCAATGCAGTCACTGGGCAAAAATTGAAGCCAACTTTAGTGAAGAATATCTAAAAGACAAAATAATGCTTAAGTTGATTATTGTTTTTTGTGCACCTTCCCAGGACCTTGTTTCAGATAACAATAAATGAGTTGTGTTGTGAGTGAGTCTGTTTTGTATCAAGTCCTAATCCCCGTCTTATGGCTCAGTCACACTAGAGTAAAAATAGGATGGCAACATCTCTGTAACTAGGAATAATCACTGGTCGCCTGGTAATTGCATTGAAGTTTTTTGCTATCGGTGAACAATTTGCAAGTAGTTGCTGTGAGTATTTTTATTGCACGTTGCCTGGTGAAAAGCAGCCTGTCTCCAAACAACTGAAGTGTATCTTCAGAGGAGTCGTTCAAAGCCAGTGAGTTTGCAAATTCTTTGCACAATTGTGCAATAAATATGCTCATGCTGAAATCTCTGACCACGGTTTTAGTGTGACTATAACTTTATACTCGGTTTCATTTAAATAACTCCTCTGTTTTCTTGATTCAGAGTATATTCAAGGTCTTAGACTGTAACTGTTGAGCATCTTTTGTTTGTCTTTGCGTCTCAGATGAGGATGGAGCTGAGCCCAGTGCTAACTCAGTCTCAGCGTTCAACCTCCTTCGTCTGTCCCACTACACTGGAAGACAGGAGTGGCTCCAGAAGTCCCAGCAGCTACTGACGGCATTCTCTGACCGTCTGACCACTGTTCCCATAGCCTTGCCTGAAATGGTGCGAGCTCTTATGGCCCAGCACTACACACTTAAACAGGTGAGTTTGAAACTAACACACATGATCATGAAGGGGAACAAGTTCAGGCACCAGAAGGATTTATGTTATCCTGTGAGTTCACCGGTTATTAAAGTCTTTTGAGTTTTGCATGTAGGAATCAGGGCTACTGGTGGGTTTTAGTTACTATGACAACCAGATAATACTTTACAATTGGTATTGGTAGGATAGTCAAAGTAGTCTTGATTTAATATTACGCATTTAAAGTGCCACTGTTGATTGGTGTTAGCCAAAGACAGTTGTCCTAAAAGCCAGGTTGGCTTGGAGAGCAGGTGTTTGCCAGGCTGCCAGCCCAAATTGATTTTTGCATCCACCCACTAAAGGCAAAGGTTTCTGCTTGAATGATGTATTGTGCAAACACAGTTTGTCATGCAATTTGCATTTAGCGGTAAACAAAAACTGAAGAAAATGATGTGGCATAGCAGAAACAAAAGCTGAACAAGAAGCTGGTGAAACAGATTTAACTGATTCTCTTGTATACTCAGTAACCATGCAGTAAAGTGAACGTGAATCAGTATGAAACTATTCCACTACATCTCTCCACAGCACTGCAAATAAAGTTTTATTGATTGATGATGTTTGCATATTTGGGTAATAAAGTTCTCTCTTTAGTTGGTCAAACTACAGATGCCATGAAGCAACCAGAGCCTAAAGTCATGTCTGTTTGTTAACTTTTTTTATAATAACAAATATTGCAAAAAGTGAAAGACAGAGATAACGAACGTATACTATTCCTTCCGATTGCAAATCACAGCAAGCAGCCCTACTGTACTGTACTTTACTGTATTGTGTTTCAGCCATTCCTAAACTTCCACGGCACAGTTTGAAATGGGACACACAAAACTTTTAGTCACTCTGATCGTCTCACAAATGAAAAATGAAACGTTTCCTGTGCGTGTTTTGTCATTCATTTGTTTTAATCTTAGTTTTTCTTTCCAAATTAAGTTTCCTGGTTACTATGAAATGTGAGATGAGTTCAAGATCAGGAAATGGTCTGAAAACCTGAATAATAATAATAATAATAATAATAATAATAATAATAAAAAATAAGTTATTTTGAAACCCCTTAAACCCTCAGAAGTTCTTTAGAATCCCAAAACTTTTAAAATAAAAATGTGTTGATTTTGAAACCAATCCTAAAGGATTTTATCCTGTAGGGTTAAATAATAAGTGCATCTAATTTTATAAAGTTATCAAACAGGATTAAGTTGTATAAAAGTCTAAAAGGTGTGACTTTTAAAACGATGCTTTTCTGTGCACTTGAAATGTAATTTGTTTGTAAGAATCAAATAATTTTTTTAGGTATTTATTGTAAATTATGCTGCGCGGCCCACCTGGATCAGTTTGTGACCCACATTTACGTTATCACTGTTAAACATCTTTTACTGAACAAAAAAAAAAAAAAAGTTACGATTTTTGTTCCCTGAAATCAAAACGATTTTTCATTTAATGAAAAAAGATAGCAGGGAGCTTTTTAGTTCAGTCAAGTCCATTTTGTTTTTATATCACATTTGTGTCTGCTTTTAAAGTAATAAGTAACATTGTGTTCAGAAGTTGTTTTTGTATTGTAAATCAGTTTTTGATTGATCTCAGCTCCTGGCAACTAATTTCTTAGTCGACTAAATGAGGGGCTGCACAGGAGTGTGCGTGTGGTGTAGGGCTGCAACTATTCCTCAGCATAATCGACGACATCGCCTGCGCAGAAATTTATTGTCGACGCATCAGACGCTAGTACCACGTAAATGTGTTTCTGTAACTGACCGCAAAACAAGGAGGACGGAAGAAAATGGAAATGAGAGATTAAGATAAACATTAAATGTAGATTGTGCAAAGTGGAGCTTTCCTCCCACAACAGCACTACCGCAGTGCGTGATTATTTAAAGCGCCCGCACCCTGGAGCTGTGACGCCAGGTCTGAATGGGTCCGTTTTAGAAAGTTAAAGAAAAAGGCAAATTAGATCACTACATGAATAATCTTTAGTTACAGCCCTGCTGTGGTGGGTGAAACCTTTCTCCCTCCTTTGTCCGATCAGACTATCAAACCAGCTTGACTAGCAGTGACTTAAATAAAGGATCAAGCCTAGATTTACAGATTTATGGGGGTTTCTACAGCGATCTTGGGGCTGCAGCTCCATCTGGTGGCTCATGGATGCATAACCTTTACGACACAATAAATTGCTGGCATCGATTGAAATGTTAACAATTAGATTAAATGAGCAGAATGTCTGGTACCAACCAGCAGCGACAGTTAGTCATCTAGTCAAGTAGTCACGCACATCCTTAAGCTGAGGAAGTGTTCTAAATCAAATGAAGGATGAAAAATCTTTCACTTTATATATAATGAAACTGGAATGTATGAAAGTTTTGCAGTAATTAAAAAAATAAGAATTTTTTTAAACAATGTTGTATTTCTTTAGCTTCATTGGTAAACCTCGATCCCAGTAATAATCATGAGTTAGACTGTGAACAAAGTGGCTGTGTGTGTAATTTACTGACTAATGAAAGTGGAGTTAGAGCCAAGTAGCCTTCAATATCCTCACCATTCACAATATTTATGTCCTGTGCTGTTTCTCCTCCCGCTGCTACTTTTTCATTATTAACTTGGAAGCTCAGCGCCCATCATATAAACCCTGTTTGGATAAACATTTGTTTACAAGAGTCCTCCTTAAGCAAGCAGCTAATTTGTTGATACATATTTTTCACCCCATTTCATGGCCCGTAGGTCATCTGAGGACAGCACCTCTCTAAGCTCCCTGCACATCTAATCCCTGGACACACAGACTCTTAATCATTTTCCCCTGTTTTTAAACAGGACTTGTGCATTTAAGGGATTATTTCAGCTGTTCAGTTATGTAACTGCTTTGAAATATTAACACCCTCAGTTTAGCCTGAAACCACCAAAACTAGCAGGCACAGCAGGAGTTAGCCCAAAGTTTCTGTAACACTCAAAGAAAATTTTAAGTTTGAAAGCGTGTGAGAGAAGGGAATAACAGGAGCCTAAAACAGGATTAGTTAGGGGTTTGTCTGTCATAGATGACAGGGTGACAGGTCAGGGTAACAGCGCGAGGGTAACAAACTGAGAAGTAAAGCAGGGGAAGGCAATCCCAGAGAAAACACCTGCCTCCCTTGTTAGTGCTACAAATACAGTACTGACCTATATCACTTCCTCTCCATCTCCTCGTCCCACGTGTCACCTTTCCCCCCCATTGCTTTGGTCTTATTATACTTCTTTCCTCTTTCTTCCTTCTTCTTTCATCCACATAATCTTTTTTTCCTCACCCTCCCTCTTCTATTTTTTTTTATTTATCTTTTTTAGATTGTGATCTGTGGCCAGAGGGATGCTCCAGATACCACAAGTCTCCTAGCAGCAGTCAAGTCCCTCTTCCTCCCGTATAAGGTAAGCTTTCAACATCATGTTTGATTGAAAGTGATGCATCATTTCGACAAACTGAGAAAAATATATCACCAATCGCTAAAGCAAAGATCAGCTTTCAGCTTTGTAGACGCATGCTGATTTACTCCAGCGTCAGTGTCTTTAAGGAGGCAGCAGATTTGCACTAACCTTCTAAACGTGCACACACACTGACACACAGAAGCAGAGTGAGCCCAACGTAGAACAGCGCCTGTGGCGTTGGCTGATTTAAGTGTGGTTTTTTAAAGGTCAGCCTGAGCTTCTCTCTTTTCCACTCCTCAGTGTAATAACTTCCCAGCTATCTCTTTGGGGGCATTAGTTGACCTTAAAGCCCGTTGCTGACATTGAAAGGCCCAGTAGGTCTAAATCTTAACTCTGCAGTCGGTGAAGGCCTTACTTGTCTTCCTGCTAGCCCTGATGGAGGCTGGTAGTTAAGAACTGGACAGCTGTCAGTCTGAGTCAGTCTTAAATTCACTGTGGCTAGCCAACATTTTTCAGTGCTTTCAGACAAAAAAGGTTTCTCTGTGTTTCACACTAAATATAATAAATGTTAAAAAAAACAACAACAGCATAAATTGTATATAATGGCAGGTTACCCGTGGTGAAAATCCAGTGTGGGAGTGCCTTTAACCTGCTTTCTTTGTAAACTGAACATGTTAGAGTAAAACCTAAAAGATTGTCAAACAAGCACCAGAGGTTTCCAATTTGTGAGCGTTAAAAAAATGTCTTTTTTAGAAAATTTTGACACAAAAGGAAACAAAGCTAGAAGATGAGCCAGTAACAGAATGTAGATAAAAGAGACCTTTTACTTACTGTAACTTGTTTATCAAAAAAATACATAAAAAATCTCAGGTGAAAATACTAGTTTCTAGTATTCTGTGTCATTCTGTGGGGGGGGGGTGTAATGAAATTGAAAATTTCATGTGACTATTTGCCTTTACGTCTGATGTGGTCAGATCTGAGTTGACTTAAAAAGGCCATGCTTTCACACATGCCTGTGATTTGGTGCCAGCCTCTATCTCAGAACATCTTGACAGCATGGAAGAAAAATTTCTGCGTGGCTTTGACTTTGAGAGGGTGAGGTCGGAGACAGTCACTGTCTGTTATGGATGTTAAGGTCCAGAGTGCATCCACAGGAAAGCTCCTTGGTGTTGTAGCTTTCTGCTGCTTTTGTCACTTTGTGGGTTGAATCAGCGGTCTCTAACCTTTTTTGCACCACGGACCGGTTTATGCCCGACAATATTTTCATGGACCGGCCTTTAAGGTGTCGCGGATAAATACAACAAAATAAAACCAGTACCGGTACCGAAAAAAAGAAGATTTATTCATAACACACGTGAAAAGACCAAGGAAAACCGAGTTAACGATAAAAACGATAAAATAACGCTGAAAACCGATAAAAACCCTGAAAACCACACATTTCACACCTGAGCCTCAACTCTCGTGGCCTGGGACCAAACGACTCACGGACCGGTACCGGTCCGAGGCCCGGGGGTGGGGGACCGCTGGGTTAAATTGTAAAAAGAATCTTTACAAGCTTGTTGAGTAAGTGAAACTCAACAAAGAAAGGGCTCCAGCACAGATTCACAGCTCTCACTATAACACTTCTCTTTAAATTCACTTATTTGCCCAGCTTGCAACCAGAATTAGACTACTAAATTAAAGCAGTGATTGTCCACTCCATCTCTCGCCCTGTCTTTTCTCACACACACACACACACACACACACACACACTCCACACTGCCCTACTGAAATATAGATGAGTTGTGCAGTATCAGGCAGTGGCTGCAGTAACATCAAGCCATTCCAGATCCCCGCAGAGAGACACAGATCAGGACCGAGCTGGATGGAGCCATTATCAGGATGGATGTATTATTAAGGCTGATGTACACTGTGTACTGTCACATGCTCAGCCATGTTATATTCAGGGTAATGACAGTGATTTCTCTGATGGGGTACTGTCTCAGTCAGGAGAAATGGTCACATCAATAATAAAGACAGGTTTATTTTCAAGTTAGGTTCATTTAAATGAGAAAGTTGGTCATGAAAAATTTAGTTTTTATTGCTCATTGATTTTACGCTGCAGCCCCTCAGAATGGTAACCACGTCATGTCAGTGCAGCTGTGATCGGCCCATTCGGTGGTGTCATTTCCTCCTGTGCAATTCCAGCTTCTCTTTCTGTCACCATTTTTTACCCCTTAGCCACGTAAGGCTGATGGGGTATCATGGTCACCCCACCGGGTGGGTGGATAAATGCTGGCAGCAGCAGTGACTATGTAGGCTAAATTGTAGCCTCGTATTGTAATCGCGCATGAGGAGGCCATCTCACAGACGAGCCCTTGTGTAGTGACGTATGAGAAATTTGTCCCTGTTTGTTTGTTTTTCTTGTGTAAAATGACTCAGCTGTCACTCCTGTGCTCTTCAGCACACTTCAAGTTTTTCATTGACAAAAATGCCCGGTGGGGAAAAAGTTAAGGAGATGAGATAATCGAGAAGCTCCGCAAATGCACTGTCAAATTACACTGTGATTCAAAAATCAATCCAACACTCGGAAATGTCCTCCTCTTGTTTTCTTTCATTTCATGATGACTATGATGGATCAGTGTAGCTGCTACATACACACACAAATAAACTTCAGCGTGCACAGAAAACACACAGACTTTATACAGAGAGGTGAACCAGGAGCCTTCTTGTTGTGAGGCAGTAAGTGATCAGCACTACACCACTTAGAGTAAAAGAATAAAATGTTCTTTGGACTGAAAACAGTAATATGGTTAAAAAGAATACAGAAAAGAAGTAGAAACATTATAGTCGAGGAAATTTTATGTGTTTATTTTTTATCTCGAAGACATGGAATAGAAAAAAAGAGGCTTCACTGGTATCTTGTTAGATACTGAATGTAAAGATGGAACAGTTTACAGTATAACTGTGCATTTGTGCTTTTAGAAGCAAAGAAACAAAGACTCCTGGAGTCTGTTTGAGTGACACGTCAGATACAGATTTTGTTCTAATGAGCCTTCAGAGTGAGATGAAGGGGGAGGCTGAGAGGGAGTAAATGAGGCAGAGGACAGAGTGTGTGTGCACATAGTATCTGTGTGTGTCCAGATATAGTGGCAAGAGCCAACTTTAGTGGCAGTAGAAGCTGTCTCAGCCAGGATGAGATTTGATGGTCCTGCACAACAATAAACATGCACATAAACCTATTTTTGGAGATGAGACATCACACTTTGAGAGGAATGGCATCACTGCCTACAGCAGATGTAAAATACACTCACGGACTTTCTGATACAGTTTGTTCACAAGCAACACTTGGAGCACATAAACACATTCTGGGAGATACACAGTTTCACATGCAAATATAAGATAAATAAGTGAGGACAAAAGTTCACATGTACGTGATGTGATTACAAACTAGAGGAAGGGAAAAGGAAGAAATTAAGAAAAAATAAAACTGTGCTCAAGCAGTTCGCCTGTTAATTGATTATCAAGAAATTTAATCAGCAATTTAATCAGCAGCATAAACAGAGAAGCCCACACCTCTCCCTCTCCCCAGCCACCTCCTCCAGCTTGTCCGGGGTAACACCAAGGCGTTCCCAGGCCAACCGAGAGAGAGATATAATCTCTCCAGCTTGTCCTGGGTCTGCCCTGGGGCTTCCTCCTGGCTGGGACATGCCCAGAACACCTCACCCAGGAGGCGCCCAGGAGGCCGCCTTATGAGATGACTGAACCACCTCAACTGGCTCCTTCCAATGTGGAGGAGCAGCGGCTCTACTCTGAGTCCCTCCTGGATGGCTGAACTTCTCACCCTATCTCTAAGGCAGAGGCCAGCCACCCTTCGGAGGAAGCTCATTTCCGCCGCTTGTATCCGCGATCTTGTTCATTTGGTCACTACCCACAGGTTGTGACCATAGTTGAGGGTAGGGGTGTAGAACTACTGGTAAATTGAGGGCTTCGCTTTATACTCAGCTCTCTCTTCAACATGATGGACCATCAATCTCCCGCTCCCTTCTCCCGTCACTCGTGAACAAGACCCCGAGATACTTAAACTCCTCCACTTGGGGCAGGAACTCGTCCCTGACCCGGACTGGACACTCCACCCATTTTCCGGCTGAGGACCATGCCCCCAGATTTGGAGGTGCTGATTCTCATTCCCACCACTTCACTCTCGGCTGCAAACTGTTCCAGTTTAATGGTTCAGTGTTTAGAATAATGCTTATTTTATAGTGAACCTTTGTGAAGCCCTTCACTGCTGTTAGAAACCAGCTTTTTTTAGCGCCTTTCCACTTACTTTTAACATAGCTTTCCTTCTGATTGGTTACATTTTTTAAACAGAGGGATTGAGCAGCAGATGGGTGTGGATTTAGTGCTGACGTACTAAATAACTCTGAACGTAAAGCCTTAGTTTTGGCTTTACAGGGGTTACTTTATCATATGCTTAAATATGGCTTGAAACTTTAGCCATGTCTAATTTGAGCATCCAATTTAACAATCCAATCCAATTTTATTTCTTTTTAAAAGTTGACAGAAGTAGTGTTGTGTCGGTCACGAACGAAATGGCTCTTAGTAATAAAAGCATGTATAACTTTCCAAAAGTTAATAATAAATAAGAAGTGCTTGACCTTAGAAGCCTTAGTTGGTAAAAACCTAATTGAACAAATGAATTAAGAATTGTTTGTTCAGTCTTTAAGTTACAGCCCATTTTCACACCAAGCTTATTTATAATGGAAACTAAAAACGCTACGTCCAGATCAACAGAATCAACCTTTGGAGACATTGGACACAGGTCCAGTTTTGGATCATCGCTGGAACTAATTGGTTTTTATTATTGTAATTCATACTTCTCATTAAAGTAAAAAAAAAAAAATTAAGGTCATTCAGACTTTAATGTCACTTGACAAAATATGTAATACTTTTAGGAGCAGGTAGATTTGGAAATCATCAGCACAGAATTGATACCTGGCAAAGTAATAGAATAGAACCCTGTGAAACTGGTTAGATCTAAAGCACTAAAATAATGCTGTCCACAGAGTCATTAGCTAATAAAAGATCATTTAAAAACTCTTAAGAGAAATGATTCTGTTCTGTGAAATGTTTTAAAACCTATGAAATAATAAAAACCTCGACACTTTCTTGGTACACATTCTTTGATCTGTTCCTTTAAAGTAATTCATTTCTGGTAGCAAGAACAAGGAAAAGTAGAAAACATGATCTAAAACAGATAATGTACAAGATGACACGTAAAAACACCAAATGAACTGGAAGGGAATGGGTATAATGCAAGTAAGGGGTAAAGTGCATGATGGAGTCAGCTGGGTGGGTTATATAAGCATCAGGAGTGGGAAGAGATTGAGGGTTGGTAAATGAGATAAAGGGAAGAAGTCGAAGGAAGAGTAAGAGGACTGTGCTCCACGTTACATTAGGTAGCAGAGAACATGTCTAATTTAAATCCAATTACTCCTTGCCTGTTTTCCTGGTTTTAGACCGCCACAAACTAATTGTGGTGAATGAGGTGCTCAGAACTCAACTCATGCTAATCTAGAGCATGCACGCACACACACACGCACATTTTTATTTCTTCACACTTCATTTAAAATACTTACTATTTTAATTCACCGCAAGAGTCTGCACTTCTCAATTCACTCCAGCACTCGGAGCTGCTTCTTCACTTTTTGCTTGTTGGAATCAATTATAGGCCTCCGTTAAACCGAAACATCGCTCTTGATTGTAATTGCTGCAATAAATTGTGGTTAATTTTTCTATTACACAGAAACATAGCTTGATTAGAGTCGGGTTAGGGTTTGTTGATTGTGTAAGTACAGGAATTGTAGTATGGGGTTTGCAATACAAATAGAGATGCAGTCTTTTTTAGCAATTGGGCCTAAGGATAGGGATAGACACTACAGTGTTACAGTGGTGTTTTGTGACATGAATCTTAGTCTTACATTGGTAGGACTAGAAACAGTTTTTCTAGTGTGCCTCCTCTACTTAGGACATGAGGTCTATCTTGTGGAAAATATGTTAACAGTGTGAAAAACACAGGTATAAATGATAAATTGATGGTGGCTAAATTTTCTTCTTCAAAGCCACGTTGGCACTGAAAACACCAACGTGTGGAATTTCTTTGCTCTAAAAGTGTGCAGTCAGAATGTGTTCTCAAAATAAGGCTAATATTCTAACAACACTTGCAAAGTTGTTGTATCATCTTCATGTTAGTGACCTCTGTGAGTCACTGATTCGAAAGCATTACATCCATATTTGCACTCCAATAATGTTCAACCTGTACTGAGTAATTCGCTTCCTCTTTCTTTTACCATGTCTGCATTTGGGCACATTTGTGAGTCAGAATGGTTTAGCGTCTTTTGCAAATCTCCACATAGTAATGCTTACCGAGACTTTTTGTGGTTTATAACAAAGAGATGACATTATCAAAATGATAACATGTTTTACCCAAGAGGCAACGTGTGTGCAAGTGCCAAAAACTGCCACTTGAGCACCTTCAGGATTAAAAAAACATGTTTCAACCTGGTACCAAAAGGTTGTTTTTGTTGATAGTTTCTCCCTTCATAACAACTCTATGACTACTGAGTTATTTATTTATTTGTTGAATTCATTTTTTAAACAAATCCACCTGGGTGCTGGAGTTAGACACATAGCTGTGTTTATGGCAGATGTCCTAACAGAGGCAGCTGAAACTAGAAGGTCTTCGCTAGGGTCCATTCACTGCTTTGAGTCATTAAACTAAATTTCTTCACTGTGTTTGTGGCTGATTAAACAGGAGTTAACGTTTATTAGGGCTGATGCAGAGATGAGAATTGTCAAAACAAAGTCCAAAAACACCCACGAGATCGTACAGTTCAAACATACTTGGGGAATTTAACAGACCCAGGGACAAAGGAGAAAAGAGGACTATTTATACACTTGGGGCACACTAGACATAGGTGTAGAGTAGATGATCAAGGCAATGAGACAGGATGGGGGTTCAAGGTCAAAAAGCCATTATCAACCTGATGAATGTCTCTCTTTTAAATTTTAAGGTTTTATTGCTATAGAGAAAAATGTTTGGTAAGTAAGGTAAGTAAATGCAATTTAGTTCTCTAGGAACATTACTTTTGAAAGAGGGTTGGAATTGTTGAAAGAAAGCTTCATTTTGAACTGTGTGCTGGTTAATCTTGGTGGTTAAAAAAGAAAAATCAAGATTTCTCCATTGGTCTGTCTGATCAGCATTTTTAGAATACATTTCTAGAAAATGGAATACATTCAACACTAAACATGAAGATTTACATTCATCAAGCTGTGATCTCAAGGCTGCTTAGTAATGTAAGCAACAAAGCATGTTGGCAGTGGCATTGATAGTGGTTCAAATTATGAATTTCTGTCAGCCCAAGATTTACACATGATCTTTTATGAGTTGAATAATGCTTTACAAGAACTGTAATTCCCATTGTGAGTTCCCACTGAGCCCGACTGTGTCTTGTCAGCTCTGCTTATTCATCAGCCTTCCCCCCAGAAAACTAGCCAAGTAACTTTGTGTAACTCTATTATAAGCAAACTGTCACAGAGAGCAATAGAGTTGCTGTTCCTCTCTCGAGTGTATTTAAGTAAAAACTTCAGCAATATGTGTCCCATAATCTGGAAAGTGTTTGTGGCACGTCTTATGGAGGACTGTAAAATGTGAGCGTTAGAAAATATGCTTAGGACAGAGAGATTTTTTATGGTTTAAGAAATACCATGTAAGAATTATTAAATGGAATTAAATGTAGATGGATATATTTCGCATTCCCTGTGCCTTTCGAAAGACGAGAGTGAGGCAGAGAGAATAGGACAAATCGTAGAGTAGAAGGATGGACCGTGGCCTATTAAGAGGAGAGTCCTTTTGAAAATGTCTGCGAACAACTGGGAATCCCTAACAAGACCTTAGAGACATGGGGGAACAGTTAGCAGGGTGATATGGAGTGTGAGTAGAGAAAGGGAAAGGAGGGGATGGGTGGAGATAAGAGACAGTATCTACTAGCCAACTTGCAATGGTAACACGACTGTAAAAAAGAGGATTAGAGTTAGGCATGCCCAGGGTCCTCAGTGATCTTTAAGCTCCGTTGTTTCACTCTGTGTCCTGTTGTGTCTCTTTGTTTCGCTGAGCCTCGGTCACTCATGAAAGCTCCTTAAAAGATTGCATATGTCCGCTAAGAATTGTTTCTTCTGTTCTGTTAAACAGACTCATACTTGTAGCAACTTTCTGCTCACTTTGACCACTCAAAGTGCTTTCTACCACAAGCCACTTAAAAACACACAATTTCAGTGCTTTTATTTATTCCTAAGCACTTTTTAGCCAACATTTATAGTCTAATGGATGCGTCAGAGGCAACTTGGGCATCTTCAGCGTCTTCGACATGTAAAGCCAGGAATCAATCCACCTCCTGATTGTTCGGCAACTCTCTCTACCACCTGAGCCGCCAATACCTTGATGACCTGTTAAGCCCAGTAACCATCCAGAGTAGAAAACAGTCTGACTGACAGGTCTGGGAAAGGCCCCAGATGGCCCCAGATGGTTCATGTAGAGGAAAAGTGCATTTCATGCTTACTTTAATGCATTCAGGTAGCCACTTATCCTCTTTTTCCTGCTTTGTCTCTGCTATTTTGCAAATGAACATCCTTTAGATATTCAGTTTCACATTACATTCACCTCCTTCCATTCTTCTAATATTTGTTAATCTAAAGCATTACACATTCATCCATTAAGTGAATGTTACTTTTTTTTTCTTTTCATCTTCATAAAGCAACGGTGAAGCTGCATGTACACTCATGATTCAGCAGAGTTGACAGCTTTAGTGGCATGTGTGCGATATAATCCTCTGCCCGTGGTATCTTGAGTGCTGTAGCCATGCTTGATGCTTCGTGCTTGTCCATATCTCAGCTCAGTAAATATCCTTATGCTGTGTGTGGATACACATTTACACATACATAAATACAGGCATTTTGCAACTGTATATCCCTTTGGGTCATTCTTTCCCTCTCTATAAGCTGTGAAATTCTTTCTCATGTAATCACAGGTGTAGCAAGATGAAAAAAAAATTTTGTTTGATCGTTCTTATGCTTGTAAAAAGATTTTTCCCACAGTTGTGGACAGAAGTTTGCATATATATATTTAATACTTTCTTTGAACTTTTTTTTTCTTTCCAAAGAATTACCTTTAAAAAAAACAAGTATTGTGTTCACAAGTTTGAATTTATTAAGAATTTCCTCTAATGCACACAAGGTCAAAACTATACTTACATGTTCAAATATATACATGCAATTTCACTCATATTTGGTTAAATCTCCCTTAGCAAGTTTTACTTTGACACTTGATACCCATCAGTGTATCTTTCCTGTATTTAAATAAAACTCAAGATTTGCTTTTGTCTTGGAAAACTCGCAGCATAAATTTAACTTCTGAGATTTTTTTTGAGTAAATGATTCCTCTACACAGCATGCTACGACAAAATGTAATAATTTTAGTTAAAGTTTCCAAACCTGGAACTAGGTAGACTGCAATACAGTTGCAGACTAAAGCTGACAAACACATCTTGTTTGGTGTTACTTACACTCTCCTTTTGTAGTCTAGGTTAGTTTAAATCAATCAAAAATAATGTTTTGAAATGTTGTGCTGAAAATGCTACAACTTTGTGTGTCCCATGCCTCCATATTGGTGACCCTACCTTGAACACGCATCGAACCATGGAGTTCGCCCTGGACGGCCAGCTACTGCCGGCCCTCTAGCTCCTGCTGTGGCTATGTTTGCTGTGGCTACGTTTGCCGTGGCGCTCCAGTTGCTGGACTTCTGGCTCCACGACCCCTCGTCATGGTTTGTCCGCGTGGAGGCTCAGTTTGCTCTCCCCGGCATCTCGGCTGACGACACGAAATTTCATCATGTGGTGGCATCGTTCAACCTGCTAGCCACCCGCCGTGCGATGGCCCTCCTCCGGGACCCGCCCGTGCAAGGGAAATATGTCGCCCTTAAGGACCTACTCCCGCGGCGATACACCCTCTCCGGTGCGGAGCAAGCCAAGAAACTTCTTTCCCTCTCCAGGCTGGGCAGAGGCACGGCTCTTGAACTCACGGAAAACATGTTGTCCTTGCTCGGTTCGGACGACGGAGGATTCCTTTTCGTCCATCTCTTTACCAGACAACTGCCTGTCACTGTGAGAACTGGCCTCGCCAGCTCCCCGTTTCTAGCGGCGCAGGAGTACCGCTCCCTGGCTGAAGAGGCAGATCGCATCCTGCTGGTTTCCCACACATTTGGAGTGCATGCCTCGGCCGTGGATCTGCCGGCGACACCCCCAACAGCCTTCTCCAGAGCGGACAAGCTGGCACTAACGGCAGGAACCGCTACACACCGCGGGAAAGATTTTTGTTTCTACCATCAGCGTTTTGGCGCCAGAGCGCGTTGCTGCCTGCCGCAGTCGCTGACGATATGGAAAGGCTGCTCTTCATTGAAGACTCACGCTCCGGGCGCTGTTTTCTGCTGGACTCTGGCTCCCAGAAGAGCCTCATCACGCCCACCGCCGCGGACCGCTTAGCAGCAGGCCACGGACTGCAGCTGATTGCGGCTAACGGTTCTCCTATTGCAACTTATAAAGAAAGACGAGCCTCATGCTGGAAGACACGCCGGTGTGGGATGGCGGTCCGCGTTTGCTTTGCGACGTGTCTATGGGTCGCCCGTGCCCCGTCGTTCCCCTTTCGTGGCACCGTCGTGTTTTCGACTCCATCCATGCTCTCTCTCACCCGGGCTTACAGGCTTCGGTCAAGCTGGTAAGCGACAAGTTTGTTTGGCCGGGCCTGCGGAAAGCGGTAAAGAATTGGGCTGCTGCGTGTGTTCTGTGCTAACGCTCGAAGGTCCACAGGCACACTCAGGTGCCCCTCGGACCATGTGCACGACAATTTGGTCGGACCACTCCCACAGTCACAGGGTTTCACACACCTTTTGACTGTGGTGGATCGCACCACCAGGTGGCCAGGGGTGGTTCCCCTGGCTTTCACGACAGCAGAGGTGGTGGCCAGGGGGTTTCTTTTGGATTTTGGGGGCCGGCAGGAGGTAGTTTCAGTGGACCAACTTAAGCCTGCACACATTCTGCAGGATGCGCCTGTGGTGCCAGCCCTCCGCCGCAGCCGCCCACCTGCTGCCGGAACGTTGGACTCTGACCCTCCCTCTGTGATCCCACCGTGCCCGTCGGCGCTTGTCCGGCAAGCGGAGGGTTCGGCCTGTCCTTCCCGGCCTGGTGAGCCCACAGCCAGTTCTCGGACTCCGCGTTTCAGTCGTTCTGGACATTTGATTAAGCCCCGGGTCCTGGACTAGTGGACTGTTTGTTTGGGTGTTCGGGGGGCTGGGCATGTGTGGCAACCCACTAGAGGGCTCTACTCACACCCAAGCTTGGCGGTGGTGGATTTAAGTAATAATACATTTTTACATTTTTTAAAAAAACTCAAAAGCCAGTTTAAAAAACTTAATATCACATTTTTACAGTGTATTTCTATTGTGATATCATTTTTATTTTAATTATTTAAAAAATACATCATCTGTGGTAGCATGTATAGATATGAAAAAGTAGCATTTCAGCACAACATTTCCAAACATGAAAACTCAATCTTTCATGTAAACTTTTGAAAGGAACAGTAGAAAACTGCTTTAACGAAAGTTTGTGTGCCCATAAATAGTTGGAAGTACTCTAAGCTGAGCCAACATCTCCCTGGCAGTCAAAGGAAGGAAAGCAGTTCTGAGCATTTTGTTCATTGACAGTGCCAAGAATCAATTTGCATTTAGTGGAGAACTGTGTTGAAGAAAATCCTGCATCAACATTACTCCGAACTGCATGCAAATTCTCTACAAGCAGTTCAGTCTTAGTCTGTCTCTTTCAGATAATTTATTTTCAAAGCAACAATTTGGATTTTGTTCCTGTTGGCTGCCTGTGTCTCCTTCCTGTACTGGTGTACTTCTTCATCTGCCTCAGCCAGTATCATGTAATTTTCACTTGGATCTCTTATCTGAAACTGATGAATGGTATCTAGTATCTGGACCTTGTAACATTCTATCGAGGAGGCAAGGCAAGTTTATTTCTTTAGCACATTTTAACAGCAAGGCTATTCAAAGTGCTTTACATAAAATTTCAAAAGACATCAAAGGTAATTTACAAAAGCAGCGTAAGAGGATATAAAAGAGCATTTAGACCAGGGATGTCAAACTCATTTTCCATTGAAGGCCACTTTGATCGCCGAGTGAAACATACATTGTGTAAAGACATTTAAGTACACATTTAACTACACATTTAATTCCTGAGACATCTTACTATAAAATAAAGAAGTTCAATTTCAGTTTTTCTACACGATAAATATCTAAAAATACAGAAAAGATTCTGGCAGCTCACTGCCCAGACTGTCCCATATTTATAGAACTTACAGCTTATTGATTGATGAAAGTTTTCTTGTTTTAATTGAAACTTCTATGGTAGAAAGTAAAAAAACAGGAACTTTTCTGTCATTTAATTGTTTATCTGTTACTTAACTACTTTGGTGTAGTAAGAATGGCTATAGAGAAGATTTTTATCAGTTGTATAACTTCTAAAACTTTCTGCCCTCTTCATATTTTCCTTGCTTGCTGTCCTTGTCCTTGCTGGGCTGATTGTGGACCCTGGGCCTTATGTTTGACACACTTGATTAGACATTAAAATAGCTATATAAAATTAAAACAGTCATTTTTTGTGAAGTTGCAAGAAGAATGAAGTAGTTATTAGTACTAAAGTTAGAAATTAGTAGTTATTTTCTTTAACCCTCTAGGGTCGACGGATGCACGAGTGCGTCAAAATCACATGACCAATTTAAGACAACAAGATGCAACGATGCACAGCCTCCATTTCAACTTGTCAAAAGTGTGGACTGCAAACTATATACCAGTTTTTGAATTGTGTTGATAGGCCATGTAAAACGAGAGTTATGATAAAAGAAAAATACACGCTATGTTTGTGTCTGAATAAAATGGTATAAACAGTGTTTTCTAAGGACAGCGCTAGCAACCACTCTCCCCTTTGGAGCAAAAATTTTTTTTTTAAAGAAAAACACCCCTTTCCTATTGGTGTTAAAGTGTACCATGTCAACGAATCACAAAATTATATGTGGCATTTGGTTGTTTAGGAAGAGGGGGTAAGTTTTAGGAATGACACCAGATATGAGGTATGAGGGCTGTGCTGAAGAGAATGATACCAAACAAAGCAAGATGAACAGTTTTTAAAGGTGAAATATAGAAGTAAAATCAAAAGTACGGTAGTCAAAAACGGCCAATTATACCCTGGACCCCAGAGGGTTAATAACGCTTGAATAATTCAGTTCTGCTCACATTTTTTACAGCAGTATGAAGCTAAAATCTCAGTATACAAAGATATCCTGTAAACAGAATGGTGTTGTTGGAAAGGCTAAGAAAAATAATTGAAAACTCACTTTGTTCATTTTGTGCTGAAATTAAAAGACATACAAATATGTTCTAGCTGATCAATCTTTCACACACAGAGCTAGTATCCATACACGTGCTGAAATTCACACAATTTCCCATAGTGAATTAGAAAGAAGCAAAATTTTAGACCTTATTTCCAATTCTGGCCCACTGTACGACTGAGAGCTAATGAAACACCTCAGATGGAGTCCAGCAGTCTTTCATCTCACACATCCAGTTAGTGGCTAGTGGTTCTCAGGGGCACAGATGTACTGTTCATCTGCCTTCCAGTGACCCTGAGTGTAAAGCCACCTGAAACAAGAGCCAAGCTCTCTGTCAAGGATTAAATTAGTTACATCTGACAAGAATCTAGATTTCTTTTGGTTCAAAAAAAAGTTCATCTCTATTATTTTTTCTGCTTTTGCAAAAGCAAAACAGAATGTAAATCTTTTCTTATGAGTCGATATTGAGTATTGACAAAGGCCGATTATGATAATATAATATTTTTATTATAATTATTATTATATAATAATAATTTGCAGACATCTGTAGTATTCTGATTGATAATAATAATAATAATGGATTGGATTTATATAGCGCTTTTCAAGGCACCCAAAGCGCTTTACAATACCACTATTCAACAACCACATATTGTTGATGTAAGTTGATACAGATTTGAGCAGGTAAAATTCACCACAATATGCTTTGTTTAATCTATAAATATAATAATTTACAGTATATTAGAATAACCTTCAGTACACTTTTGATCAGGATATGTTTTTCAGTGCACACATAAACAAATATGTTGGACTGATTATCTCTATGCTGGACTATTGATGTTTGTTATTATCAGGTTTTATCGATCTTATAATTCCCTAAAAAGCCCCCAGCTTTGAGAGGATGAGAGTTCATTTTGCTTGTTTCTGTTTTCTCCCATATTAGTTTCTTGTCATTGGCTCCCAGTTAAATCCAGAATTGAATTCAAAATCCTTCTCGTCACATACAACATCTTGAATAATCAGGTCCTGTCATACATGCACATGATCCTAACAGAGCACTCTGGTTCCCAGAGTTTCTAAAAGTAGAGCCTTCAGCTGTCAGCTCCTCTCCCATGGAACCAGCTCCCAGTGTGACACCCTCTCTATTTTCAAGATTAGGTTTTTTTGATAGAGCTTGTAGTTGGGGCTAGATCAGATGTCCCTGAACCATCTTCTAGCTATGCTGCTTCAGGCTCAGAATGCTGAAGGACTTAATAGGATACACTGTGCACTTCTTCTCCGCTCACCTTTTTTACTCTTCACATATTTTTACGCCACTGCAGCATTAATTGTAGTCTCCTCTCTCCCTCACCCTGCTTTGTCCCGTCTCCCTATGTTGTGGTTTCATTTGTCTTCTCTTTTTCGTATCGTTTTCCTCTTACCCCCCCAAATGAATTATTATAAAGGTAAAACAGTGAAAGTTTGTCATGTCTGCTTTTCCTTCAGTGGACTTGTAGCCTCTCTCATTCACCACCACCCACATTGCTCCACCTCAGTCTGCAGCCCTCCTCGGCTCTGCTCCTCAGGCCTGAAATCAGTTCAGCTGATCTGCTGTGTATTTCACTTTTTTTTGCTCTGATTACTACTTTGGACTCTCTGCTCTGACAGTAGAAATCTGCCCAATTCTCTACACTTCCAGCCCCGGGTCAGCACCGTAGTAACCATTCATCTTTTATCTAACTACAGTGCCCTGTGTATTCATCTATCAATCACATCTAGCTGTTTCTTGCTCATGTGTCAACAATGCAGGTGTGCTGTAAATGTAAAGTGCAGCATTTTTACAGTGATTTCTGTTGGGGGTCAAATTCTCTTGGCGGCTTTAAGTAGAGGTGTTTGTAATAATTTGTCATTTTAGCCAGCACTAAAACACTGGATAAGTAATGAAGTATGAGATGATGAGTTTTATACACAGCTACATAAATGACCCTCTTGGTGGTTCTAATATTAACCAAACTAAAGCTAACCGTTGCCGTTTCAAACGTGTAGCACCAGGATGATTCTCCACCCGTGTTGTGGAGCCGTGCTTAACATTCTTCTTTAAATGTGAAGTAGGACACTTATGCATTTTGTGATGTCTTTGATATAATGTTCCCCGTTACATTAGTAAGGGAGGACCTTTGATTGGGCCTTTCCATACAACCAGATCTGCTCCACTGTGCCTCCAGAAAGATCACCCAATCGCTGAAATGTTACTGGAGTAATGAACGACATTCTTCCAAAAAGGTAAAGGTGATTCCTCAGAACATCTTTGTATGGATTTACAGTCATCCTTCCTTCTAAGGAGACAGACCCCCACCCCAGCATAACAGAGCCAGCAGATCCTCTCCATACAGGGGTCAAGGGTTCAAGTCTTTTTCCTTCATTAGTCACCCGCCTGTATATCTGGGATATTTCAGACTACTGGCCTCGTCCTTGTATCACTCATATGTCAGATTTTATCGCTTTAGCATTTCTAACTTGGCGTGACTTTTACGACATTAAAAAATGAGAATCTTCTTTCATCTTAAACACAACAGAAGCTGATGAAGTGTGCCGTAGGTGTCAGGGCCTGATTGAAGAGAGAGGCTGTTAATTCTGCTCAGATCCCAAGGCATTCTCACATCTTGCTGCAGACACAGTTAGATTTAGTGAAGAGGGTCCTGTAGAGACTGTCAGCAGCTGAAAACTGATGCCCAGCTTGACAAAAGACAGAACACACTGCCAGAACAGGCTCGCCCACTCATTCTAACTCGGGTCAGACGGCAAGTGTGTGTGTGTGTGTGTGTGTGTGTGTGTGTGCGTGTGTGTGTGCGTGCGCGTGCGTGCGCGTGCGTGCGCGCAGGCTTATTTTGTAGTTTTTTTCCTTATGTCTGTATTCGTAGCTCTTGTGTCAAGTAATGTGCATAATTTTGGACATTAGCTTGATTCCACATTTTCGTGTCAGTCTTTTTAATTCTCTGGATTTAAAAAAAACAAACTGGGAGAACATCAATGATATTGTCACATTTCAGTAACCTGCTGTGAAACTCCTGATATTCATGCACATGATAAGCTGATTTACACCCCCACCACTGCCACCCACCTAAACATTTCTGCACATTTAACACACCCTTCCTTTGACAGCAGTGGTCTTTGTGAGCAGGACAGTGGGAACTCCACACTGTAAAAACTGTTAAGCGTTAGCTTGAAGAAGACGAAACACCTCAAATATGAGGCGGTCCAAAATTTTAATCCATAGGAAAGCCTCAGATCCTCGTCAGAGCCCTTGTGTGTCATAACTGTTTTTGGAAGGATAAGGAAAGCTTCCAGATTCTTGCTTTTAATGTGGTGTAGGTGATCATATTTGGAGTCTGAGTTTAAACTGAATATTAAGCCTTGCATTAAAATGTGCACTTAGTTGAAGTGTGTTAACTGTTCTGGATATTATATAGTTAAGTGTAGAAAAAGGCAGATTTTGATCTCTGTGAAGAGTTTTAGCTCAATCCTGCTTAATGCTCCCAAATCAGCCGAATCCGTTCCCGTTTCTCTGACCTTCTCCTTCCTCTCAAATGTCTCCTGTCCAGTTTTCTTTCTGGCACACTCACCTCCTCTCATCCTTCTCTCTTGTTGAAAAGATAAATAAATGAACCCAAGGGTAAAGTTAAAGTCACTGGATGACTGGTGATATGAGCAGCACACTGTCACAGAATGTACGTAAAAGCGTGAATTTGTCTGTTTCTGTCCTGGGGCAGAAGTCCAGATGTCAGGTTGCAGTGATGACTGAGCAGCACACAGTGAGCATGCATGCATGTGTGTGTGTGCGTGTGTGCGTGCAAGTTGGACAAAACAAAAGTGAGAGGGATGGGGGAAGTAATTCTCTTCACGCTTGACTGCGTGTAGAACTGTGATTGCTCTTCCTCAGGTGTGACAGCGGCTCCTGAAAGCACGCATTCGATGCGATCATTGTGTGAGTTTAGCCCCCAAGTTGTGCGGATGCTAAGTATGATAAAATGATTTCCGAAGCTGCGTGTGTGTTTGCGAGTTGCTGTCAGCACAGGTACGGCATGTTCTTTTTAAATGTCTGAGCTCTTCTGCTTTGGCAGAATGAGAGATGTAGAGTGGGAGGGAGCTGTCAGTGTAGGGACATTTAACGGGTGGGAGGTGTGTGTGTGTGTGTGTGTATTTGTTTCAGGGTTGCCCAGTATGAGGGGATTAACCCTGTGGGAGTTTGCACTCTCATGTGTAGCCAACTGTGCTGTCTGCTACAGCTTCACACACACACACACACACACACACACACACACACACACAGACTTTGCGTTCAGTCCGTCACATCCACAAGCCTTCGTGTGTACATTCACACGTAATCTGGATCTGTCTGTCTCTGTTTCTTTGTTTCAGCTTCACACACACACACACACACACACACACACACGCACAGGTCGTTTCCAGCACCGAGGGGTCTGTGCAGATCGTGTTGTTGTGACACAGACAGACTACTGAGCGACCTTTAAGTTGAGGCCACGTGGCTGGATGTGGTCTGAACCCAGGGAGGGACGGCATGAAGCCAAAAGAAGAATCAAGTCAGGGTGGAAAAGGTTCAGTTTGGCAGGGAAATCCTCCTCTGGTCGCTATGACAACGGTCACACCAATATGAACACACTCCATCATGCTTCTTCCCAGTCTTCCCCTGATTTATTGCCCAAAAATGTTTGTAGACAGCTCTCTCCGGTGCTCGGTGTGATGT
The DNA here is from genome assembly GCF_057382095.1 of Aulonocara sp. 'chitande type north' Nkhata Bay. Taxonomy (NCBI): domain Eukaryota; kingdom Metazoa; phylum Chordata; class Actinopteri; order Cichliformes; family Cichlidae; genus Aulonocara; species Aulonocara sp. 'chitande type north' Nkhata Bay. The sequence goes on from NC_141346.1 coordinate 6,297,803, forward strand.
TTCCACAGTTTTCTGTTTTTTTAGTGCCAAAATTATTTATCATCTGAGCTTCTTCAAACACGTAAGCCTGCATGAATTTTGAGAAGATAAGATGTGGGCAGCATCCTTTCATGCTCCCCTTAAGGAAGAATTTTCTTTACCACACAGCATATTTAGTAATAGACACAGAAGTAGTTCAACACAGCAGCACGGTGGCACGGTGGTTAGCACTGTTGCCGCACAGCAAGAAGGTCCTGAGTTCAATTCCAACATCAGGCCGGGGTCTTTCTGTGTGGAGTTTGCATGTTCTCCCCGTGTTTGCGTGGGTTCCCTCCGGGTACTCCGGCTTCCTCCCACCGTCCAAAGACATGCAGCTTGTGGGGATAGGTTAATTGGATAATCCAAATTGTCACTAGGTGTGAATGTGTGAATGAATGTGAGTGTGAATGGTTGTTTGTCCCTGTGTGTTGGCCCTGCGACAGACTGGCGACCTGTCCAGGGTGTACCCCGCCTCTCGCCCTATGACAGCTGGGATGGGCTCCAGCGCCCCCCGCGACCCTGAAAAGGATAAGCGGAAGCGAATGGATGGATGGATGGATTTGAGCGGCGTAATCTATTGATAGTTTTTTGGCTTTTGAAGTGCAGATGGCTATCGGCACAAATGAGCATCTAAATGGCTGAGTGGAGCACTTGGGGAGCTCTGAGACAGCCAGTGAATGAGAAGGCTCATTGAGACGGGGTGAAGAGGATGCAAACAGTTCCGCATGGTGGCCCGGGTGAGTGCTGGCTGGCACGCTTACAGAAGAGGAGAGTCTCCTCCAGCAGACAATTTTGTCTAATGACTAAAGAACAATTAGCGATGAAAGCAGGATCGGGAGTACCTGTGTGCTCTAGTTTATTACAGCCACCTGTACATGTGGACATGTAACAGGGTGCAGCGTTATTGTACGGAGTGGATCACAGTACACGGATAAGCTCACATTAACATGTCCTACACACCCCCACGTGCACTCGCATACTACAGGTTGAATTAATCGGAATAATAACAATACATTATTGATGACTGTGTCAAAACAGCTGTAGATAGAAGACCAAAAACATACATCTGAAAGGCAAAGAGCAGGATTTCTGTTTATATCTATACTGTATATTGCAGTGCAGTGTCAGTGTGTGTATTAGCATTATTAATCAGTGTTAATAATGTGTGAAGTTGATTAATGTGCTTCACATTGCTGTATGCACTTCAGAGTTACTGCCTATTTCAATTTAAATATGGATGTTTCTAGCCACTGGGTAACCCATAGGAAGATGAAGGACCGTGATATTTTACTGTATCATTATTTATGTTTAATCCATACTTCATACTGATCATTATGTACTCTGTGAAGGGATGACATTTCTAATATTCCCAGATCACAGTTCTGATATATTAATGTTGTTTTATCACTGATACCAAAACAGTGTTTCGATCTTTTTATTAAATGCTTTGCTAGCAGCTCTAAGAGTTAGTACTGCAGCACAGCAGCATTTAAGGAATCACAGGGACAGCTGGGTAATGCTGATGATTAGCAGGTTTGTGTTTAACAGGTTTGCCATTAGAGTTGAGCATGTTAGCAAATTTGGACTAAATGCAAAGTACAGCTGACTTTGATGGGAATGATATTCATTGTCAACCATATAGTTGTGCAAAAGGGAAGTGTCGGAGGGTAACTGGACTCATTAAGATGCATCATCTAGGAATTATACATCTCTGTGAATTGTATCAGTATCTGAAAGTGACGACCTTAACAATTAGGAAAAAATCTATTAAAGACCTGACACAATATCAGAGAGATGCATCAGTTGTTTACTGAGCATTCAGCACAATGGTCTCTGTCAAATGGTGGCTGTCAAGAAGACATTCTGAAGGAAGGGAAACTGGGAGAAAAGGCTGAGGTATCCCACATTACACAAGATCTGGACTAACAGGACTAAACCAATGTCGGCAGGAAGTCAGCAACGATGTACAATAGTGAGTGTCTACAGCCATCTGTAAGACACGGTGGAGGCTCTGTCATGGTTTGGAGCTGTTGTTGGAGAACTTGTCAAAATTGATGCAATTTATCAATCTAGGAAAGTACTTTCAGATTTTGACCCACCATTCAATACCAACTGGGAAGGATGTGAATCGCAATGGCTGCATTTTTCAGCATGACAGTGTAAACACACGGTCAGTGCAGGAACAGCGAATCTGGATAGAAAAGCACACTATCGAACACTGTCAGTCATGGATTGGCCTCCCCGCCTGGACCTCAGCACTATTGAAGCAGTGCGGCATCTCGACAAAGAACACAACGAAAGGCAGTCGACCTCCAAAGAAGAGAAAGGGGACGTCTGGAGAACTATTCCTGAAGACCCATAAGACTACTTTGGGGGATTTCCTTACCTGGATGATTTTGCATACATCAAGATGTTCCTGAAGACTGCCTGAACAAACAACAGGAAAGCTTTCCTAAGATAGTTCAGGCTGTGCTAAAGGATAAGGTGGTCATTTGTCTTACTAGCAAACGTACAATTTATTATTGGAAAAACAAACAAGACCTGATTAAGTTCATCTGCTGTGTGGATAAAACAGTGCAGAGGTTTAACCTACCTGGCTCAAGCTTGTCTTAGATGTTTATATACTGCAGATACTCTGTCGATCATTCAAACCTGTAACCAGTGTTTGTTTCCTATACTGCCTCTGGTTGTCAGCTTATTATACCGACGGTCATGTCAGTCTACTCAAGAAGTTTCACCTCTACCCTCCTGCAGTCGTCCGATCTCGTCTCCTTTCTCCTTCCTTTTCTCATTTTTCCCTCCGCTCCTTGTTTGTATTGTCATTTCTCGCTCCGTTGTGAACCAGAGGTGGTGCAGGGCCAGGAGGAAATGACACGTGTCTGACAGGAAACCGCCCAGGGACCAGACAGGGCAGCTCTCTTTAACTTCGCTCTGCTGCCTGTCCAACACTGCAGTGACACACAGACATGCACAAAGACAGGCAGCCGGTTTTTCTCTCTCTGGTGACCTGAAGCCCAAATTCACATTCTTGTGAATACATACTTAAATTATTTGTTTGGGTTTTTGTCTTTTTTTAAAGCGTCATTGCTGCAGGCAGGACTGGTGAACCACGCATGTATCCCCCACACAGACACACACATAATAATTTCTTGACTTGGTGTGGGCATGACAGCATAGCAGCCACTTATTGAAGGGTTATTTTGGGTGAGTGTATGGGAGTAGTACAGCTGTATTAAAGGAATAAAGAGAGCAATCATGATCAGCACGAGGCCGCGCTGTGTGCCGAGATGATGCGTTGACACAGAAATGGTTTAAAGATGTAATTACACTGAACATCTTTCTCCCGGACAGTAACACTCTTCTTTAGTGACTGGACTGCTGCCACACAGATGGAAGTAACATAAAAATGACAATCCAATTACTCAAACCATTTTCACGCTTGGCCAAATGGCGACAACTGACTTTCTTTTTTTTTTTTTTTTGTATTAAAACAAATGGTTTCTATTTACTGTTCCAGCACTCGTTTGATTTTTCTGCTTCTCAGCTGTAATTCCTGTGTCCCACACACAGAATTCCAGTTTTCCATGATGCTAAAACAAAATGTGTGTATGCATTAGGAATTAGCATACAGGAGGGGCTAGCTTCACTGAAATCACTGCCTTTGAGCAGATGCACAATACTTCAACTCAGTTCACTTTTATTAATTTACAAGCATAACAGCATGTCTTCTGTTTGATGTCAGTGAGAGCAGCATACTAATATGGTCATATCAGGCACATGTCAGCATAGAAGCCACACCCCAGAGTAGAAGCCACACCCACCTGCTGTTCAAACCTTTTGTCTTTGAGGGACAGCCAATCAAAAGAAGCCTGATTTAAAGCGAAGACCATAGGAGTTAAAGTGGCTTGTTTGAGACAGAGGATGGTCTACCAAGTACTAGCTGGAGATGAGATGTTAACTATTTTAACTGGAGCTTGGATTGAGTTTAATTAACCTCTCTTAATCCCGATTTGTTAATTAGAGATTCAGCACGTACGCTTCTATATGCAAACATTATCCTAATCTTGAAGCATAAATGTTATCATAATGGCGAACTGATTTATGGTCAAAGAAATGTTTACTGCACCTTGTTGATCAGTTCTGTCCTTGTAATCTGATGCCACATACTTTTTGCTTGGCTCTTTCAGGTCTTGATGCTCGCTGATGGGGACACGGAGAGTTTCCTGTGCCAGCGCCTGCCCGTCCTCTCCTCCATGTCGCAGCTGCGCGGTGTAGCCACAGCCTACGTCTGTCAGGACTTCACGTGCTCTCTGCCCGTCACCGACCCACAGGAGCTCCGCCGGTTACTCCTGGACGGAACTAGGGCTGAACGATTATGGAAAATAATCTAATTGCGATTTTTTGCCCCAATATTGCGATTGCGATGCGATATGCGATTATTTTTTAAGGTCTTTGTCTTCTGTATTATTAAACAAAGACAAGCAATACATCATATAGTATGGCCAATACTATATTACATTAATTTTAAACTGTTCTTTCCTGGAAGACAGACCTCTGTTATGATGACATGAGGTGATGCATGAATTGATGACTGACATTTTTATTTAACTTCTTCAATCACAACAGTATATTTGAACATACACAATAGTTTATTTTTAGCTTACAAACATCTGAGCATAAAGTGCTGACAAGGAACCCTGGTGTAAACATTAAAATGAAAGTCAGTACAATGTGCAGATTGCAGAAATATACATAAAAAAAATCAGTGGCTTTACCACACTCAGTTTTTCGACATCTGTGAACTACTAGACAGTCATTCAATTAAAAAATAATATTAAATAAATAAAACTAATAAATAAAAAATACACACATCTTACTGATCTCTGCAGTCAGTAACATTACACATAAAGTGCAAACATAATAGCAATTGTATAAACACACACACAAACACGCCTTTAAAGTTTAAAGGCGTGAAATTGGACGGTCTAGTTCTGATTAGCGTCACCGCTGTCTCGGTGGAGTTTAATAAACTCGGCCGTCTGCTTCTTGCTATCTAAAATATAACCAGACACTGGCGTAAATTCTCGACTGTCTCATACTTCTGTTTAATAAGTTTTCTGTTTGACGTTTAGTCAGCTGTGTGAAAACCAAGGAGGAACCCACCCGGGGGATTAATAAAGTTTTATTTTATCTAATCTAATAACTTTAATCTCAGCCAAACCGATTTACTCACGAACAAACAAAACACTGAAAAAAGCCCAACAATAACATTTTTAGGTTGTCTAAGTGACTTATATATTACGTTTAACCCGAGCAGCGAAACTCCGCGGTGATCTGAAAATGATGTGCCGGGAGTTGTGCCGTTCTCGGCCGCATCAGTAACCCTCGAGCTCCCGGCTAGCTGTCGAGCTGGTGGGTAGCAGACGCCTCTGAAAACGTCGAAGCACTTTTGCAAATATGGGATATCTTGATAAACCGAGCAGATATTTGATGTTTACACAACTACTTTCTCGCCTGAAAATATGTTAAAAGTTTATTTTGTGACCCAGAAAGATTAGTATGAGTAATTTTAAAACTTAGTAGCGGCCACCATTGCTGGAAACTGGAGTTTGGCTGGGCCGCGCTATGAATTCTGGGATATGGTAGTAATTTGGACAGCCTTCGGCGCGTCGCTGTGACGTAATCGGTCTACAAATGCGGCCTCAGGAGGATGCAGCCCATGAATTGTATAATATAATCGCAGTATAATCGCAGCCTTTGCGGTTAGAAAATTGCACTTGATCATGTCGCGATATTATCGCAAATGCGATATATCGTTCAGCCCTAGACGGAACTACAAACACGCAGATAGAATGACAGCTGAATAAACTGACCGAGCATGTTATCCTCAAAAACTGCTCTTCTAAGACCTGCAGCTCAAGCCTAGTTCTTTTTTTGTTGGATGTGGCTAGTGAGTCCGGCTTTGCCATCACTGGATGGCGGTGCTTTAGCAGCTGATGTTGGTAGGGGTAGGGCTAAGGAATCTTGTTAGAGATTTTCTACATTATACATTATAACCAAATCTCTGTAATACAATATAATCAAGTGTGCCTTATATTCTAACCAAGTATGCCTTATATTTTCTTGTGTTCATATATTTTCACATAACCAAGCCTATTGTTGAAGAATCACCTAACCAAGTCTATTGTTAAAGGAAAACATGATGCATTCCTTACCTCAGTGTCTGAGATGTTTGACAAGCATGATATACTTCTGTATTCTTATCCCAGTGTGTGAAAGATCAGATAAGCTGATTTAATGTTTAACCTCTTCCCTGACAGTTAAAAGAGGAAGTACTATGTAACCCATTTTTGCCTTATAAATAAAGCAAGCAGCCTGTGCTCGTTGTGTGTGTCTTCTCAGAGAGACATTCACCCGTGCGCACATTTTCTAATTACACTCTGAGTCGGTCTGCAGTTGTCTCATTTCTCTTACTTGTGTTTGAACAAATGTCTACCCTTGACAAATCTTGAGGGTGTCGTCCTGCTAGCCATTCCACATCTGTTACTCCAGCCTGTTCTTTATCAGCAATACCAGGTATTACCTCAAATATCAGCTCCAGGTTTTAATTCAAATCAATGTGTAGAAATGCTCAGATGAGCTAAGCAACAGTGGCAATCTGAAAAACCTGTAGCAACTTTGCAAAAAGTTGTAGCTTTACCGTTACCCCAGAAGATCCCTAATAGAGGATAAACTGAGAGCCCTTTAAATGAACTGGGCCGATAACATTTTGCAGAGGGACCTCTCCGGCATGCGTTCCAGCTCCTGTGTTCACGACACACGGATTTGACAGAGGAGACCTGCCTGGCGGCGGTTGATTTGTGTGTAACCGTGTACATACATTTTATGATGCTTTTATCTGTGAGGAGCGAGTCTACTGAAACTGTTGCACAAAAGATCCGCCTTGTGAATGTTGTCTTTACCTTTAGACATCATAAAAAAACAGAGCATGTATATTCACAACCCCCGAATAATAAATCTATTTCTCCTACAAGCAGTGGGTGTTTGATTTTTGGATTGATGCTTCTGTTTTGTTTGAATGTGCTGCGTTATGTAATGCAGCTATAAAGGTGCCCAGAATAAGTGTCATTTTTGTGGTGTTCGTTTTTGTCTGTGACGTCCAAGATGGGGAAATTCCATGAAGGAGTGAGTGAGTCTGTCCCAGCAGCGTTTTTCTTCTCTGTACTATAAATACTCGTACAGAGAGAAGCCGTCAGTTGTGTATTCTCTTGCTGTCTGTTTCCCGCTGTAGGCTGGGCCAATGTAATGTAAACATTGTGTGAAACACTTGGGAGTGTGTGTATTACTGCGTGTGTTTTAGGGAGACACAGATGGACCGCCGATGTCGAGGCAGGCAAGTCTCTGAGGGTCGTCCTCTGGGCTGCGGAAGCAAAGCGAGAAGAAAAAGACGAGAGGAGAAATGCAAAGTTTCCGCAATGGTGGCGGCAGATTCGTGTCCTTCACCTCGCATCCACCGCTGTCCTTTAACAACACGCAGACCATCTGCACTTGTTTACTTTTGTCTCTGTACTTTTGTCAGCCAAGTCTCCGCCCTCCCCTCCTTTTTTTCGTGTCACCTTAAGATTGAGGAGGGATCATATTGGCAGACGGCTGCTTCTGTGGAAGAAGAAGTAGCCAAGAGGAAAACAAGGCTGTGGGGAGGAAGAACATGAGGCAGAGGGAGAGAGATTTGAATGAAATGTCCCAGCATCACTTTTCTTAACTTATCAGATTGTGAGCGGTTGTTCTTTCTGTCTGTTGAAACATTTGGATGCTCCTTTTCTTGTATTTCCACACCGCTCTCTCTCGCTTGCTTCCTTCTCCTCCCTTTCCTCTCATCTTCTCCCAGGATTGGACCCCTCTGTCTTGGTGGCATATACACACTGGCCATTCCACTGCTGTGCCATTGGCATTGAAAGCATGTTGGAGCCTCTGTCTCATTTATTGAATCCTAGTCTACAAGCACACACAGTCCCCCTCCTTCCATCACTCCTCTCATTATTGTTCTCCACTAATTGTTTTGATGAGCTGCACAAGCTAAATTTTAATTAGCACTGAGATTGGTGTTTGACCCCAGCTAACCTGACGGCCCGCTAATTATGAAGTTGTAATCTGCATGCCTCAGATCTTAGTCATGATATGAATGATAAACTTGTACATTTTGAGCAGCACCTTTGTAGAAAGAGGCTAAATGGAGTGCATACGCAAAAGGCATGACACAGTAATACAGCTGTGCACATAAAGGAAGAGATGTTTTAATAAGGTTTTTGTTAATCGTTTTTTTGAAAGATATTTTACTCATTTTTAAATAAAAATACTTAATCTGCACTTTTTAATTAAATTTTAATTGAATTTCTATAATATATCACAATTTATGAGATTTAGTTTCAAATCCACAAAAAAAGAAGACTGGTTTCTAAGTCTGCACATACAGAGGGAGGAAACAATTATGTGATCACCTGCTGAATTTGTTAACTTGCTCAGTCACAAAGAAATGAACAGTCTCTAATTTTTATGACAGTTTCATTTTAATAGAGAGAAAGAGAAAGAATATTGACCAAAAATCCAGAAGGAAAAACACATTACATAAAGGTTATGACACAAAGAGCTCCATTCCCACAGTCAAGCACGGAGCTGGAATAACATCTAAAGTCGGGGCTGTTTTTCCACCAAGGGTACGACAACTTCACCGCATTAAGGGGCCAATGGACCAGCATGTGGCGTAAAATCTAAAGATGGGTCTTCTAACATGACTAAAGAAGAAGCCCATTAAAGTTATAGAGTAGGCTAGCCAGTGTCCACACCTCAATCCTATAGAAAATCTTTGGAGGGAGCTTCAAGTTGCTAAGTGATAGCCATGAAAGGATTTAAAGTTTCTGTAAAGAGGAGTTAGCCAAAATCTCACCTGAAATGAATGCACACCTGGTGGTCAACCTCAAGAAATGTCTTCCTGCTCTGCATGCCAACAATGGTTTTTCCAACAAAAATGTTCACGCGATGTCATGCACATTGCTCAAAAGTTGCATGCTGTTTTGGCCATGATACAGCCACCAGTTGCTAGCTTAAAATGCATATTCCTCGACTGTTTGGCAGTGGTTCTTGTAGGCTTCCTAGAGAGTCTCTCACTGCAGCAAAAACCTCCTAGTCCTTATCTAGTCAAGTCATCTTTATTTATATAGCACATTTAAAAGACATCAAGTGTCGGCCAAAGTGCTGAACAGAGGGATAATATAATTAAAAAGAGTTAAAATAGATAAGATGAAAACATTATAAGACATCCATGTATGTTTGTAAAAAATATGTGTACATGCAAATATGCACATACATGTACAAAAATGTACACATTCACACATAAGCACACATACGTGAACATAAAATACATGTATACGTATATACACATTTCCACAGTTGCCTGTAGATGTTCATGTTTATCTGTAAATAATTGCTAACAACTAGCCTAGCAACAGTAAAAATCTGAGCTAGCAAAGGGCTACAAAAAGGTTTGTAGGACTGGGGCTCACATTGTTGCCATGATTGTCGCACATCCAAAATGACAGATAAGTTAACGTCATGTGGTTAGCGGTTGCATGTCTGCAACCACTTAATAAAAGGGTCGAGCTGCATTGTGGAACAATTTAAAATTGAGTGTTTTATTGGTATGTTTTTTAACCAAATGCTATATAAAGAGAGTTGTAATAATCAAGAGGGAAAGCAGTGAACCTGTAAATATTTTTAACCAGTCTAGCCTCCTAAAAGGTTTATTAGAGCAGGTGACATGCCTCTCCACTGATAAAAGCTGATAAAAGTTTGGATATGAACATGAAGATGGTAAGACCAAGCAGAGCTGAAACCATCTCAAAGATCCTGTTGGAAAATATGATGATGTACATTGCTGCCATAGTTGCGTTTCCTGTTTTGAATGCGATTTGCATTTTCCAAATGTTTAGAGAGAATTGATGTATATCCTACATTTTGTGTGGGTTGGATGTAAACAATGAAGTGAAGCTAAAATTATAGAGCTGTATTTGTCTTGTTATATAATTCCTTATTATTTAGCGTGCATGTGTTTCGTGACTCCGTTCTGGTTTTTGAACGGACATTAAGTGTGTGGAACGATCTGTGTTTTAGATGAAAGCAAGTGTCTGTAAAACAAGGCTCTCTAAGGTTATGTGTGTCTGTGTGTGTGTGCGTGTGCTGTTGTCCTTGCTATCAGACATGGCTGCTGTGTTTCAGTCTGTGTTATAATGAGGCCACAGGGGGCCGGGAACAGCAACACACCAACTTGGAGGAAAGGAGGAACATTCAGCAGAGGGGGAGGTGTTGCGTACTTTCTGTCACCCAGCTCACGAGTCTTAAGGTTTTCTCTCCACTCCTGATGTGTTCTTACAGGACATTTCATTTCTCAAACTGTTTAAGATGCTTTGTTTAAAAGGAAAAGAAAAATCTTTGAGAAAAAACTTTCTTTTTAATAAAAATAAAAATGTTGTTGTCACTTGTAAATAATTAGATACGTGCATTGTGTGTTTATGTGATTCTGTGAAAACACTTCAGATATCTGAAATATGGAATCAACACTGTAAATGTGTGTGTGTGTGTGTGTGTGTGTGTGTGTGTGTGTGTGTGTGTGTGTGTGTGTGTGTGTGTGTGTGTGAGAGAGAGAGAGACAGTCAAAACAGGTATCACAACACTGGAACTTGTCTGATAAGACCTAAACCTCCTGGAGAAAATCAGTACCGCTTATCAGCCCAGGCTGGTACTTTGTTGATTACACAAAGCAAAAATAGAGTTAAACTGGGAGAGCGGGGTCCCAAGGATTCAAACGAGCTGATGCACCATTATTTCACACTACAAGGGAAGTTGCTGAGGTGCTAAGGTTGAGCAGGTAGGGGGGCTATAGCTCAGGCAGCAGGCGGAGCAGGTCATTTACTAACCTGGAAGGTTGGTGTTTTGATTCTGAGCTGCTCCAGTCTGTTTGCCAGAGTATCCTGATGCAAAAGGTGTCTTTGTACAAAATACTGAGCCCTGAGTTGCTTAATGTGTTCTCATTGGAGTATGAATGTAGAAAAGCACTATATAAGAACCAGATCATGTGCCAAGTGAGGTGGACTTGAAAGTTAGTGTTTTTTAACTAATAAAGCTAATACAAAAGATTTTAACGCATTATTAAATTAACATCAACGACAAGCCTTAGCTGCCTTACGTTTGACTCTAAACTACTTTGGTGTAGAATGGAGTTCATGGTTGACACAATGTATAAAGGAACCCCCAGATTCTTTGGCTGCAAAACAAGCCCGAATCGTTATACTTCCACCACCGTGCTTTACGGCTGGTATGTGGTGTTTGGTTTGCACCTAACCTGGTCCTGTGCATGATAGTGACTTATCGCCCCTTTGATCTTGTTGGTCTAAAGAACATTGTTGAAGTTTTGTCATTTGTCCTGCCATATTCTTTAAAGAGAAAAAAAAACTTTCTCCTGGCAACACATCCAAAGCATTAGATGGATTGCTGCAGTCTTTGATTGTACTTAAATAAATGAACTTCATTTCAGTTCAATTCGGTTCAGTACTTCTTTGCTATTCCAGTTTCCATATTTGCTTCTAATTTTTCGTCTTTCAGTGCTGTCTGGATTTCCATGACTTCCTTTTGTTTGCAATTTCAGTTTCCTGGTTCACTTTTACATTTTCTGTCTTTGCTTCTTGGATTTCTTTTTTGGCCTCCTTGAGCTTTCTCTGGAATTCCATCAGTTCTTTTTTTGCGATTTCAGTTTGCATCTTTGCCTGTTTTTATTTCCTTGTCCTCTACTTCCAATTCAGTCTGCATTTCCATCAGTCCCATCTTTGCTTCTTTGGGTTTCAGTTCTGCTACCTCAGCTTGCAGTTGTGCAATTTCAGTTGCATGTTTTGCTGCTTCACTTGCTTTCACTTGCTTCTGGATCTCTTTTTTCTTCTCTCCCAGCACTCTCTAAACTTCTATCATTTGTTTCTTTGTCATTTCTGTTGCCTTCCCTACTGTTTCATTTTCCTCCTTTGCCTTCTGTATTTCCTCTTCCAGAGCTCACTGGACTTTTCAGTCCCTCATTTTCAGTTTTGCCTATTCAGTTGTCTTCTTTGCTGTTTCCTTTTCCCTCTTTGCTTACTGCATGTTTCCCCTTTCTAGTGCTCTCTGCCTTTCCCTCATTGCCATTTTTGCCTTTTCAGTTTCTTTGTTTGCCTTCTTCATTTTCTTTTTCTTCTCATCAAGAGCTCCCTGGAACGCCATCAATTGATTCAATGTATTTTCTGGCTCTTTCTTTGCTTCTTTGTTTTCCTTCATTTCTAAAGTTTTAGTGTGTGGAGCAGTGCTCACTAATCCTTTTGTAGAACTTTGGTTGTCCATTTCAGGATTTCAGAGAGGCTGTATGCAATAAAAAATAATCATACGATAATAACTTTATTTGTATAAAGTTTTTTAAACATAGTTACAAAGATCCTCAGATATAAAATATAAGCGTAGATGTCCCAAAAACAAACACGTCTTCCATATGTTCACACACACACACTTTCATACATTACATACTTGGAGAAATTTAAAGCTGTTGATGAACCTTTCTCTCAGCAGTCCAGCCAAACTTTGGATAACCCAGCTTCCTGTATTTCAGGTTAATTAGTTATTCTAAATTAGCCATAGGTTGAATGGGTGTCTGTATGGGAACTGTGTTTGTCCTGTAACAGACTGGTGACCTCTCCAGGCTGTAAATTTGATAAGTGGAAATGGTTGGATGGATGTTCTGCAATGATGAGTTAGTCTAGTCTAGTGATGAAGAAAGAGTTCTCTGTTCAAAATTCATCATCACTTGATCCAAAGTTCAAGAGGCAGGAGGATGAAAAACATTACATTCAAACACTGAGTTGTTGCCACAGTGTCACCTCCTTTACCTTTCTGTATCTGCTCCTCCTTGCTTTCTCAGTTTGACATTTTAGCTAACTTATGTGCATGACAGAATTGTGTAGGCAGGAGTGTTGGATCATGGCTCAGACTATATCAGAGGCAACAGCATGTCAAAAGCAGTCATGGGCAGCAGAGTGCATCCAGCCAGACACTGTCAGGCCAACTGATGGCTGGGTTGGAGGTGGAGGGATAATAGAGTCATGGACACAGCCTAGATGGGAAACAACATACTTGATTTTGACATTTCAGCACAAACAGCATGCATCCATGTATTTTTGGTTATTTATGGTGTCACACAGTTTGTTTGTTTTTTCCCAGAATGTATGAATTTCCTTTAAACGTGAGAACACAGAACACAACATCTGTTGCAGCACCTAGCTTCTCTTAATAGCAGTGTCACTACTGATGTTGATATGTCAGTGCTGATATTATAGCAATGAAAACTTTGTTACACATTAGTAAGACAAAAGCCAGCCATCATTGTCATTCCCGTATTCATTTGTGTACAACCAAAACAACTTGGACCGCCCATAAAGGGAACAACTGTTAGGATCTGCTGAAAGGTAGATTATCCAAGTCGATGTGATAAATCATTTCCACCAAAAATTACTCGTGCAGTTAGTTCTGCTTTGGTGTCTTTCAAGATCAAACCTGCTATTCAACAGGTTTACGAGCAGAAGTTCAGGTAATTTCCATTATAACTGAATTATGGTGGGCAGAATCCATGGGCTCCATCTTCCAATAATGAGCAAATTTCTTACCTAGACACTAGCATTAATGGTCCCAGCTTTGGGCCCACCATTTCTGTGGTGCCATGCTGGTACCACCAGTTATTTTATATATGGAAATACATGGAACTGACACCACATCTGTAGAAACAGTCTACAAGTATGATGGAGTCACTGCATATCAGGCTAGTCCCACTTTGTAGTCAGCGTTTCAGGTTTTGTGCCCCCTCAGACCACTGTCTCCAAGAATTTAGCATGGTTAGTCCGAGCACCCCACAAGCCTCGGAGAGGTAGAAGTGTGCCAGATCCACCAAGTGTCATTCTCTATCTCTGGGGCTGCGTTAAGTCAACGCAAACTCATGGTAACACCACAGAAGTGCTTTACAAAAACTGGAAATAGTAAATAAATTATTAAGGTGCAATGGAGGACGAAGCCATGTTAAGATTTGCAGCTTAGCTCAGCAAACCATAGTGTGTCTGTGTGTGTTTTGGGGTAACGGACTGGTTCTCATAAAGCCGTGTAAGTTCTCAGTTAGTCAGGTCATTGCGGTCTAAATCTTCTTATATGGTGCATTTCCACTCCAAGTACTTAAAGTGCTTAATGCAACATGGCTCATTCACCCATTCATACAAGCACTTTTTTCTTAGTGCTTATATGAACATTCACACTGTGATGAATCCAGTGGAGAGGAACTTGGAGTTAGTATCTTGCCAAAGAATATTTAGGATGCAGACTGAAAAACCAGGGATCAAACCACAAACCTTCTGATTAATAGATGGCTTGCTCTGCCTCCCTACCCAACAGTTAAGTCTGTAGGCTACTGCTAGACCGTCATGTTGGATGAAGGGTGGAGAGAACAAACTACACGAGAGAACAAACTACACCTACCTGGTCACAGGTAGAGAGAAAGCGAGTGTACCATGAGGTCTTGCACTGCAAAGTTTTTATCAAGAAGTTTGGCTGGCAGCTCAGCTGAAAGACCAGAGGTTAACGGCTACCAGCCTGACGGTGTTGTTTGTGTTGTTCCTACATCACTACAAAAATCCAGGCTCAACAATGCCCATTTTTGCAATGTCAAGCTTTAGAATGTGGAGGAAAAAGAAAAGAAATGCTTTTATTTATATAATCTCTCTTCTGGAACAAATGGTAATCATCCCAGGTGTTTTCTTTATTCATTATCCATTTATACAATGTATAAATAATACTATTATCAACTTAGGTTTGTGGTTAGCCAAATTTAGGTTACTCACATTGGTTTGGTAGTGGTAGCTTTCAATAGCATTAGCTAACTTCTTTGCTAACGCTAACTGATTGCTCAGAAAATGTGGGTGGTCAGTTGAAATGCTAATTCTGGACCAACACTGTTGTGATGATGTCGGAACAACACAGACAGAAGAATATCAGACTGCATGCACAGGATACGCAGAAAGATACTACAGGAAGTAGAAAACTGAGATAAACGTGCCGGCAAAAGTTGAATGAAGAAACACCAGCAAAGTGTACCAAACCAAGAGCGTTGCAGGAGAAGCGCCTACCTGTATAGTTAAAATGCACTTATGCAAACAGTGTAAACTATATATAGACACATGGTGCCTATGCTCTTTTACTCTTTTAACATTCTGACATTCCCTCAGGACTCTCCAAAAACCAGCAGGTTCCTGTTTCCAGCTGGAACCTTGGCAACTGCAGTGGGAACGCTCACAGTTATTGGTACAGTTTCAACGTCCTCTTTAAATGCTGACATTATTGTTCTATTACAAATAATTGCACAGACCTGGCATGTACAGCTTTTATGGTTTCAAGATTCCCTAACTCCATCATTTTTAATTGGCTGGATCAGCACTGGTGGGTCTACAATCCATTTAAAAAGGAATTAAAATATTTCAGTTTTTGTACATTTTGACTTTGACCACATATAGATGTTTTATTGTTGTACCTTAGATTATTATGGTTGGAGTGCTGGGCAGAACACTGACTGTCGTCTTTGTGAGGTGTGAAATTCAGTAACTTGTTTTATTGTTCCCATTCAGTCACTTTGTGTGAATGTTATCACTGCCCTTCTGTTGTTGTGTTGCCTTTTCCAGCTGCTACAGTGCACTATAAAGCTGCCCAGTGGACATAAAGCACGGCTCCAGGCGAGATATCATTAAAGAATGTGAGCAAAGATTCCCTTTCCCTCATGACAGCAAGAAAAACAAATCTTTTTGAGTTTCTACACCAGTCTATAATTTATCTCATGAAACCCCATGTTTCTCAGACAGGGTTCTCCAATGGAAACCTGTTAATGCCTGGAAAAAAGACAATTAATATAAAATATTATTAATAACTTTAATTTATTTGTCTACTTTTACTCATGAAAAAGTTGCCATATGTCAGTGTCATATAACCACCCTAGCTGATATAACCAACATCTGATTAACTTCTTCTGCAGACTGAAAAAGTCTTTCATCGGTCTTCTTGATTAATATGCTTTCATTGAATGTAGGAGCAGCAGAACACATAATCAACCAGTCATCATTCAGACAGAACATGCAAGAGCTGTGAGCAATGAAACTCCTAAATCCATTCTGTTATTATGGGAACGCCTTTGTTTTTCTTCTCAATTACAGACCTACCCTAATTCTTCAGAGCACAGATTCAACAAAGCGCTAATCTCAGAGATTTTGGTCCATGTTGACATGATGGCATCACAAAGTTCCAGCAGATCCATGATGCGACTCTCCCATTCCACCTGATCCCAAAAACTGGATTGACAAGCGGTGACTTTGCAGGCCACATGACAATGATTTCAAGAAAAAGGTCTGAGGTGATTTGAGTTCTGTGACGTTGCATACTGCTGGAGGCAGCCATCAGAACATGGGTACAATGTGATTATAAAGGGACGGACATATTCAACAATACTCAGGTCGGCTGTGGTGTTTAAACACTGCTCAGCTGATAAGTCCAAAGTGTGCCAAAAAATATCCCTTTCTTGAATAATCAGGCTCCATCTTATCTTAAGACATCACAGTGCTGTATCACCCCAATAGAGCACTTTGCTCTTAGACTGCTGGCTTAGTTGCAGTTCTATGGATACTTAAAAGTAGAATGGGAGGCTGAGCCCTCAGTTTTCAGGCCCCACTTCTGTGGAGGCGGCTCCCAGTTTGGGTTTAGGAGACAGACAACCTCCTCTACTTTTAAAATGAGGCTAAAAACTTTTCTTTTTGATAAAGCATGTAGTCAGGGCTGAAGAAGGTGACCCTGAACCCCCCCTTAGTTATGCTGCAATAATCCTAGGGATCTTCCATGATGCACATATTTTTTCTTCTTCACTCACCTCCTTTCATTCACTGTGTGTTTATACACCATCTGCATTTAATCATTAGTTATTATTCATTTCAGGCTCTCTTTCACGGTGTGTCTGTTGTCCTGTGTTCATCACCTCACCTCCAACCACACACAGCAGATTGCTGCCAGGGGTTACTTCCTATTATTTTGTTTATTAATAGGAGGTCATCTGATTGTTGGAGTTTCTCTGTATTATTGTAGCATCTTTACCTTACAATGTAAAGCATTTAAGATGACTTTTGTTATTATTTGGCCCTATGTTGAACCCATGAACCAAATGTTATTGAATTTTATTGTTTGATTTACTGTTGCCTTCCTATCAGCTTGAAGCAGTCTGGTCATTCTCCTCTGACCCCTGGCATCAACAACGCATTTCAGCCCAGAAAACTGTTACTCACTGCACATTTTCTCTTTTTCAGTCCATCCTCTTTAAAGCTACTGATGTTTGTGTGGGTAAATCCCAGCAGATCACGGGTTTCTGAAATACTGAGATCAGCATGTCTGACACCAACAACCTCGCCACAGTCACTTAAATCACCTTTCTTCCTCATTCTGATGCTCATTTTGAATTTCAGTCTTGACCATGTTTGCATTGCTAAATGTACTAAGTAAGCAGCCTTGTGATTGGGTGATTGGGTAATTAGATATGTGCGCTAACAAGCAGTTGAGCAGTTGTGTTAATTTATTAATTTTTAAGTGCTGACTGTTTCTTAAACACCACATAGGAGCAGTTCCACAGTAGATAGTGTGACAGTGGGCCCCAGTGGGCCCAACCACCACAGTAGATATGGTGGGTGGGCCTGAGATGACTAAATTCTCCTCAGCTCATTTGTCTGGACAAAGCCTGTTGCTTGTTTGCATGCCCATTGATGCAAGGCCTGCTGTGCAATCACAGTCAGACAAGTTCAGTTAGAGCTGCTGCTGATTAGAGTTTGCTCTTTTTGAAAACCCATTTTATTAAAGAGACTTTAAATTACTGAAAGTTGACCGCATTTAACTTGAATGCACTAAATGATCCTTTTTTACTCATCACGTGGCTAAGCACACTAAACTCCAGCCATATATAGGGTTAACCCAGGTTTTAATTCACTTTTTGTTGTAAAAGGACAATAAAAACAGTGCATATGCCAGCTTGTGGCTGCTGGTGGGCTGGTAGACAAAGAGTGCAAGAGAAACCAGAGAGAACAAATCGACATTTATTCATTACAACAGAGCAAACTCGTGCTCTCCATCTCCCTCTCACCTGCTCCGCTGTAAATTTATCATGAGGTACCAGGCCTGGTTTGTGCGGCGTGTAGGGAGGTAACTAGAGCGATGGAGGCTAAGCGGGAACAGGACGACTAGTTCATCATGTTAGCCCAGTTAGATGAAAGTGGAAAGAAAGAGGTGCTCATTAAAGCCTCCGTGGTTTCCCATTGTCCTCTACAGTTCTGTCCTCTTTCCTCTTACTCAGTGTCAGGGTCTTGCGTCATACTTGGTAAGGGGGGGAAAAAAAATCAAACTGTTGCACAAGACAGTCTGGTAATTTTCTACTGCCTGCTGCTCATTTCGTCCTCCTAATTGGAATCACTGTCAGTGTACGGTAGGACCTGTCACTTTTGATGATGGTGTGTGATCATTATTGGCTTAAACCTGCCACAGACGAGGGGTCGGCTGAGCTGCTGTAAGCTGAGGTGAGGGGTCGTAAGGGGCTCATGATTTCTTTGTGTTGTCTATATCATATATACTGTCATGTTGCCATTTTTTTTGTTGCCTTCCCAAAAAGATCTCCCTTCCACATTCATGTAGTGCGTACACACACAAACTCAACTATCCCTGCTTGCCTTCTTTGTCTGCGGCCTTGACATTTGCACGACATTTGTTGACATTTGTGGACACATGTCACCAGGCTCTGGCCATCTGTTATCATGGGACCAGAACTGAAGGGAAATGCGATGTGGGACAGTGTGACGCTGGACACTTATGCTGCATTGTGGCTTTAAGGGGCAGTTTGTGACTTTGTAGCCCTGAGAAAGTCTAAGATTTTTTTCCAGATCTATTCCAGTGTTATGGAGTGGATGTGTCCAGGCTTGTAAAATTAAGAAGGGTCAAAAAATTCCAATTCCTCCAATGACCACTTGAGGATGACTCCAAAAGTTATTCAGTGGCAGGATATGCTGGATATTGCTCCCTGTGAGTTGGAGAGGAAGACTGCCCCAAATCAGGGAATTCATGTTGCTCGACATTTTATTTATGAGTGATAGGAAGATGGAGCTTTAGATAGACTAGCAGATTTGTGTGCCAGTAATCCAGGTGTTGAACAATGTCTCCAATATTTGACTTGGACGTCAGACACTGCAGGGAGCTCAAAGTAGAGCTGCTGTTCCTTTGTGTTAAAAGGAGCCAGTTGAGGTGCTTCGGGCATGGATGCAAGACTTTGGAGGTTTTCTGGGAAGAGAGCCAGAATGCTGAACAAAGAACGCTTATCAGGCGTAACATTATTAGGTGAAGTCAGTAGCACTGTTTATCTCTTTATCATGGTACCTGTTGGTGAGTGGCATATTAGAGAGCAAGTGAACTTTGTATCCTCAAAGTAGATGTGTTAGAAGCAGAAAAATGGGCAAGCGTAAGGATGCGAGCAATTTTGACAAGGGCCTATTGTGATGGCTAGATGACTGGGTCAGAGCATCTCCAAAAATGCAGTTCTTGTGCAGTTTTCTTGGCCTGCAGTTGTCAGTATCTATCAAAATTATACCAAGGAAGAAGGAGAGGTGAACCAATGGCATGGCCATGGATGGCCAAGGCTCACAGATTCATGTGCGGAGCGAAGGTTGGTCCGTGTATACACAGTGTATCACAATTTGTTGTGTTTTGGGGCTACATAGCCACAGACCAGTCAGGGTACCATTGCTGACCCTTGTCCACCACTGAAAATACCATCAGTGGGCACATGAGCTTTAGAAATAGACCACGGAGCAATGGAAGAAGGTGGTCTGGTCTGTTGACTTATGTTTTCTGTGGCCAGCTGCCAGGAAAACCTGGCACCAGAATGCACTATGGGAAGAAGACAAGCTGGCGAAGGTAGTGTGAACCTTTGCACAGTGTTCTGCTAGGAAACCTTGGGCCCTGCCATCCACGCGGGTGTTACTTTCACAAGTACCACCTACTTAAGTATTTTTGCAGACCATGTGCAACCTTTCATGGAAACAGTATTCTGTGATGGCAGTGGCCTCTTGTAGCAGGATAATGCGCCCTGCCACAAAGGACAAATGGTTCAGGAATGGTTAGAGGAGCACAGCACAGCAAATTACTCAATCCAAATCTCTATCTAATCTCAATCCAGTCTCAATACAAAATGAGCATCTGTGGAATGTGCTGGACAAAGAAGTCTGATCCATGGAGGCTCCAACTTACATGATCTGTTGCTGAGTCCATGCTTTGATGTGTCGAGGTTATTTTGGCTATACAGGTACACAAACAAGGTTTAGCTGGTTCAGTTTATTTAACAAAGAAATAGATAACTGTGTAATGTGTGTGTGTGTGTGTGTGTGTGTCCTGTCTGGCACTGTAACAATCAGAATTATGTCTGAAGGCCAAGACAAATGCCCAACAGATTTACTTTCCCAAGTGGGCCTTTTGCAATACTGGTCCACTTGATTGTCATAGTTTATTTGATCTTTATTAGTTATTTTTATAAGTTATTGTAATCAGGCCAGACTGGACTCGGGGACGGGAAAGAAAAACAAGAAGAAAAGTTCAGAAGAAAGTTAACAGAAGGAGAGGGAAAGAAAAAGGAAAAGAGAGAGAGAGAGAAAACACGATGAAAATCTGCTTCATCACCTTTTTTTCTCTTTTTCCTTTCTCTTGATCACCTGTTGAGAAAGAAAAAAGAAAACAAGCAGAGGAAGACTAGAGCAATAGTATAAACAACATCACGATGATCTATGTGACTATAACAGTAATACTAAATATTAAACATTATTGTGCAGCACGTAAGATCGACAGCGCACAGTGTGCTTTAAGGTCTCAAACTTAGTGTCAGTAAACAGTCACAGGCCTCAGGTACTTTTTAACGTTCTTAATCGCTTTCTTAGTTTATGTGATAATTCTGGAGTCACTTCTTCACCAAGTATGTGCGATGATATTTTAGCATTTTTTTAATGACAAGATCCTATTGATCAGGGCCCTTGTCTCGTTGTCTGCTGCCTCAGATCAGAGTCTTTCTCCTGTGTGCTCAGCTGTCTTAGAGCAGTTTGATCCCGTCTCCCTTAAGGACTTGACCGCGGTAGTTAGTAACCTAAGATCATCACACTGCCCCTCTGATTGTCTCCCCCGAGCTTGCTTAAAAGCACTTTTAATACTGTTGGGCCTTTTATCCTGAGATTAATTAATACGTCCCTTGCTACAGGCTGCGTCCCATCATGCTTTAAACAAGCTGTAGTTCAGCCTCTTCTTAAAAAACAAAACCTGGACCCAACTGTTCTGTCCAACTACAGGCCTATCTCAAAGCTTCCTTTTCTTTCTAAAGTCTTGGAGAAAGTGGTCTACCTACAGTTGCAGGCACACCTTGATTCTTATATGATCTCTGAAAAATTTCAATCTGGTTTTAAATCCCTACATAGCACTGAGGCAGCACTTTTAAGGATTTTTAACGCTATTCTTTTAACTCTGGACTCTGGCAGCCCTGCTGCCCTTTTATTGTTGGACTTGTCAGCAGCTTTTGACACGGTCGACCATGACATCCTGTTATCACGGCTAGAATTTCATGCTGGCCTAAAAGGATCTGCCTTACAGTGGTTTCGGTCCTATCTGTCAGAAAGGTTTTTTTATGTCAGTATGGGCCCCCACAACTCCAAAATAGCCCCTCTTAAATACGGTGTACCTCAAGGCTCTATTTTGGGTCCTGCTCTGTTCGCAGTCTATTTGTTGCCATTGGGCTCCATCTTCTCGCGGTACAGCATTTCATTTCATTGTTTTGCTGATGATTTGCAGATTTATCTACCTTTAAAAGCAGGGTCAGACCATCCCCAGCTCTTATTACGCTGCCTTGATGATGTCAAACAGTGGTTGTCATTAAATGTTTTAAAGCTAAATGAAAATAAAACTGAGGTTGTCATTTTTGGCAACTTTAATCATATCGACAGCACTCTGGGCCCCTTTCCTCGTATTGTAAAACACATGTAAAAAACCTCAGTGTCTACATTGATGGTTCTTTTAAATTGAATAAGCAGGTGAGTGCAGTAGTTCAGTCCTGTTTTTTTTAGTTAAGACAGCTAGCCAAGGTAAAGCCATACCTTCCGGCTAACGTCTTTGAGCGTGTTATTCACCTTTTTCTTACTTGCAGATTGGACTACTGCAATTCATTTTATTATGGTCTAGATCAGGCCACCATCCATCATCTTCAGATGGTTCAAAATGCAGCTGCTCGCCTGCTAACTGGTACCAAACGGAGAGAGCATATAACCCCACTTTTAGCTTCTTTACACTGGCTTCCTGTCTCCTACAGGATCCAATTTAAACTTTTACTTTTTGTTTTTAAGTCACTTAACGCCCGAGCCCCTCCTTACCTGTCTGAGCTCCTCTCTGCCTATGCTCCAGGAAAAACCACGAGGTCTAGCTCAAAACTAATGCTGTCCATCCCACGGATAGATAGATGATAGATAGGTGATAGATCCTTCTCTGTGGCAGGTCCCAGACTTTGGAATAGTCTCTCCTTAAATATGAGATCTGCACAAACACTTGAGCAATTTAAATCTTTACTAAAGACACATTTCTATGCCCTGGCTTTTAACACACTATGACCCAAGCATTTTGATCTTATTTGAATTAGTTTAGTTATTGTTTTAATTCTTTTACTGTCCTATTATTGTTTTTTATTGTTATTATTGTATTACATTGTTGCTTTTTAATACCATTTTTATATTGTTAAGCACTTTGTGCAGCATCGGCTGTTTGAAATGTGCTATATAAATAAATTTGACCTTGACCTTAAGGTAGGAGCCAAAAAGGGTGTAGTTTGTGTGTGTGATCACCCGTGTGTACACCTGTGAGCATGGACGCGCTTGTTTTTAAAAGGTTCCTTCATGTAATGATCTGCTAGAGGGTGTGGGGGGGCCACAGCCCCGTCCTCCAGGGCATGAAGCAGGTATGGAGGAGATCAAAACTCCAGACATCCAGAGGCCCCCAGAACACAAGAGACCAAGGAAGACCAACAGAGGGGCAGCCGCGCCACTGTCCCAGTAAGAGCTGAGGAGAGTCCCAGATGAGGGCTCACTCAGCAGCTGCGGAGCAGAAGCCAGGGGGAGTTGTAGTGACGCGCCCGTGAGCTCTGCCGGCAGCCAGCTGTGCCTGAGTGACCGAGCCCCAGGCCGAGAGGCCAAGGGCACCCCACCTCCGAAGTGGCCCGAGCGAGCCCCAGGCTCCAGGCCCCGATAAGCACCCACCAAGGAGTGAGCCGGTGTGTACCTGGACGCCCATCCCCGGACACAAAGAACCACCAACGCACCGACGTCTGAGGGAGTCCGCCACCGGATATGAACTTTTTTTAAGACAGTGAATCTTGAAACCAGAGAAAAAATAGAGAGTTTTAACTTGTTCCATTGGCAGATTTTTTTCACTTATTTCAAGCTAAAATATTTATTAGAATTCAAATTTAGACAGAAACAAAGTGAATAATATTATTTTATTATCACGTTGATGCAGCACATGGTTCAGTTAGCTTTGTATAAACACGTGTTAGAAATGTTCTTCAATCAGCTCTTTTTACTCTCATTTCACAGCCAGTACTTTTTACTTTTACTTGAGTAAAGAAGTTGAAACAGTACTTGGAGTATTTTTAACAGTAGTACTTCTACTTCAGTACACACTGTGTGTACTTTTACCACCTGTGTCTGAGACCTCCTTCAGGGTCCACCTGAAGCTCTCAGTCTGCTGTGGAAAAAGGAAATCCAGGTGAGTTTCTGCTGATCACCTGAGGCCGTCATTACTGTGTGAACCCACACACCACTCCTCACTCCTCCCACCCGCTGCACACAGTCACTGAGTACAGACCGGCTGATTCCTGTAAAGGGAGAGGCAAGAAGAGGCGGAGCAACACCTGAAAAACAAGAAGCTCAACGTCATTTTGCAGAAGTGAAAGTGTGAGAGAGCAGCAGCAGAGCTGCAGTCGAGTCCTGTTTGTCTCTAAAAGAAGATTCACTGGAGTCCATCAGGTTCCTCTCAGCAACAGTGGTGAGTGCAGCTGATCACACTTCCTGCTTCTACACAAATCTTCACTCTGTTCACTTCATCAGGGTCTAGAGCGCCACCTCATTCCTCCATGGTGCCACTTAGGCTACGTCCACACTCGCCCGGATAGATTTGAAAACAGCGCTCCGCGTCCACACTAGTGTTTTCAGTCGTTTTCACAGAGTTGTGCGTCCACATTAAGACGGCTGAAAACGCTTACGTTCCAGTCCTGCGCATGCGTGAAACGCAAGACGATTCGACCGGTCTCATTTCTGTCTGCCGCTTATTCACTTTCCGGCTGTTTGAAACGTCGCGGCAAAAGGTGGAGGAAAAGCACCGAGTTTTAAAATGGACTAACAATGAGGTGGAGTTGTTGCTGCGAGTAACACAAAAGTACAAAGTTGCAAAAGCGAGAGAGAATTAAAGAATTTGAAGAAAAGCTCTGTGGAGCATGTGCAGACTGATATTCATCTTTAATAGGACTGTCAAAACTGCTGCTGTATAATGCTCTCCACTATCTTTGTTTAATTGGTCACATGCCTGCATCACATGACTAACATGCATCATTGTTTTAGAAAGTCTCTGTTTTCACTGTTCACTGTGACACAAACGCACCGTCTCCAAATTATTTACTTTCCGGCTGTTTGAATCGTCGCAGCAGAGGTGAGCAGCCTGATAGGAGTGGATGTAGCTGTGGGTAATGAGACAAGATGAAAAGAACGATTGATAACTTTTTCGTTAAGGCCGGTGCTCTGACACGGAGCCATCAACCTCTCAGTGTCTAACACTGGTCTGCAGACGGCATCAGATAATGAGCCACATTAGATGGACTCTGAGCCCACTGACAGTAAAAGGGTGAAGTGTAGACATTTGGAAGAGAGCGGCCTGACCAGTTTCTCTGACTATGATACTGTAAAGCTGACAACATGATGCATTTACTGTGGTGAGTGTGCAAAGACCATGGCAGGTGTTGTGCCAAGGTAGGGATCCCCAACAGGATCTGTTTCCCTGCGTCAGGAACATCGGCTGGGCAGGGAAAGCGGACCCAACGCACTCCGCCTCCATCACGACCAACTAGACGTGGAAGGAGTGATGTTTTAGTGACAACATGAAAGATGAGTGTGACCGTTCAGTTTGTGGGTTACAACAGAAAATTATACATTTATTGTTCTCGTGTGTTATCGGACGGGATCATTTTAACAAACCGAGGACATTTTCCTGATAATTATCTGTATCCTCCTGTAACTTTACTGTTTAAAGAGCTAAAACCTCCAACATTTCAGGATCAATAAGTCCTTATAAGACGTGTTTGTGAGCTAAAAATCAAGAATGTGGGATACTGTTTGTCTGTGTCAGCCAAACAACTTCACATCTTTGTAACGACTGTTAAAAAGATGTTCATCGTGTTGATCCTGTTCATCTGGACGCTGCACTGTACAGCAGACACGACGTTGTTCAGTTTGTGTTTCAGATGAACCAGTTTGTGTCTGAGTGTGTTGCTGGGTCTCCACCAGTTACTCTGACAACTGAAGGTTCAAGATTTTTATTTTGACATTTGCACACAGGACCAACAGTCCATGCACAGTGGAATACTTGTGCAGAGCTTTCCAAGTCAAATCACACTTTAACAATATAAAGACAGAAAAAGCAGAAGGATAGAAATGAAGTCCGGAGTAGGGTAGTCGTACTATTTTCTATATACAAAGAAAAAGAAGAAAATGTACAGAGAGTGTGTAGTTCTCTACCTCTTATCGCACTCACAGTGTTGCACATTTGTTGCACAGATCTGTTTCACAAGTCTGTTGTGAGCGTATTGCCCGATGGTCAGTGAACCGATGATACATTCAAAGTGAGGTTAAGTAGTGCTGTGTTATTTTAAGTGTTCAGTGTGTTTTTGTTTGCCGTCAGTCTGACAGTTGTGGGGAAGAAGCTGTTGAAGAATCGTGTTCTGTGTGTGATGCTGCTGTCCGCTCTGTTGTGTCTGAGATTGTATGTGCAGCTTTGTATGTGCAGGTCCATGGATGCAAGTGTTGTTCCCATAATCCTCTCTGCAGACTTTCTGACTCTGCAGAGCCTTCCTCTCTGTCTGTGTAGTGTTTCCATACCAGACAGTGATGCCTGCGGTGAGGATGCTGTCTATCAGTCCTCTGCAGGCCTGGGTGAGAGGGTGGTGGTTCATGCCAGCTTTCCTGAGCAGCCGAATGAAATAAAGCCTTTGCTGGGCTTTTTTCACAGTTGCTGTAGTGTTGAGAGTCCAGCTCAGGTCTGATGTAACCTGCAGTCCCAGGAATCTGTGGCTGTTTGCCGTCTCCACCTCCGTCCCTTTGACGATAAGAGGCTGCAGGGGAGGGAGTTCTTCCAAAAGTGCAGTATTCATTCCTTGGTCCGTGTTGAGGATGAGGTGAAGAAGCTTCTGTGATGAAAAGAAACTTAAAGAAGTCCAGACGCTTTTCTCTCCAAGCTCCTCAGACTACTGACGCTTGTTTCTCTCTTTGTAAAAATGAAATTTAAAGTGAATTTTGAATCAAATGTTTCTCTTCTTTCTCCCTCAGAGTGCAGACATGTCTGCTGCCAGCAATCTGCGATCTGAAGATCAGTTTCTGTGCTCCATCTGTCTGGATGTGTTCACTGATCCAGTCACTACATCATGTGGACACAACTTCTGCAAAACCTGCATCAGTCAGCACTGGGACATGAGTCAGAGCTGTCAGTGTCCCATGTGTAAAGAGACTTTCTACACTCGACCTCAGCTGAAGATCAACACTTTGTTCTCTGAGATGGTTGCTCAGTTCAGACGTGAAGCTCAGCAGAAAGCCAGCAGCAGCAGCTCAGAGCAACAAGCTCCCAAACCAGGAGAAGTTCCCTGTGACGTCTGCACTGGAACCAGACTGAAGGCCCTGAAGTCCTGCCTGGTGTGTCAGATCTCCTACTGTCAGACTCACCTGGAGCCTCATCTGACACTGAAAGGTCTGAAAAGACATCAGCTGGTTGATGCTGTGGAGAACCTGGAAGGCAGGATGTGCACGAAGCACGATAAACTCCTGGAGCTGTTCTGTAAGACCGACCAGACATGTGTCTGCATGCTCTGCTCTGTTTTAGACCACAAGAACCACGAGTTTGTTCCTCTGAGAGAAGAATATGAAGGAAAGAAGGCAGAGCTGGAGAAGACAGAGGCTGAGATTCAGCAGATGATCCAGAAGAGACGACTGAAGATTCAGGAGATCACAGAGTCGGTGAAGATGAGTAAAGATGCTGCAGACAGACAGAAAGCAGAAGGTGTTCAGGTCCTCACGGCTCTGATGGAGTCTGTTGAGAGACGCCTGAAGGAGCTCATGAAGGAGATCGAAGACAAACAGGAAGCTACAGAGAAACAGGCTGAAGGTCTCATCAAAGATCTGGAACAGGAAATCTCTGAGCTGATGGAGAGAAGCTCTGAGGTGGAGCAGCTCTCACGCTCTGAAGACCACCTCCACCTCCTCCAAAGCTTCTCCTCCCTGAAAGCTGCTCCACCCAGCAAGGACTGGACAGAGGTCAGAGTTCATCCACCATCATATGAGGGGACTGTGGGGAGAGCTGTGGCTCAGCTGGAGGAGACAATCAGGAAACCCATGAAGAAGAAGCTGTTAGAGGCTGAGCTGCAGAGGGTGCAGCAGCATGAGGTGGATGTGACTCTGGATCCTGATACAGCTCATCCTAATCTCATCCTGTCTGATGATGGAAAACAAGTTTATCATAGTGATGTGAGGAAGAATCTTCCAGACAACCCAGAGAGATTTTCTTACTATGGTAATGTTTTAGGAGAGCAGAGTTTCTCTTCAGGCAGATTTTACTTTGAGGTTCAGGTTAAAGGAAAGACTGAGTGGGATTTAGGAGTGGCCACAGAGTCGATCAACAGGAAGGGACAAATCACACTGAGTCCTCAGGATGGTTTCTGGACTGTGAGGCTGAGAAATGGAAATGAGTACAAAGCTGCTGCTTCCCCTTCAGTCCCCCTCTGTCTCCATCCTGGTCCTGAGAAGGTGGGGGTGTTTGTGGATTATGAGGAGGGTCTGGTCTCCTTTTATGATGTAGGTGCTGCAGCTCTGATCTACTCCTTTACTGGCTGCTCCTTCACTCACAGACTCCACCCATTCTTCTGTCCCTGTAACAATGATGGAGGTAAAAACTCTGCACCTCTGATCATCTGTCCTGTCAATCAAACTGATCAACGACTGATTTTATTGGATGAATGATTGATTTTTCTTGAAGGGAACAAATGAACATATTGAGTGTAAATCCTCTACAGTCTCCATGTTTCTATAGAATCTGATCATCAGGACTCTGATTCACACTTTGATTCTCATGGAGTTTGATTTGAACAGAAGAAAAGTTGAATCAGGAAATGTTCCCACTGATGGAGACTCGAGCTGAAGAGCAAATATCAGAGAACAAATGTCCAAAAGCTTCATTTCCAATAAAGTTTGTTCAATGCTTTGAGTGAATCCAGACTCATGTGTGGCTGTTATACGGAGCATCAGAGTCCAGCTGAGTTATGTTGGATACAAACTGCTTATTTTGGCTCTGTGAGGAGTTTTGTTCACTGAAAACTGATGAGACGGATAATATTCAAAGAACTCTGTAGAGATTCATGCATCCATGTTCTCCACCTGCAGGTGTGGAGGAGAAAGGTGGAGCACAGACTGCTGCATCCTTCCAGTCACATCATTTTGATGATTATATTTGCATGTTGTGATGATTTGGGTTAAAGACAAACAGAGTTGAACGGCTGCAGTCACAGCATGAAGACGATGCTGAAGCTGAGCTGTCAGTGAACATGTTTCACTGTGATTTGATTTGAAGAATAGAAAGTGTGTGTGGCTGCTGACAGCTGCAGTCTCTGCTAGTCTGCATAACACACACACAACTTTCCCCCTGAGGCAACGATGCAGCAACAACACAAAGAACAGCTGCAGACACACACACACTGTTAAAGAACACTTTACTGTTTAAGGCAGAATTCCTCAGTAACAATGATTTGAGTCTACTGTGTCTACTGTGGTTTCCAACATACAATCTACTGAAACATGTTTTTCTTTGTGCCGTACAAACTATTTGATCACAACATCTTTGCTTTTTTCCTCCAATCGTTTATTCTGATTATTTTATTTAGTTTAACTAAGAAAAGCTTAAAATTTAACTCTTAACCTGATTTAAACGTTTAATTTCTCATTAACTCAGACTTTTAATTTATTTCCTTGTTTAATGTATTATTTCTTTATCCTTGTTTAAGTTTTGCCGATCCTTTCTGTGTAACCTGTTTAATCTGACCTTTGACCCTTTAATTTTAACTTAACAGTACTCATGTTTTGACCTTTGACCTCTTTATTCCTTATAACCAAATAAACCCTTTTATCTGATATTTTCACCTTATTGATTGATTATATATATCTATTATATTTTCTCACCTTACCTTATTTTGACCTTTGACCTATGTCCTTGTTAGCCTTGATCTTCCTTCATCAAACGTGAAATTTCTTTCACCTTTGAACTTAAAGCTTAAATCAAACCTTTGTTAAAAAGCTTCTTACCAACTTGTAATTCCAACTCTCTGCATTAAACACGTATCTTATCATATAAACACTGGATCACTGAGAGAACTTTAGGCAGAACCAAATGAAGCAGCTGACCTCGTCAAACTCACAGCGACAGTAACTGACAGTGAATTATTTTAATCTTCTTCATTGTATTTGTTAGAAACATTTATTTTCCTTTAATTGGACTTTGGTTAAGTTCAATCCGATGTATTAACCGACCTTTGAGGTGAAGTGCAGCTGCAAAGAACGCTACGGCAGGCAATGAGGTGCGTTTAATGTCGCTCTGTTAATTTGAGCGTCCATAAATTGAATGTCTTATTTTTTCTTACTTTATTATTGCTAATTTATTGGAGAATTTGGCCATTTAATTAAGGTAGATTTTATGTTGTTGGTGGTAAAGATCTGGATGGATGTTTTATTTTATTCTGTGTTTCTATTTTTCAGTTTTACTTTTCAAGACTTGGTGAATTGCCTTTTTCTACTTTTTGTTTAGTTTTGTTAAAATTAGCAGCAGTGAGAAGTGTTGTTGTCGGTCTTGAATATATTTGATGTAGCCCACACTGTTAAGGTAAGTGTCATGTTTTTAGTTGTTAGTCTGATGAAGAATCTTTTATTTTTCTCCAAAAGTTGATTGTGTTTATCTGGACATAGTGTTTTTCAGGTCCAGCTGAATGCAGGTTTCCCCAGTCTTATACGTGTCAGGAGCATCAGCACAGCTGAAATGCATTTTTCCTGAGCACCGCGTCTCTGTGGCTTTTAAACCCCAAAACACGCTAAAACAAAAATGGCTCCACCCCAAGGATGGGGTCCCCCGGTGTAGTAACCTCGTTTCTTCGAACATCGACGTTCATTCAGGAAACCACAGCTGCTAGTTGCACTCACCACACGTTTGTCTTATCTGCCTATTATGTAGCCTTCACTTCCTTTAATAAGAGCAAATTTTCCACTATAAACACAGAGTCTAACAAAAGACTGGAGACTGTTTTGGTCATTTCCCTCAGAGTTTGTATGTTTTGTTGTTTTTCTGGTGATGAGCTTCAAACAGCAGCAGATTGAGACTCAAATAGAACCTAATAAAATCAGTGAAGCTATTCATTGCTCATGTCATCCATCAGGGAGTTACTTTAATATCATTACATTGTTTGCTTTTAGTAAATGTGGGAATTGAATATGAATTCATTTTATGTTTTTCTTTTCTTTTTTATTTCTTAATACCTAACTGCTGCACCTGTACTGCCCGTATCTCTGCAGATATACTGTATAGCCACTCAAAACTGATGTTCAGATAGAGGGTGGGAGCCGCCTGTTTTCTCTCTCCACTATAATCCCTGACAATTTTATTAGTTTGGGCGACCTTTACATGTCGGTTGTTGGGATCACAGCAGAGTTAGAACAGAGGGGACATGGTGTTTGTTAAATGTCCGAATGGCCCAGGTGGAAGAAGCTGTTAGTGAATCTGGAGATGTGGGACCTGAGGTACCAACATACAACACTGTAAAAAATGACAGATGCCACCAAAGAGTCACAGAAGGTCTTCAAAGCGCTCCCTGGACTCCAAATGACCTCAGCCGCCTCAGCAACTGCGTTTTCTAAGGACAGCGCTAGCAAACGCTCTCCGCTTGCGAGTGAAAAAGAAAAAGCACCACTTCCCTTCCTTATTCATGTTGAAGTGTACCATGTCCACCAATCAAAAAATGATATGGCAACATGAGGCGTTTGGTTGTTTAGGAAGAGGGAGAAGTTTTAGGAGTGACACCAATGAGAGAGAGAGAGCGAAAGAAAGAGAGAGAGCGAGTTTTCACATGTGAGAGATTAGTGACGTTTAGTGTGTTTGGAGGCTGTAGTTAGTGTGTTATGCAGTTATTGGGTTTTTGTGAGTTATACTAGTGAATGTCACAGGTGCTCCTGCTGTCAGACCTTGTGGTGTTCTCCTCTGTTTTATAGTGGACAGGACCTATTTTTTGGGAGTTGCATGAATACTTTGTGTGCCTTCTTATTTGATGCAACACACCTGATTGTTCTGTAAATAGTTTGAAATGATTGTGCAAAACATCTGAGGCCTTGGCTGCATTTTGGGGTAAATAGCAACATTTTACTTTGTTGTTTGCATCATTTTTAAAAATGTATAATTTCTATTTGCATTTCAAGTTATGAAAGGTATTGATTAAACATGTTTATGTTTTAACTGTTTTCCACTCAGAGTATACAAGAGGTTGAAGATACTATTACATACGGAGAGAACTCGACACCGGGTGTAGGCTTGCATGACTAAGAAACAATTTGAGGCAATTTTGTGGAGTTTGAGGTTGGACTCGGCTGCACATGTGTGCTTAAGCCGATCGATGGCTGCAGCCTCTGTGGGAACTGAAATCAGCCCGTCATCGATGCAGAAGTGTCTCTCGACAAAGTGTCTTGTGTCTGCTCCAAAGTTTGTCTCGCCTTCCCAGGTGGCACCCGGGCGTGGTCTTCCTGCACTTTGTCACATGAGTAGAAGTAATCAACAACTTTCTATTCATTTTTATTCTTATGAGCACGAGAGAGAGAGAGGGGGGGGGGGGGGGGGGGGGCAGGTACACAGTCACTAAAGATGAATAGCACAGCATTTAGTTGAATAGACGTTAAAAGAGAAGGTGTTTCAACAGCTGTTGTCTGCACCCTTGACACAGGAGAACAGAAAACTTCACCACCAGGGCCTCCCCACCAACTGGGTGTCACCAACTTTCTCACAACACCTAACTGTGACCTACACAGATAACCAGTGTGCAGCTTTGAAATATAACATCCAGAGTCTATGTGACAAATGGCTAAACAAGTGCCATCATAGCAGGGAGAAGGGTGAACATGGTAACATAGAAGATGCTCTCCCAGGCCTATTACTGCCTTCTGGTCATAATGTCCAGTCTCTTTCAGTGACCTCTGACCTTTAATATCCTCTGACCTTCAGTGACCTCTGACCTCCTGTTGCAGGTGTGTGTGTGCTGCTGCTGTCTGCACTGACTGTTTGTGCAGGTGAGTAGATGAAGTGCACCATGGTCCAGGACAAACACTGAGTGTAAACACTGATAGAAACTGTCCGTCTGTCCTCCAGTCTCTCTGAGCGTCAGTCCAAACCTTCAGCAGTTCTTCACAGCAGCCTCAGTGTCTCTGACATGTGACGGTCAGCTGGGTTCTGATGGATGGACGGTGAAGAGGGACACAGGAAGTGGGACTGAGTCATGTGGAGCAAGGGGGCGGGGCTTCGGGAGGTTCAATGGTTCATCCTGTTTGTTTGATGAGTTCAAGCCAATCAGTGGAGTTTACTGGTGTGAAGATGAAGCTGGAGAGAAGAGTGAAGAAGTCAACATCACTGTATCAGGTAATGAAGTCATTCATTTCATCAGACTAACAGCAGACTGTTATACCACCTCTACATCACTCTGTGTGTCTTTTCTTTAGATAAACATGTGATCCTGGAGATCCCTGCACTTCCTGTGAGGACAGGAAGTGATGTCACTCTACGCTGTAAGAAGAAAACTGGTGGCACAGCTGCAGCTTATTTCTACTTTAATGGACGTCTTGTTAGACCTAAATCAGAGAAAAACATCACCATTAACGTGCAGCAGTCTGATGAAGGTCTCTACTGGTGTTCTACTGATGAGTTTGGATCATCTCCTCAGAGCTTTCTGAGGGTCAGAGGTCAGATCACTGACATCACTTCCTGTTTAAAGCCAATCTGCTGAGCTGATGATAAACTGACTGAACCAGCTTCCTCATCTCTCCTGCAGGTCCTTCAACCACAGCCTTGTTTACAACAACAAAAGAAGCAACAACAACCATAACGTCACTGACAAACACTCATATCTCCTCTTCTTCTACCCTTCTTTCTCCTCCCCCTTCTCCCTCTCCCCCCTCCTCCCTCATATTCCCAATTGTAGCTGCTATAGGTTCCCTGGTGCTATTGGTTCTGGTTCTGTTTGTACTTCATCTTCTGTGGAAGAAGCGCACAGGTATGGCATCTGTCTCAAATTTTCATCCAAAGTCATCATGTTGGACACATCAAGACAGCCTCCATCAGCGTTTCTATTTTTAGAACACTTAGAAAGTAGATTCAGACTAAAACTCCACAGACACAAATACTAGTATTCTTTCAGATCACTTCATCTTTGCAGGGAGATACCAGTCAGCTCCAGTAAATGATGTCACCTATGCTGAGGTCACCAGTAGAGCCTGGACCAATAAGACTCCAGCCAGCGAACCTGAAGTACTTTACTCCAGTCTGAGGACAAACACTGCAGGTACACATTCACCTGTGTTCTAGCGAGGGACATCAATGAGAGATAAACCCAAAAGTAGTTTTCATTGGGCTTGTAAAATGTGCTCAATGAAACAATGAGAATCTTCTTCTCACATTTATCAAACTAGTGTTTTGAAAGTGGGATTGACAGCAGGTGCAGTTCACTCTTCAGGTTCCTGTTTCCTCAGTAAAACCTGTCACTGGTTTCATAATTAAAGCTGTACTGTGGTTTCGTTGGTCAGTTCAGTGTTTATAACATGAGGCAGTCAGCAGAGAGAGACGTGGCACTGAGACAGGAAATCCTGCAGCTTAAACAGATATGATCGGTGTTTGATGGGAGTCAATTCAGGTTTGTGTGAATGACACAGTGTAACAGGAGCAGTCGGCCTGAACTGAAGATTAAAAATAATCTGAGCGGATTTGGTTTGTTTTTAATCCAGATGTATCTTTTCAAAAATAAATCGGAGAAGCACACGTTGGACAGTTTAATAAAAATACTGTACAAACCAGCAAACCAGCAAAATTAGGAAAATAACAACCAGTACAAGGTGAGAATGTACTGCTCGCGTTCTGACTCTAATCTGAGGAGCAAAAACACATTTTAAGACATTATTTAAAGACAGGCAGCGAGTGGGCTGAACTAACGAGGGCAGGGTGATGCTTCCACAGTTTAGGCTACAGCTGAAAAAGCCCAGTCAGCTCTCACTTTGAGTCACGTTTTTGGGACTAGCAGGAGAAGCTAGTTCAGTGACCACATTATTTCTTTTATTGCCATGTAAATCTGAGGGTTATACACAGTAGTAGCAGTAATCAGATGTAAAAGCACATAAATAGTGAAGTCACCTGAGTCAGTAGTTCATATTTCCCGGAGTCGAGCGTTCATTCACCCACATCAAAACAGGTGCTGCTGGTGTGGTTAACTGCTGAGAGAAGCTCTCTGTGACGGAGCTTCTTTGTTGAGATCAGTGGGAAATGATCAAAGGTAAAACACATAAACCATGAAGTGTTTTATGTGTTTAAGATCAGTCTAGCAGCTATTTGAATGTTGTGGACTCTGTAGAGATAAACAGTGTCTGAGAGTAGAGAGAGTGCATGTCAGCAGATACCGGTGCTGAGATACAGGACTGAACAAAGGAAGATGTAAAGTTACCACACAGCAAAAGATGTTCTTAACTTTGTTTCTTGTCTTCATCTCTTTGTGTGACTAGTGTTTAAAGTGAAACAAAATGAGTTCTTTTTCAGAGAGAGATTCATGAAGCCCCTCACAACGTCTTCATAAGAATTAAGATTTCTCTGCAGGATTATTATTAAATGAAAACAATATATATTTGAATTCAGTTCAGCAGGCAAACAGGGTTGATGGGAAATCCAAGTTCAGTGAGTTGTAAATAAAACCCGGATATTCAGTCACTCATTGGCATGTTCTTGTCTTGATGATGTCATCCCAAAAACACACATGACCAATGCTGACATCATCACTCAGACCCCTGAGAACACAGGTAGGGAGGCTGCACCTATATGACTCATGTCCCAGTGTTATTACATGCTGAGCTGTCGGGGCAACCGTGGTTCAGGGGATTGGGAAGCTCCTCTATAAGTGGAAGGTCGCCGGTTCGATCCCTCCTGCTCTCTCTCTGTCCTGGTCGTTGTGTCCTTGGGCAAGACACTTCCCCTACCGCCTACTGGTGTTGGCCAGAGGGGCCGATGGCGCGATATGGCAGCCTTGCTTCTGTCAGTCTGCCCCCGGGCAGCTGTGGCTACAACTGTAGCTGCCTCCACCAGTGTGTGAGAGTGACTGTGGAACTGTACTTTGGGTGCCTAGAAAAGTGTTATATAAATGCAATCCATCATTAACTTTTTTCTCTTTAAGCTTCAGTTTAAAAATTAGGTTTAAAGTTTCATATATTTGTTACATACATATACATTTTAATTAGGTTTTAAAGTTGGTAGGACAATAAATGCCTCACCCTTCTAGTGACCTGCACCATGACTGCACACTCAACTGTCCCATTTTTACAGAAGCTAAAGGAACCACAGACACCACAGAAGAAGTGTAAACAGGAAGCTGAGGACAGACCTGCAGACTTCCTGTGGACAGTCTCACTCTGTCAGTCACCGTGGGAACATTTACAGGCAGTCATCAGCTTCCTCCTTTCTTCATTCACTCCCATTCATTCACACAGTGATGTCATTGTGGGAGCAAGTTCCTCCTGAGGAACCAGGATTGACGGGGAACTAAAGAAATCAACCTGCTGCTGGTTTGAGTCTGTGCAGCTTGAACTCTGACAAAGGTCTACTGCGAGGTGAAGAGTCGTCACTTTCAGGAGCTGCTTCCATCATTTCAAACTGATCAATACTCTGAACTTATGAACACTCATGTTTGACACAGAGTGTCCTGTGATGGTCCTCAGTCTTTGAGCTAGTTTTTGTGTTTGTTATGGACTATGTGTTTATTTGTTCTCTTGTTTCAATGACCTTTGTTCTGGTTCTATATTGGTGTCTCTTGAGCTCAGGTTCCCTTATTTGTCAGAGTCGTCATTATTTATATTTCTTATTCTCTATTTCTTGTTGTTCATGTTTATTTCCTTCGTGTCCAGTCTGTGCCAGCCTCTTCTCTGTGTTTTGTTATTCTTTCAGTCTCCCCGCTCACGTACCTGCGTTTGTCTGTTTTCTCTGTGTTCTGTCTCATTGTGTTTGTAATCCCATCCCTGTGTTTAGGTCCTCAGTCTCCCTCGTGCCTGTTTTGCTGTGTTCTTCTGTGAGTATCTTTTAACATTAATAACGCTGCCTCTTTTAGCCGACCCCTTTGTTTCCAAGTCCTGCATTTGGGTCTTGCCTCTGCCTGCCACACAGCTGTTCATGACAGGCACAGAAAACGATTTTGAGCCTAGAAGTAATAAATGCATGAACTTGTTTTTCAGCATCACTCTGAGACAGGATATTTCTAATTTTAGAGATGTTGCTCAAATGGAAGAAAGCAGTCCTACATATTTGTTTAATATGTGCATTAAAGGACATGTCCTGGTTAAAAATGACTGGTTTCATCTCAAAGCTGGCCAGTTGGACAGGAAACAAAACAAGATGTTATTTACATATGAGCATCACACTTTACCTGAAATACACAAAGAATCTTTCTAATAATAGAAAACAGTTTCAAACCTGCAGGATTAAAGTGATGAAAGTTTGTGATTTAAATTTGTCTCATAAACGTCCAAAACCTGCTGAAGGTTCAGTTCAGTTAGTATCTGTAACATGACGACTGAACATGAAGGCAGACGACCTGTTTTCATCAAACAGGAAACCACAGCGGCTGTGTTTAGCATCGCTCCTGCTGATTGGGTCTGTTATGTAGACGATGTTTCCTCTATTAAGAACAAATTTTCCACTGTGTGGACAGAGTCGATAATCGTCCTGTGTCTCTCAGAGTTTCATTGTTTGGTTTTCAGTCTAAATGTTGCCATCAGTCACTGTCAGTTTGGGCACCGAACCTTAAACACGCATGTCAACAATAAATCTACATTAGTAATGCATAAACAGCAAACCAGCAGGATCTCTCTGTGCACTGTGAACGCTGACTGAGGCTCATGTGATGCAGTGGGTTGTCTTCTAAATGTGTCTTCTTGTCTGCATGCTGAAGTATTCTTAGGCAAGATACTGAACCCCAAATTTCTTCTGACGCCTCCATCCAAACGTGAGTGTTTGATAAAGGTGCTTAGAAAGCAGTGTGTGAATAGCTGAGTCTTGAGTGCTCAGCTGGATTAGAGCAGTAGCAGCAGTTCGTTTACACAAACAACCAGTTTACATGTATAAATGATGATCAGTGAACTGCCATCACTCGTGGTTGAAGCATTTCTTATGTAGAGCCGGAAAATAAACCACAAGCTTGAACACTATTTTTACTGACCTTTATCTGTGTAGCCTTCCTGTATTGAGCTTGGCAAGGACTAAATGTCATCTTTTCATTTCCAGTCAATTTTATTCATATAGCGACCAATCACAATAACAGTTACCTTTATATTGTAAGGTAGACCCTACAGAGAAAAACCGAACAATCATATGATCATCTGACCAGACCATATTTCACTGGCTTCTCTAAATGTTCAGCAAACTTTAAATGCTCTTCATCATGCTTTTTCTTCAGCAATGGCACCATGGATGGTGACCTACATGCCATGCCTTCTTGAAACAATTGTACCTGCTGATTCCAGGTTTTTCTGTAGCACCTTGGCTCTTCAACGACTCTTCTGATCATTATTATATATGGTGAAATGATGTTCTTTCCACCTCTGCATTAAGAACCCAACAGTGCTCACTAGAACCTCCAGTAGTTTAGAACCAATACCTTCAGTATGTTTTGCAACAATACGGTTGTGAAGGTTTTGAGACAGCTCACTGGTTTACCCATCATGAGATGTTTCTTTTGTGACACTTTGGTAATGACACAGATCTTTATAGGTCATCAGTTGGGACTGAACCTGCTAATATTAATTTGTAATAACTGTCAGGATGGCTTTCAATTATTGATAAATTTCATTTGCCATGAATCGTGATTTCCTATGTCTCATTGCACCTTCCTTTTCTTCCTTTTGTTTTTCTCTGTTATTTCTCATTATCACACGTTAACCCCTGACCTGAACTTTCAAAGGTGAGTGATAAAACATTAATTGAATTACAATATTATACAAAGAACAGAAGTAAACACAAAATGCAGTTTCTAAATAAATGTGTTTATTATTAAGGGGAAAAACCCAAACCTAGATGAACATGTCAGAAAAAGCTATTGCCCCCTGAATTTAATAAATAACTGCAACCAAGCATTTGTAACAACCTGCAATAAATCTTTAACAGCACTGTGGAGGATTTTCAGCCCACTCACTGTTGCAGAATTGTTGTAATTTAGCCACATTGCTGGGTTTTCAAGCATGAACCACCTTTTTAAGGTCATGTCACAGCATATAAATCAGATTCAGGTAAGAACTTTGACTTATTTGGGTGTTTTGCATAATTATCCGGCTGCAGAAACCAAGTGCGCTTCAGGTCAGATGAGAACGGATGGCCAGATAGTCTCCTAAAGAATTGTTTCTTTAAGAGGGCCGAATTCATGGTTCCATTTAGGGAGGCAAGTCTTGCAGGTCCTGAGGCAGCAAAACAGCCTCAGACTATCAGACTATCACCACCATATTTTACTGTTGGTATGAGGTTCCTTTTCTGAAATGCAGTGTGTAATGACACACACTCATCAGTCCAGGGTTTTTTTCCCCCAACAGTCTTGGAACTCTGCCACGCAGGCTGGTGTGCTCCAGTCCCTTTCTTAAAGTGTAGTCATGAGAAAGGGACTTTAATTTTAACTTGAACTAAAAGCTGATCCTAAACTAAGCACAGATCAAACTGATTGATCAGCCATCAGAGGAGTCGGATCAATGGAGCTGCTTCTGTTCCTGATGTCCCCTGTTTGATCCTGGACCTGAACTCTCCCTGCAGAGACAAGACAGTCAGACAGGGACAGACAACAAGAGACAAACTTATATTTTCATACTGACCTTTGACCTTTAATAGCACCGTGGTCTCTCTTGAAATGCATTTTTCTTTGCTGCAGACATTACAGATGTATTCTCCACTGTCTCTCTCTGTGGGCTGTTTCAGGGTCAGACTGAGGTCTCCAGTTTTCAGCAGGTCTTCATTCATCTCCGTTCGGTCTCTGTAATCCTGGTGCTGTTTGTGAGGCTGGTCAGAGCCGTTCTTATACATGTGAACCAACACTGATGGTACAGGGTCAATGCGTTTCCACACCACTGTAGCATCTTCAGGCAGGTTTTGTGTGGTTTTGAAGGGCAGCTGGACAGACTCCGCCCCCTCCTCCACCTCCAGCAGACAGTCTGAGAGGACAACAAACACAACATGAGCTGTACAGACAGCAGTGAATCTAGAAAACACCTTATTAAGCTTCTTTATAGATGCTGCAGTCTGATATTTACATTTAATTATTGTTATTGTCATTTTATAAACAAATACACTGTAAGAAATATTTCATAGGTATTTGCACTGACTCATCACTCTCAGCAGAACTGTTTTCTTTCTCTTGATCCCTTTCCCCTCAACTCTGCAGATGTACTTTCCAGTGTCTCTGTCTGTGGGGAGTTTCAGGGTCAGACTGAGGTCTCCAGTTTTCAGTGAGTCGTCTGTCATTTCGTTTCGCTCTCTGTAAAACTGGTCTCGTGCGTCAGGCTGGTCAGAGCCGGCGTGATATTTGTGAACAGTCATCGGTGGTTCAGGTTCATAGCGCCACCACTCCACTTCAGCATCTCCAGGCAGGTTTTCTGTGGTTGTGAAGGGCAGCTGGACAGACTCCGCCCCCTCCTCCACCTCCACCTGACAGACTGAGAGGACAACGAACACAACATGACACAGCAGCAGTTTTATTCAATGATTCCAAAGAGAACTTTAATATTCAATTTTAAGTGTTACACCCCGGCCTAGGCAACCGGGGTGCACACAAACACAGCTGGGGCAAATTAGACCTGACGAGACAAGGAAACGTAAACTGAACACACTAAGATAACACAGACTTTCAAAGTAAAACAGGAAATACATGACAGTCACGGAAAAACAAAACACTGACAACACCGAATCGTAACATAAGCTCAAACTATGATATTTGTTTTTGCTTGTGTTGATTTCCTAAAGATGAAATATACTACACTCATTTAATTCAGGATTAATGTATTTTAATGGTTGTTCTTCATTTCTTTTGAATTGTTGCCTTCAGTCCACTTTAGTAGGATTTGAGTGGGACTGCTCACAAAGAAAGAATGAGTCTCTAATTTTTTATGGTAGTTTAATTTTAATAAAGGGAGACAAATTATCACCTCGCCTCTGTCGGTGCGCCCCAGGGTGGCTGTGGCTACACTGTAGCTGCTGTCACCAGTGTGTGACTGTGTGTGTGAATGGGTGACTGAGTGTAGTGTAAAGCGCTTTGGGGTCCTTAGAGACTGAGTAAAGCGCTAAACAAATACAGGCCATTTACCATTTATTAACAAAAAATCCAAAAAAGAAAGATTACATAAAAAGTGTAAATTCATCTGTATATCATTGAATGAAACACATATTTGGACCCTTAAACTTACCCAAAACTACAATCTGTGTGTTCATGTAACACACAGATTGCGATCAATCAAATCAATGAAGTACAGATACTCCTGATCTCAACTCATTTTGGGTATAAAGTATCTATTGTATTGTATCAGTACAATCTATTTTGGTAACTAGTTACAAGAAAGTGGAGCATATAATGACAAGATGAAAGTAATGACTTTATTGGATCTTACACCAGTTTACCCAGAGCACTTCACTCTCGCTCTGCAGGCCTACTTGTTGTTCCTAGAGTATTTAAAAGTAGAATGGGAGGCAGAGCCTTCAGTTTTCAGGCCCCTCTTCTGTGGAACCAGCTTCCAGTTTGGATTCGGGAGACAGACACTATCTCTACTTTTAAGATTAGGCTTAAAACTTTCCTTTGGTAGGCTGCCGGGGAGTCCCTAGAGTGTGACCAATTTGGTCCTGGAACTGAAGAAGCTTCTCGGATGAGAGGTGAAACGTCTTCAAGCAACTTAAAGAAGTCCAGACGTTTTTCCTTTCCACACTCCTTAGACTACGATGACCTGGATCACTGAGAAGCTTCACAGACAAGATCCAAACTACAACTCACATTTGATAAATGTCATCATTAATTCCACTTTTAAAAAGAACCTCTGCAACTTTGCTCTGCTTCACTTTAGCAGCATCAGGTAATGTTCATATGTCGATTCATGGTTTTCTACAGTTTTTGATCTACTGTAGAATATTTTTATGGTTATCTGCTATAAAACCCCAGACCAGGAAAATCTCCTTCATGTTTTTCTCTGTTTTATCCTTAGTTACTTTGACACAAAGGCATCAGCTGTGATGCTCACAATTCTGATGAAGTCTCACATGTATCAGTGCTGATAAATGATCAGAATTATAATATTTCTGACTGTCTGAGGCAAAATTGAATCAAATCGGGACTTCGTGAATCGGAATCAAAGGGATTATAGAAATCAGTGATGATACCCAGCCCTAGTGAGCAGCCTAGGCCTGACAGAGTGGATGTAGGTGTGGGTAATAAGGAAAGATTGATAACT
The DNA here is from genome assembly GCF_057382095.1 of Aulonocara sp. 'chitande type north' Nkhata Bay. Taxonomy (NCBI): domain Eukaryota; kingdom Metazoa; phylum Chordata; class Actinopteri; order Cichliformes; family Cichlidae; genus Aulonocara; species Aulonocara sp. 'chitande type north' Nkhata Bay. The sequence goes on from NC_141346.1 coordinate 6,340,051, forward strand.
TTTTTGTTAAGTTAAGGCCTGATCCATCTGAAGTTCATAGCCAGCTCTGACACGGAGCCATCTATCTCTGAATGCTGTAAAAGCAGCAGTGTATCCAGGAAACACATTATACGTGATAAATGCACTGCCCGAGTGTCAACAACAACAACAACAATCTTTATTTATAGAGCACATTTAAAAACCAACGGCATGCCAAAGTGCTTAACATAGAACAAATTAACACAAGTATAATCAGAGTCATAAAAATAAAAGTGTAGAATTATGTTCACAGGAAAAAGCCACCAATAGAAAAAATATAACTATAGCACATAGCTATAGCACAATATAACTATGCCATCAACACACAATGGGGATAAGACATACACAGCGCAAATAAAAAGCATGATAGTGTCAGGGTCCTGGGTCTGAGCAACCCAGGATCCCTGAGCAGTTATGAATTATATTATTATTATTATTATATGTATTTTGGTGTTGCTGCTGCTCTTCTCCATGCTTGTAGATGTGAGTGTGTGTGTGTATGTCTGCGGGTATGCTTGGAGGATGGAGCTCAGCCACCTGCAGGCCTGAGGGGTGTGGCCCTGCGGAAGGACTGGCCACACCCGAAGCCACACACCTGCTGCTGATCAGGCCTCGTCGGGGGAGCTACTTAGGAGAGAGTTGGAGCTCCCACCGACGCGGGATCATTTCCTTGAGACTCCATGTTAGTCATCCCGTTGAATTGAGTTAGTGTGTGTTAGTGTATGCCCGCGGTTATTTGTGTCCTGACGGCTGCGTCTATTGTTTCCCGCAGGAGGAGCGTGGAAGGCACGAAGAGCAGCGAGCACCGGGGGGTGCTGACATGGGAGCGGAGAGCACAGAGACATGGACTATTCACGCAGAGGCACGACACGGGAGAGAACACGGGGATTTATTGTTGTTTTTTCCCACTCTGTAAATAAACACACTGTTTATACATAGAGCACCGCGCCTGGGTCCTCCTTCCCCACTCCTTCCACGGTGTGCCATGCCATACCGTGACAGATAGGAAAATTAGTAAAATAAATCACTGCAGACAAGGCCAGCATTTAACCGGTAGAAAACGCAACATTAAACAAATACGTTTTAAGCCGTGATTTAAAAGATTGAATAGAGTCAGACGCCCGAATGCCAATCGGAAGGTTGTTCCACAACTCTGGTGCGGCCAGGGCAAACGCTCGATCACCTCTAGACTTCAGCTGAGATCTAGGCTGCACCAACAGTAACTGTGAGGATGATCTTAAAGCCCTAGCAGGAACATATAAGCTTAAGAGTTCCTTAAGATAGCTCGGTGCTGTGTTATTAGTGATTTTAAAAGTAAACAGCAGAATTTTAAATTGGATACGGTATTTCACAGGCAACCAGTGCAAATCAGCTAGGACGGGAGTAATGTGGGCAAACTTCTTAGTTTTGGTTAGAATGCGTGCAGCAGCATTTTGGACTGTCTGTAATCTATGGAGGAGGGCAGAGTGGAGTCCAAAATAGAGTGAATTGCAGTAATCCAGCCTCGAAGTTACAAAGGCATGGATGAGTTTTTCCAGGTCTTTATGCGGGTTATACTGCCTGGCCTTAGAAATAAGGCGGAGTTGGTAAAAACTGGATCTAACAACAGCAGACACTTGTCTATCAAGTTTAAATGAGCTGTCAAGTAACACGCCCAAATTCCTAACAGTGTCGGAAAAGGGGCTAGTGAGAAAACCAAAAGCATCACGAAGTTTGGCACGAAGGACGTCACTGCCAAAGACCACAATTTCAGTTTTCTTATCATTAAGGATAAGAGTATTTGCCAGGAGCCATTGCCTGACCTCACACATGCACTCTCGAAAACTATTCAAGGACAAAGCTAGGTCATCATTTAACTTAAAGTAGATCTGAAAGTCATCAGCATAATAATGAAAAGAGATGTGATATTTCTCAAAGATAGCGCTTAATGGAAGCATGTACAATGAGAACAGAGTAGGGCCTAACACAGATCCCTGAGGGACACCACAACAGACAGGTACAGCGGAGGAAGAGGAAGTGGCCAAGTGAACCGAGGAGAGCCGATTGGAGAAGTATGATTTAAACCAATCCAAGGCAACACCCTTGATGCCTACAGTGTGCTCAAGTCTCACCAATAGGATTTTATGATCAACCATATCGAAAGCCGACGATAAATCCAATAGCACTAGGACCGAGGAGCGTCCATTGTCAGCCATTAGTAGAAGGTCATTGAGAACTCGGAGCAGCGCTGACTCAGTGCTATGATGTGGTTTGATGGCCGATTGGAATTTATCATTAATGCTATTCTCATCCAGGTAGGCCTGGAGTTGAAGCAACACTATCTTCTCAAGAATTTTGGCCAAGAACGGAAGCTTGGAAATCGGCCTATAGTTCGCATAATCATTATAATCGAGGTTCCTTTTTTTAAGAACAGGCTGAATTATAGCATGTTTAAAGGCTGATGGTACGCAACCAAAGAGCAAAGAAGAGTTCAAAAGGGACAATATACTAGGTCCAATTGCACTGAAACAGTCCTTAACTATACAAGATGGAAGAACATCATATACGAGATTAGTATTGTTCAGTTGTTCAACCAGATGCTTAAGAGTAGGGAGTGAAACGGGTTCAAACTGATAGAAGGAAGAGGAACAGTCAGGGGTAAACGCAGGGCCTGTCATTAAAGGAAGAGCAGATTTAAGAGATGAGACTTTATCTAAAAAATAATTTAAAAATTGTTCGCAAAGAACCGTGGAGCACGGCAGCGGCATAGTGGGGCAGGGGTTGACCACAGAGTTAAAAATTTTAAATAAAATTCGAGGATTGTTACCATTGGTAGAGATCATTTTTGAAAGAAAAGCTGCTTTAGCCATTTTGGCAGCAGTTTGAAACTTCAAGCGACTAGTACGTAGGATGTCATAAGATGCCTGGAGTTTATCTTTCCTCCACCTCCTCTCAGACACGCACTCTCAGACACGCACGTCGTAGAGCGCGAACAGAGTCACTTAACCAACATTGTGAGTAAGTTCTGGGGCGCTTCATTTTAATAGGTGCCACAGTGTCGAGGATGAAGGAACATGTAGTTAACAGGGTATTGGTAAAATTCTCAACCATATGAGGGGTAAGACAATCTGATGTAATAGATGCAGAATACACAAAAGAAGCAGAGAATTTCACCACAGTATCAGCATTAACAGTACGCATAGGGCAAAGAGTAGCCTCAAGGTGTAATCCGGTATTACCTAGGTCAACATCGAAGATAACCGGGGAATGGTCAGAAAGACCAGTATTTCTAATATCCTTAATGCATATATCCACGCCATATGTAAAGACCAAATCAAGAGTATGGCCTTTAACATGGGTTGGTTCATTCACCCACTGAGTAAGATTGAAAGAGTCAGTCAATGCAAGAAAGTCGTTGACCAATTGGTCATCCATACAGCAGACATGTATATTAAAATCACCAGAAATAATAACAAAGCCATATTTAAAAAGAATGGATCCCAAAAAGTCAGCAAATTCAGAAATAAACATCTTGTGGTATTTAGGCGGACGATAGACCACAACACACAGAGTAGTCCGAGAGCCAGTCAACTCCAATAACTGAGCTTCAAAGCTAGAGTAGATGGGGGAGGATAGCAGCCGAGCTTCATGTTTGTTTGTAAAAACCGAGGCTAAGCCGCCACCTCTGCCAGTGAGCCTTGGTGAGCTAAAAAAAAAAAAACACAGTCAGGAGGGAGAAGCTCGGAGAAGGGGATGAACTCACCCGGGGAAGTCCACATCTCCGTCAGAAATAGAACGTCCAGTCCCGTGGTGAGGAAAAAGTCATTTAAAAGAAAAGCCTTATTCGAGAGAGACCTGACGTTAAATAAAGCCATCCGAGTCCGAGGAGCTAGGTCATTAGCGGTAGCACGTCGCAGAGTGCTGAGGTTGTTATGTTGGACACCGCGACCGAGCGACGTTATCCAGGATCGAGCAGGGAGGAGAGCCACTGGGCGGGCAGGGTAAGTTTGAAGGCCAGCAAGGCAAATCCAACGATGACTCAGCAGTCGGTTGAGTGTGAAGTGCACATGAGAGCATGAGGGTGGGAATGGATGTATCTGTGTGTGCCTGTATGTCCGTGTCTATATGTCAGGTTGGGTATCAGACGCCACCTCTCTGGGGACATCTCGGGCCCTCCAAGGTTTGGAGGCCTATCTCCACCCACCACCACTTCCCCTGCCGGTGGCGGACTCCCTCAGGTGTCGGTGCGTTGGTGGTTCTTTGTATCTGGGGGTGGGCGTCCGGGTACACACCGGCTCACTCCTTGGTGGCCGCTTATTGGGGCTCGCTCGGGCCACTTCGGAGGTGGGGTGCCCCCGGCCTCTCGGCCTGGGGCTCGGTCACTCAGGCACAGCTGGCTGCCGGCGGAGCTCACGGGCGCATCACTGCAACTCCCCCTGGCTTCTGCTCCGCGGCTGCTGAGTGAGCCCTCATCTGGGACTCTCCTCAGCTCTTACTGGGACAGTGGCGCGGCTGCCCCTCTGTGGGTCTTCCTTGGTCTCTTGTGTTCTGGGGGCCTCTGGATGTCTGGAGTTTTGATCTCCTCCATACCTGCTTGATACCATAAAGGACAGGGCTGTGGCTCCCCACACTCCCTAGCAGATCATTACATGGAGGAACCTTTGGAATACAAGCATGCTGATCCACACAGGTATGCACACAGGTGTACACATGGGTATTCACAGACGCGGACTACAGCTTTCTTGGCTGCTGCCTCAAAGCACACTGTGCGCTGTCTATCTTGCGTGCTGCACAATATCGTTTATTATTTAGTAACTATTGATATCTACTGCTAGCTAGTTTATTGTGATGGTGCTTTTTTTTTCTTATTATGTTGCTCTTTGTTGTTTGCTGTCTCCTCTGTTTTTTTTTTCTCCATACAGGTGACCCAGGAGTTTTGTTTTTTTTGTTTGTTTGTTTTTTTCTCTCTTCCCCCCCTTCTCACCGTCTCTTCTCCCCTTTGGTTTTCTTTCTTTCTTTCTCTCCCTCTCTTTCTTTCGTTCTTTCCCCCTGTCCTATCCCACAGTCATGTCTGTCCCGTTTGTAGCAACTGAAAATAAAATAAATTCATAATTATAATAAAGGTCAATCAAATGGACCAATATGGCAAGGCCATGATGATCCACTTGGTAAAATAAATCCGCTTGGCATCTTTCTTGGCCTCAAGACAACAATTCTGATGGCTATAGATCCAAACGGGACACAAAAAAAAAAAAAAAAAAAAAAAAAAAAAGGAATAGTGGACGAGACGTGAAAGCTCACGGCTTGTAGAAGGGTAATCCGTAGCCATGGCTCTAAGATAAGCCTTGAAGCGGACGCGAGCACCACTCCTTCTACCCCGTTTCCTGAAGCGTTTCCTACGCAGTGGGGAGAGTGTCCCCTCTCCCCACTGCCTTTCAACAGCATGCAACAGCAAACAGGTCGTCAGAGGAGCCGAGATGATGATTGTGTTGATTGTGGTTGTGATGATGTGTTAATACACCTCTCTGAATGTAATAATTAGTCATTAATAACCTCTGCCTCTCTACCACAGCACGTGTGTTTATCAGCCATCGTTTTGTTGGAATGGGTCAGAAATGGCCGCCCCAGTCCTGGTTCTGACGGAGGTTTCTTCCTGTTAAAAGGGATTTTTTCCTCCCACTATCACCAAAGCACTTACCCATAGTGGGCTCATATGATTGTTGGGTTTTTCTCTGTTTTCTCTGTATTATTGAAGGAACTACCTTATAATATAAAGTGCCTTGACGCAATTGTTGTTGTGATTTGGTGCTGTATAAATAACTGACTTAAATTCATTTCTGACCTTTGACTCGAAGCCTCACTTCTCTCTTCAGCAGGATGTTTCCCTCGCTGCTGTAGGCGGTGCAGGTGTAGACTTCGTTGTCTCTGTCTGTGGGGTATCTCAGGGTCAGACTGAGGTCTCCAGTTTTCAGCAGGTCTTCATTCATCTTCGTTCGGTCTCTGTAAAAGTGGTCTTGTTCTTCAGGCTGGTCAGAGCCGTTCTCAGACACGTGGACCTTTGTGGTCCGGATGTAAATGCAGGTCCACTCCACTTTACTGCCTTTAAGCAGGTGAAGTTTGGTTTTGCAGGGCAGCTGCACAGACTCGACCCCCTGCTCCACCTCCACCAGGGGGACTGAAAGGAGAAAAAATACCACAATGAGCTGAACACAACATCATCAGCACTGAGAACATTTTGTTTGGATGAAGTGAAACATCTGCACTGAAAACATGTTTGACTGGCTGCAGCCTGGGATTTGTCCTGTTGCTCCACTGAGCAGACACAGTGTTATCTTTGGTGTCCTAAATCAATTATGGGAAGAAATTTATCATCTGTCTTTATCTTCACTTCCTACACCCAAACTGGAAACGTTAATATACCATCATGTGAGCTTGCCTACTTAATATTTCTTTTGAATTTTCTCTCTACATGTAGATTATTATGAACTTTTGTTAAATAAGCTATTATTCTGGGCTATGCAGGCCCAGACAAAGCCTGCAGCATTTTAATGAGGTTGTTTTAGTGTGGAATAGAAGAAATAGAAGAAGCTCGTGTGAGTTTCCCACAAAAACATCTGATCCTCAAAATCCTGGTGCTTTCAGGCTGACATTGACTCAAAAACATTATCATTATAATATTTTCATTCTAAATCATTTCATAAATTTCTCTTAAACTCCTCAATTTCTCGGACTTGTGTCACATCTTTAGTTTGAGCTGATAAAAAAGTAATGGTTGAAAAACCTAACTTAATAGATCTTACTGTAGCTCACTCATCAAGTCCTGTTCACCTCAGGGACAGATTATCAGTGTGGTCACCAAGCTCTTCAATTCATGACTCACCATCTTCATCTTCTGTCTACAGCACTCACCTCTGACGTAGAGCTTCACTTGTTTCTTCTTTAGGATGTTTTCCCCCCTGTAGACGGTGCAGGTGTAGGTGAGTGCGTCTCTGTTTGTCGGGTATGTCAGGGTCAGGCTGAGGTCCACAGCTATCCGCAGGTTTTTCCTCATCATTGTTCGATTTCTGTAAAACCAGTGCTGTTTTTCAAGCTGGTCAGAACCGTTTTTAAACATGTGCACTATCCTGTTGGAGCTGTCAGTCCACTCTACAGTTACATCTTCATGTCGGTAAACTGTGGTTATAAAGGGCAGCTGAACAGACTCCACCCCCGAATCCACATCCACCTGTGGGACTGTGAAGTAAGAACAACAAATAATGATTTGTACACGCAGTCTGTCAAAGCTCCCATGTTTGACATGTAAAGTGTGTGAAGGGAGCAAAGAGTAATTCAATTAGTATTCTAGACAAATAGCTGCCGTTTGTCCTCAGGAAGGCTCCTAAATGAGAGAGAGGAGCCTGTTTTGCAAAATGCGCTGGAGGATTCCTTAAGAACATGAAACATGGGGATGCACTGGTTTGTGTTTTATTGAAAGAAAGGAGACAATTAAAACAACCTATTAACATAACTAATAGATTAAGAAGAAGATAAAAACACTGCAAGTCAAGTAAAATAAATCTGAGGTTTAGGGATGATTCAGATTATTCACAATGCAAACACGTCACACACACACAACATACCTTCCTTAAAATAGCCTCTGAAGTGAACTCCAACACTCACGATGACAGCTGCAACTACAGCCAGGACACCCAGAGCCACTGGGACACTGATGGGAACTTATAACACAATGAAAACATGAAAATTACATGATGTTAACATAAAATGATTAACACTCTGTGACACTACATGTGATTTTGAATCTCTTTGCACTGACCTCCACCTTTGACCCGCTGAACCTGCAGTTCCACTCTTGACTGACCCAGTTCTACTCCAAACTTACGGATGGTGCAGGTGTAGCTGCCGCTGTCAGACAGCTGAAGCTTTTTCAGAGTGAGACTGAGGTCTCCGGTTTCCAGAGCGTCAGGATTCATCGATGTTCGGCCGCTGAACTGCTCATTTTGGTTCTGGAGGTCATCGCCTTCTCGTCGACGCAGGTGCACTGTGGAGGGATTGAGGTCATAGCGACTCCACACAGCTGTGGATTCTTTTTCTTCAAAAGTGGGAAACTCACAGGGCAGGAGAACAAACTCCGCCCCCTCTAGTACCTCCACACCTGAGGCACACTGGGAAACTGAGGACACAGACATAGACAAAGACCTTATTGATCCCACATAAAAATAGAAAAAATAAATAATAAAAAGATTCAATGGTTACTATGTGCAGAAAAATACAACAAGATGTTTTATGTGCACATAAAGTGCAGGCAGTGATAGTTATACACACATATTTCTAAACAGTGTTTATCCTGTTTATAATGTTACAGCCTGGCTTCTGTCGGGATGAAGGACCTGTGATAGCGCTCCGTCCACAGTCTCCGTCCACAGTCTCCGTCCACAGTCTCCTTCCACAGTCTCCATCCACAGTCTCCTTCCACAGTCTCCGTCCACAGTCTCCTTCCACAGTCTCCGTCCACTGTCTCCTTCCACAGTCTCCATCCACAGTCTCCATCCACTGTCTCCTTCCACAGTCTCCATCCACAGTCTCCGTCCACTGTCTCCTTCCACAGTCTCCATCCACAGTCTCCATCCACAGTCTCCATCCACTGTCTCCGTCCACTGTCTCCATCCACAGTCTCCATCCACAGTCTCCATCCACAGTCTCCGTCCACAGTCTCCTTCCACAGTCTCCATCCACAGTCTCCGTCCACAGTCTCCATCCACAGTCTCCGTCCACAGTCTCCTTCCACAGTCTCCATCCACAGTCTCCGTCCACAGTCTCCGTCCACAGTCTCCGTCCACAGTCTCCGTCCACTGTCTCCGTCCACAGTCTCCATCCACAGTCTCCATCCACAGTCTCCGTCCACTGTCTCCTTCCACAGTCTCCATCCACAGTCTCCGTCCACAGTCTCCGTCCACTGTCTCCATCCACAGTCTCCATCCACAGTCTCCGTCCACTGTCTCCGTCCACAGTCTCCTTCCACAGTCTCCATCCACAGTCTCCGTCCACTGTCTCCTTCCACAGTCTCCATCCACAGTCTCCGTCCACTGTCTCCGTCCACAGTCTCCATCCACAGTCTCCGTCCACTGTCTCCGTCCACAGTCTCCATCCACAGTCTCCATCCACAGTCTCATGCAGGGATGAGAGATGTTGTGCATAATAGCCCACCCACCTCCTTTATGGGGTCTAGGGGACTGTCCAGGACAGAGCTGGCCCTCTTCACCAGGCTATTTAGCCGTTACCTGCCCCTCTCTCTGCTGCCGCCTCCACAGCAGAGCTCTGGATAAAAGATTGCAGACATCCTCAGTAATGTCCTGCAGACTTCAGCCTGTCAGCACAGTCGACTTTGGTCCTGGTGCCGAGTTTGAGTGTTTTCTGAGCAGTCCAGGTTATCGTTAAGGTGAACACCCAGCAGCTTGTACGTGGTGACCACCTCCATGCCCAAACTTTGGATGAGGTGTGGTTTGCTCGGGAGGTTGACCACCACCTGCTCCGTCTGATCATTTGCCTCAGATACACATCCAAGCATGGCTGTATCAACGGATTCAGTTTATCTGCCCACCAGTGACAGATGTGGATTCTTCATGCTCAAAGACTATTTCCAAGACGTTTCTCCTGTCTATAATAATGCCGTGTGTGTGTGTGTGTGTGTGTGTGTGTGTGTGTGTGTGTGTGTGTGTGTGTTTACCTTTGCTGTTTTTATATTTTGTCTGTCATCTCTCCCCCTTGCCTGTGATATTTTACCCACTGACTGTCTTACTGTTCAGAACTCAGGCCTGGATTACAGCTGGACTTCAGTTTCAGTGTGTTTGTGTTTGAGTCCCGTCATTGTTTTAAAAGAAATGAGAGGACTACAGTTCACTTTTTTCTCATTTACATACTTCTTATGGTAAAAGTCTGGTGCAAACATACACTTGGTCCTAGAACAAAAAACAATTCTCTCTTTTGGCTTTAACTATGCGAGAATAACCTGCGGCATTTGAGAACTTATCTTCCAGATCAACATGCACAAACCTGTCTGACTGTTTCTGTAAGCAAAACCAGTGTGTGTGTGCTTGTGTAAATATGTGTGTGTGTCATAAGTTTAAAAGAAACTTTTCTTACCGTACAGGAGGATCACAAACAAATCCTAAATCTTCATGTTGCTATACAGAGAGTAGACATCTACAAAGTTAGTCTTCAACCTGAACCGACTAAGAGATTAAATAATCCTGCCAAGAAGCCAAAGGTGTTTTCTGGCTGCTCTCCATGTCACACATCACACCTGTGGATTGTTTTCATTCAGGAAGAGGAAACACTTCTTTAAAAGCAGGAGGAGGAGGAGTGTTCACAAAAGCCTCAGCCAGTAAAGAAGAAACTGTTTGAATGAAAGAAGCATTCATTAGAGTAAAAACCTAAATAACCTATTTGCACATTTAAAAACTTCCTGCTTCAAATCTGTGATTTTAATCTGTTATGCATAACTTTAATCATGACACTTTTTCAACATGAAACACTAAAATTAAATGTTTCCAGTTTTGGATCTGTTGATTCCCACTCTCTTTTAACTATTTTCCCACCATCTAAGTGCATCTAAGCACAGCTGGGATTGATCTTTATTTTCACTTCTCTTTAAATGTAACTTTTAATCATAAATATTATAGGATAGATTTAAATTCTAGTTACAAAACTGAAGAAAACAGCAAAAACAACAACAAAAAATCTACTGCCATTCACATGTAATACCTGTACAGCCCACCAGAGGGAGTGATACTCAAACCAAACACAGCAAAGGCTGATGGTGACCAGTGGGAGTTCATTCAGTAACAGAAAGGAACTGAGTGGGTAACACTTCATAATGGCCACTGTTATTTAACTGTGAATTATAGGTGTTAATTTAACTTTACCATACTGTATGACACCATCTTTATTTATAAAGCCCTTTAAAATAAAACCAGGGTTCACAAAATGCTGTACACGCCAGCAAAGAAATGTGTTTTAAGAAGAGTTTAAAACTCAGAAAGAGAAGAAGCCTGCCTAATGTGCAAGGGCAGATCGTTCCACAACTTTGGAGCTGCTACAGCCAAAGCAAATTAATGCTTACTAAGGGAGTGGGAAGGTGTATATGGCTGTTGCATCTCAGAGAGGTGGGGGCAGGCTATAAGAGATTTAAAAACAAATAGAGAACTTTAAGAAGGACCCTAAAATGTACAGGTAGTGTCATGGTCTCCGTGCCTGCCCGGCCGGCCCCACAAGACTGCATGTGGTGTTTGGTTTTCTCTCTTTCTGCCTGGGCGGAGCTCACTGTGGGCTCCCGCCCTTGGCCCACACACCTGACAACAATCAGCTGTCATCACCTGGAGCACTATTTGAGGCTGGAACACAGATCCTCTCATCGCTGGATGATTGTACTACAGACGTTAGTGATTCTCCCAGCTCCTGTGAACCTGTGCTTGAGTATACCTGTGATTCGTGATTTGTGAGTGACTTCCCTTTCCTCTGCTACAGACTTTCCTCCCCGGACCTCCCTGTCGTGTGAGCATGTGTGGGTTTGGGCAAGAAGACGTGAGCGAGTGTGAGAGCGCTTCCCTGTGATTCCCTGGAGTTTGGATTTTCCCTTCACTGTATATATCGTGCACTGGTGCTGTAAATAAACTGTTTTTGGAGACGTCACACCGCTCTGCTCTTGAGTTCCTACTACCAGTTTGTGACAGGAAGCCAGTAAGTGAAATTAAAATGGGGGTAATGTGCTCAGACCTTTTTGTTCCAGTTAAAAGATGTGCTTCATAACCTGCAGACGCCTAACAGATGCATCACTAACCTCACTATAAAGTGCGTTACAATAATGGAGTCTAGAACAGTACTCCTAACACCCACCACCTGCTCTAAACTGCAAATTAAAATCTTATGATCCACTGTATCAAAGGCAGCTGTTAAATCTAAAAGCACGATCATAACACAGTCATGTGATGCAGTTCCTAAAAAAATTATTAAAAACTCTTAAAAGGGCAGATTCTGTACTATGCAAAGCTTTAAAACCAGATTGAAAAACTTCCGAAATACAACATTCTTCTAAAAATGGATATTCATGGCTTGTAAACTACCTTTTCAAGAATCTTTGAGATAAAACTCAATTTGGAAATAGGTCTGTAATTTGCAGTCATTTCAGGATGTGAATTCCAGTAATACTGTAATATTTGCTGACACCTGAAGTTCATCCTTCTTCCGTTTACGTTCAGCTCTCTACACTTTCTTCTGGCTTCACAGGTGCCTTCATTCAGCCATGGTTCAGATATGGCTTTTACTTATCTAAGATTAAGGAATCCCAACAGCCACTTCATAAATGTATGGCACAGCATAGAAGAGCCACCTCCACAGGACAAGACTCAGCAGTCCATCTGCATCTAAAGGACAAAGGTCACTCTTTTGAGGATGCCAAAGTTCACAAGCACAAGTTCACAATGAACTCATCCAAAAACCTTGGCTGATTGTGACCTACACCCGTTTTCACGCCATTGTCCCTCTTGGGGGGACACTCCCACGGGGCTTAAATCTGGGATTTTCCACGGTTCGACCCTAGAACTGAAGAAGCTTCTCGGATGAAACGTCTTCAAGAAACAGCTGTGAGGACAGAGCAACTCCTTGGTAAATAATGCACTTGATGGTGACTTATGAAGGTCCTTGCAGTCCAGTTGATCTTGCGCACTTCCAGGATCCCTGTGTGAGGCTCAGAGTCATAGGCTTTCTTGTAGTAAATGCAGGTGGTGCAGATGTTGGTCAGTGTAGTTTTCCTTTGTGTGCCCCACTCACATATTAATCCTTATTCCTCTTTGTTGCTATGCCTAACAGGAACTTATATGAAGTACCGAGGTATTCTGGTGAGACCACTTGCTTCTTCAATTGAGCTTTTCAGGTCTATCTTTTGTGTGTGTGTGTGTGTGTGTGTGTGTGTGTGTGTGTGTGTGTGTGTGTCCTGTCTGTCACTGTAGCAATCAGAATTATGTCTGAAGGCCAAGACAAATGCCCAACAGATTTACTTTCCCAAGTGGGCCTTTTGCAATACTGGTCCACTTGATTGTCATAGTTTAGTTGATCTTTATTAGTTATTTTTATAAGTTATTGTAATCAGGCCAGACTGGACTCGGGGACGGGAAAGAAAAACAAGAAGAAAAGTTCAGAAGAAAGTTAACAGAAGGAGAGAGAAAGAAAAAGGAAAAGAGAGAGAGAGAGAAAACACGATGAAAATCTGCTTCATCACCTTTTTTTTTCTTTTTCCTTTCTCTTGATCACCTGTTGAGAAAGAAAAAAGAAAACAAGCAGAGGAAGACTAGAGCAATAGTATAAACAACATCACGATGATCTATGTGACTATAACAGTAATACTAAATATTAAACATTATTGTGCAGCACGTAAGATCGACAGCACACAGTGTGCTTTAAGGTCTCAAACTTAGTGTCAGTAAACAGTCACAGGCCTCAGGTACTTTTTAACGTTCTTAATCGCTTTCTTAGTTTATGTGATAATTCTGGAGTCACTTCTTCACCAAGTATGTGCGATGATATTTTAGCATTTTTTTAATGACAAGATCCTATTGATCAGGGCCCTTGTCTCGTTGTCTGCTGCCTCAGATCAGAGTCTTTCTCCTGTGTGCTCAGCTGTCTTAGAGCAGTTTGATCCCGTCTCCCTTAATAAGGACTTGACCGCGGTAGTTAGTGACCTAAGATCATCACACTGCCCCTCTGATTGTCTCCCCCGAGCTTGCTTAAAAGCACTTTTAATACTGTTGGGCCTTTTATCCTGAGATTAATTAATACGTCCCTTGCTACAGGCTGCGTCCCATCATGCTTTAAACAAGCTGTAGTTCAGCCTCTTCTTAAAAAACAAAACCTGGACCCAACTGTTCTGTCCAACTACAGGCCTATCTCAAAGCTTCCTTTTCTTTCTAAAGTCTTGGAGAAAGTGGTCTACCTACAGTTGCAGGCACACCTTGATTCTTATATGATCTCTGAAAAATTTCAATCTGGTTTTAAATCCCTACATAGCACTGAGGTGGCACTTTTAAGGATTTTTAACGCTATTCATTTAACTCTGGACTCTGGCAGCCCTGCTGCCCTTTTATTGTTGGACTTGTCAGCAGCTTTTGACACGGTCGACCATGACATCCTGTTATCACGGCTAGAATTTCATGCTGGCCTAAAAGGATCTGCCTTACAGTGGTTTCGGTCCTATCTGTCAGAAAGGTTTTTTTATGTCAGTATGGGCCCCCACAACTCCAAAATAGCCCCTCTTAAATACGGTGTACCTCAAGGCTCTATTTTGGGTCCTGCTCTGTTTGCAGTCTATTTGTTGCCATTGGGCTCCATCTTCTCGCGGTACAGCATTTCATTTCATTGTTTTGCTGATGATTTGCAGATTTATCTACCTTTAAAAGCAGGGTCAGACCATCCCCAGCTCTTATTACGCTGCCTTGATGATGTCAAACAGTGGTTGTCATTAAATTTTTTAAAGCTAAATGAAAATAAAACTGAGGTTGTCATTTTTGGCAACGTTAATCATATCGACAGCACTCTGGGCCCCTTTCCTCGTATTGTAAAACACATGTAAAAAACCTCGGTGTCTATATTGATGGTTCTTTTAAATTGAATAAGCAGGTGAGTGCAGCAGTTCAGTCCTGTTTTTTTTAGTTAAGACAGCTAGCCAAGGTAAAGCCATACCTTCCGGCTAACGTCTTTGAGCGTGTTATTCACCTTTTTCTTACGTGCAGATTGGACTACTGCAATTCATTGTATTATGGTCTAGATCAGGCCACCATCCATCATCTTCAGATGGTTCAAAATGCAGCTGCTCGCCTGCTAACTGGTACCAAACGGAGAGAGCATATAACCCCACTTTTAACTTCTTTACACTGGCTTCCTGTCTCCTACAGGATCCAATTTAAACTTTTACTTTTTGTTTTTAAGTCACTTAACGCCCGAGCCCCTCCTTACCTGTCTGAGCTCCTCTCTGCCTATGCTCCAGGAAAAACCACGAGGTCTAGCTCAAAACTAATGCTGTCCATCCCACGGACTAACCTCAAATCCTGTGGTGATAGATCCTTCTCTAAGGCAGGTCCCAGACTTTGGAATAGTCTCCCCTTAAATATTAGATCTGCACAAACACTTGAGCAATTTAAATCTTTACTAAAGACACATTTCTATGCCCTGGCTTTTAACAAACTATGACCCAAACATTTTGGTCTTATTTGAATTAGTTTAGTTATTGTTTTAATTATTTTACTGTCCTATTATTGTTTTTTATTGTTATTATTGTATTACATTGTTGCTTTTTAATACCATTTTTATATTGTTAAGCACTTTGTGCAGCATCGGCTGTTTGAAATGTGCTATATAAATAAATTTGACCTTGACCTTAAGGTAGGAGCCAAAAAGGGTGTAGTTTGTGTGTGTGATCACCCGTGTGTACACCTGTGAGCATGGACGCGCTTGTTTTTAAAAGGTTCCTTCATGTAATGATCTGCTAGAGGGTGTGGGGGGGCCACAGCCCCGTCCTCCAGGGCATGAAGCAGGTATGGAGGAGATCAAAACTCCAGACATCCAGAGGCCCCCAGAACACAAGAGACCAAGGAAGACCCACAGAGGGGCAGCTGCGCCACTGTCCCAGAAAGAGCTGAGGAGAGTCCCAGATGAGGGCTCACCCAGCAGCCGCGGAGCAGAAGCCAGGGGGAGTTGTAGTGACGCGCCCGTGAGCTCCGCCGGCAGCCAGCTGTGCCTGAGTGACCGAGCCCCAGGCCGAGAGGCCGAGGGCACCCCACCCCCGAAGTGGCCCGAGCGAGCCCCAGGCTCCAGGCCCCGATAAGCACCCACCAAGGAGTGAGCCGGTGTGTACCCGGACGCCCATCCCCAGACACAAAGAACCACCAACGCACCGATGTCTGAGGGCGTCCGCCACCGGATATGAACTTTTTTCAAGACAGTGAATCTTGAAACCAGAGAAAAAATAGTGAGTGTTAACTTGTTCCATTGGCAGATTTTTTTCACTTATTTCAAGCTAAAATATTTATTAGAATTCAAATTTAGACAGAAACAAAGTGAATAATATTATTTTATTATCACGTTGATGCAGCACATGGTTCAGTTAGCTTTGTATAAACACGTGTTAGAAATGTTCTTCAATCAGCTCTTTTTACTCTCATTTCACAGCCAGTACTTTTTACTTTTACTTGAGTAAAGAAGTTGAAACAGTACTTGGAGTATTTTTAACAGTAGTACTTCTACTTCAGTACAGACTGTATGTACTTTTACCACCTGTGTCTGAGACCTCCTTCAGGGTCCACCTGAAGCTCTCAGTCTGCTGTGGAAAAAGGAAATCCAGGTGAGTTTCTCCTGATCACCTGAGGCCGTCATTACTGTGTGAACCCACACACCACTCCTCACTCCTCCCACCCGCTGCACACAGTCACTGAGTACAGACCGGCTGATTCCTGTAAAGGGAGAGGCAGGAAGAGGCGGAGCAACACCTGAAAAACAAGAAGCTCAACGTCATTTTGCAGAAGTGAAAGTGTGAGAGAGCAGCAGCAGAGCTGCAGTCGAGTCCTGTTTGTCTCTAAAAGAAGATTCACTGGAGTCCATCAGGTTCCTCTCAGCAACAGTGGTGAGTGCAGCTGATCACACTTCCTGCTTCTACACAAATCTTCACTCTGTTCACTTCATCAGGGTCTAGAGCGCCACCTCATTTCTCCATGGTGCCACTTAGGCTACGTCCACACTCGCCCGGATAGATTTGAAAACAGCGCTCCGCGTCCACACTAGTGTTTTCAGTCGTTTTCACAGAGTTGTGCGTCCACATTAAGACGGCTGAAAACGCTTACGTTCCAGTCCTGCGCATGCGTGAAACGCAAGACGATTCAACCGGTCTCATTTCTGTCTGCCGCTTATTCACTTTCCGGCTGTTTGAAACGTCGCAGCAGAGGTGGAGGAAAAGCACCGAGTTTTAAAATGGACTAACAATGAGGTGGAGTTGTTGCTGCGAGTAACACAAAAGTACAAAGTTGCAAAAGCGAGAGAGAAATAAAGAATTTGAAGAAAAGCTCTGTGGAGCATGTGCAG
The DNA here is from genome assembly GCF_057382095.1 of Aulonocara sp. 'chitande type north' Nkhata Bay. NCBI lineage: Eukaryota > Metazoa > Chordata > Actinopteri > Cichliformes > Cichlidae > Aulonocara > Aulonocara sp. 'chitande type north' Nkhata Bay. The sequence continues at coordinate 6,357,169 of NC_141346.1, forward strand.
ACTGATATTCATCTTTAATAGGACTATCAAAACTGCTGCTGTATAATGCTCTCCACTATCTTTGTTTAATTGGTCACATGCCTGCATCATATGACTAACATGCATCATCGTTTTAGAAAGTCTCTGTTTTCACTGTTCACTGTGACACAAACGCACCGTCTCCAAATTATTTACTTTCCGGCTGTTTGAATCGTCGCAGCAGAGGTGAGCAGCGTGATAGGAGTGGATGTAGCTGTGGGTAATGAGAAAAGATGAAAAGAACGATTGATAACTTTTTCGTTAAGGCCGGTGCTCTGACACGGAGCCATCAACCTCTCAGTGTCTAACACTGGTCTGCAGACGGCATCAGATAATGAGCCACATTAGATGGACTCTGAGCCCACTGACAGTAAAAGGGTGAAGTGTAGACATTTGGAAGAGAGCGGCCTGACCAGTTTCTCTGACTATGATACTGTAAAGCTGACAACATGATGCATTTACTGTGGTGAGTGTGCAAAAACCATGGCAGGTGTTGTGCCAAGGTAGGGATCCCCAACAGGATCTGTTTCCCTGCGTCAGGAACATCGGCTGGGCAGGGAAAGCGGACCCAACGCACTCCGCCTCCATCACGACCAACTAGACGTGGAAGGAGTGATGTTTTAGTGACAACATGAAAGATGAGTGTGACCGTTCAGTTTGTGGGTTACAACAGAAAATGATACATTTATTGTTCTCGTGTGTTATCGGACGGGATCATTTTAACAAACCGAGGACATTTTCCTGATAATTATCTGTATCCTCCTGTAACTTTACTGTTTAAAGAGCTAAAACCTCCAACATTTCAGGATCAATAAGTCCTTATAAGACGTGTTTGTGAGCTAAAAATCAAGAATGTGGGATACTGTTTGTCTGTGTCAGCCAAACAACTTCACATCTTTGTAACGACTGTTAAAAAGATGTTCATCCTGTTGATCCTGTTCATCTGGACGCTGCACTGTACAGCAGACACGACGTTGTTCAGTTTGTGTTTCAGATGAACCAGTTTGTCTCTGAATGTGTTGCTGGGTCTCCACCAGTTACTCTGACAACTGAAGGTTCAAGATTTTTATTTTGACATTTGCACACAGGACCAACAGTCCATGCACAGTGGAATACTTGTGCAGAGCTTTCCAAGTCAAATCACACTTTAACAATATAAAGACAGAAAAAGCAGAAGGATAGAAATGAAGTCCGGAGTAGGGTAGTCGTACTATTTTCTATATACAAAGAAAAAGAAGAAAATGTACAGAGAGTGTGTAGTTCTCTACCTCTTATCGCACTCACAGTGTTGCACATTTGTTCCACAGATCTGTTTCACAAGTCTGTTGTGAGTGTATTGCCCGATGGTCAGTGAACCGATGATACATTCAAAGTGAGGTTAAGTAGTGCTGTGTTATTTTAAGTGTTCAGTGTGTTTTTGTTTGCCGTCAGTCTGACAGTTGTGGGGAAGAAGCTGTTGAAGAATCGTGTTCTGTGTGTGATGCTGCTGTCCGCTCTGTTGTGTCTGAGATTGTATGTGCAGCTTTGTATGTGCAAGTCCATAGATGCAAGTGTTGTTCCTATAATCCTCTCTGCAGACTTTCTGACTCTTTGCAGAGCCTTCCTCTCTGTCTGTGTAGTGTTTCCATACCAGACAGTGATGCCTGCGGTGAGGATGCTGTCTATCAGTCCTCTGCAGGCCTGGGTGAGAGGGTGGTGGTTCATGCCAGCTTTCCTGAGCAGCCGAATGAAATAAAGCCTTTGCTGGGCTTTTTTCACAGTTGCTGTGGTGTTGAGAGTCCAGCTCAGGTCTGATGTAACCTGCAGTCCCAGGAATCTGTGGCTGTTTGCCCTCTCCACCTCCGTCCCTTTGACGATAAGATGCTGCAGGGGAGGGAGTTCTTCCAAAAGTGCAGTATTCATTCCTTGGTCCGTGTTGAGGATGAGGTGAAGAAGCTTCTGTGATGAAAAGAAACTTAAAGAAGTCCAGACGCTTTTCTCTCCAAGCTCCTCAGACTACTGACGCTTGTTTCTCTCTTTGTAAAAATGAAATTTAAAGTGAATTTTGAATCAAATGTTTCTCTTCTTTCTCCCTCAGAGTGCAGACATGTCTGCTGCCAGCAATCTGCGATCTGAAGATCAGTTTCTGTGCTCCATCTGTCTGGATGTGTTCACTGATCCAGTCACTACATCATGTGGACACAACTTCTGCAAAACCTGCATCAGTCAGCACTGGGACATGAATGTCATCTGTCAGTGTCCCATGTGTAAAGAGACTTTCTACACTCGACCTCAGCTGAAGATCAACACCTTCATCTCTGAGATGGTTGCTCAGTTCAGACGTGAAGCTCAGCAGAAAGCCAGCAGCAGCAGCTCAGAGCAACAAGCTGCCAAACCAGGAGAAGTTCCCTGTGACGTCTGCACTGGAACCAGACTGAAGGCCCTGAAGTCCTGCCTGGTGTGTCAGACCTCCTACTGTCAGACTCACCTGGAGCCTCATCTGACAGTGAAACATCTGAAAAGACATCAGCTGGTTGATGCTGTGGAGAACCTGGAAGGCAGGATGTGCACGAAGCACGATAAACTCCTGGAGCTGTTCTGTAAGACCGACCAGACGTGTGTCTGCGTGCTCTGCTCTGTTTTAGACCACAAGAACCACGAGTTTGTTCCTCTGAGAGAAGAATATGAAGGAAAGAAGGCAGAGCTGGAGAAGACAGAGGCTGAGATTCAGCAGATGATCCAGAAGAGACGACTGAAGATTCAGGAGATCACAGAGTCGGTGAAGATGAGTAAAGATGCTGCAGACAGACAGAAAGCAGAAGGTGTTCAGGTCCTCACGGCTCTGATGGAGTCTGTTGAGAGACGCCTGAAGGAGCTCATGAAGGAGATCGAAGACAAACAGGAAGCTACAGAGAAACAGGCTGAAGGTCTCATCAAAGATCTGGAACAGGAAATCTCTGAGCTGATGGAGAGAAGCTCTGAGGTGGAGCAGCTCTCACGCTCTGAAGACCACCTCCACCTCCTCCAAAGCTTCTCCTCCCTGAAAGCTGCTCCACCCAGCAAGGACTGGACAGAGGTCAGAGTTCATCCACCATCATATGAGGGGACTGTGGGGAGAGCTGTGGCTCAGCTGGAGGAGACAATCAGGAAACTCATGAAGAAGAAGCTGTTAGAGGCTGAGCTGCAGAGGGTGCAGCAGCATGAGGTGGATGTGACTCTGGATCCTGATACAGCTCATCCTAAACTCATCCTGTCTGATGATGGAAAACAAGTTTATCATAGTGATGTGAGGAAGAAACTTCTAGACAACCCAGAGAGATTTTCTTACTATGCTATTGTTTTAGGAGAGCAGAGTTTCTCTTCAGGCAGATTTTACTTTGAGGTTCAGGTTAAAGGAAAGACTAAATGGGATTTAGGAGTGGCCACAGAGTCGATCAACAGGAAGGGAAACATCACACTGAGACCTCAGGATGGTTTCTGGACTGTGAGGCTTAGAAATGGAAATGAGTACGAAGCTAATGCTTCCCCTTCAGTCCGTCTCTGTCTCCATCCTGGTCCTGAGAAGGTGGGGGTGTTTGTGGATTATGAGGAGGGTCTGGTCTCCTTTTATGATGTAGGTGCTGCAGCTCTGATCTACTCCTTTACTGGCTGCTCCTTCACTCACAAACTCCACCCATTCTTCTGTCCCTGTCCTAATGATGGAGGTAAAAACTCTGCACCTCTGATCATCTGTCCTGTCAATCAAACTGATCAACGACTGATTTTATTGGATGAATGATTGATTTTTCTTGAAGGGAACAAATGAACACATTGAGTGTAAATCCTCTACAGTCTCCATGTTTCTATAGAATCTGATCATCAGGACTCTGATTCATACTTTGATTCTCATGGAGTTTGATTTGAACAGAAGAAAAGTTGAATCAGGAAATGTTCCCACTGATGGAGACTCGAGCTGAAGAGCAAATATCAGAGAACAAATGTCCAAAAGCTTCATTTCCAATAAAGTTTGTTCAATGCTTTGAGTGAATCCAGACTCATGTGTGGCTGTTATACGGAGCATCAGAGTCCAGCTGAGTTATGTTGGATACAAACTGCTTATTTTGGCTCTGTGAGGAGTTTTGTTCACTGAAAACTGATGAGACGGATAATATTCAAAGAACTCTGTAGAGATTCATGCATCCATGTTCTCCACCTGCAGGTGTGGAGGAGAAAGGTGGAGCACAGACTGCTGCATCCTTCCAGTCACATCATTTTGATGATTATATTTGCATGTTGTGATGATTTGGGTTAAAGACAAACAGAGTTGAACGGCTGCAGTCACAGCATGAAGACGATGCTGAAGCTGAGCTGTCAGTGAACATGTTTCACTGTGATTTGATTTGAAGAATAGAAAGTGTGTGTGGCTGCTGACAGCTGCAGTCTCTGCTAGTCTGCATAACACACACACAACTTTCCCCCTGAGGCAACGATGCAGCAACAACACAAAGAACAGCTGCAGACACACACACACTGTTAAAGAACACTTTACTGTTTAAGGCAGAATTCCTCAGTAACAATGATTTGAGTCTACTGTGTCTACTGTGGTTTCCAACATACAATCTACTGAAACATGTTTTTCTTTCTGCCGTACAAACTATTTGATCACAACATCTTTGCTTTTTTCCTCCAATCGTTTATTCTGATTATTTTATTTAGTTTAACTAAGAAAAGCTTAAAATTTAACTCTTAACCTGATTTAAACGTTTAATTTCTCATTAACTCAGACTTTTAATTTATTTCCTTATTTAATGTATTATTTCTTTATCCTTGTTTAAGTTTAGCCGATCCTTTCTGTGTAACCTGTTTAATCTGACCTTTGACCTTTTAATTTTAACTTAACAGTACTCTTGTTTTGACCTTTGACCTCTTTATTCCTTATAACCAAAAAAACCCTTTTATCTGATATTTTCACCTTATTGATTGATTATATATATCTATTATATTTTCTCACCTTACCTTATTTTGACCTTTGACCTATGTCCTTGTTGGCCTTGATCTTCCTTCATCAAACGTGAAATTTCTTTCACCTTTGAACTTAAAGCTTAAATCAAACCTTTGTTAAAAAGCTTCTTACCAACTTGTAATTCCAACTCTCTGCATTAAACACGTATCTTATCATATAAACACTGGATCACTGAGAGAACTTTAGGCAGAACCAAATGAAGCAGCTGACCTCGTCAAACTCACAGCGACAGTAACTGACAGTGAATTATTTTAATCTTCTTCATTGTATTTGTTAGAAACATTTATTTTCCTTTAATTGGACTTTGGTTAAGTTCAATCCGATGTATTAACCGACCTTTGAGGTGAAGTGCAGCTGCGAAGAACGCTACGGCAGGCAATGAGGTGCGTTTAATGTCGCTCTGTTAATTTGAGCGTCCATAAATTGAATGTCTTATTTTTTCTTACTTTATTATTGCTCATTTATTGGAGAATTTGGCCATTTAATTAAGATAGATTTTATGTTGTTGGTGGTAAAGATCTGGATGGATGTTTTATTTTATTCTGTGTTTCTATTTTTCAGTTTTACTTTTCAAGACTTGGTGAATTGCCTTTTTCTACTTTTTGTTTAGTTTTGTTAAAATTAGCAGCAGTGAGAAGTGTTGTTGTCGGTCTTGAATATATTTGATGTAGCCCATACTGTTAAGGTAAGTGTCATGTTTTTAGTTGTTAGTCTGATGAAGAATCTTTTACTTTTCTCCAAAAGTTGATTGTGTTTATCTGGACATAGTGTTTTTCAGTTCCAGCTGAATGCAGGTTTCCCCAGTCTTATACGTGTCAGGAGCATCAGCACAGCTGAAATGCATTTTTCCTAAGCACCGCGTCTCTGTGGCTTTTAAACCCCAAAACACGCTAAAACAAAAATGGGTCCACCCCAAGGATGGGGTCCCCCGGTGTAGTAACCTCGTTTCTTCGAACATCGACGTTCATTCAGGAAACCACAGCTGCTAGTTGCACTCACCACACGTTTGTCTTATCTGCCTATTATGTAGCCTTCACTTCCTTTAATAAGAGCAAATTTTCCACTATAAACACAGAGTCTAACAAAAGACTGGAGACTGTTTTGGTCATTTCCCTCAGAGTTTGTATGTTTTGTTGTTTTTCTGGTGATGAGCTTCAAACAGCAGCAGATTGAGACTCAAATAGAACCTAATAAAATCAGTGAAGCTATTCATTGCTCATGTCATCCATCAGGGAGTTACTTTAATATCATTACATTGTTTGCTTTTAGTAAATGTGGAAATTGAATATGAATTCATTTTATGTTTTTCTTTTCTTTTTTATTTCTTAATACCTAACTGCTGCACCTGTACTGCCCGTATCTCTGCAGATATACTGTATAGCCACTCAAAACTGATGTTCAGATAGAGGGTGGGAGCCGCCTGTTTTCTCTCTCCACTATAATCCCTGACAATTTTATTAGTTTGGGCGACCTTTACATGTAGGTTGTTGGGATCACAGCAGAGTTAGAACAGAGGGGACATGGTGTTTGTTAAATGTCCGAATGGCCCGGGTGGAAGAAGCTGTTAGTGAATCTGGAGATGTGGGACCTGAGGTACCAACATACAACACTGTAAAAAATGACAGATGCCACCAAAGTAAATAGCAACATTTTACTTTGTTGTTTGCATCATTTGTAAAAATGTATAATTTCTATTTGCATTTCAAGTTATGAAAGGTATTGATTAAACATGTTTATGTTTTTTTTTTCTTTAACTGTTTTCCACTATACAAGAGGTTGAAGATACTATTACATACGGAGAGACCTCCACACCGGGTGTAGGCTTGCATGACTAAGAAACTATTTGAGGAAATTTTGTGGAGTTTGAGGTTGGACTCGGCTGCACATGTGTTGAGGAGCACTTGGTGAGGGCTAGTTCTTTAAGGTTCAGCAGCTAACAAGACGGTGTATCGGTCAGGATACAGGAAGCAGGACAACAGGCTTCCACTTTGCTGGATTGTCACCACCAGCTGTTTTATTGCCACCTAGATGCTCAGTGTTGCCAGCAGTCTGTAGTAACAAACAAGTTGCCATCAGTATATAAATATATACAGCAACAGCTTCACTAAGATAAACATAACGGATTAAATGAAATAAACCAACACATCCATCTGAATATACACATAACAGAACATATATAATTTGAACTATGCCAATCTTTCATCTCTTGCTCCAAACACAGAAAGGACACAATTAAACACAGTGAGAAGTTCATACATAGCCGAAACATCCACTCTAACTGTAAACAAAGGACTTTGGCACCAACGTGTGGCCGAATAAAATTACTACATAATGGTGGCGGCCGGCGGCACATGCTTCGAGTCACGAGATGAAAAAATGCGGTGCTACAATGCGGTAGAATGTAACTAAAGCCGCGGCCAACATCAGAATCGGAAAATAAACATATTTAAGGAAACTTACTTCCAGTCATGAACTTAACACTCGGAGCATCACCGTGAAGGATGGCAACCAGGAACAGCTTACGAGGTAACAGAACTAACACAGAAAAAATCTCCCCTTCTCGAGTAGCATCGCGATACCCCCAACTTCTGCCTACGTCATTTCCTACGACTCCACCCCACACAATATTGCAGAACATAGACATAAAATCCCAGAGCCTTTCATACAACATGTGTGCTTAAGCCGATCGATGGCTGCAGCCTCTGTGGGAACTGAAATCAGCCCGTCATCGATGCAGAAGTGTCTCTCGACAAAGTGTCTTGTGTCTGCTCCAAAGTTTGTCTCGCCTTCCCAGGTGGCTCGTCATAGGTAATAGATGGTTACTACTGGTGACGGGCTATTACCAAAAATATGCACCCGGGCGTGGTCTTCCTGCACTTTGTCACATGAGTAGAAGTAATCAACAACTTTTTATTCATTTCTATTCTTATGAGCACGAGAGAGGGGGGGGGGGCAGGTACTAAAGATGAATAGCACAGCAATTAGTTGAATAGACGTTAAAAGAGAAGGTGTTTCAACAGCTGTTGTCTGCACCCTTGACACAGGAGAACAGAAGACTTCACCACCAGGACCTCACCACCAACTGGGTGTCACCAACTTTCTCACAACACCTAACTGTGACCTACACAGATAACCAGTGTGCAGCTTTGAAATATAACATCCAGAGTCTATGTGACAAATGGCTAAAAAAGTGCCATCATAGCAGGGTGAAGGGTGAACATGGTAACATAGAAGATGCTCTCCCAGGCCTATTACTGCCTTCTGGTCATAATGTCCACTCTCTTTCAGTGACCTCTGACCTTTAATATCCTATGACCTTCATTGACCTCTGACTTTCAGTGACCTCTGACCTCCTGTTGCAGGTGTGTGTGTGCTGCTGCCGTTTGCACTGACTGTTTGTGCAGGTGAGTAGATGAAGTGCACCATGGTCCAGGGCCCTATTTCAGGAAGCCGGTTTAGTGCAAACTCTGAGTAAGTATACCCTGAGTGAACGAAAACTCTGGGTTTTCGGTTTCACAAAGCGAGTTTAGATTAATTCTGAGTGAGTCACTATGACGACACACTCCGTGAAGCTAACCTGCCCCCTAGCAGGTTTACTTCAACTAACCCTGACTTTCTCCGCCTCTTTGTCGGAAACCTGACAGTAGGAAGTGTCAGACATGGCGTGCCCCTTCCTTGAAGAGCCAGTAGATGTTGAAGCCCAAATTCTCCGCAGAGCTCTCCGCCGGGAGAGAGTGATTAGAGCGTGTTTGGACATTTTATCATTTCCTGATGATTTCCTGTGTGAACGTCACCGTTTTTCAGCACAATCTATAATTTATTTGAATAACATCCTCAGGCCTAATATTGCTCATGTGACACATCGCGGATATTCCACAAAATTCCACAAAATTGCAGGTAGCAGGATGAACAAAACTTAATTCATGATGTGGTGATACTTGAACTACTACTTACATTTTACATTTATTTTCACGGTTCCCAGGCGTGATTGGCTGTATAGATGGCACTCACATTCCAATCACTGCTCCTTCAGTAAATGAAGGAGACTATGTGAACAGGAAGTCTTTCCACAGCATTAATGTGCAGGTACATAGTTCCCTGTAGCATTTCAAACTAACAAATTATTTCATTATAGTAATGGATGCTAATTTGTGTTCTCTGCACTGTGAAGATCATATGTGATGCTGCCAACATTATCACAAATGTGGAAGCCAAGTGGCCAGGCTCTGTGAGTGGTGGTGGTGGAGGACCCCCACCTGTTTTTCGGGCCTCCGCTTTTTTTCTAGTGGCTATAACGGGTCACATTTGAGCATACAGAGTAAGCAAATATGTACTTGTAATGTGCTCAGATAATTTCAATAAGTGCTTACAGAAAGAAAATTAATGTAGCCTCTAACTGCAATTGATTTACATGGGACAAACAGACCAAGCACTATGGCTCATAATACAATTACACCTTACCTGTTTGGACTATATTTTTATATTTCATTTTTACTTGCTGCCAGGAACGTTTGGGGCCTGTTGGGTTGCACCTGCGCTCAAATCACATCACAAAATAAAATGTATAAAATAAAAAATAAGATATAATAAAATAACGTGTTAAATGGGTGGAAATCCCTCGATCAATGTTTATATTAACACTCACGCATTGACTCTGTCGGCTTTGTTTTGCCATGCATGCTCCCTTTCTTTTGCAGCTGAGGCTGTGTTACTTTTTTTCTGCAAAATTTGCATGTTATCGGCATATGCTGCCATCAGAATTTCGGCCTCAAGCGCTGTAAAATACATTGACCACGCCTTCTTTCCCTCCGTCTCCATGGTGACTCGCTTAATCTGTGCTCCACTAATCAGGGCTTTATGTATCCTCGTGCGCGCGCTTAACTTGGGGTTAAAGCAACTCCGCGTTGACTGAACTACTTGTTATCAGCCTTTCTGAAACCGAATATTCCGAGTTGGACAGTTCGGGGTTACTCAACCCTGAGTATCATTTTTCACTCTGAGTTTTCTAAACCGGCTTCCTGAAATAGGGCCCTGGACACTAAACACGGACACACAGGTGAGCTGCTTCCTGGAAGAAGGCGGGACTTCACCTGAAGCACGAAAGGTGGGAGGGAGATTGAGAAAACTGTTGATAGAAGCAGTTCTAAGAATTGCTGTAGAAATAAGTCACTTATTTAAAGGTTTATTACCCACATGATCAGATCAGGCAGAGTGCATCTATTTTACTGTTTATAATAAAACAAGGAAATATACTACAAGATAATGAGAGGTGTTTGTGTTCATCTGTTACTCGTCTACATTTCAGTGTAAAAACAGGACAACAAATCTGTGTTGGAGTCAAATTGTTAAATGTTGTCATTGTGTTACTTAAGTTTGTAAGTCTTGGTTCAAGCAGCCTGATCAAAGACGTTCCTTTGTCTCTGACCACCTCTCCAGCCAGTTTGTTGGTGGGGAGGCTGCAGTGTTTTCTTATAGGCACATCTATGTGAGGGCTCTGTTTGCTGCTTAGTAAGCTTCCTGCTTTATCATCCTTTGTGGGCAGGAGGTCACACAAACGCACCCCAAACACACACACACACACATAGGGCCATATGTTTGTTGACCATAGGGGGTTTTACAATGGGTGGTGCTTGTGTGTACTGTAACTGTTTTCAGTAAAAGGTCGTCTGTGGGTGGATTCAGTGCTTTCCTGACACACCGAGCGGTCCTCCCTTGCTAGCAAGTAAAAGCTGTTCGTCTTGTTTCCGTTAACAGGAACAAGTTTGTAAACCAGCGGGGCCTGTGGAAGCACAGACACAACACTCTGGCTGAGGAAAGGTTGAAGATGGAGGTGAGAACGTGGACTAACTCTGAATGCAGAGCTGGCTTGGAGCTGTGGAGACTTACTGAGGAGTAAAGTGGACATGAAGGAGTCACAGAGGGAGGAGGAGGTGAACAGTGATGTTTGTTAGACAGGATCAGACTGAAGAGGGAACATAAGAAGAGTTTCATGCTGGATTTGAACAGCACAGGAAGATAAGCTCCGCCCAGCAGCTGAGTCCTCTCTGCTCACACTGGTGTTGGACTGCAACATCAGGGAGTCTGCTTCCACATCTGGTTTCCACAGCTGGAGGAAGCTGTCCCACGAGCACGCCTACGCCCCTCTGTCATTACTGAAGTAGTGATGGTGTTTAGTCAGTGTGAGACTGTTTCACTGGTCCAAGCAGAGATTTACATAAATGAGCTTTTATGAGTTCTTATATTATCTGATCAGGCCGTTTGCTCCTGTTAAAGATAGATGTGCATCGAACGTTGTGGGTATTCATGAGTCTAACAGTTTAAACCTGTGTGTGACGTTGTGTCCTTGAACGGCCCTGACAGACGGCTGTAGTCCATAATATTAATGTTTCCTGCTGACTGAAATAAGCAGCTGAGCTCTGTGAGGGCAGAGCTGCTGCTAACAGGTGAGTCTGTTACCTGGACTGGACTGAGTGAGCTGCTGTGTCACAGCTTTATCAGTGACACACTCAGCATGTGTGTGTGTGATATGTCACAGTGCTTGAAACACACATGAAAATATATTAAAGGTTGATTCTTTTTTCTTTTGGTTTGTGGAACAAAAATCAGCAACGAAGAAACGCGAGTGTAAAAAAAAAGCTGTAGTGCCTTTCACTGTGCAATACTTTTGTTAATATCCACCGGTGCAAAAGACTCACAATACTTGAAATGTGCAATTCCCTTGTATTCTTATTTACTCTATGATCTATGATCCGTTAGGTATACTCTGTATTTATATATGTATATATATGTCTCTGTATTTATACATGTGTATATATGGTATATTTCAGCTCACATTCTGTAACTTCTGTCGGTGCTGTGCTATTAGAACCCACCCGAGGGATTAATAAAGTTTTATCTAATCTAATCTAAAAACTTGGTGTAGAAGTGCAACAAATGTAAGCCGGCTCATTTGACGCTGTGAAGCTTGAAAAGGATTTGCGCACCTACATCATTATTTACGGTTTAAATTGTGCTGCCTTCAGGTGCACCTGGTAAATTCAGGAATCTCTACTCCAAACCACAGCAGGTTGTTTTAAAGGCTTTTCTGGGTTAATGTTGGTTTGTTGGCAGAAACATGTCTGTGATCGCTGTGTTGTTCTTTTTGATGCAGGATTTCATGTAACTCGGTGCTAAAATCATAACAATGAAGTTTAACAGTTCTAGTGCTCATGCGTCAGCTAGCGTGCGTCAGCTAGCGTGCGTCAGCTAGCATGCGTCAGCTAGCATGCAGCCTGTTTCAGTCGTTCCTGCTTTTACTCTTTACTGTAATATTTTCTTACATTTTTTTTGTCCTTTACTGAGTGTGTTCATCTGTTTAAAAGCTTTCTTTTCAAACATGTGGATCGAGAGAGTTTTTGTTCTGCTGTTGCTTTCACTGAGGAATGGGAGCACAGCACAGCAGCTACACACCAGAGATCAGCTGAGCCGCCTGATGCTGCTGTTGGAGATTAACTGGAGTCTCAGATTAACTGGTGTCTCAGATTAACTGGAGACGGTCAAACAGATGTGTGACAGACTTTAAGGAGCTGCTGCCAACAAACCAGCAAATAAACACTGAATATTTCATGTGTGACATTTGTGAGGTGGCCTTAAACACAGTCCGTCAGTCTTTTTGCTCTTGAACAGTGAAATATTAAAAACTGTCTCGAGTTTATTTGGTGATGTTCTCGTGCACGAGGCGAAAACAGCAAACAAACGTCACAGTAAATCTTTCCAGCTGATGTTAGGCATCCTCCACCTGCTGAATCCACTTCAGCCTCTTCCTGCTCATGTTCCTGTTTAGAGGCACAGTCGGCCTGTAAATGGAGAAAACTGAACACAGGGATATTTGGATTTCCTTCTTTTTCTCTGCTCATGTTCAACTTGTCTGATTCAAGCTGGGAATATTTATTAGAAACAAAGTGAATAATATTATTTTATTATCACGTTGATGCAGCACATGGTTCAGTTAGCTTTGTATAAACACGTGTTAGAAATGTTCTTCAATCAGCTCTTTTTACTCTCATTTCACAGCCAGTACTTTTTACTTTTACTTGAGTAAAGAAGTTGAAACAGTACTTGGAGTATTTTTAACAGTAGTACTTCTACTTCAGTACACACTGTGTGTACTTTTACCACCTGTGTCTGAGACCTCCTTCAGGGTCCACCTGAAGCTCTCAGTCTGCTGTGGAAAAAGGAAATCCAGGTGAGTTTCTCCTGATCACCTGAGGCCGTCATTACTGTGTGAACCCACACACCACTCCTCACTCCTCCCACCCGCTGCACACAGTCACTGAGTACAGACCGGCTGATTCCTGTAAAGGGAGAGGCAGGAAGAGGCGGAGCAACACCTGAAAAACAAGAAGCTCAACGTCATTTTGCAGAAGTGAAAGTGTGAGAGAGCAGCAGCAGAGCTGCAGTCGAGTCCTGTTTGTCTCTAAAAGAAGATTCACTGGAGTCCATCAGGTTTCTCTCAGCAACAGTGGTGAGTGCAGCTGATCACACTTCCTGCTTCTACACAAATCTTCACTCTGTTCACTTTATCAGGGTCTAGAGCGCCACCTCATTTCTCCATGGTGCCACTTAGGCTACGTCCACACTCGCCCGGATAGATTTGAAAACAGCGCTCCGCGTCCACACTAGTGTTTTCAGTCGTTTTCACAGAGTTGTGCGTCCACATTAAGACGGCTGAAAACGCTTACGTTCCAGTCCTGCGCATGCGTGAAACGCAAGACGATTCGACCGGTCTCATTTCTGTCTGCCGCTGATTCACTTTCCAGCTGTTTGAATCATCGCAGCAGAGGTGGAGGAAAAGCACCGAGTTTTAAAATGGACTAACAATGAGGTGGAGTTGTTGCTGCGAGTAACACAAAAGTACAAAGTTGCAAAAGCGAGAGAGAAATAAAGAATTTGAAGAAAAGCTCTGTGGAGCATGTGCAGACTGATATTCATCTTTAATAGGACTGTCAAAACTGCTGCTGTATAATGCTCTCCACTATCTTTGTTTAATTGGTCACATGCCTGCATCACATGACTAACATGCATCATCGTTTTAGAAAGTCTCTGTTTTCACTGTTCACTGTGACACAAACGCACCGTCTCCAAATTATTTACTTTCCGGCTGTTTGAATCGTCGCAGCAGAGGTGAGCAGCGTGATAGGAGTGGATGTAGCTGTGGGTAATGAGAAAAGATGAAAAGAACGATTGATAACTTTTTCGTTAAGGCCGGTGCTCTGACACGGAGCCATCAACCTCTCAGTGTCTAACACTGGTCTGCAGACGGCATCAGATAATGAGCCACATTAGATGGACTCTGAGCCCACTGACAGTAAAAGGGTGAAGTGTAGACATTTGGAAGAGAGCGGCCTGACCAGTTTCTCTGACTATGATACTGTAAAGCTGACAACATGATGCATTTACTGTGGTGAGTGTGCAAAGACCATGGCAGGTGTTGTGCCGAGGTAGGGATCCCCAACAGGATCTGTTTCCCTGCGTCAGGAACATCGGCTGGGCAGGGAAAGCGGACCCAACGCACTCCGCCTCCATCACGACCAACTAGACGTGGAAGGAGTGATGTTTTAGTGACAACATGAAAGATGAGTGTGACCGTTCAGTTTGTGGGTTACAACAGAAAATTATACATTTATTGTTCTCGTGTGTTATCGGACGGGATCATTTTAACAAACCGAGGACATTTTCCTGATAATTATCTGTATCCTCCTGTAACTTTACTGTTTAAAGAGCTGAAACCTCCAACATTTCAGGATCAATAAGTCCTTATAAGACGTGTTTGTGAGCTAAAAATCAAGAATGTGGGATACTGTTTGTCTGTGTCAGCCAAACAACTTCACATCTTTGTAACGACTGTTAAAAAGATGTTCATCCTGTTGATCCTGTTCATCTGGACGCTGCACTGTACAGCAGACACGACGTTGTTCAGTTTGTGTTTGAGATGAACCAGTTTGTGTCTGAGTGTGTTGCTGGGTCTCCACCAGTTACTCTGACAACTGAAGGTTCAAGATTTTTATTTTGACATTTGCACACAGGACCAACAGTCCATGCACAGTGGAATACTTGTGCAGAGCTTTCCAAGTCAAATCACACTTTAACAATATAAAGACAGAAAAAGCAGGAGGATAGAAATGAAGTCCGGAGTAGGGTAGTCGTACTATTTTCTATATACAAAGAAAAAGAAGAAAATGTACAGAGAGTGTGTAGTTCTCTACCTCTTATCGCACTCACAGTGTTGCACATTTGTTCCACAGATCTGTTTCACAAGTCTGTTGTGAGTGTATTGCCCGATGGTCAGTGAACCGATGATACATTCAAAGTGAGGTTAAGTAGTGCTGTGTTATTTTAAGTGTTCAGTGTGTTTTTGTTTGCCGTCAGTCTGACAGTTGTGGGGAAGAAGCTGTTGAAGAATCGTGTTCTGTGTGTGATGCTGCTGTCCGCTCTGTTGTGTCTGAGATTGTATGTGCAGCTTTGTATGTGCAGGTCCATGGATGCAAGTGTTGTTCCCATAATCCTCTCTGCAGACTTTATGACTCTGCAGAGCCTTCCTCTCTGTCTGTGTAGTGTTTCCATACCAGACAGTGATGCCTGCGGTGAGGATGCTGTCTATCAGTCCTCTGCAGGCCTGGGTGAGAGGGTGGTGGTTCATGCCAGCTTTCCTGAGCAGCCGAATGAAATAAAGCCTTTGCTGGGCTTTTTTCACAGTTGCTGTGGTGTTGAGAGTCCAGCTCAGGTCTGATGTAACCTGCAGTCCCAGGAATCTGTGGCTGTTTGCCCTCTCCACCTCCGTCCCTTTGACGATAAGAGGCTGCAGGGGAGGGAGTTCTTCCAAAAGTGCAGTATTCATTCCTTGGTCCGTGTTGAGGATGAGGTGAAGAAGCTTCTGTGATGAAAAGAAACTTAAAGAAGTCCAGACGCTTTTCTCTCCAAGCTCCTCAGACTACTGACGCTTGTTTCTCTCTTTGTAAAATGAAATTTAAAGTGAATTTTGAATCAAATGTTTCTCTTCTTTCTCCCTCAGAGTGCAGACATGTCTGCTGCCAGCAATCTGCGATCTGAAGATCAGTTTCTGTGCTCCATCTGTCTGGATGTGTTCACTGATCCAGTCACTACATCATGTGGACACAACTTCTGCAAAACCTGCATCAGTCAGCACTGGGACATGAGTCAGAGCTGTCAGTGTCCCATGTGTAAAGAGACTTTCTACACTCGACCTCAGCTGAAGATCAACACTTTGTTCTCTGAGATGGTTGCTCAGTTCAGACGTGAAGCTCAGCAGAAAGCCAGCAGCAGCAGCTCAGAGCAACAAGCTGCCAAACCAGGAGAAGTTCCCTGTGACGTCTGCACTGGAACCAGACTGAAGGCCCTGAAGTCCTGCCTGGTGTGTCAGATCTCCTACTGTCAGACTCACCTGGAGCCTCATCTGACAGTGAAAGGCCTGAAAAGACATCAGCTGGTTGATGCTGTGGAGAACCTGGAAGGCAGGATGTGCACGAAGCACGATAAACTCCTGGAGCTGTTCTGTAAGACCGACCAGACATGTGTCTGCGTGCTCTGCCCTGTTTTAGACCACAAGAACCACGAGTTTGTTCCTCTGAGAGAAGAATATGAAGGAAAGAAGGCAGAGCTGGAGAAGACAGAGGCTGAGATTCAACAGATGATCCAGAAGAGACGACTGAAGATTCAGGAGATCACAGAGTCGGTGAAGATGAGTAAAGATGCTGCAGACAGACAGAAAGCAGAAGGTGTTCAGGTCCTCACGGCTCTGATGGAGTCTGTTGAGAGACGCCTGAAGGAGCTCATGAAGGAGATCGAAGACAAACAGGAAGCTACAGAGAAACAGGCTGAAGGTCTCATCAAAGATCTGGAACAGGAAATCTCTGAGCTGATGGAGAGAAGCTCTGAGGTGGAGCAGCTCTCACGCTCTGAAGACCACCTCCACCTCCTGCAAAGCTTCTCCTCCCTGAAAGCTGCTCCACCCAGCAAGGACTGGACAGAGGTCAGAGTTCATCCACCATCATATGAGGGGACTGTGGGGAGAGCTGTGGCTCAGCTGGAGGAGACAATCAGGAAACCCATGAAGAAGAAGCTGTTAGAGGCTGAGCTGCAGAGGGTGCAGCAGCATGAGGTGGATGTGACTCTGGATCCTGATACAGCTCATCCTAATCTCATCCTGTCTGATGATGGAAAACAAGTGTATGATAGTGATGTGAGGAAGAATCTTCCAGACAACCCAGAGAGATTTTCTCTGTGTGTTTGTGTTTTAGGAGAGCAGAGTTTCTCTTCAGGCAGATTTTACTTTGAGGTTCAGGTTAAAGGAAAGACTGACTGGACTTTAGGAGTGGCCACAGAGTCGATCAACAGGAAGGGAAACATCACACTGAGACCTCAGGATGGTTTCTGGACTGTGTGGCTGAGAAATGGAAATGAGTACAAAGCTCTTGCTGACCCTTCAGTCCCCCTCTGTCTCAATCCTGGTCCTGAGAAGGTGGGGGTGTTTGTGGATTATGAGGAGGGTCTGGTCTCCTTTTATGATGTAGGTGCTGCAGCTCTGATCTACTCCTTTACTGGCTGCTCCTTCACTCACAAACTCCACCCATACTTCGAACCCTATATGAATGATGGAGGTAAAAACTCTGCACCTCTGATCATCTGTCCTGTCAATCAAACTGATCAATGACTGATTTTATTGGATGAATGATTGATTTTTCTTGAAGGGAACAAATGAACATATTGAGTGTAAATCCTCTACAGTCTCCATGTTTCTATAGAATCTGATCATCAGGACTCTGATTCACACTTTGATTCTCATGGAGTTTGATTTGAACAGAAGAAAAGTTGAATCAGGAAATGTTCCCACTGATGGAGACTCGAGCTGAAGAGCAAATATCAGAGAACAAATGTCCAAAAGCTTCATTTCCAATAAAGTTTGTTCAATGCTTTGAGTGAATCCAGACTCATGTGTGGCTGTTATACGGAGCATCAGAGTCCAGCTGAGTTATGTTGGATACAAACTGCTTATTTTGGCTCTGTGAGGAGTTTTGTTCACTGAAAACTGATGAGACGGATAATATTCAAAGAACTCTGTAGAGATTCATGCATCCATGTTCTCCACCTGCAGGTGTGGAGGAGAAAGGTGGAGCACAGACTGCTGCATCCTTCCAGTCACATCATTTTGATGATTATATTTGCATGTTGTGATGATTTGGGTTAAAGACAAACAGAGTTGAACGGCTGCAGTCACAGCATGAAGACGATGCTGAAGCTGAGCTGTCAGTGAACATGTTTCACTGTGATTTGATTTGAAGAATAGAAAGTGTGTGTGGCTGCTGACAGCTGCAGTCTCTGCTAGTCTGCATAACACACACACAACTTTCCCCCTGAGGCAACGATGCAGCAACAACACAACAGCTGCAGACACACACACGATTGTGCGCTCCCTTTCAGTCTGAACTCTCAAACACACAAACAAACTCTATCAATGTCGTACTGTTAAAGAACTCCTCCTTCTTCAGTAACAATGATTTGAGGTCTCTACCAGTGTCTCTTGTTTTGACCTTTGACCTCTTTATTCCATATAACCAAAAAAACCCTTTTATCTGATATTTTCACCTTATTGATTGATTATATATATCTATTATATTTTCTCACCTTACCTTATTTTGACCTTTGACCTATGTCCTTGTTAGCCTTGATCTTCCTTCATCAAACGTGAAATTTCTTTCACCTTTGAACTTAAAGCTTAAATCAAACCTTTGTTAAAAAGCTTCTTACCAACTTGTAATTCCAACTCTCTGCATTAAACACGTATCTTATCATATAAACACTGGATCACTGAGAGAACTTTAGGCAGAACCAAATGAAGCAGCTGACCTCGTCAAACTCACAGCGACAGTAACTGACAGTGAATTATTTTAATCTTCTTCATTGTATTTGTTAGAAACATTTATTTTCCTTTAATTGGACTTTGGTTAAGTTCAATCCGATGTATTAACCGACCTTTGAGGTGAAGTGCAGCTGCGAAGAACGCTACGGCAGGCAATGAGGTGCGTTTAATGTCGCTCTGTTAATTTGAGCGTCCATAAATTGAATGTCTTATTTTTTCTTACTTTATTATTGCAAATTTATTGGAGAATTTGGCCATTTAATTAAGACAGATTTTATGTTGTTGGTGGTAAAGATCTGGATGGATGTTTTATTTTATTCTGTGTTTCTATTTTTCAGTTTTACTTTTCAAGACTTGGTGAATTGCCTTTTTCTACTTTTTGTTTAGTTTTGTTAAAATTAGCAGCAGTGAGAAGTGTTGTTGTTGGTCTTGAATATATTTGATGTAGCCCATACTGTTAAGGTAAGTGTCATGTTTTTAGTTGTTAGTCTGATGAAGAATCTTTTACTTTTCTCCAAAAGTTGATTGTGTTTATCTGGACATAGTGTTTTTCAGGTCCAGCTGAATGCAGGTTTCCCCAGTCTTATACGTGTCAGGAGCATCAGCACAGCTGAAATGCATTTTTCCTAAGCACCGCGTCTCTGTGGCTTTTAAACCCCAAAACACGCTAAAACAAAAATGGGTCCACCCCAAGGATGGGGTCCCCCGGTGTAGTTTCCACTGTGACAGACTGTAGGCTTCTTCAGAGTGAGGCTGAGAGCGGCAGGCCCAGCTGGAGTCTGACCCGTGTCACACAGTGGAGGTCAAACCTTCTGTGCCACAAACACCAGATTAACCAGTTTCACTCATCATCCTTCTACTGTCAGATTTTACTGGTGCAGGTTTGATGAATCACCATCTGAGAACGTCTCTGATGTGGGCGCCACTCACAGGGATCACTTCCTGTAGGAGGGTCACATGACCTGTTATAGGCCCCTTTGTGATGATGACAGCGACGCCCCTTTCGTGTGAGGTTAAACCCAGAGAGCTTCATGTGACCTCTGACCCTGATCACCAGCGTTAGGGTCAGTGAAGGTGAGATACCATGTGACAGGAGGAACAATAAAGTTTTATTTGTACGAACACGTAGAACAGATGAAGTCAGAACGAAGCAGGTGGAGCTCAGTCAGGGTCGAGGTGGAGACAGGTGAGCTGAAGGGGAGGAGCCAGTCTGGTCAGGAACTCTCTGTCTCCTCGAGTGAACCTCCTCACCTCTGAAACACACACACACACGACTCTGAAGGTTGCAGTCAGGGTTGACATACTGCCCTGTCACACCTGGAGAAGAGAGACACGTATGTGAGAATGTTGTTTGTAGATTACAGCTCAGCATTCAATACCATCGTTCCCTCGAAGCTGGACAGGAAACTGCAGGATCTAGGACTGAGCAGCTCCCTCTGCAGCTGGATCCTTAGCTTCCTGTCTGACAGACGCCAGGTGGTCAGACTGGGCAGCATCACCTCATCCCCCATCACACTGAACACTGGTGCTCCACAGGGGTGTGTACTGAGCCCTCTCCTGTACTCACTCTACACCTACGACTGCACAGCCACTAACAACTCCAACATCATTGTGAAGTTTGCGGACGACACTACAGTGGTGGGTCTTATCACCAACGGTGATGAGACGGCTTACAGGGAGGAGGTCAGCGCCCTGACCCACTGGTGTCAAGACAACCATCTCACCCTCAACGTCGCAAAGACAAAGGAGTTGATAGTGGACTTCCGGAGGTGCAGAGAAGTACACACCCCCATCACCATCAACGGCGCTGCTGTGGAGAGAGTGAGCAGCTTCCGGTTCCTTGGAGTACATCTGGCTGAGGATCTTACGTGGTCAGTACACACAAACAAAACAGTGAAGAAGGCGCAGAAGCGCCTCTTCTTTCTCAGGAGACTGAAAAGATTCGGCATGAGCCCCCGCATCCTCAGGACCTTCTATCACTGTGCCATTGAGAGCATCCTCACTGGATGCATCACCATCTGGTATGGCAACAGCACCGCCTACAACTGCAAAGCTCTCCAGCGAGTAGTGCGGTGTTCTGAACGGATAATTGGAGGTGAGCTTCCCTCCCTCCAAGACATCTACAGGAAGCGCTGCCTGAGGAAAGCGGGGAGGATCATCAAGGGCTCCAGTCACCCCAGCCATAAACTATTCAGACTGCTTCCATCAGGAAGGAGGTTCTGCAGCATCCGGTCCCGTACCAGCAGACTGAGAGACAGCTTCTTCCACCAGGCCATCAGACTGCTGAACACGTCATAGACACCTCAGCTTCACTACTGGAACTTTAACATTATGCACTCCACACTGTATATAAATGCCACTTGTTTTGCACATATTCAACTCTGTATATTTTATATATTTTATTTATTATTTTTTTACTATTTAATTTGTAAAAATGTGTACACACACACACACACACACACACACACACACACACACACACACACACACACACACACACACGTAGGATAATATTTAGTACACACATCCAGAAATGCATACACTATTATATATTGTACATATATTTATTAGTTTCAGGTTGGCCATTCTTGTATTTTGCTCGTTTGTGTTGTTGTGTTTTGCACAACTCTGTTGCTTGTGGGGCTCGCACACAAGAATTTCACTCGCATGTGCTGTGCCAGTGTGCCTGCACATGTGATGTGACAATAAAAGTGATTTGATTTGATTTGATTTGGTGAGGGTGGGGTTACCTTCTGGTCTCTGGTTGGTGTGTTTCCTGCAGGTGAGGCTGAGCAGCCGAATCATGACATCGCTGCTGCACAGAGACAACAGGAAGTGGAGGAGGAAGTCGTCAGCGTCCCCATCACACACCTGAGACAGACACTGAGGTTATGTCTCTGCAGACTCACGGATCGGCCCCACTGTGTGGACGCTGTTCTTTGGGTTGTAGCTGCATCTTCTTCTCGTTTCACCTCCTCTGACCACAGGACGTTTCAGTCTGCAGGTCTTCGTCCTCAGCAGTGTGGCTGAAGGTGTCTGCAGACGTGGAGCTCTGTGAGCTCACAGTGCGTCCCTGTGCAGCCTGTAGAGTCTTTGAAGTCTTTGCTCTGACAGGCTTGTTCTGTGCTGGGCGGCTCTTTGACTTTCTTCAGGTTTCCCTTCCTGACACTCTGATAACCTCAGATATCCACAACGTGAATCCTCACAAACATCTTTTTCTCTCTTTTCACTCAAACCTTCTGACGTTTTCACACCGACTGTAAATATGAAGAAATTTTTAAAGATAAAATAAAGTTTAAAGACGACGATGAGCACGTGACTCACCTGTGACTCACCTGTGACAGGTAAATATATACACCTGACAGGTGCTACTGACCTGGCTCTGCCCACGAGGGAAGACTCTGATGTGACCTCTGACCCTGAGAGCTCTCTGAAGCCCCTCCCACTGAGCATCAGCCAATCCCAACAGAGCACGAACCAGAGCAGCTGAGAAGCAGGCGTGAGCCTCACCTGTCCCGTCAGTGGGGAGCATCAACTCAAACAAACAACAAATCAGTGGAGTTTACTGGTGTGTCATTCCGTTACAATCGAGGTGAGTGGCTGCAAATTTCCACCAGGTTCTTGAACCTCTTTCATATCCGCCCCAAGCAGGCCCATAATCTCTTCATCTGCTCCACTCACCTGGAGCTGATTTTTGGCAATCAGGCTGGAGATATTTAAGCCTCACACTGACGTTCCTTCTCCACCAGTTAGTCAGCTACTCCATGTTGGAGTTGGCTTTTATGTCCCCTGTTCTCGTGTGCCTTAGTTTTCCACGTCTCTTACTCTACCTTAAGCTCATCCCTTGGACCTCGAACAACTTACCTTCACTCTGGAAATCTCTCCGTGCCTCACCGGCCTGCCATCCCGCTCCATCCAAACCTGTGGAACGTAGATCAGCCGGCTCACACCATCCAACTCACCTGGACTCACACTGCCCCTCCCTCAAAGCGTTTTTCACTCCAACTCCCAGTGAGCTATAAATACAGTTAAACTTACCCTCTCCAGTGTTTCCCCTTCTTCTAACTCCGTTCTCCTAACAGCTAGACCTAAGCTGTCACGCTCCAGTTACCCTTCCAGCCCAATTTGCCCTTTTGGTCCACAACCACGTTACCAGGTTTCTCACGCCAAGTCACTGTTACATTCTGTGTGGCTGTTTTCTGCTACTGCCAAGTGTTAACCTGTGCTAGACCAATAAATGTTGTTAAACCCTGCTTCTCCTCCAGGGTTCTGCTCAGTTCTGGCCCTCATGACACGTTCATTTAATCATCAGAATAACAGCACGCTGTTTTAATTTTTATATAAAGAAAGGATCCTGACATCCTGACACTTCCTGAAAAGACAGGAAGTGATGTCACTCTACGCTGCAAAGACAAAACTGGTGGCATAGTCACTGCTTATTTCTACTTTAATGGACAACTAACCAAAACAGAGCATCATGATTAATGTGCAGCAGTCTGATGAAGGTCTCTACAGATGAATTTGGATCATCTCCTCAGTTTTCTGAGGGTCAAAGGTCATAACACTGACATCACTTCCTGTATAAAGACAATCTGCTGAACTGATCATAAACTGACTGAACCAGCTTTATCATGTCTCCTGCAGGTCCTCCAACCACAGCCTCCGTTACAACAACAAACACTCACACCACCTATTCTCCTCCTCCAGCTCTTTCTTCTTCCTCCTCCTTCATCATCACAGTCATGGCTGCTGTGGTTTTTCTGGCCGTTCTGGTTTTGGTTCAACTTCTATGAAAGAAACACAGAAGTATGAAGTCTATCAGACACTACATCAGTTCTTCTGGGTGAAGCAGCTGATTTAGCTGATTACACCTGAGACTAGAAGTTGTTTAACAAGTACACGTTTACCTGTTCTCTGACAGGTGATGTAAATGTGAGATAAAAACAGAACCAGAGGAAGAGAACTAAATATTTATATCTGCAAAGAGGTCATTAAGAGTAACTGTGTCTGTTTCTACATTGAAACTGTGACACTAACCTCTGTCCTGAAAGTCATTGACCGAATATTGATCATGTGAGTCATCACACGAGCAGAGGTGTGAATACAGGCGTAGGTCATTACAGGTGAACAGGTGAAGCCTCCATGAGACATTGATCTCAAGACTACTGAAAAACGTGATCTTCTTCACAGTGCTGCTTCAGCTCACTGACGTTTATGTACGTTATGCACAGCTCTCTGAAATCCCACCAACACATTTCATTCAATGTTAGGGTCTCGGCTTTGGACTATCGCAGCACCTCAATTTCAAAAATGGACAAATGAACAAAAGCATTTTGTTCTCAGACATTCAGACTGTCTCTAAACATTCTCAGTAAAAAAAAAATTACAAATAATCTGAGTTCAGTTCAACAGACAGAAACTCAAACTCAGTCCTTCACTCACTCATACACAACAACACTGACGTCGCCACACAGGTGAGAACGAAGGTAGGCTGGGCGTACCTGTATGTGGACTAACCACAGAGGTCCAGAGAATCATAAACAAATGAATTCATCTTTAGAAAGTGAACAAATCCTGACTGTGGTTTGTATTTATGCACCAAACAACAGTTGAGAGCAGCCAGTCTGTTGGGGGTAACTGGGTGGGGTACTCAAGGGTTCTTCATCCAGTGAATCTTTGGAGACTTTAGAGCTCATGTGGACAATGACAGTGAGACCTGGGTGGCGTGACTGGGCACATCATGCGAAGGCCCAGGTCTTTGGGGCCTACAGACACCACAAAAGAAGAAGATCAAATGGAAAATGAATGATGGAAACTGAGGTCAGAGCTGCAGACTTGCTGGTGAGGAGAGGTAATGATCTTCAGGCAAGGCAAGCGCTGTTCAGTCCTCTCCTCATCTTCCTCGTGCTCCTTTGTATATTCCATGTAGCATTAAAGGCACAAATGAGTTTAAACAGGTAAAGTCAGGTAAATGGATCCTGGTTATTGATTCAAAGTGACTAAAGTAAAGAATAAATGTTTAGGCTTTATTGTGTCAGTCAGACAAACATTAACAGTAACCTGTCTCTTCTATCAGACACAGAGATGAGTGATGACATCAGAAGTAAACCTGAGTGCAAACAAAGGGAAATGTTTCTTCTGTGAGCTGTGTGACGTTAGCACTGACCAGCAGAGGGCGTCAGAGTCACATGATTGAAAATAAAGGCATAAATTGTCCAAAATTAACTTTCTTTATTTCTGTTCCCTTTATGTGTCTCCTTTCATCTTGCCTCCTTGTCTCCTCCCTCCTTCCACCATGTCTTCCCCACTCTCACATTCTTGCTTCTCCAGTCTCATTGTTCCTTCCTCCTCTATGTATGTCTCCTTCATCGCTTCTTTACTCTTTTTACCCTTCTCTTCTTTCACTTTATCTCCTGCCTCCTCCTATGTTGCCTCTATCTTCTTGTCTCAAAGTTTCCTTCATCCTTCACTCCTCCTTCGTTGCCTACTCTCTCCTTGTCTCATTTATTTCACTCTTCTTTATTTTCTTCTTTTCAGTTTCCTCCTTGTCTCTCATTGGTTCCTGCCTCCCTGTCTCCTCCTCCCTTGACTGTGAGGATTCGTGAAGGTGAAACATGTTCAACACAAACTGATTCTCCACACACATCTATGGGCTCAAATTGTGGTCATAAATATTTTGTAGTTGTAAATCTGACCGACTAGTTGTGAACTGAGTTTTGTAACCTTGTAAACCAAAATATCTAAAACATTTATGTTTGTGCATCTATAGATGCAAATTGGTGTGTGTGCAAAAAAGATTTGGGTTTTTTTGTTTGTTTTTTTAAAAGAAAGAAAAGAAAAATAATAATAACAATAATTATTATTGTTACCAGCCTAATAATAATTAGGCTGAAGAACCAACAATTTTAGCCCATAAGAACCATAAGAATGAACTACCTCCAGGACCTGAAGCTCAGTAAAGCACCCCTCCAACAGCCAAACCTATCTATTCTCTCATTGGATTGTTAAATTTGTGATTGACATGACGTTAACCAATCAGCTAAAAGGAAGAAAAATTCGGTCAAAATTTGTACTTTGAGGTTGTGTGATCCCCTTACAGTCTGAGCACACCCTTCACTCCCCAATATTTAAATATGGGGACCACTACCCGAGTCTGAGAGTCAAGGGCCCCAGATATGCAACGTTGCAAAGGCCTGTCAACCAAGTGAGCCCTACAACATCGAGAGCATTCAGGAACTCAAAGTGAATCCCATCCACACTACAGGCTCTGCCACCAACCAGGTGTTTAATTGTGTGGATGCTTTAAGCATCCACACTATTGAGTTCCTGTTTCTCTTTAATCTTTATACTTTATTATTCTAGTTGCTTCTGTACACTTTTTGGCACTTAACTACTTCCACAATTTTCAGCCGATTTTCACCGTTCAAATTTTAAACTATGCTGATATTTTTTGCTAATGCCGGCTAGATCTTTTGGTGCTCATAACTTCTATAATTTTTGAGATATTGAATTTTTTTTGCAATATTTTTGCCCATTGAAATGAATGGAACACATTATCAATGTGGTCACTTATTTCTGCTTGCCGGGCTGAGCTGTGTTTTAGCTCAGTGAGATGAGCATCCGTTCTCAGACTGGGAGGCCCGGGTTCAAATCCCGCTTATGGCAACATTTCTTTCAGTTAACAGTTAAACTTTTTTAACTCTTTTCAACACAAATTTCAGCTTTTTCATCCCTTTTCAGCAGAATTTTCAGTTTTTTCACCACTTTTCAGCACAAATCCCAGCTTTTTCAGCTGTTTTCAGCAAAAACCTCTTTTCAGCAGAATTCTGCTGATTGAACTGTTTTCAGCAAAGTTTTAGCCTTTTCACCTCTTTTCACCACAATTCTCTGCAGCTTCTGCTCATTTCAGCAGAATTGTCAGTCTCTCCACCTCTTCTTTGTGAGAAAGAGTTTGGGGCAGTGAGATGAGTAGCTTCCTTGAGACTAGAAGGGCCAGGTTTGAATCCTGCACAGGGCAGCATTTTTTTTTTCTTTCCAACTTTTTCAGCTTTTTTCAGCAGACAGCTTCAGCTTTAAAGCATCCACACTGCATTTTCGCAGGAAATGCAAATTTTTCTAGTTGCCTCATTGATTCCAGACTCACTTCCCTTACAGAAGATCATCTGTGGGATTAGGACGGCTTGAAAAAGTCTTCATACCCCTTGAAAATTTACACATTTTTTCACCTTAAAACCACAAACTTAAATGTTTTTATTTATGTTTTTAGTAATAGGCAGAGGCTAGCCTGTTTGGCACCCTGGGCGAACACTCCATTAAAAAAAGATGATCTGATGTCTTCTCTGCTTAATAAGGTAATTAAAGACACACTGACACATTTTTCTGTATGTTTTTACATAATTCCACCATTTCTGGTTATAGATGCAGAAACTTCATGAAATGAAAAATCTTCCTGATCACAACCTCAGTCTTTTTCTAAATGACTTCTGCATACTATTGTGAATAAAAAATGAAATCTGAGATTTGCGAAACAGTTCTTTCTGTTGTTATTTACATTTTACGAAGGCCCCCAGATCTTGTGTAACTGGGTTTGTAAAGGCAGTTGTTCAAGCTCAGCAGCCTTGCAGTGACAGTCGGTCACGGGACTTTCATAGCGATCTGAAACTGCAGCTTCCCAGTGAGAAGCTTACAGGTAAAGTCACAGGGGTCATAATTTAATAAAAAGATTTACTCAATCTAGCCCTCCTTAGTTATTGTCTGTATCCTGTAAATGTTCTTTTATGTAGTTTTAATTATTTTATTTTATTGTTAAATAATCTCCTAGTCGAGTTGTGTTTGTATTTTCTTTTACATATTTTCACTGCACTGCAGCAAATTAGTGCGCTCCACCTGTTGGTGTATTTATTGGCTTTTAATGTTTCCCTCCTATAAATGATCGTATTACTGTAAAACACTTTGGGGTACTGCTGGTTTTAAATGTGCTATATAAATAAAGTTGTATTCTCTTTGTTATTTCCTGTTCTCAGAAGGAGCATTGAGCTGTTCATAGACTGCATAAACTGCAGTATTAGCAAACTGCACATATAATTTATGTCCACTCAGGACTGTATGCTTGTCTTTCCATGTTCATATGTATATTTATATTTAGTCCCATGTCTTTGTGTTCATCTGTTTATCTTAATAGTTTTGTTATCATATCTCTGTTTCTACACTCATTTTATGTTGTTTCTTGTATATTTGCTGCTATGATAACTCAGTTTCCCTCTGAGATCAATAAAGTTTCTGTGATTCTGATGAAGACGAGTGTATTAGAAACAGCTCGTCCTTGTGGAGAAGCAGCAGCGTGACGAGCTGATGATGTTAACAGGGAAGTGGTGAAGCTGAAGGTATCACTCTGCTGTCGGTCTCCAACATGACAACATGCGGACTTCATCTGTCGCTCTGCTCCTCGGTGAGTCAAACCCTCCCTTCTTCAATTCTTTATCACAGCTCCAACACACACTAAAGGTCAAAGGTAAAGAGCCTATTTTCAGCAGCTGGAAGCTCTCGCTGATAGTTTCTCTCACATGAAATCTGTTCAGATCTGTTGGTTTTGTTTTCCTTAGTGAGAAGAAGTGATCACTACTTCTTTTGTTTATCTAAGGCTGGTTGTATCTGATATTTGTTTGTGTGTTTGGACACAAATCAAGTAGTGTATTTCCTGTAAGCACCTCATATGTAACTCGAGTGTATGAAGATACAGCAAATGACAGAAAACTGTTTCAATTGCATAAACTCTTTAAAATTTAGAAGTTTAACTCTGCGTTTCTCTGTCCTGTAATCTGGACTGACTCACAGAGCTGAAGCTTCATGTCGTGTCTGTAAGAGAGGAAAGTGACCTGTTTTCATCAAACATTAACCTTTACTCAGGAAACCACGGCTCCTAGCTGCATGTACCACATGTTCTCCTTATCTGCCTGTTGTAATCATCACTTCCTCTGTTCAGACCAGATTGACTGAGTCTAACTAAATGACTGAAGATAGTTGGTTTTTCAGAATTAACGTCGGATTTTCCTCATTTCCTGTACGCTTTGTTAATTTTCTGATGGCGATTTAGACGAGCGGGACTCAAACGACTGTAATGTTTACTAAACAGATTTTTCAGGTCGCTCACTCAGCAGCTGATATTGCCAAAGTCGCCTAACTTTAATCCAGTGATCTCGGTGGTTTGATGGTTCATTAACTCCGATTGCTTTTTTAAATGTCTCTGTTTTACTTAGCCAGTAAGAGCTGATTGGGCCTAACCTACCTTTGCCAGCACTGGCTATGGGAACCTGCTAATGTTGGGTTTAATGTTGTGATTAGTAGAATCTGTAGTTTTTTACTTACTGAACAACTACTTAGAAACCTGCAGACGTATCGATACAAAAGAATTAGGGCCTGCAAAACAAGCAGGTCAACTCCACCAGTTTTAACTGGAACAGATTACAATTCCCTGCCCTCTGACTTTCAGTGACCTCTGACCTCCTGTTGCAGGTGTGCGTGTGCTGCTGCTGTCTGCACTGACTGTTTGTGCAGGTGAGTAGATGAAGTGCACCATGGTCCAGGACAAACACTGAGTGTAAACACTGATAGAAACTGTCCGTCTGTCCTCCAGTCTCTCTGAGCGTCAGTCCAAACCTTCAGCAGTTCTTCACAGCAGCCTCAGTGTCTCTGACATGTGACGGTCAGCTGGGCTCTGATGGATGGACGGTGAAGAGGGACACAGGAAGTGGGACTGAGTCATGTGGAGCAGGTGGGCGGGGCTTCGGGAGGATAAATGGTCCATCCTGTGTTTTTGATGAGTTCAAGCCAGTCAGTGGAGTTTACTGGTGTGAAGGTGAAGCTGGAGAGAAGAGTGAAGAAGTCAACATCACTGTATCAGGTAATGAAGTCATTCATTTCATCAGACTAACAGCAGACTGTTATACCACCTCTACATCACTCTGTGGGTCTTTTCCTCAGATAAAGAAGTGATCCTGGAGATCCCTGCACTTCCTGTGAGGACAGGAAGTGATGTCACTCTACGCTGTAAAAACAAAATTGGTGGCACAGTCGCAGCTTATTTCTACTTTAATGGACGTCCTGTTGGACCTAAATCAGAGAAACTCATCACCATTAACGTGCAGCAGTCTGATGAAGGTCTCTACTGGTGTTCTACTGATGAGTTTGGATCATCTCCTCAGAGCTTTCTGAGGGTCAGAGGTCAGAACACTGACATCACTTCCTGTTTGCTGAGCTGATGATAAATTTACTGAATCAGCGTCATTATCTCTCCTGCAGGTCCTCTTCCTCCCACAACAACAACAACAACAACATACACTGATGTCTCCCATCCACCTTCTCCTTCTCTTCCTCCTCTCCAGCCCTTCATCATCCCAGTCGTAGCTGCTGTGGTTTCTCTGGTTCTTGCGTCTCTGGTTCTGGTTCTGGTCCGGCTCCTTTGGAAGAAACACACAGGTATAGAGTCTGTCTGACCCAACTGAGCACTTGTAAGTGAAGCAGTATACATGTATGTATGTGTTGTATGGGATCAGTGATTCTTGGTCTTATCACTCTCATGCTGCCTTCGTGGCTCTGCCTAGTCCACAATGAGGCTCCTTCAAATGATGTCACCTACTCTGAGGTCACCAGTAGAGAGTCATCCAATAAGATGCCAGTCATCCAATCAGAAATGGTTTACTCCACCCTGAGGACAAACACTACAGGTACGGAAATGAGGGATAAAAGCAGGAAAACTAGAGATACACTTAGGTTAATACATCTTTTGTGATGTTGTATAAATAAAGCCAGAATGCAATGATTTGTGTATCTTATAAAACCATAATTTAATAAATAGAACACAGTAAAGGGATTGAATGCACAAATGGAGAAAAAGCAGGTGGTCCCAAAGACAAACAGGTGGAGGAACACTTCCTGAAACTGTTTCTGTGAGCATTGTTCACCTGCCTTCCACAAATGCAGGTTGAAGCTCTATAATGCAAAGAAGAACCACATGTGAGCATGCTCCAGAATCAGCCTCTTCTTTGTGGTTTTCTTATCTCAGCTCATTTCTTATCTCATGATAAAATATGGGTTTGTGAGATTTGCAAATCATTTAGTCTGTGTTTGCACAGGGTCCCTGTGGTTTTTAAGAATTGGAGTAAACTGTGGTCGTGGAAACATTGACTTATATTTTCCTCAAATGCATCAAAACAAAGAGGAACTGTGACTCAACAGCTTCAAGCGTTATGAAACATAAACTTTCTTTAGTTTCCTGTCTGACAGTAAAACATGTTACTGGTTTCACATCTGAACCTTACTGTGGTCTCACTGGTCGAGTCGCAGTTTGTAAAAATGGGTCAGTGTCAGAGAAAACCATGGCAGCAATCCTGCAGCTCAATCAGAACGCTGAAATGGAAGGAAGTGATTGGTGTATGATGTGGAAGATTAGTGTGTATGACACGCTGCAGCACGAACTGGCTGATTGAACTCCAGTGTGAAAATGATTTGGGGAGATTTTGTCACAGCATGCAGCAGCACACTATGAATTTGAGGAGTGGACCCAAAATCCTGACACGAATGAACATAGAAGATAAACAAAAGGGGAGCCGTCTAACAAGGCTGATAAAAACATCTGAAAATAAAAGGCAGAGGTGAAGCTAAATGGCCTGTATTTGTATAGCGCTTTACTAGTCCCTAAGGACCCCAAAGCGCTTTACACATCCAGTCATCCACACACACATTCACACACTGGTGATGGCAGCTACATTGTAGCCACAGCCGCCCTGGGGCGCACTGACAGAGGCGAGGCTGCCGGACACTGGCGCCACCAGGCCCTCTGACCACCACCAGTAGGCAACGGGTGAAGTGTCTCGCCCAAGGACACAACGATCGAGACTGTCCAAGCCGGGGCTCAAACCAGCAACCTTCCGATTACAAGGCAAACGCCCAACTCTTGAGCCACGATTGCCCCAATAACATAAGCGTGGAACATGAAAGCACAAGCCACCGATGTTTCACTGGCATGTAAGTTTGGGGTTATACACATAAAAACAGGGGTTAGGCCATGAAGACTCTGTGAAAGAGACGATGAAGAGAGAGAAGAATTTGTTCAAGAATTACACCTCATAGTAGAAAGGAGCTGAGGAAGACTCACTTTGATTGACGAGGATGTTTCAGTTCACTGTGTTGGGGCAGCAGTCAGATGTAAAAGCACGTACATGGTGAAGTCACCTGAGTAAACTTGCGAGAAGCAAGTTATGCTCAACTCCACCGGTGGAATCTGACAGCGTGGAAAAGTGTGAAAACATCCATGATCACCAACGGATTTCGAAGGGCTGGACTGCTGCATGATGGAGAGGAGGACACTGCCACGGCCCTTCAGAGGGTGTTCGACTCTGACACTGACAACGAGGATTTCTTTGGTTTTGAAAGTGACAACGAAGGAGAGAAGCGGAGAGTGGATGACGAAGCCATCCTGAGCGTGTTCGTATCCGACACTGGAGAAGAGGACTTTGGTGGTTTTAGTGCGCAGGAAGAAGAGAAAGATGGTGAATGACTGACTTTTCTTCTTGTTAAAGCCGTGTCACTGCACCTGAGCCTAAAAGGTAGTTGTTATATTTCCACTGTAGTGTCAATACACTATTAGAGCTTATGCCGAGTCAGACTGCACACACAATAGTTTGTTTACAAGTTGACTTCTTCTTTATTGGGATAACACAGAAGTAACACACACACATAACTGGGCGTGGTGCCCCCTACTGGCGATGGCTTGCATAGCACACAATAATTCTTGGTTCATACATAACAGTAGTCCGAAGCTATTTTTCTGGTGTGCTGTAGGTTATTGTTATATACTACATTTGGTACCCATTTATGAAGCACAGTACATGTTTTGTACTTGTAAACTTGTAATTACCGCTACTTGTACATATACCTAAAAAGTTATGCAAATATGTACCCATAACTTGTTTTTCAAAATATTAATAAAAGGGGTGTGTCTCCAAACAGCCATCTCTTTCCTGACAATTCGCTTTGTGCATATTCTCTTACATATGATAAGTCAACATTGAAACACCTGCGGCTTTTAGTCACGTGCGGTAATGTATGTACAAAACAGGATTTTCCCCTGATTTTAGCTTGTGCGGCTAATATTCAGGTGCGCTTTGTAGTCCAGGAAATACGGTAATTTTCTTGAATCCTTAAACATTTTTACATGATATTAGTCGGCGGCTCCTTTACTAAACAGCTCCAACTGTTTGATTTGTTTGAATTTTACAGGACAGCTTTTTCCCGTGTTACTCATTCATTATGGAGCTACTGTAGTTAACATGTAATGCTTCTCTAAAACCCTGTGACACAATCTTCTTTAACATTAGTGCGCATTAACCCCACATCTTCCCCGTTTTATTGCTGATGTTGGCCTGACAGTGTTGGGGTAACAATGTCTCCTCTGTTTAGGAGAGGGCAGCAGTGTCACATCCTCACTGACATCACCTGTATTTGCACTACAGTCGTTCCCTTCACTGACCTTTGCTCTCCTTCTCTTTTCCATCAAGGCAAGGCAAGGCAAGGCAAATTTATTTGTAAAGCACAATTCAACAACAAGGTGATTCAAAGTGCTTTACAGAGACATTAGAAACAAAAACAGATAAAAAGCATGATTTAAAATTGATTAAAACAAGCAAACAAACAAACTAACTAAACACACATATTCACATTCACACCTGTTCGCGCGATCTGAACCCTTATCGTAAGGGGAGCTACCAGTCCCTCTGCGGACGAGCTACTTTCTATTTTAAATTCCCTGAATTTAAAATACTCTCTAGACCCAGTCTAGACCCAGCTGGGGAGCTACCCAGAGCTCTAAACCCACTTAACAAACAAACAAACAAACAAACAAACAAACAAACAAACAAACAAACAAACAAACAAAACAGTATATAAAATCAAAACAGATAAAATCAGAACAGTAGATAAAATCAGTAATTAATGTAAGTTTTGAAATTTAAGCTTAAAAGTGTGGAGTTGGTGCTTTATTCAAATGCAGCTGAGAATAGGTGAGTCTTCAACCTGGATTTAAATAAACTGAGTGTTTCAGCTGATCTGAGGCTTGTTGAAATCTCCCAATTCTTTTAATCTTTGGGCTGAAGGAAGGACAGTACTCGGTGTATAAATGCTCAATCAACAATCATTTATTTCCATACAATTCAATACTTATGAGCACTAGAACCATCATGATGGGGAGACCTGCCTGCAGAGGGTCACAGCAAGTCTCAAAATGGTGACGGGTTACTCAGCTTTTTATACTCTCTAGTGGCCCCCACCTAGTCGTAAAAGCCTAAACATTACATTCTTTCTCTCTTACGGCGCGCCTAAGTTATGACCTCGGCTCCCTGTCTTTCTGCTCTTCTGAAAAGGAATGTGGTCTGCTTCTTCTATTATCTGCACAAGGTCCTCTGCACACAACATTCTCTTCATGATTCAGCAGTAAAACATGTCAAGAAACAGTGTAACACATTCAACAGTGTTGAGTAATACAGGTCAATCCAATAGATCTAATGATTTTCACACTCTTTTAAGTCAGAAGTATAATGCAAACTAAAACTACATACTGATCACACACTCTATGTTAAAGGGTATAATATGATCTACAACAGTATCATACTTCAACTACTTTGATTACATATATAAGGTAACATATGATAACAGAATAATATCACAGGCTTTCTGGGAGTTTGTTCCAGATATAAGGAGCATAAAAGCTGAATGCAGCTTCTCCGTGTCTGGTTCTGACTCTGGGAACTGATAAAAGACCGGATCCAGATGACCTGAGGGATCTGGAAGGTTCATACTGGGTCAGGAGGTCACTGATGTATTTTGGTCCTAAACCATCCAGAGCTTTATAGACCAGCATCAGAACTTTAAAGTCTATCCTCTGACGGACAGGCAGCCAGTGTAAAGACCTCAGAGCTGGACTGATGTGGTCCACTTTTTTGGTCTTAGTGAGGACTCGAGCAGCAGAGTTCTGAATGAGCTGTAGTTGTCTGACTGATTTTTTAGGTAGACCTGTAAAGATGCTGTTACAGTAATCAAGCCTACTAAAGATGAATGCATGGACTAGTTTTTCCAGGTCCTGTTGAGACATCAGATCTTTTATCCTTGAAATATTCTTGAGGTGATAGTAAGCTGACTTTGTTATTGTCTTAATGTGTTTTTCTAAGTTTAGGTCTGCATCCATCACTACACCCAAATTTCTCGCCTGGTTTGTGGTTTTTAGATGTATAGATTGAAGTTCTCTGGTGACCTGTAATCGTTTTTCTTTGGCGTCAAAGACTATTACCTCAGTTTTGTTTTTGTTTAGCTGGAGAAAATTGTGGCACAACCAGTCATTGATTTCCTCAATTTACCAAGAGCCTGTACAGGGCCTCGGTCTCCTGGTGACATTGTGATATATATTTGTGTGTCATCTGCATAGCTGTGATAGTTTATTTTGTTGTTGTTTATAATCTGTGCCAGTGGGAGCATGTAAATGTTAAACAGAAGGGGTCCCAAGATGGAACCTTGGGAAACCCACATGTGATACTTGTCTGCTCGGATGTGAAGTTACCTATTGATACAAAGTATTTCCTGTTTTCAAAGTATGTCTTGAACCAGTTTAGTACAGTTCCTGAAAGACCTGTCCAGTTCTCCAGTCGTTTGAGTAATATGTTGTGGTCAACTGTATCAAATGCTGCACTGAGATCCAGTAAAACTAGGACTGACATTTTTCCACTGTCTGTATTCAGACATATGTCATTAAACACTTTGGTCAAAGCGGTTTCAGTGCTGTGGTTCTGTCTAAAACCTGACTGGAAGGCATCATAGCAGTTATTCTGTTTTAAGAAGTAATTGAGCTGTTGAGAAACTGCTTTTTTAATGATCTTACTTAAAAATGGGAGATTTGAGATCGGCCTGTAGTTGTGTAAAACTGAAACAGGCATTAAATGTTTACTACAAATGATGCTTTACACAGAAATGCATTGTTAGCTGTTTTTACACACCAGCCTGTGTGAACCTTTAGTCTGAGCATGGGGTCAAAGGTCAGGACAGAAATGCAGCACTGTAACACATATACATATGTAAAACATCAGACATTTGACTGATTTGTGTTGTGAGAGCTAGTTTTTTCTTTATACAAATAAATCATCATCACACACAGAAGAAATGTGCAGACCGTACATTTATTAGCTAATATCAGTGGATACAAGAAAAATGGTCCAAAGACAAACACTAGCAGCCTTAGCGTTTCTGTTCTGAATCTCTAATCTCTCACAGACATTCATCAAACCCTGTCCTCTATCAGCTTTCAACATAAGAAAAGTATTAGGCCTCATTGAAAAACAGTCTGTTTGCAGATGAAGTACTTTAAAAATATCTGTGATTTATCCAGATTTTCTTGACTGAGTTTACAATTTACTGGAACTGCCAAAAAACATGAATACAAAGAAATGATGAAGGATCCACTTCAAGGAAAGTGGAAAAGCCTCTGTTAGCTGCTGTTTGCAGCTAGCACAGTCTAACAGAGGCTAATACCAACGCTAACCAACAGTTTAGCATATCGTCGACAGCTCACCTCAGCATGGCTGTCCTCGGTCAGCAGTGAGCTTTATTAACTTGCACAAGAGTTAAGGGCCCCACACCCCAGACTGCGGTCTGGGGTGTGGGGCCTCCCTGCTGCTGCGGAGTCGGGGCGGTCTGCCTCTCCCCACCGCAGGGAAAAGGGTAACACCACCTGGGTCTGGGTGCAGTTCCCCCCTCCAGGGGCAAGGGTACCTAGACCCGGTTGGTAGAGTACGCTTGGGGAGTGTGATCGTGTATACAGCGTCTCTTTATGTCTGTCTCCACGTTGGTTGAGTGTGGTGTAAGTGCATATGAGAGCATGAGGGTGGGAATGGATGTTTGTGTCTGTGTGTGCCTGTATGTCTGTGTCTATATGTCAGGTTGGGTGTCAGACGCCACCTCTCTGGGGACATCTCAGGCCTCCAAACCTTGGAGGCCTATCTCCACCCACCACCACTTCCCCTGCCGGTGGCGGACTCCCTCAGGTGTCGGTGCGTTGGTGGTTCTTTGTGTCTGGGGGTGGGCGTCCGGGTACACATCGGCTCACTCCTTGGCGGCCGCTTATTGGGGCTCGCTTGGGCCATTTCGGAGGTGGGGTGCCCCCGGCCTCTCGGCCTGGGGCTCGGTCACTTAGGCACAGCTGGCTGCCGGCGGAGCTCACGGGCGCGTCACTGCAACTCCCCCTGGCTTCTGCTCCGCGGCTGCTGAGTGAGCCCTCATCTGGGACTCTCCTCAGCTCTTTCTGGGACAGTGGCGCGGCTGCCCCTCTGTTGGTCTTCCTTGGTCTCTTGTGTTCTGGGGGCCTCTGGATGTCTGGAGTTTTGATCTCCTCCATACCTGCTTCATACCATAGAGGACAGGGCTGTGGCTCCCCACACTCCCTAGCAGATCATTACATGGAGAAACCTTTGGAATACAAGCATGCTGATCCACACAGGTGTACACACAGGTGTACGCATGGGTATTCACAGACGCGGACTACAGCTTTCTTGGCTGCTGCCTCAAAGCACATTGTGCGCTGTCTATCTTGCGTGCTGCACAATATTGTTTATTATTTAGTAATTATTGATATCTATTGCTAGCTAGTTTATTGTGATGGTGCTTTTTTTTTTAGAAAAAAAAGAAAGAAGAAGAAAGGAAGAAAAAAAAAGAAAAAGAAAAAAAAAAACTTGCACGAAGTTTTACACCCTGTTTGAGAGTAAATAAAAGTGGACATTTCTCAGCTCCAGCATTGACAGCTGAGGTAAACGGTGGACCGACAGCTTATCCACAAAATGGGAAAAACTCCGGTCCAGAATCCGGTCCAGTCCTCGTGGCAGTAAAAACTGTAATCATGCATACATGCTTTTGTCACACCTGACCATTTCGTACAATATAATTGAAGTTTTGGATTTAAAAATTTAGCAGACGTGAACGAGCAACATTCCTGATGAGGCTGGTCAACGCTGTTCAACTAGAAGCCTACGTGGATGATATCCCAGCCTACACATCCCCCTGAACTGAACTGCCTCAGTGAAATACTTGCTCACTCACACCAAACTTCATTAAATGTGAATGTGTTACTTTGCTGGTTCCCAGTTGCAGCTTAAGTGCATCCAATATTAGATTTCCCAGCTTTTCAAACACACCATGAGCTGTGCCATTTTCTGGGCACAGCAGGTTAACACCATATAAAGATTTCCTGATGTTGTATCTCCAATAACAGGTCACGACATTTCACTCTCGAGGCAGCCAGTGCCCTCCCTGCAGTCCCAAAAGGTTGATTCGGTTCATCTTGACACACACCTGTGTGCACTTGTATTCAAAAGGTTTTTCCGTGTAACGATCTTATAGTGGGTGTGGGGAGCCATAGCGGGCATGGACAAGATTCAGTATGAGGTACCGAGGTATTCGGGTGAGACCACTTGCTTCTTGGGATCCTTTGGCATCAGGGCTGTCCGGCCTTCAATTGAGCTTTTCAGGTCTATCTTTTTCTTTGTGTGTGTGTGTGTGTGTGTGTGTGTGTGTGTGTGTGTGTGTGTGTGTGTGTGTGTGTGTGTGTGTGTGTCCTGTCTGGCACTGTAGCAATCAGAATTATGTCTGAAGGCCAAGACAAATGCCCAACAGATTTACTTTCCCAAGTGGGCCTTTTGCAATACTGGTCCACTTGATTGTCATAGTTTATTTGATCTTTATTAGTTATTTTTATAAGTTATTGTAATCAGGCCAGACTGGACTCGGGGACGGGAAAGAAAAACAAGAAGTTCAGAAGAAAGTTAACAGAAGGAGAGGGAAAGAAAAAGGAGAAAGGAGAGAGAGAGAAAAGACAATGAAAATCTGCTTCATCACCTTTTTTTTCTCTTTTTCCTTTCTCTTGATCACCTGTTGAGAAAGAAAAAAGAAAACAAGCAGAGGAAGACTAGAGCAATAGCATAAACAACATCACGATGATCTATGTGACTATAACAGTAATACTAAATATTAAACATTATTGTAAGATCGACAGCACACAGTGTGCTTTGAGGTAGGAGCCAAAAAGGGTGTAGTTTGTGTGTGTGATCACCCGTGTGTACACCTGTGAGCATGGACGCGCTTGTTTTTAAAAGGTTCCTTCATGTAATGATCTGCTAGAGGGTGTGGGGGGGCCACAGCCCCGTCCTCCAGGGCATGAAGCAGGTATGGAGGAGATCAAAACTCCAGACATCCAGAGGCCCCCAGAACACAAGAGACCAAGGAAGACCAACAGAGGGGCAGCCGCACCACTGTCCCAGAAAGAGCTGAGGAGAGTCCCAGATGAGGGCTCACTCAGCAGCTGCGGAGCAGAAGCCAGGGGGGGTTGCAGTGACGCGCCCGTGAGCTCCGCCGGCAGCCAGCTGTGTCTGAGTGACCGAGCCCCAGGCCGAGAGGCCGGGGGCACCCCACCTCCGAAGTGGCCCGAGCGAGCCCCAGGCTCCAGGCCCCGATAAGCAGCCACCAAGGAGTGAGCCGGTGTGTACCTGGACGCCCATCCCCAGACACAAAGAACCACCAACGCACCGATGTCTGAGGGAGTCCGCCACCGGATATGAACTTTTTTTAAGACAGTGAATCTTGAAACCAGAGAAAAAATAGAGAGTTTTAACTTGTTTATACAAAGCTAACTGAACCATGTGCTGCATCAACGTGATAATAAAATAATATTATTCACTTTGTTTCTGTCTAAATTTGAATTCTAATAAATATTTTAGCTTGAAATAAGTGAAAAAAATCTGCCAATGGAACAAGTGTTAGAAATGTTCTTCAATCAGCTCTTTTTACTCTCATTTCACAGCCAGTACTTTTTACTTTTACTTGAGTAAAGAAGTTGAATTAGTACTTGCTGTATTTTTAACAGTAGTACTTCTACTTCAGTACAGACTGTATGTACCTCCCACCCGCTGCACACAGTCACTGAGTACAGACCGGCTGATTCCTGTAAAGGGAGAGGCAGGAAGAGGCGGAGCAACAGCTGAACAACAAGAAGCTCAACGTCATTTTGCAGAAGTGAAAGTGTGAGAGAGCAGCAGCAGAGCTGCAGTCGAGTCCTGTTTGTCTCTAAAAGAAGATTCACTGGAGTCCATCAGGTTCCTCTCAGCAACAGTGGTGAGTGCAGCTGATCACACTTCCTGCTTCTACACAAATCTTCACTCTGTTCACTTCATCAGGGTCTAGAGCGCCACCTCATTTCTCCATGGTGCCACTTAGGCTACGTCCACACTCGCCCGGATAGATTTGAAAACAGCGCTCCGCGTCCACACTAGTGTTTTCAGTCGTTTTCACAGAGTTGTGCGTCCACATTAAGACGGCTGAAAACGCTTACGTTCCAGTCCTGCGCATGCGTGAAACGCAAGACCAATCGACCGGTCTCATTTCTGTCTGCCGCTGATTCACTTTCCAGCTGTTTGAAACGTCGCAGCAGAGGTGGAGGAAAAGCACCGAGTTTGAAAATGGACTAACAATGAGGTGGAGTTGTTGCTGCGAGTAACGCAAAAGTACAAAGTTGCAAAAGCGAGAGAGAAATAAAGAATTTGAAGAAAAGCTCTGTGGAGCATGTGCAGACTGATATTCATCTTTAATAGGACTGTCAAAACTGCTGCTGTATAATGCTCTCCACTATCTTTGTTTAATTGGTCACATGCCTGCATCACATGACTAACATGCATCATCGTTTTAGAAAGTCTCTGTTTTCACTGTTCACTGTGACACAAACGCACCGTCTCCAAATTATTTACTTTCCGGCTGTTTGAATCGTCGCAGCAGAGGTGAGCAGCGTGATAGGAGTGGATGTAGCTGTGGGTGATGAGAAAAGATGAAAAGAACGATTGATAACTTTTTCGTTAAGGCCGGTGCTCTGACACGGAGCCATCAACCTCTCAGTGTCTAACACTGGTCTGCAGACAGCATCAGATAATGAGCCACATTAGATGGACTCTGAGCCCACTGACAGTAAAAGGGTGAAGTGTAGACATTTGGAAGAGAGCGGCCTGACCAGTTTCTCTGACTATGATACTGTAAAGCTGACAACATGATGCATTTACTGTGGTGAGTGTGCAAAGACCATGGCAGGTGTTGTGCCAAGGTAGGGATCCCCAACAGGATCTGTTTCCCTGCGTCAGGAACATCGGCTGGGCAGGGAAAGCGGACCCAACGCACTCCGCCTCCATCACGACCAACTAGACGTGGAAGGAGTGATGTTTTAGTGACAACATGAAAGATGAGTGTGACCGTTCAGTTTGTGGGTTACAACAGAAAATTATACATTTATTGTTCTCGTGTGTTATCGGACGGGATCATTTTAACAAACCGAGGACATTTTCCTGATAATTATCTGTATCCTCCTGTAACTTTACTGTTTAAAGAGCTAAAACCTCCAACATTTCAGGATCAATAAGTCCTTATAAGACGTGTTTGTGAGCTAAAAATCAAGAATGTGGGATACTGTTTGTCTGTGTCAGCCAAACAACTTCACATCTTTGTAACGACTGTTAAAAAGATGTTCATCCTGTTGATCCTGTTCATCTGGACGCTGCACTGTACAGCAGACACGACGTTGTTCAGTTTGTGTTTCAGATGAACCAGTTTGTGTCTGAGTGTGTTGCTGGGCCTCCACCAGTTACTCTGACAACTGAAGGTTCAAGATTTTTATTTTGACATTTGCACACAGGACCAACAGTCCATGCACAGTGGAATACTTGTGCAGAGCTTTCCAAGTCAAATCACACTTTAACAATATAAAGACAGAAAAAGCAGAAGGATAGAAATGAAGTCCGGAGTAGGGTAGTCGTACTATTTTCTATATACAAAGAAAAAGAAGAAAATGTACAGAGAGTGTGTAGTTCTCTACCTCTTATCGCACTCACAGTGTTGCACATTTGTTCCACAGAACTGTTTCACAAGTCTG
Organism: Aulonocara sp. 'chitande type north' Nkhata Bay; assembly: GCF_057382095.1. Taxonomy (NCBI): domain Eukaryota; kingdom Metazoa; phylum Chordata; class Actinopteri; order Cichliformes; family Cichlidae; genus Aulonocara; species Aulonocara sp. 'chitande type north' Nkhata Bay. Next base: position 6,399,079 of record NC_141346.1, read on the forward strand.
TTGTGAGTGTATTGCCCGATGGTCAGTGAACCGATGATACATTCAAAGTGAGGTTAAGTAGTGCTGTGTTATTTTAAGTGTTCAGTGTGTTTTTGTTTGCCGTCAGTCTGACAGTTGTGGGGAAGAAGCTGTTGAAGAATCGTGTTCTGTGTGTGATGCTGCTGTCTGCTCTGTTGTGTCTGAGATTGTATGTGCAGCTTTGTATGTGCAGGTCCATGGATGCAAGTGTTGTTCCCATAATCCTCTCTGCAGACTTTCTGACTCTGCAGAGCCTTCCTCTCTGTCTGTGTAGTGTTTCCATACCAGACAGTGATGCCTGCGGTGAGGATGCTGTCTATCAGTCCTCTGCAGGCCTGGGTGAGAGGGTGATGGTTCATGCCAGCTTTCCTGAGCAGCCGAATGAAATAAAGCCTTTGCTGGGCTTTTTTCACAGTTGCTGTAGTGTTGAGAGTCCAGCTCAGGTCTGATGTAACCTGCAGTCCCAGGAATCTGTGGCTGTTTGTCCTCTCCACCTCCGTCCCTTTGACGATAAGAGGCTGCAGGGGAGGGAGTTCTTCCAAAAGTGCAGTATTCATTCCTTGGTCCGTGTTGAGGATGAGGTGAAGAAGCTTCTGTGATGAAAAGAAACTTAAAGAAGTCCAGACGCTTTTCTCTCCAAGCTCCTCAGACTACTGACGCTTGTTTCTCTCTTTGTAAAATGAAATTTAAAGTGAATTTTGAATCAAATGTTTCTCTTCTTTCTCCCTCAGAGTGCAGACATGTCTGCTGCCAGCAATCTGCGATCTGAAGATCAGTTTCTGTGCTCCATCTGTCTGGATGTGTTCACTGATCCAGTCACTACATCATGTGGACACAACTTCTGCAAAACCTGCATCAGTCAGCACTGGGACATGAATCAGAGCTGTCAGTGTCCCATGTGTAAAGAGACTTTCTACACTCGACCTCAGCTGAGGGTCAACACCTTCATCTCTGAGATGGTTGCTCAGTTCAGACGTGAAGCTCAGCAGAAAGCCAGCAGCAGCAGCTCAGAGCAACAAGCTGCCAAACCAGGAGAAGTTCCCTGTGACGTCTGCACTGGAACCAGACTGAAGGCCCTGAAGTCCTGCCTGGTGTGTCAGACCTCCTACTGTCAGACTCACCTGGAGCCTCATCTGACACTGAAAGGTCTGAAAAGACATCAGCTGGTTGATGCTGTGGAGAACCTGGAAGGCAGGATGTGCACGAAGCACGATAAACTCCTGGAGCTGTTCTGTAAGACCGACCAGACATGTGTCTGCACGCTCTGCCCTGTTTTAGACCACAAGAACCACGAGTTTGTTCCTCTGAGAGAAGAATATGAAGGAAAGAAGGCAGAGCTGGAGAAGACAGAGGCTGAGATTCAGCAGATGATCCAGAAGAGACGACTGAAGATTCAGGAGATCACAGAGTCGGTGAAGATGAGTAAAGATGCTGCAGACAGACAGAAAGCAGAAGGTGTTCAGGTCCTCACGGCTCTGATGGAGTCTGTTGAGAGACGCCTGAAGGAGCTCATGAAGGAGATCGAAGACAAACAGGAAGCTACAGAGAAACAGGCTGAAGGTCTCATCAAAGATCTGGAACAGGAAATCTCTGAGCTGATGGAGAGAAGCTCTGAGGTGGAGCAGCTCTCACGCTCTGAAGACCACCTCCACCTCCTCCAAAGCTTCTCCTCCCTGAAAGCTGCTCCACCCAGCAAGGACTGGACAGAGGTCAGAGTTCATCCACCATCATATGAGGGGACTGTGGGGAGAGCTGTGGCTCAGCTGGAGGAGACAGTCTGGAAACCCATGAAGAAGAAGCTGTTAGAGGCTGAGCTGCAGAGGGTGCAGCAGCATGAGGTGGATGTGACTCTGGATCCTGATATAGCAAATCCTAAACTCATCCTGTTTGATGATGGAAAACAAGTTTATCATAGTGATGTGAAGAAGAAACTTCCAGACAACCCAGAGAGATTTTCTAAGTGTGCTAATGTTTTAGGAGAGCAGAGTTTCTCTTCAGGCAGATTTTACTTTGAGGTTCAGGTTAAAGGAAAGACTGACTGGGATTTAGGAGTGGCCACAGAGTCGATCAACAGGAAGGGAATAATCCCACTGAGTCCTCAGGATGGTTTCTGGACTGTAGGGCTGGTAAATGGAAATAAGTACGAAGCTAATGCTGGTCCTCCAGTCCCCCTCTGTCTTCATCCTGGTCCTGAGAAGGTGGGGGTGTTTGTGGATTATGAGGAGGGTCTGGTCTCCTTTTATGATGTAGGTGCTGCAGCTCTGATCTACTCCTTTACTGGCTGCTCCTTCACTCACAAACTCCACCCATACTTCTGTCCCTGTACCAATGATGGAGGTAAAAACTCTGCACCTCTGATCATCTGTCCTGTCAATCAAACTGATCAACGACTGATTTAATTTGATGAATGATTGATTTTTCTTGAAGGGAACAAATGAACATATTGAGTGTAAATCCTCTACAGTCTCCATGTTTCTATAGAATCTGATCATCAGGACTCTGATTCACACTTTGATTCTCATGGAGTTTGATTTGAACAGAAGAAAAGTTGAATCAGGAAATGTTCCCACTGATGGAGACTCGAGCTGAAGAGCAAATATCAGAGAACAAATGTCCAAAAGCTTCATTTCCAATAAAGTTTGTTCAATGCTTTGAGTGAATCCAGACTCATGTGTGGCTGTTATACGGAGCATCAGAGTCCAGCTGAGTTATGTTGGATACAAACTGCTTATTTTGGCTCTGTGAGGAGTTTTGTTCACTGAAAACTGATGAGACGGATAATATTCAAAGAACTCTGTAGAGATTCATGCATCCATGTTCTCCACCTGCAGGTGTGGAGGAGAAAGGTGGAGCACAGACTGCTGCATCCTTCCAGTCACATCATTTTGATGATTATATTTGCATGTTGTGATGATTTGGGTTAAAGACAAACAGAGTTGAACGGCTGCAGTCACAGCATGAAGACGATGCTGAAGCTGAGCTGTCAGTGAACATGTTTCACTGTGATTTGATTTGAAGAATAGAAAGTGTGTGTGGCTGCTGACAGCTGCAGTCTCTGCTAGTCTGCATAACACACACACAACTTTCCCCCTGAGGCAACGATGCAGCAACAACACAACAGCTGCAGACACACACACACACTGTTAAAGAACACTTTACTGTTTAAGGCAGAATTCCTCAGTAACAATGATTTGAGTCTACTGTGTCTACTGTGGTTTCCAACATACAATCTACTGAAACATGTTTTTCTTTCTGCCGTACAAACTATTTGATCACAACATCTTTGCTTTTTTAAAATTTAACTCTTAACCTGATTTAAACGTTTAATTTCTCATTAACTCAGACTTTTAATTTATTTCCTTGTTTAATGTATTATTTCTTTATCCTTGTTTAAGTTTTGCCGATCCTTTCTGTGTAACCTGTTTAATCTGACCTTTGACCCTTTAATTTTAACTTAACAGTACTCTTGTTTTGACCTTTGACCTCTTTATTCCTTATAACCAAAAAAACCCTTTTATCTGATATTTTCACCTTATTGATTGATTATATATATCTATTATATTTTCTCACCTTATTTTGACCTTTGACCTATGTCCTTGTTAGCCTTGATCTTCCTTCATCAAATGTGAAATTTCTTTCACCTTTGAACTTAAAGCTTAAATCAAACCTTTGTTAAAAAGCTTCTTACCAACTTGTAATTCCAACTCTCTGCATTAAACACGTATCTTATCATATAAACACTGGATCACTGAGAGAACTTTAGGCAGAACCAAATGAAGCAGCTGACCTCGTCAAACTCACAGCGACAGTAACTGACAGTGAATTATTTTAATCTTCTTCATTGTATTTGTTAGAAACATTTATTTTCCTTTAATTGGACTTTGGTTAAGTTCAATCCGATGTATTAACCGACCTTTGAGGTGAAGTGCAGCTGCGAAGAACGCTACGGCAGGCAATGAGGTGCGTTTAATGTCGCTCTGTTAATTTGAGCGTCCATAAATTGAATGTCTTATTTTTTCTTACTTTATTATTGCTCATTTATTGGAGAATTTGGCCATTTAATTAAGATAGATTTTATGTTGTTGGTGGTAAAGATCTGGATGGATGTTTTATTTTATTCTGTGTTTCTATTTTTCAGTTTTACTTTTCAAGACTTGGTGAATTGCCTTTTTCTACTTTTTGTTTAGTTTTGTTAAAATTAGCAGCAGTGAGAAGTGTTGTTGTTGGTCTTGAATATATTTGATGTAGCCCATACTGTTAAGGTAAGTGTCATGTTTTTAGTTGTTAGTCTGATGAAGAATCTTTTATTTTTCTCCAAAAGTTGATTGTGTTTATCTGGACATAGTGTTTTTCAGTTCCAGCTGAATGCAGGTTTCCAGGTCTTATACGTGTCAGGAGCATCAGCACAGCTGAAATGCGTTTTTCCTAAGCACCGCGTCTCTGTGGCTTTTAAACCCCAAAACACGCTAAAACAACAATGGGTCCACCCCAAGGATGGGGTCCCCCGGTGTAGTAACCTCGTTTCTTCGAACATCGACGTTCATTCAGGAAACCACAGCTGCTAGTTGCACTCACCACACGTTTGTCTTATCTGCCTATTATGTAGCCTTCACTTCCTTTAATAAGAGCAAATTTTCCACTATAAACACAGAGTCTAACAAAAGACTGGAGACTGTTTTGGTCATTTCCCTCAGAGTTTGTATGTTTAGTTGTTTTTCTGGTGATGAGCTTCAAACAGCAGCAGATTGAGACTCAAATAGAACCTAATAAAATCAGTGAAGCTATTCATTGCTCATGTCATCCATCAGGGAGTTTCTTTAATATCATTACATTGTTTGCTTTTAGTAAATGTGGAAATTGAATATGAATTCATTTTATGTTTTTCTTTTCTTTTTTATTTCTTAATACCTAACTGCTGCACCTGTACTGCCCGTATCTCTGCAGATATACTGTATAGCCACTCAAAACTGATGTTCAGATAAGAGGGTGGGAGCCGCCTGTTTTCTCTCTCCACTATAATCCCTGACAATTTTATTAGTTTGGGCGACCTTTACATGTCGGTTGTTGGGATCACAGCAGAGTTAGAACAGAGGGGACATGGTGTTTGTTAAATGTCCGAATGGCCCAGGTGGAAGAAGCTGTTAGTGAATCTGGAGATGTGGGACCTGAGGTACCAACATACAACACTGTAAAAAATGACAGATGCCACCAAAGAGTCACAGAAGGTCTTCAAAGCGCTCCCTGGACTCCAAATGACCTCAGCCGCCTCAGCAACTGCGTTTTCTAAGGACAGCGCTAGCAAACGCTCTCCGCTTGCGAGTGAAAAAGAAAAAGCACCACTTCCCTTCCTTATTCATGTTGAAGTGTACCATGTCCACCAATCAAAAAATGATATGGCAACATGAGGCGTTTGGTTGTTTAGGAAGAGGGAGAAGTTTTAGGAGTGACACCAATGAGAGAGAGAGAGCGAAAGAAAGAGAGAGAGCGAGTTTTCACATGTGAGAGATTAGTGACGTTTAGTGTGTTTGGAGGCTGTAGTTAGTGTGTTATGCAGTTATTGGGTTTTTGTGAGTTATACTAGTGAATGTCACAGGTGCTCCTGCTGTCAGACCTTGTGGTGTTCTCCTCTGTTTTATAGTGGACAGGACCTATTCTTTGGGAGTTGCATGAATACTTTGTGTGCCTTCTTATTTGATGCAACACACCTGATTGTTCTGTAAATAGTTTGAAATGATTGTGCAAAAAACTCTGAGGCCTTTGCTGCATTTTGGGGTAAATAGCAACATTTTACTTTGTTGTTTGCATCATTTTTAAAAATGTATCATTTCTATTTGCATTTCAAGTTATGAAAGGTATTGATTAAACATGTTTATGTTTTAACTGTTTTCCACTCAGAGTATACAAGAGGTTGAAGATACTATTGGGGGGGCAGGTACACAGTCACTAAAGATAAATAGCACAGCATTTAGTTGAATAGACGTTAAAAGAGAAGGTGTTTCAACAGCTGTTGTCTACACTCTTGACACAGGAGAACAGAAGACTTCACCACCAGGACCTCCCCACCAACTGGGTGTCACCAACTTTCTCACAACACCTAACTGTAGTGATGGCCAAATGAAGCTTTCCGAAGCACTGAAGCTTGTATTGAAAAACGGTTCATTACTCGAAGCTTTTCAACACAGTCCTCTCCGGTGACATCTGGTGGTGAAAATTTTGAAGAGCAGCTTGAATCTGCAAAATAAAACGGACTGCTCAATCATCACTGCTCACTCAAGAGTGGAGTTCTCTCTGATATTGGGCCACCGTTCCGTTGCTTTGAACATGTAATTGGTTTTGTTTTCTCGATTGGGGGGCTGAAAAAAATGTAATGCGTATTTGCGTAATACATTTTGATCAATAAACTTTCCCTATTTAAACATGCACTATGGTGTGGCCTTTCTTTGCTCATAACTCCTTGATGTTGGTAAATACAATAAGTGAGCAATATATATAATATACATATGAGAATGCACAGCACATTATGGAGTATGCCCCTGCTGTGAAGTCCTGCCTCCATCTACTTGTCATTTAATCACTGGACAGCTGGACAGGTTCATACAAAATATTAGATTAGGCCAATTGTCCTATACATATTTTTGACCTAGGGGTGGGATTGATTGTGAACTGGAAAGGGAAAATGCTTAGGAAGCTGAGTACGGCTGCATCGTCACTGATTTGTAGAATCCTTTTGATTCGATACAGGATCCGATTCAATTTGATTGGAATCTGGAAAGTTTTGCCCCAGTCAGAAATATTACAATTCTGATCATTTAACAGTATATATCCATAATTTCGTATCTATTAAAAGAAAGCTGACACATGTGAGACTTAATTAGAGATGTAAACAGAGAGTTATGAAACCTGCAGCTGCAGAAGCCAGCGGGGAAAAAAAGGAGGCAAACACAGCGCGGACCTGACGACACACCAAAATCTGACTCTGACGCGTCGGGTCCGCGCTCTGTGTTCACGTTTGTATGCAGAATCCGTAAACCTGCTCCCAGTTACTGTTTTAGCTGCATGGTGTTTGACGACATGTTGTGAGGTTTAACCTGAGATGCTGGCGTTTCAGGCATGATAACGTTAATTTACAAATCGACACAGGATTGTAATGAATCAATATCACTTTATTCAATTTAGCATGGATTGTAATCAGAAAGGCGATAATCAAAACCCACCCCTAATCAAGAACTTGCAAAGTAAAAACATGATCAATGTCAGGTAGCCCTTTTGTTATTTACATTTAAAAAGAGGATTAGTGTTACTGTGTGCTGGCTGAGTCTGTTTCTTTTCTTAGAAATAGTTTCTCCTGCCCTGGAGAAAATCCACTTGCATGGAACAGAAGAGGCTGTGGAGTGCAGGAACTACACTGCAAGCTGGTAGATATGCAGGTATTCCTGGGTCCTGCAGACTATCACCTAAAAACAATAAACAAAATGATTTTCTAAACTGTGTAGCAATGTAATGTACGTATAGTGTCAAATACATTTTTGTAGTCTTCATCAGCTTTAATTCACATGGAAGTGTTCCTAAAGTCATATGCTGTAATGATATTTACATTATGAAAACATGATTTTGGACATTTCAAGTTTTTCACTTCGGCAGATAAAATGAATTGAGCAAAATCAACTCAAAATATTCCCACACGCCAGAACGTCCTCTCTTCCTCGCTGGCTCCATATCTGTCAGTGGAATGATCACCTCGTCGCTCTCTGTCACCATCAACACACTCCACGAATCCCGTGGATGATTCGCTTCCTTATATCCGTTTGAATCAGGTACCGAAGCAGTTACGTGCGTAATGAAGCTTCGGACGTCACTGGTCACGTGACTTTTGCCAAACGAAGCAAGCCTCGACACAGTGCTTCTGAACCAGTGTGTTGTTTTTTTCGACACACGCTCCGGAGCGCCAGCTTCAAGCGGGCCATCACTACCTAACTGTGACCTACACAGATAACCAGTGTGCAGCTTTGAAATATAACATCCAGAGTCTATGTGACAAATGGCTAAACAAGTGCCATCACAGCAGGGTGAAGGGTGAACATGGTAACATAGAAGATGCTCTCCCAGGCCTATTACTGCCTTCTGGTCATAATTTCCACTCTCTTTCAGTGACCTCTCACCTTTAATATCCTATGACCTTCATTGACCTCTGACTTTCAGTGACCTCTGACCTCCTGTTGCAGGTGTGTGTGTGCTGCTGCTGTCTGAACTGACTCTTTGTGCAGGTGAGTAGATGAAGTGCACCATGGTCCAGGACAAACACTGAGTGTAAACACTGATAGAAACTGTCCGTCTGTCCTCCAGTCTCTCTGAGCGTCAGTCCAAACCTTCAGCAGTTCTTCACAGCAGCCTCAGTGTCTCTGACATGTGAAGGTCAGCTGGGCTCTGATGGATGGACGGTGAAGAGGGACACAGGAAGTGGGACTGAGTCATGTGGAGCAGGGGGGCGGGGCTTCGGGAGGTTCAATGGTTCATCCTGTTTGTTTGATGAGTTCGAGCCAATCAGTGGAGTTTACTGGTGTGAAGGTGAAGCTGGAGAGAAGAGTGAAGAAGTCAACATCACTGTATCAGGTAATGAAGTCATTCATTTCATCATCAGACTAACAGCAGACTGTTATACCACCTCTACATCACTCTGTGGGTCTTTTCTTCAGATAAACATGTGATCCTGGAGATCCCTGCACTTCCTGTGAGGACAGGAAGTGATGTCACTCTACGCTGTAAGAAGAAAACTGGTGGCACAGCTGCAGCTTATTTCTACTTTAATGGACGTCCTGTTGGACCTAAATCAGAGCACATAATCACCATTAACGTGCAGCAGTCTGATGAAGGTCTCTACTGGTGTGCTCCTGATGAGTTTGGATCATCTCCTCAGAGCTTTCTGAGGGTCAGAGGTCAGATCACTGACATCACTTCCTGTTTAAAGCCAATCTGCTGAGCTGATGATAAACTGACTGAACCAGCTTCCTCATCTCTCCTGCAGGTCCTTCAACCACAGCCTTGTTTACAACAACAAAAGAAGCAACAACAACCATAACGTCACTGACAAACACTCATATCTCCTCTTCTTCTACCCTTCTTTCTCCTCCCCCTTCTCCCTCTCCCCCCTCCTCCCTCATATCCCCAATTGTAGCTGCTATAGGTTCCCTGGTGCTGTTGGTTCTGGTTCTGTTTGTACTTCATCTTCTGTGGAAGAAGCGCACAGGTATAGCGTCTGTCTCAAATTTTCATCCAAAGTCATCATGTTGGACACATCAAGACAGCCTCCATCAGCGTTTCTATTTTTAGAACACTTAGAAAGTAGATTCAGACTAAAACTCCACAGACACAAATACTAGTATTCTTTCAGATCACTTCATCTTTGCAGGGAGATACCAGTCAGCTCCAGTAAATGATGTCACCTATGCTGAGGTCACCAGTAGAGCCTGGACCAATAAGACTCCAGCCAGCGAACCTGAAGTACTTTACTCCAGTCTGAGGACAAACACTGCAGGTACACATTCACCTGTGTTCTAGCGAGGGACATCAATGAGAGATAAACCCAAAAGTAGTTTTCATTGGGCTTGTAAAATGTGGTCAATGAAACAATGAGAATCTTCTTCTCACATTTATCAAACTAGTGTTTTGAAAGTGGGACCTGAATGCAGGTGCAGTTCACTCTTCAGGTTCCTGTTTCCTCAGTAAAACCTGTCACTGGTTTCATAATTAAAGCTGTACTGTGGTTTCGTTGGTCAGTTCAGTGTTTATAACATGAGGCAGTCAGCAGAGAGAGACGTGGCACTGAGACAGGAAATCCTGCAGCTTAAACAGATATGATCGGTGTTTGATGGGAGTCAATTCAGGTTTGTGTGAATGACACAGTGTAACAGGAGCAGTCGGCCTGAACTGAAGATTAAAAATAATCTGAGCGGATTTGGTTTGTTTTTAATCCAGATGTATCTTTTCAAAAATAAATCGGAGAAGCACACGTTGGACAGTTTAATAAAAATACTGTACAAACCAGCAAACCAGCAAAATTAGGAAAATAACAACCAGTACAAGGTGAGAATGTACTGCTCGCGTTCTGACTCTAATCTGAGGAGCAAAAACACATTTTAAGACATTATTTAAAGACAGGCAGCGAGTGGGCTGAACTAACGAGGGCAGGGTGATGCTTCCACAGTTTAGGCTACAGCTGAAAAAGCCCAGTCAGCTCTCACTTTGAGTCACGTTTTTGGGACTAGCAGGAGAAGCTAGTTCAGTGACCACATTATTTCTTTTATTGCCATGTAAATCTGAGGGTTATACACAGTAGTAGCAGTAATCAGATGTAAAAGCACATAAATAGTGAAGTCACCTGAGTCAGTAGTTCATATTTCCCGGAGTCGAGCGTTCATTCACCCACATCAAAACAGGTGCTGCTGGTGTGGTTAACTGCTGAGAGAAGCTCTCTGTGACGGAGCTTCTTTGTTGAGATCAGTGGGAAATGATCAAAGGTAAAACACATAAACCATGAAGTGTTTTATGTGTTTAAGATCAGTCTAGCAGCTATTTGAATGTTGTGGACTCTGTAGAGATAAACAGTGTCTGAGAGTAGAGAGAGTGCATGTCAGCAGATACCGGTGCTGAGATACAGGACTGAACAAAGGAAGATGTAAAGTTACCACACAGCAAAAGATGTTCTTAACTTTGTTTCTTGTCTTCATCTCTTTGTGTGACTAGTGTTTAAAGTGAAACAAAATGAGTTCTTTTTCAGAGAGAGATTCATGAAGCCCCTCACAACGTCTTCATAAGAATTAAGATTTCTCTGCAGGATTATTATTAAATGAAAACAATATATATTTGAATTCAGTTCAGCAGGCAAACAGGGTTGATGGGAAATCCAAGTTCAGTGAGTTGTAAATAAATCCCAGATATTCAGTCACTCATTGGCATGTTCTTGTCTTGATGATGTCATCCCAAAAACACACATGACCAATGCTGACATCATCACTCAGACCCCTGAGAACACAGGTAGGGAGGCTGCACCTATATGACTCATGTCCCAGTGTTATTACATGCTGAACTATCGGGGCGACTGTGGTTCAGTGGATTGGGAAGCTCCTCTTTAAGTGGAAGGTCGCCGGTTTGATCCCTCCTGCTCTCTCTCTGTCCTGGTGGTTGTGTCCTATGGCAAGACACTTCCCCTACCGCCTACTGGTGATGGCCAGAGGGGCCGATGGTGCGATATGGCAGCCTCGCTTCTGTCAGTCTGTCCCTGGGCAGCTGTGGCTACAACTGTAGCTGCCTCCACCAGTGTGTGAGAGTGACTGTGGAACTGTACTTTGGGTGCCTAGAAAAGTGTTATATAAATGCAATCCATCATTAACTTTTTTCTCTTTAAGCTTCAGTTTAAAAATTAGGTTTAAAATTTCATATATTTGTTACATACATATACATTTTAATTAGGTTTTAAAGTTGGTAGGACAATAAATGCCTCACCCTTCTAGTGACCTGCACCATGACTGCACACTCAACTGTCCCATTTTTACAGAAGCTAAAGGAACCACAGACACCACAGAAGAAGTGTAAACAGGAAGCTGAGGACAGACCTGCAGACTTCCTGTGGACAGTCTCACTCTGTCAGTCACCATGGGAACATTTACAGGCAGTCATCAGCTTCCTCCTTTCTTCATTCACTCCCATTCATTCACACAGTGATGTCATTGTGGGAGCAAGTTCCTCCTGAGGAACCAGGATTGACGGGGAACTAAAGAAATCAACCTGCTGCTGGTTTGAGTCTGTGCAGCTTGAACTCTGACAAAGGTCTACTGCGAGGTGAAGAGTCGTCACTTTCAGGAGCTGCTTCCATCATTTCAAACTGATCAATACTCTGAACTTATGAACACTCATGTTTGACACAGAGTGTCCTGTGATGGTCCTCAGTCTTTGACCTAGTTTTTGTGTTTGTTATGGACTATGTGTTTATTTGTTCTCTTGTTTCAGTGACCTTTGTTCTGGTTCTATATTGGTGTCTCTTGAGCTCAGGTTCCCTTATTTGTCAGAGTCGTCATTATTTATATTTCTTATTCTCTATTTCTTGTTGTTCATGTTTATTTCCTTCGTGTCCAGTCTGTGCCAGCCTCTTCTCTGTGTTTTGTTATTCTTTCAGTCTCCCCGCTCACGTACCTGCGTTTGTCTGTTTTCTCTGTGTTCTGTCTCATTGTGTTTGTAATCCCATCCCTGTGTTTAGGTCCTCAGTCTCCCTCGTGCCTGTTTTGCTGTGTTCTTCTGTGAGTTCTATGTTTCCTTCGTAGTTTCCTGTTTATATTCTCTAATTTTCTTTCTTTGTTTTTCTTGTATTTTTATGTTTCTTTCTGAGTATCTTCTAACATTAATAACGCTGCCTCTTTTAGCCGACCCCTTTGTTTCCAAGTCCTGCATTTGGGTCTTGCCTCTGCCTGCCACACAGCTGTTCATGACAGGCACAGAAAACGATTTTGAGCCTAGAAGTAATAAATGCATGAACTTGTTTTTTCAGCATCACTCTGAGACAGGATATTTCTAATTTTAGAGATGTTGCTCAGATGGAAGAAAGCAGTCCTACATATTTGTTTAATATGTGCATTAAAGGACATGTCCTGGTTAAAAATGACTGGTTTCATCTCAAAGCTGGCCAGTTGGACAGGAAACAAAACAAGATGTTATTTACATATGAGCATCACACTTTACCTGAAATACACAAAGAATCTTTCTAATAATAGAAAACAGTTTCAAACCTGCAGGATTAAAGTGATGAAAGTTTGTGATTTAAATTTGTCTCATAAACGTCCAAAACCTGCTGAAGGTTCAGTTCAGTTAGTATCTGTAACATGACGACTGAACATGAAGGCAGACGACCTGTTTTCATCAAACAGGAAACCACAGCTGCTGTGTTTAGCATCGCTACTTCTGATTGGGTCTGTTATGTAGACGATGTTTCCTCTATTAAGAACAAATTTTCCACTGTGTGGACAGAGTCGATAATCGTCCTGTGTCTCTCAGAGTTTCATTGTTTGGTTTTCAGTCTAAATGTTGCCATCAGTCACTGTCAGTTTGGGCACCGAACCTTAAACACGCATGTCAAAAATAAATCTACATTAGTAATGCATAAACAGCAAACCAGCAGGATCTCTCTGTGCACTGTGAACACTGACTGAGGCTCATGTGATGCAGTGGGTTGTCTTCTAAATGTGTCTTCTTGTCTGCATGCTGAAGTATTCTTAGGCAAGATACTGAACCCCAAATTTCTTCTGACGCCTCCATCCAAACGTGAGTGTCTGATAAAGGTGCTTAGAAAGCAGTGTGTGAATAGCTGAGTCTTGAGTGCTCAGCTGGATTAGAGCAGTAGCAGCAGTTCGTTTACACAGACAACCAGTTTACATGTATAAATGATGATCAGTGAACTGCCATCACTCGTGGTTGAAGCATTTCTTATGTAGAGCCGGAAAATAAACCACAAGCTTGAACACTATTTTTACTGACCTTTATCTGTGTAGCCTTCCTGTATTGAGCTTGGCAAGGACTAAATGTCATCTTTTCATTTCCAGTCAATTTTATTCATATAGCGACCAATCACAATAACAGTTACCTTTATATTGTAAGGTAGACCCTACAGAGAAAAACCGAACAATCATATGATCATCTGACCAGACCATATTTCACTGGCTTCTCTAAATGTTCAGCAAACTTTAAAAGCTCTTCATCATGCTTTTTCTTCAGCAATGGCACCATGGATGGTGACCTACATGCCATGCCTTCTTGAAACAATTGTACCTGCTGATTCCAGGTTTTTCTGTAGCACCTTGGCTCTTCAACGACTCTTCTGATCATTATTATATATGGTGAAATGATGTTCTTTCCACCTCTGCATTAAGAACCCAACAGCGCTCACTAGAACCTTCAGTAGTTTAGAACCAATACCTTCAGTATGTTTTGCAACAATACGGTTGTGAAGGTTTTGAGACAGCTCACTGGTTTTACCCATCATGAGATGTTTCTTTTGTGACACTTTGGTAATGACACAGATCTTTATAGGTCATCAGTTGGGACTGAACCTGCTAATATTAATTTGTAATAACTGTCAGGATGGCTTTCAATTATTGATAAATTTCATTTGCCATGAATCATGATTTCCTATGTCTCATTGCACCTTCCTTTTGTTTTTCTCTGTTATTTCTCATTATCACACGTTAACCCCTGACCTGAACTTTCAAAGGTGAGTGATAAAACATTAATTGAATTACAATATTATACAAAGAACAGAAGTAAATACAAAATGCAGTTTCTAAATAAATGTGTTTATTATTAAGGGGAAAAACCCAAACCTAGATGAACATGTCAGAAAAAGCTATTGCCCCCTGAATTTAATAAATAACTGCAACCAAGCATTTGTAACAACCTGCAATAAATCTTTAACAGCACTGTGGAGGATTTTCAGCCCACTCACTGTTGCAGAATTGTTGTAATTTAGCCACATTGCTGGGTTTTCAAGCATGAACCACCTTTTTAAGGTCATGTCACAGCATATAAATCAGATTCAGGTAAGAACTTTGACTTATTTGGGTGTTTTGCATAATTATCCGGCTGCAGAAACCAAGTGTGCTTCAGGTCAGATGAGAGCGGATGGCCAGATAGTCTCCTAAAGAATTGTTTCTTTAAGAGGGCCGAATTCATGGTTCCATTTAGGGAGGCAAGTCTTGCAGGTCCCGAGGCAGCAAAACAGCCTCAGACTATCAGACTATCACCACCATATTTTACTGTTGGTATGAGCTTCCTTTTCTGAAATGCAGTGTGTAATGACACACACTCATCAGTCCAGGGTTTTTTTCCCCAACAGTCTTGGAACTCTGCCATGCAGGCTGGTGTGCTCCAGTCCCTTTCTTAAAGTGTAGTCATTCCTGATGAGGCTGGTCAACGCTGTTCAACTAGAAGCCTACGTGGATGATATCCCAGCCTACACATCCCCCTGAACTGAACTGCCTCAGTGAAATACTTGCTCACTCACACCAAACTTCATTAAATGTGAATGTGTTACTTTGCTGGTTCCCAGTTGCAGCTTAAGTGCATCCAATATTAGATTTCCCAGCTTTTCAAACACACCATGAGCTGTGCCATTTTCTGGGCACAGCAGGTTAATACCATATAAAGATTTCCTGATGTTGTATCTCCAATAACAGGTCACGGCATTTCGCTCTCGAGGCAGCCAGTGCCCTCCCTGCAGTCCCAAAAGGTTGATTCGGTTCATCTTGACGCACACCTGTGTGCACTTATATTCAAAAGGTTTTTCCGTGTAACGATCTGATAGTGGGTGTGGGGAGTCATAGCGGGCATGGACAAGATTCAGTATGAGGTACCGAGGTATTCGGGTGAGACCACTTGCTTCTTGGGATCCTTTGGCATCAGGGCTGTCCGGCCTTCAATTTTCAGGTCTATCTTTTTCTTTGTGTGTGTGTGTGTGTGTGTGTGTGTGTGTGTGTGTGTGTGTGTGTGTGTCCTGTCTGGCACTGTAGCAATCAGAATTATATCTGAAGGCCAAGACAAATGCCCAACAGATTTACTTTCCCAAGTGGGCCTTTTGCAATACTGGTCCACTTGATTGTCATAGTTTATTTGATCTTTATTAGTTATTTTTATAAGTTATTGTAATCAGGCCAGACTGGACTCGGGGACGGGAAAGAAAAACAAGAAGAAAAGTTCAGAAGAAAGTTAACAGAAGGAGAGAGAAAGAAAAAGGAGAAAAGAGAGAGAGAGAGAAAAGACGATGAAAATCTGCTTCATCACCTTTTTTTTTCTCTTTTTCCTTTCTCTTGATCACCTGTTGAGAAAGAAAAAAGAAAACAAGCAGAGGAAGACTAGAGCAATAGCATAAATAACATCACGATGATCTATGTGACTATAACAGTAAATACTAAATATTAAACATTATTGTAAGATCGACAGCACACAGTGTGCTTTAAGGTAGGAGCCAAAAGGGTGTAGTTTGTGGGTGTGATCACCCGTGTGTACACCTGTGAGCATGGACGCACTTGTTTTTAAAAGGTTCCTTCATGTAATGATCTGCTAGGGAGTGTGGGGGGGCCACAGCCCCGTCCTCCAGGGCATGAAGCGGGTATGGAGGAGATCAAAACTCCAGACATCCAGAGGCCCCCAGAACACAAGAGACCAAGGAAGACCAACAGAGGGGCAGCCGCGCCACTGTCCCAGTAAGAGCTGAGGAGAGTCCCAGATGAGGGCTCATTCAGCAGCCGCGGAGCAGAAGCCAGGGGGGGGTGCAGTGACGCGCCCGTGAGCTCCGCCGGCAGCCAGCTGTGCCTGAGTGACCGAGCCCCAGGCCGAGAGGCCGAGGGCACCCCACCCCTGAAGTGGCCCGAGCGAGCCCCAGGCTCCAGGCCCCGATAAGCAGCCACCAAGGAGTGAGCCGGTGTGTACCTGGACGCCCATCCCCGGACACAAAGAACCAACAACGCACCGACGTCTGAGGGCGTCTGCCACTGGATATGAACTTTTTTCAAGACAGTGAATCTTGAAACCAGAGAAAAAATAGAGAGTTTTAACTTGTTCCATTGGCAGATTTTTTCACTTATTTCAAGCTAAAATATTTATTAGAATTCAAATTTAGACAGAAACAAAGTGAATAATATTATTTTATTATCACGTTGATGCAGCACATGGTTCAGTTAGCTTTGTATAAACACGTGTTAGAAATGTTCTTCAATCAGCTCTTTTTACTCTCATTTCACAGCCAGTACTTTTTACTTTTACTTGAGTAAAGAAGTTGAAACAGTACTTGGAGTATTTTTAACAGTAGTACTTCTACTTCAGTACACACTGTGTGTACTTTTACCACCTGTGTCTGAGACCTCCTTCAGGGTCCACCTGAAGCTCTCAGTCTGCTGTGGAAAAAGGAAATCCAGGTGAGTTTCTCCTGATCACCTGAGGCCGTCATTACTGTGTGAACCCACACACCACTCCTCACTCCTCCCACCCGCTGCACACAGTCACTGAGTACAGACCGGCTGATTCCTGTAAAGGGAGAGGCAGGAAGAGGCGGAGCAACACCTGAAAAACAAGAAGCTCAACGTCATTTTGCAGAAGTGAAAGTGTGAGAGAGCAGCAGCAGAGCTGCAGTCGAGTCCTGTTTGTCTCTAAAAGAAGATTCACTGGAGTCCATCAGGTTTCTCTCAGCAACAGTGGTGAGTGCAGCTGATCACACTTCCTGCTTCTACACAAATCTTCACTCTGTTCACTTCATCAGGGTCTAGAGCGCCACCTCATTTCTCCATGGTGCCACTTAGGCTACGTCCACACTCGCCCGGATAGATTTGAAAACAGCGCTCCGCGTCCACACTAGTGTTTTCAGTCGTTTTCACAGAGTTGTGCGTCCACATTAAGACGGCTGAAAACGCTTACGTTCCAGTCCTGCGCATGCGTGAAACGCAAGACGATTCGACCGGTCTCATTTCTGTCTGCCGCTTATTCACTTTCCAGCTGTTTGAAACGTCGCGGCAAAAGGTGGAGGAAAAGCACCGAGTTTTAAAATGGACTAACAATGAGGTGGAGTTGTTGCTGCGAGTAACACAAAAGTACAAAGTTGCAAAAGCGAGAGAGAAATAAAGAATTTGAAGAAAAGCTCTGTGGAGCATGTGCAGACTGATATTCATCTTTAATAGGACTGTCAAAACTGCAGCTGTATAATGCTCTCCACTATCTTTGTTTAATTGGTCACATGCCTGCATCACATGACTAACATGCATCATTGTTTTAGAAAGTCTCTGTTTTCACTCTTCACTGTGACACAAACGCACCGTCTCCAAATTATTTACTTTCCGGCTGTTTGAATCGTCGCAGCAGAGGTGAGCAGCGTGATAGGAGTGGATGTAGCTGTGGGTAATGAGAAAAGATGAAAAGAACGATTGATAACTTTTTCGTTAAGGCCGGTGCTCTGACACGGAGCCATCAACCTCTCAGTGTCTAACACTGGTCTGCAGACGGCATCAGATAATGAGACACATTAGATGGACTCTGAGCCCACTGACAGTAAAAGGGTGAAGTGTAGACATTTGGAAGAGAGCGGCCTGACCAGTTTCTCTGACTATGATACTGTAAAGCTGACAACATGATGCATTTACTGTGGTGAGTGTGCAAAGACCATGGCAGGTGTTGTGCCGAGGTAGGGATCCCCAACAGGATCTGTTTCCCTGCGTCAGGAACATCGGCTGGGCAGGGAAAGCGGACCCAACGCACTCCGCCTCCATCACGACCAACTAGACGTGGAAGGAGTGATGTTTTAGTGACAACATGAAAGATGAGTGTGACCGTTCAGTTTGTGGGTTACAACAGAAAATTATACATTTATTGTTCTCGTGTGTTATCGGACGGGATCATTTTAACAAACCGAGGACATTTTCCTGATAATTATCTGTATCCTCCTGTAACTTTACTGTTTAAAGAGCTAAAACCTCCAACATTTCAGGATCAATAAGTCCTTATAAGACGTGTTTGTGAGCTAAAAATCAAGAATGTGGGATACTGTTTGTCTGTGTCAGCCAAACAACTTCACATCTTTGTAACGACTGTTAAAAAGATGTTCATCCTGTTGATCCTGTTCATCTGGACGCTGCACTGTACAGCAGACACGACGTTGTTCAGTTTGTGTTTCAGATGAACCAGTTTGTGTCTGAGTGTGTTGCTGGGTCTCCACCAGTTACTCTGACAACTGAAGGTTCAAGATTTTTATTTTGACATTTGCACACAGGACCAACAGTCCATGCACAGTGGAATACTTGTGCAGAGCTTTCCAAGTCAAATCACACTTTAACAATATAAAGACAGAAAAAGCAGAAGGATAGAAATGAAGTCCGGAGTAGGGTATTCGTACTATTTTCTATATACAAAGAAAAAGAAGAAAATGTACAGAGAGTGTGTAGTTCTCTACCTCTTATCGCACTCACAGTGTTGCACATTTGTTCCACAGATCTGTTTCACAAGTCTGTTGTGAGTGTATTGCCCGATGGTCAGTGAACCGATGATACATTCAAAGTGAGGTTAAGTAGTGCTGTGTTATTTTAAGTGTTCAGTGTGTTTTTGTTTGCCGTCAGTCTGACAGTTGTGGGGAAGAAGCTGTTGAAGAATCGTGTTCTGTGTGTGATGCTGCTGTCCGCTCTGTTGTGTCTGAGATTGTATGTGCAGCTTTGTATGTGCAGGTCCATGGATGCAAGTGTTGTTCCCATAATCCTCTCTGCAGACTTTATGACTCTGCAGAGCCTTCCTCTCTGTCTGTGTAGTGTTTCCATACCAGACAGTGATGCCTGCGGTGAGGATGCTGTCTATCAGTCCTCTGCAGGCCTGGGTGAGAGGGTGGTGGTTCATGCCAGCTTTCCTGAGCAGCCGAATGAAATAAAGCCTTTGCTGGGCTTTTTTCACAGTTGCTGTAGTGTTGAGAGTCCAGCTCAGGTCTGATGTAACCTGCAGTCCCAGGAATCTGTGGCTGTTTGCCCTCTCCACCTCCGTCCCTTTGACGATAAGAGGCTGCAGGGGAGGGAGTTCTTCCAAAAGTGCAGTATTCATTCCTTGGTCCGTGTTGAGGATGAGGTGAAGAAGCTTCTGTGATGAAAAGAAACTTAAAGAAGTCCAGACGCTTTTCTCTCCAAGCTCCTCAGACTACTGACGCTTGTTTCTCTCTTTGTAAAATGAAATTTAAAGTGAATTTTGAATCAAATGTTTCTCTTCTTTCTCCCTCAGAGTGCAGACATGTCTGCTGCCAGCAATCTGCGATCTGAAGATCAGTTTCTGTGCTCCATCTGTCTGGATGTGTTCACTGATCCAGTCACTACATCATGTGGACACAACTTCTGCAAAACCTGCATCAGTCAGCACTGGGACATGAATGTCATCTGTCAGTGTCCCATGTGTAAAGAGACTTTCTACACTCGACCTCAGCTGAAGATCAACACCTTCATCTCTGAGATGGTTGCTCAGTTCAGACGTGAAGCTCAGCAGAAAGCCAGCAGCAGCAGCTCAGAGCAACAAGCTGCCAAACCAGGAGAAGTTCCCTGTGACGTCTGCACTGGAACCAGACTGAAGGCCCTGAAGTCCTGCCTGGTGTGTCAGACCTCCTACTGTCAGACTCACCTGGAGCCTCATCTGACAGTGAAGCGTCTGAAAAGACATCAGCTGGTTGATGCTGTGGAGAACCTGGAAGGCAGGATGTGCACGAAGCACGATAAACTCCTGGAGCTGTTCTGTAAGACCGACCAGACATGTGTCTGCGTGCTCTGCCCTGTTTTAGACCACAAGAACCACGAGTTTGTTCCTCTGAGAGAAGAATATGAAGGAAAGAAGGCAGAGCTGGAGAAGACAGAGGCTGAGATTCAGCAGATGATCCAGAAGAGACGACTGAAGATTCAGGAGATCACAGAGTCTGTGAAGATGAGTAAAGATGCTGCAGACAGACAGAAAGCAGAAGGTGTTCAGGTCCTCACGGCTCTGATGGAGTCTGTTGAGAGACGCCTGAAGGAGCTCATGAAGGAGATCGAAGACAAACAGGAAGCTACAGAGAAACAGGCTGAAGGTCTCATCAAAGATCTGGAACAGGAAATCTCTGAGCTGATGGAGAGAAGCTCTGAGGTGGAGCAGCTCTCACGCTCTGAAGACCACCTCCACCTCCTCCAAAGCTTCTCCTCCCTGAAAGCTGCTCCACCCAGCAAGGACTGGACAGAGGTCAGAGTTCATCCACCATCATATGAGGGGACTGTGGGGAGAGCTGTGGCTCAGCTGGAGGAGACAGTCTGGAAACCCATGAAGAAGAAGCTGTTAGAGGCTGAGCTGCAGAGGGTGCAGCAGCATGAGGTGGATGTGACTCTGGATCCTGATACAGCAAATCCTAATCTCATCCTGTCTGATGATGGAAAACAAGTGTACTGTGGTGATGTGAGGAATAATCTTCCAGACAACCCAGAGAGATTTTCTCAGTGTGTTAATGTTTTAGGAGAGCAGAGTTTCTCTTCAGGCAGATTTTACTTTGAGGTTCAGGTTAAAGGAAAGACTGCGTGGGATTTAGGAGTGGCCACAGAGTCGATCAACAGGAAGGGAATAATTACACTGAGACCTCAGGATGGTTTCTGGACTGTAGGGCTGGTAAATGGAAATAAGTACGAAGCTAATGCTGGTCCTCCAGTCCCCCTCTGTCTCCATCCTGGTCCTGAGAAGGTGGGGGTGTTTGTGGATTATGAGGAGGGTCTGGTCTCCTTTTATGATGTAGGTGCTGCAGCTCTGATCTACTCCTTTACTGGCTGCTCCTTCACTCACAAACTCCACCCATTCTTCAGCCCCTGTAACAATGATGGAGGTGAAAACTCTGCACCTCTGATCATCTGTCCTGTCAATCAAACTGATCAACGACTGATTTAATTGGATGAATGATTGATTTTTCTTGAAGGGAACAAATGAACATATTGAGTGTAAATCCTCTACAGTCTCCATGTTTCTATAGAATCTGATCATCAGGACTCTGATTCACACTTTGATTCTCATGGAGTTTGATTTGAACAGAAGAAAAGTTGAATCAGGAAATGTTCCCACTGATGGAGACTCGAGCTGAAGAGCAAATATCAGAGAACAAATGTCCAAAAGCTTCATTTCCAATAAAGTTTGTTCAATGCTTTGAGTGAATCCAGACTCATGTGTGGCTGTTATACGGAGCATCAGAGTCCAGCTGAGTTATGTTGGATACAAACTGCTTATTTTGGCTCTGTGAGGAGTTTTGTTCACTGAAAACTGATGAGACGGATAATATTCAAAGAACTCTGTAGAGATTCATGCATCCATGTTCTCCACCTGCAGGTGTGGAGGAGAAAGGTGGAGCACAGACTGCTGCATCCTTCCAGTCACATCATTTTGATGATTATATTTGCATGTTGTGATGATTTGGGTTAAAGACAAACAGAGTTGAACGGCTGCAGTCACAGCATGAAGACGATGCTGAAGCTGAGCTGTCAGTGAACATGTTTCACTGTGATTTGATTTGAAGAATAGAAAGTGTGTGTGGCTGCTGACAGCTGCAGTCTCTGCTAGTCTGCATAACACACACACAACTTTCCCCCTGAGGCAACGATGCAGCAACAACACAACAGCTGCAGACACACACACGATTGTGCGCTCCCTTTCAGTCTGAACTCTCAAACACACAAACAAACTCTATCAATGTCGTACTGTTAAAGAACTCCTTCTTCTTCAGTAACAATGATTTGAGGTCTCTACCAGTGTCTCTTGTTTTGACCTTTGACCTCTTTATTCCTTATAACCAAAAAAACCCTTTTATCTGATATTTTCACCTTATTGATTGATTATATATATCTATTATATTTTCTCACCTTACCTTATTTTGACCTTTGACCCATGTCCTTGTTAGCCTTGATCTTCCTTCATCAAACGTGAAATTTCTTTCACCTTTGAACTTAAAGCTTAAATCAAACCTTTGTTAAAAAGCTTCTTACCAACTTGTAATTCCAACTCTCTGCATTAAACACGTATCTTATCATATAAACACTGGATCACTGAGAGAACTTTAGGCAGAACCAAATGAAGCAGCTGACCTCGTCAAACTCACAGCGACAGTAACTGACAGTGAATTATTTTAATCTTCTTCATTGTATTTGTTAGAAACATTTATTTTCCTTTAATTGGACTTTGGTTAAGTTCAATCCGATGTATTAACCGACCTTTGAGGTGAAGTGCAGCTGCGAAGAACGCTACGGCAGGCAATGAGGTGCGTTTAATGTCGCTCTGTTAATTTGAGCGTCCATAAATTGAATGTCTTATTTTTTCTTACTTTATTATTGCTAATTTATTGGAGAATTTGGCCATTTAATTAAGGTAGATTTTATGTTGTTGGTGGTAAAGATCTGGATGGATGCTTTATTCTGTGTTTCTATTTTTCAGTTTTACTTTTCAAGACTTGGTGAATTGCCTTTTTCTACTTTTTGTTTAGTTTTGTTAAAATTAGCAGCAGTGAGAAGTGTTGTTGTCGGTCTTGAATATATTTGATGTAGCCCATACTGTTAAGGTAAGTGTCATGTTTTTAGTTGTTAGTCTGATGAAGAATCTTTTATTTTTCTCCAAAAGTTGATTGTGTTTATCTGGACATAGTGTTTTTCAGGTCCAGCTGAATGCAGGTTTCCCCAGTCTTATACGTGTCAGGAGCATCAGCACAGCTGAAATGCATTTTTCCTAAGCACCGCGTCTCTGTGGCTTTTAAACTCCAAAACACGCTAAAACAAAAATGGCTCCACCCCAAGGATGGGGTCCCCCGGTGTAGTAACCTCGTTTCTTCGAACATCGACGTTCATTCAGGAAACCACAGCTGCTAGTTGCACTCACCACACGTTTGTCTTATCTGCCTATTATGTAGCCTTCACTTCCTTTAATAAGAGCAAATTTTCCACTATAAACACAGAGTCTAACAAAAGACTGGAGACTGTTTTGGTCATTTCCCTCAGAGTTTGTATGTTTTGTTGTTTTTCTGGTGATGAGCTTCAAACAGCAGCAGATTGAGACTCAAATAGAACCTAATAAAATCAGTGAAGCTATTCATTGCTCATGTCATCCATCAGGGAGTTACTTTAATATCATTACATTGTTTGCTTTTAGTAAATGTGGAAATTGAATATGAATTCATTTTATGTTTTTCTTTTCTTTTTTATTTCTTAATACCTAACTGCTGCACCTGTACTGCCCGTATCTCTGCAGATATACTGTATAGCCACTCAAAACTGATGTTCAGATAAAGTGTGGGAGCCGCCTGTTTTCTCTCTCCACTATAATCCCTGACAATTTTATTAGTTTGGGCGACCTTTACATGTAGGTTGTTGGGATCACAGCAGAGTTAGAACAGAGGGGACATGGTGTTTGTTAAATGTCCGAATGGCCCGGGTGGAAGAAGCTGTTAGTGAATCTGGAGATGTGGGACCTGAGGTACCAACATACAACACTGTAAAAAATGACAGATGCCACCAAAGAGTCACAGAAGGTCTTCAAAGCGCTCCCTGGACTCCAAATGACCTCAGCCGCCTCAGCAACTGCGTTTTCTAAGGACAGCGCTAGCAAACGCTCTCCGCTTGCGAGTGAAAAAGAAAAAACACCCCTTCCCTTCCTTATTCATGTTGAAGTGTACCATGTCCACCAATCAAAAAATGATATGGCAACATGAGGCGTTTGGTTGTTTAGGAAGAGGGAGAAGTTTTAGGAGTGACACCAATGAGAGAGAGAGAGCGAAAGAAAGAGAGAGAGCGAGTTTTCACATGTGAGAGATTAGTGACGTTTAGTGTGTTTGGAGGCTGTAGTTAGTGTGTTATGCAGTTATTGGGTTTTTGTGAGTTATACTAGTGAATGTCACAGGTGCTCCTGCTGTCAGACCTTGTGGTGTTCTCCTCTGTTTTATAGTGGACAGGACCTATTCTTTGGGAGTTGCATGAATACTTTGTGTGCCTTCTTATTTGATGCAACACACCTGATTGTTCTGTAAATAGTTTGAAATGATTGTGCAAAAAATCTGAGGCCTTGGCTGCATTTTGGGGTAAATAGCAACATTTTACTTTGTTGTTTGCATCATTTTTAAAAATGTATCATTTCTATTTGCATTTCAAGTTATGAAAGGTATTGATTAAACATGTTTATGTTTTAACTGTTTTCCACTCAGAGTATACAAGAGGTTGAAGATACTATTACATACAAAGTTTGTCTCGCCTTCCCAGGTGGCTCGTCATAGGTAATAGATGGTTACTACTGGTGACGGGCTATTACCAAAAATATGCACCCGGGCGTGGTCTTCCTGCACTTTGTCACATGAGTAGAAGTAATCAACAACTTTTTATTCATTTTTATTCTTATGAGCACAAGAGAGGGAGGGAGGGGGGGGGGGCAGGTACACAGTCACTAAAGATAAATAGCACAGCATTTAGTTGAATAGACGTTAAAAGAGAAGGTGTTTCAACAGCTGTTGTCTACACTCTTGACACAGGAGAACAGAAGACTTCACCACCAGGACCTCCCCACCAACTCGGTGTCACCCACTTTCTCACAACACCTAACTGTAGTGATGGCCAAATGAAGCTTTCCGAAGCACTGAAGCTTGTATTGAAAAACGGTTCATTACTCGAAGCTTTTCAACACAGTCCTCTCCGGTGACATCTGGTGGTGAAAATTTTGAAGAGCAGCTTGAATCTGCAGAATAAAACGGACTGCTCAATCATCACTGCTCACTCAAGAGTGGAGTTCTCTCCGATATTGGGCCACCGTTCCGTTGCTTTGAACATGTAATTGGTTTTGTTTTCTCGATTGGGGGGCTGAAAAAAATGTAATGCGTATTTGCGTAATACATTTTGATCAATAAACTTTCCCTATTTAAACATGCACTATGGTGTGGCCTTTCTTTGCTCATAACTCCTTGATGTTGGTAAATACAATAAGTGAGCAATATATATAATATACATATGAGAATGCACAGCACATTATGGAGTATGCCCCTGCTGTGGAGTCCTGCCTCCATCTACTTGTCATTTAATCACTGGACAGCTGGACAGGTTCATACAAAATATTAGATGAGGCCAATTGTCCTATACATATTTTTGACTTAGGGGTGGGATTGATTGTGAACTGGAAAGGGAAAATGCTTAGGAAGCTGAGTACGGCTGCATCGTCACTGATTTGTAGAATCATTTTGATTCGATACAGGATCCGATTCAATTTGATTGGAATCTGGAAAGTTTTGCCTCAGTCAGAAATATTACAATTCTGGTCATTTAACAGTATATATCCATAATTTCGTATCTATTAAAAGAAAGCTGACACATGTGAGACTTAATTAGAGATGTAAACAGAGAGTTATGAAACCTGCAGCTGCAGAAGCCAGCGAAAAAAAAAGAGGCAAACACAGCGCGGACCCGCCGACACACCAAAATCTGACTCTGACGCGTCGGGTCCGCGCTCTGTGTTCACGTTTGTATGCAGAATCCGTAAACCTGCTCCCAGTTACTGTTTTAGCTGCATGGTGTTTGACGACATGTTGTGAGGTTTAACCTGAGATGCTGGCGTTTCAGGCATAATAACGTTAATTTACAAATCGACACGGGATTTTAATGAATCAATATCACTTTATTCAATTTAGCATGGATTGTAATCAGAAAGGCGATAATCAAAACCCACCCCTAATCAAGAACTTGCAAAGTAAAAACATGCTCTCTGTCAGGTAGCCCTTTTGTTATTTACATTTAAAAAGAGGATTAGTGTTACTGTGCGCTGGCTGAGTCTGTTTCTTTTCTTAGAAATAGTTTCTCCTGCCCTGGAGAAAATCCACCTGCATGGAACAGAAGAGGCTGTGGAGTGCAGGAACTACACTGCAAGCTGGTAGATATGCAGGTATTCCTGGGTCCTGCAGACTATCACCTAAAAACAATAAACAAAATGATTTTCTAAACTGTAGCAATGTAATGTACGTATAGTGTCAAATACATTGTTGTAGTCTTCATTAGCTTTAATTCACATGGAAGTGTTCCTAAAGTCATATGCTGTAATGATATTTACATTATGAAAACATGATTTTGGACATTTCAGGTTTTTCACTTCAGCAGATAAAATGAATTGAGCAAAATCAACTCAAAATATTCCCACACGCCAGAACGTCCTCTCTTCCTCGCTGGCTCCATATCTGTCAGTTGAACGATCACCTCGTCGCTATCTGTCACCATCAACACACTCCACGAATCCCGTGGATGATTCACTTCCTTATATCCGTTTGAATCAGGTACCGAAGCAGTTACGTGCGTAATGAAGCTTCGGACGTCACTGGTCACGTGACTTTTGCCAAACGAAGCAAGCCTCGACACAGTGCTTCTGAACCAGTGTGTTGTTTTTTTCGACACACGCTCCGGAGCGTCAGCTTCAAGCGGGCCATCACTACCTAACTGTGACCTACACAGATAACCAGTGTGCAGCTTTGAAATATAACATCCAGAGTCTATGTGACAAATGGCTAAACAAGTGCCATCACAGCAGGGTGAAGGGTGAACATGGTAACATAGAAGATGCTCTCCCAGGCCTATTACTGCCTTCTGGTCATAATTTCCACTCTCTTTCAGTGATCTCTCACCTTTAATATCCTATGACCT
This sequence comes from Aulonocara sp. 'chitande type north' Nkhata Bay, assembly GCF_057382095.1. Taxonomy (NCBI): domain Eukaryota; kingdom Metazoa; phylum Chordata; class Actinopteri; order Cichliformes; family Cichlidae; genus Aulonocara; species Aulonocara sp. 'chitande type north' Nkhata Bay. The sequence continues at coordinate 6,426,297 of NC_141346.1, forward strand.
TCATTGACCTCTGACCTTCAGTGACCTCTGACCTCCTGTTTCAGGTGTGTGTGTGCTGCTGCTGTCTGCACTGACTGTTTGTGCAGGTGAGTAGATGAAGTGCACCATGGTCCAGGACAAACACTGAGTGTAAACACTGATAGAAACTGTCCGTCTGTCCTCCAGTCTCTCTGAGCGTCAGTCCAAACCTTCAGCAGTTCTTCACAGCAGCCTCAGTGTCTCTGACATGTGAAGGTCAGCTGGGCTCTGATGGATGGACGGTGAAGAGGGACACAGGAAGTGGGACTGAGTCATGTGGAGCAGGTGGGCGGGGCTTCGGGAGGTTCAATGGTTCATCCTGTTTGTTTAATGAGTTCGAGCCAATCAGTGGAGTTTACTGGTGTGAAGGTGAAGCTGGAGAGAAGAGTGAAGAAGTCAACATCACTGTATCAGGTAATGAAGTCATTCATTTCATCATCAGACTAACAGCAGACTGTTATACCACCTCTACATCACTCTGTGGGTCTTTTCTTCAGATAAACATGTGATCCTGGAGATCCCTGCACTTCCTGTGAGGACAGGAAGTGATGTCACTCTACGCTGTAAGAAGAAAACTGGTGGCACAGCTGCAGCTTATTTCTACTGTAATGGACGTCTTGTTAGACCTAAATCAGAGAAACTCATCACCATTAACGTGCAGCAGTCTGATGAAGGTCTCTACTGGTGTTCTACTGATGAGTTTGGATCATCTCCTCAGAGCTTTCTGAGGGTCAGAGGTCAGATCACTGACATCACTTCCTGTTTAAAGCCAATCTGCTGAGCTGATGATAAACTGACTGAACCAGCTTCCTCATCTCCCCTGCAGGTCCTTCAACCACAGCCTTGTTTACAACAACAAAAGAAGAAACAACAACCATAACGTCACTGACAAACACTCATATCTCCTCTTCTTCTACCCTTCTTTCTCCTCCCCCTTCTCCCTCTCCCCCCTCCTCCCTCATATTCCCAATTGTAGCTGCTATAGGTTCCCTGGTGCTATTGGTTCTGGTTCTGTTTGTACTTCATCTTCTGTGGAAGAAGCGCACAGGTATAGCGTCTGTCTCAAATTTTCATCCAAAGTCATCGTGTTGGACACATCAAGACAGCCTCCATCAGCGTTTCTATTTTTAGAACACTTAGAAAGTAGATTCAGACTAAAACTCCACAGACACAAATACTAGTATTCTTTCAGATCACTTCATCTTTGCAGGGAGATACCAGTCAGCTCCAGTAAATGATGTCACCTATGCTGAGGTCACCAGTAGAGCCTGGACCAATAAGACTCCAGCCAGCGAACCTGAAGTACTTTACTCCAGTCTGAGGACAAACACTGCAGGTACACATTCACCTGTGTTCTAGCGAGGGACATCAATGAGAGATAAACCCAAAAGTAGTTTTCATTGGGCTTGTAAAATGTGCTCAATGAAACAATGAGAATCTTCTTCTCAAATTTATCAAACTAGTGTTTTGAAAGTGGGACCTGAATGCAGGTGCAGTTCACTCTTCAGGTTCCTGTTTCCTCAGTAAAACCTGTCACTGGTTTCATAATTAAAGCTGTACTGTGGTTTCGTTGGTCAGTTCAGTGTTTATAACATGAGGCAGTCAGCAGAGACAGACGTGGCACTGAGACAGGAAATCCTGCAGCTTAAACAGATATGATCGGTGTTTGATGGGAGTCAATTCAGGTTTGTGTGTATGACACAGTGTAACAGGAGCAGTCGGCCTGAACTGAAGATTAAAAATAATCTGAGCGGATTTGGTTTGTTTTTAATCCAGATGTATCTTTTCAAAAATAAATCGGAGAAGCACACGTTGGACAGTTTAATAAAAATACTCTACAAACCAGCAAACCAGCAAAATTAGGAAAATAACAACCAGTACAAGGTGAGAATGTACTGCTCGCGTTCTGACTCTAATCTGAGGAGCAAAAACACATTTTAAGACATTATTTAAAGACAGGCAGCGAGTGGGCTGAACTAACAAGGGCAGGGTGATGCTTCCACAGTTTAGGCTACAGCTGAAAAAGCCCAGTCAGCTCTCACTTTGAGTCACGTTTTTGGGACTAGCAGGAGAAGCTAGTTCAGTGACCACATTATTTCTTTTATTGCCATGTAAATCTGAGGGTTATACACAGTAGTAGCAGTAATCAGATGTAAAAGCACATAAATAGTGAAGTCACCTGAGTCAGTAGTTCATATTTCCCGGAGTCGAGCGTTCATTCACCCACATCAAAACAGGTGCTGCTGGTGTGGTTAACTGCTGAGAGAAGCTCTCTGTGACGGAGCTTCTTTGTTGAGATCAGTGGGAAATGATCAAAGGTAAAACACATAAACCATGAAGTGTTTTATGTGTTTAAGATCAGTCTAGCAGCTATTTGAATGTTGTGGACTCTGTAGAGATAAACAGTGTCTGAGAGTAGAGAGAGTGCATGTCAGCAGATACCGGTGCTGAGATACAGGACTGAACAAAGGAAGATGTAAAGTTACCACACAGCAAAAGATGTTCTTAACTTTGTTTCTTGTCTTCATCTCTTTGTGTGACTAGTGTTTAAAGTGAAACAAAATGAGTTCTTTTTCAGAGAGAGATTCATGAAGCCCCTCACAACGTCTTCATAAGAATTAAGATTTCTCTGCAGGATTATTATTAAATGAAAACAATATATATTTGAATTCAGTTCAGCAGGCAAACAGGGTTGATGGGAAATCCAAGTTCAGTGAGTTGTAAATAAATCCCAGATATTCAGTCACTCATTGGCATGTTCTTGTCTTGATGATGTCATCCCAAAAACACACATGACCAATGCTGACATCATCACTCAGACCCCTGAGAACACAGGTAGGGAGGCTGCACCTATATGACTCATGTCCCAGTGTTATTACATGCTGAACTATCGGGGCGACTGTGGTTCAGTGGATTGGGAAGCTCCTCTTTAAGTGGAAGGTCGCCGGTTTGATCCCTCCTGCTCTCTCTCTGTCCTGGTGGTTGTGTCCTATGGCAAGACACTTCCCCTACCGCCTACTGGTGATGGCCAGAGGGGCCGATGGTGCGATATGGCAGCCTCGCTTCTGTCAGTCTGTCCCTGGGCAGCTGTGGCTACAACTGTAGCTGCCTCCACCAGTGTGTGAGAGTGACTGTGGAACTGTACTTTGGGTGCCTAGAAAAGTGTTATATAAATGCAATCCATCATTAACTTTTTTCTCTTTAAGCTTCAGTTTAAAAATTAGGTTTAAAATTTCATATATTTGTTACATACATATACATTTTAATTAGGTTTTAAAGTTGGTAGGACAATAAATGCCTCACCCTTCTAGTGACCTGCACCATGACTGCACACTCAACTGTCCCATTTTTACAGAAGCTAAAGGAACCACAGACACCACAGAAGAAGTGTAAACAGGAAGCTGAGGACAGACCTGCAGACTTCCTGTGGACAGTCTCACTCTGTCAGTCACCGTGGGAACATTTACAGGCAGTCATCAGCTTCCTCCTTTCTTCATTCACTCCCATTCATTCACACAGTGATGTCATTGTGGGAGCAAGTTCCTCCTGAGGAACCAGGATTGACGGGGAACTAAAGAAATCAACCTGCTGCTGGTTTGAGTCTGTGCAGCTTGAACTCTGACAAAGGTCTACTGCGAGGTGAAGAGTCGTCACTTTCAGGAGCTGCTTCCATCATTTCAAACTGATCAATACTCTGAACTTATGAACACTCATGTTTGACACAGAGTGTCCTGTGATGGTCCTCAGTCTTTGAGCTAGTTTTTGTGTTTGTTATGGACTATGTGTTTATTTGTTCTCTTGTTTCAATGACCTTTGTTCTGGTTCTATATTGGTGTCTCTTGAGCTCAGGTTCCCTTATTTGTCAGAGTCGTCATTATTTATATTTCTTATTCTCTATTTCTTGTTGTTCATGTTTATTTCCTTCGTGTCCAGTCTGTGCCAGCCTCTTCTCTGTGTTTTGTTATTCTTTCAGTCTCCCCGCTCACGTACCTGCGTTTGTCTGTTTTCTCTGTGTTCTGTCTCATTGTGTTTGTAATCCCATCCCTGTGTTTAGGTCCTCAGTCTCCCTCGTGCCTGTTTTGCTGTGTTCTTCTGTGAGTTCTATGTTTCCTTCGTAGTTTCCTGTTTATATTCTCTAATTTTCTTTCTTTGTTTTTCTTGTATTTTTATGTTTCTTTCTGAGTATCTTCTAACATTAATAACGCTGCCTCTTTTAGCCGACCCCTTTGTTTCCAAGTCCTGCATTTGGGTCTTGCCTCTGCCTGCCACACAGCTGTTCATGACAGGCACAGAAAACGATTTTGAGCCTAGAAGTAATAAATGCATGAACTTGTTTTTCAGCATCACACTGAGACAGGATATTTCTAATTTTAGAGATGTTGCTCAGATGGAAGAAAGCAGTCCTACATATTTGTTTAATATGTGCATTAAAGGACATGTCCTGGTTAAAAATGACTGGTTTCATCTCAAAGCTGGCCAGTTGGACAGGAAACAAAACAAGATGTTATTTACATATGAGCATCACACTTTACCTGAAATACACAAAGAATCTTTCTAATAATAGAAAACAGTTTCAAACCTGCAGGATTAAAGTGATGAAAGTTTGTGATTTAAATTTGTCTCATAAACGTCCAAAACCTGCTGAAGGTTCAGTTCAGTTAGTATCTGTAACATGACGACTGAACATGAAGGCAGACGACCTGTTTTCATCAAACAGGAAACCACAGCGGCTGTGTTTAGCATCGCTCCTGCTGATTGGGTCTGTTATGTAGACGATGTTTCCTCTATTAAGAACAAATTTTCCACTGTGTGGACAGAGTCGATAATCGTCCTGTGTCTCTCAGAGTTTCATTGTTTGGTTTTCAGTCTAAATGTTGCCATCAGTCACTGTCAGTTTGGGCACCGAACCTTAAACACACATGTCAAAAATAAATCTACATTAGTAATGCATAAACAGCAAACCAGCAGGATCTCTCTGTGCACTGTGAACGCTGACTGAGGCTCATGTGATGCAGTGGGTTGTCTTCTAAATGTGTCTTCTTGTCTGCATGCTGAAGTATTCTTAGGCAAGATACTGAACCCCAAATTTCTTCTGACGCCTCCATCCAAACGTGAGTGTTTGATAAGGGTGCTTAGAAAGCAGTGTGTGAATAGCTGAGTCTTGAGTGCTCAGCTGGATTAGAGCAGTAGCAGCAGTTCGTTTACACAGACAACCAGTTTACATGTATAAATGATGATCAGTGAACTGCCATCACTCGTGGTTGAAGCGTTTCTTATGTAGAGCCAGAAAATAAAGCACAAGCTTGAACACTATTTTTACTGACCTTTATCTGTGTAGCCTTCCTGTATTGAGCTTGGCAAGGACTAAATGTCATCTTTTCATTTCCAGTCAATTTTATTCATATAGCGACCAATCACAATAACAGTTACCTTTATATTGTAAGGTAGACCCTACAGAGAAAAACCGAACAATCATATGATCATCTGACCAGACCATATTTCACTGGCTTCTCTAAATGTTCAGCAAACTTTAAATGCTCTTCATCATGCTTTTTCTTCAGCAATGGCACCATGGATGGTGACCTACATGCCATGCCTTCTTGAAACAATTATACCTGCTGATTCCAGGTTTTTCTGTAGCACCTTGGCTCTTCAACGACTCTTCTGATCATTATTATATATGGTGAAATGATGTTCTTTCCACCTCTGCATTAAGAACCCAACAGCGCTCACTAGAACCTTCAGTAGTTTAGAACCAATACCTTCAGTATGTTTTGCAACAATACGGTTGTGAAGGTTTTGAGACGGCTCACTGGTTTTACCCATCATGAGATGTTTCTTTTGTGACACTTTGGTAATGACACAGATCTTTATAGGTCATCAGTTGGGACTGAACCTGCTAATATTAATTTGTAATAACTGTCAGGATGGCTTTCAATTATTGATAAATTTCATTTGCCATGAATCATGATTTCCTATGTCTCATTGCACCTTCCTTTTGTTTTTCTCTGTTATTTCTCATTATCACACGTTAACCCCTGACCTGAACTTTCAAAGGTGAGTGATAAAACATTAATTGAATTACAATATTATACAAAGAACAGAAGTAAATACAAAATGCAGTTTCTAAATAAATGTGTTTATTATTAAGGGGAAAAACCCAAACCTAGATGAACATGTCAGAAAAAGCTATTGCCCCTGAATTTAATAAATAACTGCAACCAAGCATTTGTAACAACCTGCAATAAATCTTTAACAGCACTGTGGAGGATTTTCAGCCCACTCACTGTTGCAGAATTGTTGTAATTTAGCCACATTGCTGGGTTTTCAAGCATGAACCACCTTTTTAAGGTCATGTCACAGCATATAAATCAGATTCAGGTAAGAACTTTGACTTATTTGGGTGTTTTGCATAATTATCCGGCTGCAGAAACCAAGTGCGCTTCAGGTCAGATGAGAACGGATGGCCAGATAGTCTCCTAAAGAATTGTTTCTTTAAGAGGGCCGAATTCATGGTTCCATTTAGGGAGGCAAGTCTTGCAGGTCCCGAGGCAGCAAAACAGCCTCAGACTATCAGACTATCACCACCATATTTTACTGTTGGTATGAGCTTCCTTTTCTGAAATGCAGTGTGTAATGACACACACTCATCAGTCCAGGGTTTTTTTCCCCAACAGTCTTGGAACTCTGCCATGCAGGCTGGTGTGCTCCAGTCCCTTTCTTAAAGTGTAGTCATGAGAAAGGGACTTTAATTTTAACTTGAACTAAAAGCTGATCCTAAACTAAGCACAGATCAAACTGATTGATCAGCCATCAGAGGAGTCGGATCAATGGAGCTGCTTCTGTTCCTGATGTCCCCTGTTTGATCCTGGACCTGAACTCTCCCTGCAGAGACAAGACAGTCAGCCAGGGACAGACAACAAGAGACAAACTTATATTTTTATACTGACCTTTGACCTTTAATAGCACCGTGGTCTCTCTTGAAATGCTTCTTTCTTTGCTGCAGACATTACAGATGTATTCTCCACTGTCTCTCTCTGTGGGCTGTTTCAGGGTCAGACTGAGGTCTCCAGTTTTCAGCAGGTCTTCATTCATCTCCGTTCGGTCTCTGTAATCCTGGTGCTGTTTGTGAGGCTGGTCAGAGCCGTTCTCATACACGTGGACCTTCCTGTATGGTTCATAGCGTCTCCACTCCACTTTAGCATCTTCAGGCAGATTTTGTGTGGTTGTGAAGGGCAGCTGGACAGACTCCGCCCCCTCCTCCACCTCCACCACACAGTCTGAGAGGACAACAAACACAACATGAGCTGTACAGACAGCAGTGAATCTAGAAAACACCTTATTAAGCTTCTTTATAGATGTTGCAGTCTGATATTTACATTTAATTATTGTTATTGTCATTTTTTAAACAAATACACTGTAAGAAATATTTCATAGGTATTTGCACTGACTCATCACTCTCAGCAGAACTGTTTTCTTTCTCTTGATCCCTTTCCCCTCAACTCTGCAGATGTACTTTCCAGTGTCTCTGTCTGTGGGGAGTTTCAGGGTCAGACTGAGGTCTCCAGTTTTCAGTGAGTCGTCTCTCATTTCGTTTCGCTCTCTGTAAAACTGGTCTCGTGCGTCAGGCTGGTCAGAGCCGGCGTGATATTTGTGAACAGTCATCGGTGGTTCAGGTTCATAGCGCCACCACTCCACTTCAGCATCTCCAGGCAGGTTTTCTGTGGTTGTGAAGGGCAGCTGGACAGACTCCGCCCCCTCCTCCACCTCCACCTGACAGACTGAGAGGACAACAAACACAACATGACACAGCAGCAGTTTTATTCAATGATTCCAAAGAGAACTTTAATATTCAATTTTAAGCTCAAACTATGATATTTGTCTTTGCTTGTGTTGATTTCCTAAAGATGAAATATACTACACTCATTTAATTCAGGATTAATCAATCAATCAAAGCTTTATTCGCCACATGCAGGTTGCCCTGCAGTGAAATGGGACCCCCCCCTCGACCTTACACACACAACACAGACATCACATGAGGATACAAGTCAGAGATCGGTAGCGTTACAGAAAAACACTGAAATATACACTACAATGGGAAAGTACAAGAGGAAAAAAAGAGACCTCTACTCATGCTGTGCTTCCATGGTAGGACAGCACGAGAACAGGAGACAAAAAAACTCCTCTGCACAAAAAGCACATAAATGTCCACAGCACAAGACATGACAACCCACAGGATTGGGTTGTCATGTCGCCCGAGTGTCCCCTCTCCTCACTCCCTTATCTTCCCTGGGAAGATAAGGGAGTGAGGAGAAAAGGGAGAAAAGAGGGAGAAAAGAGGAGAAAAAGTGTGACCGCCTTCGCTGAGAGCAAGACAAGTACAATAATAATTCAATAATGTATTTTATTGGTTGTTCTTCATTTCTTTTGAATTGTTGCCTTCAGTCCACTTTAGTAGGATTTGAGTGGGACTGCTCACAAAGAAAGAACGAGTCTCTAATTTTTTATGGTAGTTTGATTTTAATAAAGGGAGACAAATTATCACCTCGCCTGTGTCGGTGCGCCCCAGGGCGGCTGTGGCTACACTGTAGCTGCTGTCACCAGTGTGTGACTGTGTGTGTGAATGGGTGACTGAATGTAGTGTAAAGCGCTTTGGGGTCCTTAGAGACTGAGTAAAGCGCTATATAAATACAGGCCATTTACCATTTATTAACAAAAAATCCAAAAAAGAAAGATTACATAAAAAGTGTAAATTCATCTGTATATCATTGAATGAAACACATATTTGGACCCTTAAACTTACCCAAAACTACAATCTGTGTATTCATGTAACACACACATTGTGATCAATCAAATCAATGAAGTACAGATACTCCTGATCTCAACTCATTTTGGGTATAAAGTATCTATTGTATTGTATCAGTACAATCTATTTTGGTAACTAGTTACAAGAAAGTGGAGCATATAATGACAAGATGTCACTTTATTGGATCTTACACCAGTTTACCCAGAGCACTCCGCTCTCGCTCTGCAGGCCTACTTGTTGTTCCTAGAGTATTTAAAAGTAGAATGGGAGGCAGAGCCTTCAGTTTTCAGGCCCCTCTTCTGTGGAACCAGCTTCCAGTTTGGATTCAGGAGACAGACACTATCTCTACTTTTAAGATTAGGCTTCAAACTTTCCTTTTTGCTAAAGCACATAGTTAGGGCTGGACCAGGTGACCCTGAATCCTCCCTTAGTTATGCTATGTCGATTCATGGTTTTCTACAGTTTTTGATCTACTGTAGAATATTTTTAAGGTTATCTGCTATAAAACGCCAGACCAGGAAAATCTCCTTCATGTTTTTCTCTGTTTTATCCTCAGTTACTTTCACACAAAACATCAGCTGTGATGCTCACAATTATGATGAAGTCTCACATGTATCAGTGCTGATAAATGATCAGAATTATAATATTTCTGACTGTCTGAGGCTAAATTGAATCAAATCGGGACCTCGTGAATCGGAATCAAAGGGATTATAGAAATCAGCGATGATACCCAGCCCTAGTGAGCAGCCTAGGCCTGACAGAGTGGATGTAGGTGTGGGTAATAAGGAAAGATGAAAAGAACTACTGATAACTTTTTTGTTAAGTTAAAGTCTGATCCGTCTGAAGTTCATAGCCAGCTCTGACACGGAGCCATCGATCTCTGAATGCTGAAAAAGCAGCAGTGTATCCAGGAAACACATTATACGTGATAAATGCACTGCCCGAGTGTCCCCTCTCCCCACTGCCTTTCAGCAGCATGCAACAGCAAACAGGTCGTCAGAGGAGCCGAGATGATGATTGTGTTGATTGTGGTTGCGATGATGTGTTAATACACCTCTCTGAATGTTATAATTAGTCATTAATAACCTCTGCCTCTCTACCACAGCACGTGTGTTTATCAGCCATCGTTTTGTTGGAATGGGTCAGAAATGGCCGCCCCAGTCCTGGTTCTGACGGAGGTTTCTTCCTGTTAAAACTGAGTTTTTCCTCCCACTATCACCAAAGCACTTACCCATAGTGGGCTCATATGATTGTTGGGTTTTTCTCTGTTTTCTCTGTATTATTGAAGGAACTACCTTATAATATAAAGTGCCTTGACGCAATTGTTGTTGTGATTTGGTGCTGTATAAATAACTGACTTAAATTCATTTCTGACCTTTGACTCGAAGCCTCACTTCTCTCTTCAGCAGGATGTTTCCCTCGCTGCTGTAGGCGGTGCAGGTGTAGACTTCGTTGTCTCTGTCTGTGGGGTATCTCAGGGTCAGACTGAGGTCTCCAGTTTTCAGCAGGTCTTCATTCATCTTCGTTCGGTCTCTGTAAAAGTGGTCTTGTTCTTCAGGCTGGTCAGAGCCGTTCTCAGACACGTGGACCTTTGTGGTCCGGATGTAAATGCAGGTCCACTCCACTTTACTGCCTTTAAGCAGGTGAAGTTTGGTTTTACAGGGCAGCTGCACAGACTCGACCCCCTGCTCCACCTCCACCAGGGGGACTGAAAGGAGAAAAAATACCACAATGAGCTGAACACAGCATCATCAGCACTGAGAACATTTTGTTTGGATGAAGTGAAACATCTGCACTGAAAACATGTTTGACTGGCTGCAGCCTGGGATTTGTCCCATTGCTCCACTGAGCAGACACAGTGTTATCTTTGGTGTCCTAAATCAATTATGGGAAGAAATTTATCATCTGTCTTTATCTTCACTTCCTACACCCAAACTGGAAATGTTAATAGACCATAATGGGAGCTTGCCTACTTAATATTTCCTTTGAATTTTCTCTCTACATGCAGATTAATATGAACTTTTGTTAAATGAGCTATTATTCTGGGCTATGCAGGCCCAGACAAAGCGTGCAGCATTTTAATGAGGTTGTTTTAGTGTGGAATAGAAGAAATAGAAGAAGCTCGTGTGAGTTTCCTTAAGAAAACATCTGATCCTCAAAATCCTGGTGCTTTCAGGCTGACATTGACTCAAAAACATAATCATTATAATATTTTCATTCTAAATCATTTCATAAATTTCTCTTAAACTCCTCAATTTCTCGGACTAGTGTCACATCTTCAGTTTGAGCTGATAAAAAAGTAATGGTTGAAAAACCTAACTTAATAGATCTTACTGTAGCTCACTCATCAAGTCCTGTTCACCTCAGGGACAGATTATCAGTGTGGTCACCAAGCTCTTCAATTCATGACTCACATCTTCATCTTCTGTCTACAGCACTCACCTCTGACATAGAGCTTCACTTGTTTCTTCTTTAGGATGTTTTCCCCCCTGTAGACGGTGCAGGTGTAGGTGAGTGCGTCTCTGTTTGTCGGGTATTTCAGAGTCAGGCTGAGGTCCACAGCTATCCGCAGGTTTTTGTTCATCATTGTTCGATTTCTGTAAAACCAGTGCTGTTTTTCAAGGTGGTCAGAACCGTTTTTAAAGACGTGCACTATCCTGTTGGAGCTGTCAGTCCACTCTACAGTTGCATCTTCACGTCGGTAAACTGTGGTTATAAAGGGCAGCTGAACAGACTCCACCCCCGAATCCACATCCACCTGTGAGACTGTGAAGTAAGAAAAACAAATAATGATTTGTGCGCGCAGTCTGTCAAAGCCCCCATGTTTGACATGTAAAGTGTGTGAGGGGAGCCTGTTCTGCAAAATGCGCTGGAGGATTCCTTAAGAACATGAAACATGGGGAAACACTGGTTTGTGTTTTATTGAAAGAAAGGAGACAATTAAAACCACCTATTAACATAACTAATAGATTAAGAAGAAGAAAAAACACTACAAGTCAAGTAAAATAAATCTGAGGTTTAGGGATGATTCAGATTATTCACAATGCAAACACGTCACACACACAACATACCTTCCTTAAAATAGCCTCTGAAGTGAACTCCAACACCCAGGATGACAGCTGCAACTACAGCCAGGACACCCAGAGCCACTGGGACACTGATGGGAACTTATAACACAATGAAAACATGAACATTACATGATGTTAACATAAAATGATTAACACTCTGTGACACTACATGTGATTTTGAATCTCTTTGCACTGACCTCCACCTTTGACCCGCTGAACCTGCAGTTCCACTCTTGACTGACCCAGTTCTACTCCAAACTTACGGACGGTGCAGGTGTAGCTGCCGCTGTCAGACAGCTGAAGCTTTTTCAGAGTGAGACTGAGGTCTCCGGTTTCCAGAGCGTCAGGATTCATGGATGTTCGGCCGCTGAACTGGTCATTTTGGTTCTGGAGGTCATCGCCTTCTCGTCGACGCAGGTGCACTGTGGAGGGATTGAGGTCATAGCGACTCCACACAGCTGTGGATTCTTTTTCTTCAAAAGTAGGATACTCACAGGGCAGGAGAACAAACTCCGCCCCCTCTAGTACCTCCACACCTGAGGCACACTGGGAAACTGAGGACACAGACATAGACAAAGACCTTATTGATCCCACATAAAAATAGAAAAAATAAATAATAAAATGATTCTGTGCAAATGGTTGCTATGTGCAGAAAAATAACACAAGATGTTTTATGTGCACATAAAGTGCAGGCAGTGATAGTTATACACACATATTTATAAACAGTGTTTATCCTGTTTATAATGTTACAGCCTGGCTTCTGTCGGGATGAAGGACCTGTGATAGCGCTCCATCCACAGTCTCCATCCACAGTCTCCATCCACAGTCTCCATCCACTGTCTCCTTCCACAGTCTCCATCCACAGTCTCCGTCCACTGTCTCCGTCCACAGTCTCCATCCACTGTCTCCGTCCACAGTCTCCATCCACAGTCTCCATCCACTGTCTCCTTCCACAGTCTCCATCCACAGTCTCCGTCCACTGTCTCCGTCCACAGTCTCCATCCACTGTCTCCGTCCACAGTCTCCATCCACAGTCTCCGTCCACTGTCTCCGTCCACAGTCTCCATCCACAGTCTCCGTCCACAGTCTCCGTCCACAGTCTCCATCCACAGTCTCCATCCACTGTCTCCTTCCACAGTCTCCATCCACAGTCTCCGTCCACTGTCTCCGTCCACAGTCTCCATCCACAGTCTCCGTCCACTGTCTCCATCCACAGTCTCCATCCACAGTCTCCATCCACAGTCTCCGTCCACTGTCTCCGTCCACTGTCTCCGTCCACAGTCTCCATCCACAGTCTCCATCCACAGTCTCCGTCCACAGTCTCATGCAGGGATGAGAGATGTTGTGCATAATAGCCCACCCACCTCCTTTATGGGGTCTAGGGGACTGTCCAGGACAGAGCTGGCCCTCTTCACCAGGCTATTTACCGTTACCTGCCCCTCTCTCTGCTGCCGCCTCCACAGCAGAGCTCTGGATAAAAGATTGCAGACATCCTCAGTAATGTCCTGCAGACTTCAGCCTGTCAGCACAGTCGACTTTGGTCCTTGTGCCGAGTTTGAGTGTTTTCTGAGCAGTCCAGGTTATCGTTAAGGTGAACACCCAGCAGCTTGTACGTGGTGACCACCTCCATGCCCAAACTTTGGATGACGTGTGGTTTGCTCGGGAGGTTGACCACCACCTGCTCCGTCTGATCATTTGCCTCAGATACACATCCAAGGATGGCTGCATCAACGGATTCAGTTTATCTGCCCACCAGTGACAGATGTGGATTCTTCATGCTCAAAGACTATTTCCAAGACGTTTCTCCTGTCTATAATAATGCCGTGTGTGTGTGTGTGTGTGTGTGTGTGTGTGTGTGTGTGTGTGTTTACCTTTGCTGTTTTTATATTTTGTCTGTCATCTCTCCCCCTTGCCTGTGATATTTTACCCACTGACTGTCTTACTGTTCAGAACTCAGGCCTGGATTACAGCTGGACTTCAGTTTCAGTGTGTTTGTGTTTGAGTCCCGTCATTGTTTTAAAAGAAATGAGAGGACTACAGTTCACTTTTTTCTCATTTACATACTTCTTATGGTAAAAGTCTGGTGCAAACATACACTTGGTCCTAGAACAAAAAACAATTCTCTCTTTTGGCTTTAACTATGCGAGAATAACCTGCGGCATTTGAGAACTTATCTTCCTGATCAACATGCACAAACCTGTCTGACTGTTTCTGTAAGCAAAACCAGTGTGTGTGTGCTTGTGTAAATATGTGTGTGTGTCATAAGTTTAAAAGAAACTTTTCTTACCGTACAGGAGGATCACAAACAAATCCAAAATCTTCATGTTGCTATACAGAGAGTAGACATCTACAAAGTTAATCTTCAACCTGAACCGACTAAGAGATTAAATAATCCTGCCAAGAAGCCAAAGGTGTTTTCTGGCTGCTCTCCATGTCACACATCACACCTGTGGATTGCTTTCATTCAGGAAGAGGAAACACTTTTTTAAAAGCAGGAGGAGGAGGAGTGTTCACAAAAGCCTCAGCCAGTAAAGAACTGTTTGAATGAAAGAAGCATTCATTAGAGTAAAAACCTAAATAACCTATTTGCACATTTAAAAACTTCCTGCTTCAAATCTGTGATTTTAATCTGTTATGCGTAACTTTAATCATGACACTTTTTCAACATGAAACACTAAAATTAAATGTTTCCAGTTTTGGATCTGTTGATTCCCACTCTCTTTTAACTATTTCCCCACCATCTAAGTGCATCTAAGCACAGCTGGGATTGATCTTTATTTTCACTTCTCTTTAAATGTAACTTTTAATCATAAATATTATAGGATAGATTTAAATTCTAGTTACAAAACTGAAGAAAACAGCAAAAACAACAACAAAAAAATGCCATTCACATGTAATACCTGTACAGCCCACCAGAGGGAGTGATACTCAAATCAAACACAGCAAAGGCTGATGGTGACCAGTGGGAGTTCATTCAGTAACAGAAAGGAACTGAGTGGGTAACACTTCATAATGGCCACTGTTATTTAACTGTGAATTATAGGTGTTAATTTAACTTTACCATACTGTATGACACCATCTTTATTTATAAAGCCCTTTAAAATAAAACCAGGGTTCACAAATGCTGTACACGCCAGCAAAAAAATGTGTTTTAAGAAGAGTTTAAAACTCAGAAAGAGAAGAAGCCTGCCTAATGTGCAAGGGCAGATCGTTCCACAACTTTGGAGCTGCTACAGCCAAAGCAAATTAATGCTTACTAAGGGAGTGGGAAGGTGTATATGGCTGTTGCATCTCAGAGAGGTGGGGGCAGGCTATAAGAGATTTAAAAACAAATAGAGAACTTTAAGAAGGACCCTAAAATGTACAGGTAGTGTCATGGTCTCCGTGCCTGCCCGGCCGGCCCCACAAGGCTGCATGTGGTGTTTGGTTTTCTCTCTCTCTGCCTGGGCGGAGCTCACTGTGGGCTCCCGCCCTTGGCCCACACACCTGACAACAATCAGCTGTCATCACCTGGAGCACTATTTGAGGCTGGAACACAGATCCTCTCATTGCTGGATGATTGTACTACAGACGTTAGTGATTCTCCCAGCTCCTGTGAACCTGTGCTTGAGTATACCTGTGATTCGTGATTTGTGAGTGACTTCCCTTTCCTCTGCTACAGACTTTCCTCCCCGGACCTCCCTGTCGTGTGAGCGTGTGTGAGTTTGGGCAAGAAGACGTGAGCGAGTGTGAGAGAGCTACCCCGTGATTCCCTGGAGTTTGGATTTTCCTAGTGATGGCCAAATGAAGCTTTCTGAAGCTTGTATTGAAAAACGGTTCATTACTCGAAGCTTTTCAACTCAGTCCTCTCTGGTGACATCTGGTGGCCAAGAATATGAAGAGCAGCTTGAATCCACAAAATAAAACCAACCGCTTCATTAAGATTGCTCACTCCACAGAGTGGAGTTCTGTCTGATATTGGGCCGCCGTTGTGTTGCTTTGAACGTGTATTTTTTGGTGGTTAAAAAAATGTGTTTTATTTGTTTAATAAATAATTTTGACCAGTAAACTCTCCTTAAATATGCACCATGGTGTGGTCTTTCTTTGCTTGTGACTTCTTGATGTTGGTAAATACAATAATTGAAAAATACCACGTTACATATAATATATACATATAATAATGTACAACACATTATGGAGTATGCTTCTGCTGTGAGGTCCTGCCTCCATGCACTTATGCAATTAACTGCTAGACGGGTGTATATATATATATATAAATAATATTATATTAGGGACATTTTCCCAGACATATTTTTGACCTGGGGGTAGAACTGATTGTGAAATGGAAAAGGAAAATGCTTATGAACTTGCAAATGAAAAACATGATGCATTTAAGGTAACCCTTTTTCATTTTTATTTAAGCAGAGAATTTGTTCTAGTGTGCGATGGCCGAACCTGTTCCTTTACGTGGAGATAATTTCTCCTGCCTTAAGGGAAATCCCTTCACATGGAACAGAGGAGGCTGGAGCGCAGAGAAACTGGTAGAGATGCAGTTATACAGTCTACCTGGGCCCCACCAACTATCAGCTAAAGAGAATAAAGAAATTTAATTGCTGCACATTTTGCAGACTAACATTTTCAGATTAATTAAACAATAAAATATATATTTTTACAACATTACATGCAAAGAGTCAAGTGAAAGTTTTTCTAAAGTTATTTAATGATATTTATATTATGGAAGCAGATTTTTGACATTTTACCTTTTTCCCGTTTTCAGATATAATAAACACGCACAAAACAAAAGCAAACAGCCAGAACACAAAGCTGGAAAACCCACCCGATTGACAAAAATCAACTCAAAATTCTCCCACACAACAGAACCTCCTCTATTCCTCACTGGCTCCAAATCTCTCAGTGGAATGATCAGTGGTTCGCTATCTGTCACCATCAAAACACTCCACAAATCCCACGAATGATTCGCTTCCTTATAAACCATTGAATCAGACACCGAAGCAGTTAGGCTCTAAATGAAGCTTCGGACGTCACTGATCACGTGACTCTGGCCAAACGAATCAAGCTTCGACACAGTGCTTCTGAAGCAGTGTGTTGATTTTTTTGACACACGCACCGGAGCTTCAGCTTCAAGCGGGCCATCACTAGATTTTCCCTTCACTGTATATATCGTGCACTGGTGCTGTAAATAAACTGTTTTTGGAGACTCTGCTCTTGAGTTCCTACTACCAGTTTGTGACAGGAAGCCAGTGAGTGAAATTAAAATGGGGGTAATGTGCTCAGACCTTTTTGTTCCAGTTAAAAGATGCGCTTCATAACCTGCAGACGCCTAACAGATGCATCACTAACCCCACTATAAAGTGCGTTACAATAATGGAGTCTAGAAAATTCCCACATGTGGGACTAATAAAGGTACATCTTATCTCATCTCTTATCTTAGATGTAACAAAGACATGGATTACTGTCTCAAAAAGCTGCTCTGATAAGATGGGCTTTATTTTTGCCAGTTGTCTCAAATGAAAAAAAGACAGATTTTACAACAGCTCTGACCTGGTTTTCAACTTCATCATCTGCCTCCATTTAAACTCCCAGGTTAGTGGTGATTGGTTTAACATACTGTGCCAGCAAACCAAGATCCATAGTAGTGGTCTCAGAAGTGCCACCAAAAACCATCACTTCTGTTTTCTGCTCATTAAAATGTAAAAAGTTCAAAGGCACCCAGGCCCTTATTTCATCAAGACATCTGAGCAGAGGGTCTACTGAGAAACCATTTATCTTTTAAGAGGGAAACAAATCTGGGAGTCATCGGCAAAACAGTGGAAAGAAACCCCATGTTTCCTGAAAATATACTCGGGTGGTATCAGATATAAGGAGAAAAGAAGCGGGCCTAAAACTGAACCCTGTGGAACCCCACATTGAAAAGAAGCAGCAGAGGATACAAACTCACCAAGTTTCACAGAGAAAATTTGGTCTGCCAATTAGGATCTGAACCACTGCAGTGCAGTACTCCTAACACCCACCACCTGCTCTAAACTGCAAATTAAAATCTTATGATCCACTGTATCAAAGGCAGCTGTTAAATCTAAAAGCACGATCATAACACAGTCATGTGATGCAGTTCCTAAAAAAATTATTAAAAACTCTTAAAAGGGCAGATTCTGTACTATGCAAAGCTTTAAAACCAGATTGAAAAACTTCCGAAATACAACATTCTTCTAAAAATGGATATTCATGGCTTGTAAACTACCTTTTCAAGAATTTTTGAGATAAAACTCAATTTGGAAATAGGTCTGTAATTTGCAGTCATTTCAGGATGTGAATTCCAGTAATACTGTAATATTTGCTGACACCTGAAGTTCATCCTTCTTCCGTTTACGTTCAGCTCTCTACACTTTCTTCTGGCTTCACAGGAGCCTTCATTCAGCCATGGTTCAGATATGGCTTTTACTTATCTAAGATTAAGGAATCCCAACAGCCACTTCATAAATGTATGGCACAGCATAGAAGAGCCACCTTCACAGGACAAGACTCAGCAGTCCATCTGCATCTAAAGGACATAGGT
Source organism: Aulonocara sp. 'chitande type north' Nkhata Bay (assembly GCF_057382095.1). Lineage (NCBI taxonomy): Eukaryota > Metazoa > Chordata > Actinopteri > Cichliformes > Cichlidae > Aulonocara > Aulonocara sp. 'chitande type north' Nkhata Bay. Next base: position 6,444,742 of record NC_141346.1, read on the forward strand.
CACTCTTTTGAGGATGCCAAAGTTCACAAGCCATCTATGTCCACTGTGAGCGACCATCTTTGAACAGAGGCGGTGGTTTACGACACCAACTCTCTGCCATCTATAATCCAGTTTTGAGATCCTTCCCAGACGCCTTAACGCCCACTCACACCCTGGGCCATCTGACCTCAGGAAATCACATGATAGGGTGGCGTTAGGTTTTACAATGAACTCACCCAAAAACCTTGGCTGATTGTGACCCACACCCGTTTTCACACCATTGTCCCTCTTGGGGGGACACTCCCACAGGGCTTAAATCTGGGATTTTCCACGGTTCGACCCTAGAACTGAAGAAGCTTCTCGGATGAAACGTCTTCAAGAAACAGCTGTAAGGACAGAGCAACTCCTTGGTAAATAATGCACTTGATGGTGACTTATGAAGGTCCTTGCAGTCCAGTTGATCTTGCGCACTTCCAGGATCCCTGTGTGAGGCACAGAGTCATAGGCTTTCTTGTAGTAAATGCAGGTGGTGCAGATGTTGGTCAGTGTAGTTTTCCTTTGTGTGCCCCACTCACATATTAATCCTTATTCCTCTTTGTTGCTATGCCTAACAGGAACTTGAAGTACCGAGGTATTCGGGTGAGACCACTTGCTTCTTGGGATCCTTTGGCATCAGGGCTGTCTCCGGCCTCCACTACATAGCACTGAGACGGCACTTTTAAGGATTTTTAACGCTATTCATTTAACTCTGGACTCTGGCAGCCCTGCTGCCCTTTTATTGTTGGACTTGTCAGCAGCTTTTGACACGGTCGACCATGACATCCTGTTATCACGGCTAGAATTTCATGCTGGCCTAAAAGGATCTGCCTTACAGTGGTTTCGGTCCTATCTGTCAGAAAGGTTTTTTTATGTCAGTATGGGCCCCCACAACTCCAAAATAGCCCCTCTTAAATACGGTGTACCTCAAGGCTCTATTTTGGGTCCTGCTCTGTTCGTACTCTATTTGTTGCCATTGGGCTCCATCTTGTCACGGTACAGCATTTCATTTCATTGTTTTGCTGATGATTTGCAGATTTATCTACCTTTAAAAGCAGGGTCAGACCATCCCCAGCTCTTATTACGCTGCCTTGATGATGTCAAACAGTGGTTGTCATTAAATGTTTTAAAGCTAAATGAAAATAAAACTGAGGTTGTCATTTTTGGCAACTTTAATCATATCGACAGCACTCTGGGCTACTTTCCTCGTATTGTAAAACACATGTAAAAAACCTCGGTGTCTACATTGATGGTTCTTTTAAATTGAATAAGCAGGTGAGTGCAGCAGTTCAGTCCTGTTTTTTTTTAGTTAAGACAGCTAGCCAAGGTAAAGCCATATGTAACATATGTGTTAAACACTTGTGAATTTCACCCAAAATACTTTCTTTTTTGGAATAAATATGTCATTTTTTTGCATCTCACTCTCCTATCTGTGTGTTCGGTCTGTGTGCGTTCATGTGCGTGTGTGCGCTGCGTGGTGACGTAAGCGCGTGCATGTGTGCCCCGGTCACAGCTCCTTTCAGCATGGCCGGAGGTAAGTCACTGCCACGTTGCTCTCTGTTAATCAAAGTTTGTTCGGATCCCAAGCTTCAGTGTGAATACGACCGTACCGCCGCGTTTTTGTTTATCGTTAAGAGACTCATTTGGGATAAGTTTTGTGGAGGACGAGTTCATTAATACACAATTATAATGAGTTATAGCCGAGAACTCGGCTAATATGCTAGCATGCTAAGCTAGTCCGTATCGCTAGCGGCTTGAGAGTTTACTCGCGTCAGTCTCTCCTTTTGTGTAACAGCATGCACCTTTTCTTTCTTCGTCAGGAGAGGGTTACGGGCAGTCGCGTGACACGCACGGATCGAACATGTGTCTCTGTGTTGCAGGTATGGAGATGTTTTTATGTTTTGGAGATGCAGTCTTTCATTTATTGTTCTTATAAGTTGTTTTGATGTTTTTAGTGACATATTGTTTATTTTGTGCTTTTTGTTTTTTGAGAGTTTAAGTCAATGGTTTGAAATAATTTGTTGTATTTGGTTCGTTACTTTAATGTACATTAAGGGCACAGCTCCTTTCAGCATGGCCGGAGGAGAGGGTTACGGGCAGTCGCGTGACACGCACGGATCGAACATGTGTCTCTGTGTTGCAGATGTGCAGTAAAGAGCCAAAGATTCGACACTGTCTCCTGCCTCTTGCTTCAACACCAAAACACAACGCAGAACAGCAGGCGTAACAATTACACGGGTTACATTGGTGCCGTGACCCTTTGGATTCATCAAGCATCGACGTCATCTCGATCACCGTGGGGAGCTCTTCACAATTGCCCTCGTTCCAAGTTGGTTGCTTTTCCTAACTTGTGTGGGACTTTTTGAATGAGCTTGGACATTTAATCTGCTCAATTCTCATCCTGAATAACATTAAGTGTTAGTTAAGAATACTGTGTTTGCTTTTGTTCAGTTGCACTATTTGGAATTTTGTTTCTTGTGATTGTGCTTTATTCATCATTATGGAGCCAGCATCTGGTTCGGAGGCAACTGGTGTTCCTGATGAGGAGGTTTCCTCTAATGTTGGTTTGGGGCGAGGGTGGTTTCTTGGGGATGGGGCTCAGACACCTAAAGTTGGTGTGTCATTTGCTCCCAAGTTTTGTTCCACTCGTCTCCAGGTTCCCCCCTGTGACATTCAGACCCCGCAGACAGCTGGCAGCGCTGAGTTGAGTACACTCATCTCAGACTTGGCCAATCAGATTGGTCAGTCCATCGTAGCCCAGCTGCAAGGTGATAAGGGGAGCAGTATGCCTATTGAAAGCTCTAAGGCTGAGCAGGGACCCCCTGAGCTAAATTTGTCTGGGGTGAAACTGGTCTTGCAATCAGACGTCAAGGAGCCACCAGTTTTCAGGGGTGATGGCAGTGATAAATTTTCCATTCATGAATGGGTCGAGATGATGGAAATGTACTTTGTAAAACGCAACACACCAACAGACCAGCGATCACGTGACATATTGGCTAGGTTGATGGGGAAGGCTAAGGATGTAGTGAGGGTCACCCTACGTCACAACCCCTCACTTGACCATGTCCAGGTTCCTGAATTGATATTTGACATTCTGAAACAGCACTTTAGAGTATTGACTTACTCTTCTATGCCTATGGCTGACTTCTATAACACCAAACCATTACAACATGAGGGAGTGATGGAATATTGGATAAGGCTAAACAATGCTATTGACGCTGCTGACGAGTGCTTGCGTAGGCAGGGGCGTAATGTCGAGGACCCAGGGCGTGAGGTCTCGATGATGTTCATCAAGTATTGCCCCGACCCCATCCTCTCGAACAGGCTCAGCATCAAAGCAGCTGAGGAGTGGACAACCACCGAGGTTCAAGAACGCATTGATAGCTTCCAGCGTGAACTCAGGGCACGCAGTCAGGGCAGTTCCCACACCTCACAGAGGAGAGAGGTTAGCCACAACTGCTCTGTTGTGCCTCAAGAAGCGATGGCGCCACAGCCTGGTCAGGCCAGTGTCGCCTTGCAGTCTCAGCCTACAGCAGCAGCCTCAAACCTCGCTTGTCAGCTTTCGCCCACAGCAACTTGCTTCACTCCTGTTCTAGCTGATGTTTCGACGACCTATCCTTCTGGGACATCAGTGTCTTCTTGTCCGGTGCCTACGCCTACTCCTCAGTTCCAACAGTCACCAACATACACTGTGACCACTCAACCTAGTCAGCAGTCAGTTGGTTGCGAGCTTGGTTCGACTGACACCCAAGCTTTTGATGTGACTGGCATGCGCGCTCTGATCAGCCTCTTGGATCGCGTGATTGCATGTCAGAATGTGCAGACTGCAGCCCCTGCATCTACACCTTCGCAGCGTCTTACCCGCGGGCCCTTTCTTAAGAAGAATTGTCAGGTCTGTGGCAACACTGGTCATTCCACTCACATGCACTGCAGGAGAGAGAATCTCTGTCTTGCATGTTTTGCTCCTGGTCATTGGAAAAAGGACTGTCACAGTCGTCGTGAGGGACGGGAGGCCGGGGCTGTCGCGAGGCAGGGTTGGCCTTCGGAAAACTGAATCACCCACATTTGGAGAGGGGCAGTGTGGGGGAAGAACCTAATACCCTCAATCATGATGAATCGGATCTCGAAATTCTTTATGTCAACACCTGTTCAACAATGCCAGAGGGGTACCGTGTCGTGGTTCAGGGACCAGCAGTAGTGCCCACATTTAGTGAATTGTTCTACACCCAAGTTGCAGTGAATGACAAGGTTAACTTGAGGGGCATGATGGATTCCGGGTCTATGGCTTGCACTATGAGTGAAGAGGCCGAGAAGTCACTTAGAGAGGCTGGGGCTCTTGTGAGTGGACCGCAGTCGGCCGAACGGATTGTGCTGGTTGGCTGTGGTGGGAAGCAGACCCACCCAAAGTGCGTTTATGACTTGACACTTACTGTCCACGGTGTGAAATGCATTGTACCAGTTTTGGTAGTGTCGGGCCAGCGTGATGAGCTCATCATTGGCTCCAACGTTCTCAAGTACCTGATGCGAGTTATGAAACATTCTGATGACTATTGGAAGCTTGTGTCTGTGGGAAGCAAGCACTCGCTTCTTGACTATGAGCACTTCTTGGACATGATGTCGTGCACCACCAGATGGAGGGGTGAGGAGGTTCCCGACAAAATTGGCACTGTGAAACTGCCTCGTGCTGTGACACTACTCCCACGGTGTGAACATCTGGTATGGGGCAGGCTACCCAGCAATGTGCCAGTCTCTCCAGGCAGCACGATCATCGTGGAACCGTGCACCTCTGGGTCTGGGCCGAGAGACGTTCTTGTTGGCCGGGTGATCACATCCATGTGGGGTGATCGGTGGGTGCCATTGAAGATGACCAATCTCTCCTCAAAACCACTGACCTTGAAACGCAACTCGAGGGTTGCTGTTGTTTCATCTTGCCTTGCGGTGGAGGACCTTGATTTCCAGCAGGACTCCTGCAAGATGGCGAGTATGGCCCAGGTACCAGCCAGTGGGCCAGCTACTACTGAGGCCGACTTGAATGACAAGTTGTGCTCCCTAGGTTTGGGTGATCTTGACATTGACTCATGCCATGCCAGCTTACAATCAAAGAGAGAGCTCGTTGAGCTAATTGAGCAGTATGAGGACATCTTCTCTAGACACCCGCTTGACTGTGGCGAAGCTAGACGCTTTGTACATCGGATCCACCTGACTGATGAACGCCCATTCCGTATGCCTTACAGAAGAGTACCCCCTGCTCATTACCAACAACTAAGGCAGGTACTCACTGACATGGAGGAGAAAGGGATTATTCGCAAATCCATCAGCGAGTATGCATCCCCCCTCGTCATGGTCTGGAAAAAGGATGGCGGATTGCGGATTTGTACGGACTTCAGGTGGTTGAATGCGCGGACTCTTAAGGATGCGCATCCACTCCCTCACCAAGCGGATTGCCTTGCCGCGCTTGGGGGCAATGCCTTCTTCAGCACGATGGACTTAACCTCTGGGTTTTACAACATCCCAATGTGTGAGGAGGATAAGAAGTACACCGCTTTCACGACGCCTGTTGGCCTCTACGAATACAACCGGATGCCACAAGGGCTTTGCAATAGCCCAGCTTCATTCATGCGCATGATGCTGAACATCTTTGGTGACCTCAACTTCACCAGTCTGCTCTGCTACTTGGATGACCTCCTGGTCTTTGCTCCCACTGAAGAGGAAGCCCTGTGCCGGCTCCGAGCTGTTTTTCAAAGGTTGAGAGACAACAATCTCAAGTTGGGTCCAAAGAAGTGTCATCTGCTGCGGAAGTCAGTCAGGTTTCTGGGCCATGTCATCGACCAGACCGGAGTGGCTGTGGACCCAGCTAAGGTGGAAGTGGTTTCCAAGATGCCAAGGGAGGCTCTAATGGAGAAGGATGGTTGCACTCCTTCTGTGAAGAGGATTAAGTCCTTTCTAGGAATGGTCTTTTTCTATCAGTGCTTCATCCCTGGTTGCTCAGCCATTGCCAAGCCTCTGTTTGCTCTGACGGCTGGTCAGAAGAGGAAGGGACGGACTAGTCACGCTGGGAGGGGTGCTGGCATGTTCAGAAAGTTGACTGCTGCAGATTGGAGCCCTGCATGTGACAAGGCCTTTCATAAACTGAAGGACGACCTCCTTAACTGTGCCGTGTTGGCTCATCCTGACTTTTCACGACCGTTCATTTTGTCTGTGGATGCTTCTCTGGATGGACTGGGAGCGGTTCTGTCACAATTGCCTATCGACGGGGATAAGGCACGCCCTATTGCTTTCGCGAGCAAGGCGCTAAGCAGGTCACAGCAGAGATACCCAGCCCATCGCCTTGAGTTCATGGCCCTAAAGTGGAGCATCTCTGAAAAGTTCAGCCACTGGTTGATGGGGCACAAGTTCACAGTGTGGACTGACAACAACCCGCTCGTTCATGTATTGACCAAACCCAAGCTGGACGCTTATGAACAAAGGTGGGTGGCCAAGCTGTCATCCTACAACTTTGATTTGAGGTACATCCCAGGTCGAAAGAATGTTGTAGCAGATGCACTTAGTCGTGACCCCTTCACCTATCAACCTATCGGTGGGCGCTTGCTTCAAGAGCCCTACGAGCACTTGGTGCGGAATGCAGAAGGTGCGGCGGCTCATGAGGTGCAGGACGCTTTCAGGTTTGGTGTCCAAAATATTCGGGTTGTCCAACAACCTGTTCCAGCTCTGGCCTCAGAGGATTTCTACAGTTCGTCGGAAGTCACGGCTACCTTGGCTCACCATGATTACTGGGAAACCGCTGCGGAGAATAGAGCTGCCTCCATTCTCCACCTTGTTCAGCAGTTGCAGCCAGTTGGCAATGATGTACTGCCATCACTTACCTTATATGAGCTGGAGGACCACCAACTTCAGGATCCCATCATCTCCGCTGTCCTGCCGCTTGTAGCCCGCAGGAGGCGCCCTTCCAGGCGTGAGAGACATGATATGGATTCCAGGGCACTGGCCCTATTGAAGCACTGGGAGAGGCTCAAGGTTCGAGATGGCATTCTCTACAGGGAGACGAGAGACCCTGTGAGCAAAACAAAGAGACTCCAGTTGGTGTTGCCAGTGAATTTACGGGTGCAGGCCTTGAAAGGTGTCCATGATTTGGCAGGGCACCAGGGTCAAGTTCGCACCCTCCACCTAGCAAGGCAACGTTTTTTCTGGCCCAATATGGAGAGGGATGTGAAGGAGCATGTTCGGTGCTGTGGAAGGTGCATACTTGCCAAGACTCCAGAGCCTGCAGCACGAGCCCCATTAGAGAGCATTAAGACCTCTGTTCCCATGGAGCTCATCTGCATTGACTTTTGGTCAGCAGAGGACAAAAAGAAGCGCTCTGTTGATGTGCTTGTGGCAACTGACCACTTCACGAAAATGGCCTTTGCTTTCCCGTGCAGGAATCAGACTGCCAAGCAGGTTGCCAGAAAGTTGTGGGACTGTGTTTTTTGTGTATATGGTTTCCCTGAGCGTATTCACTCAGACCAAGGCCCCAGCTTTGAGAGTGAACTATTTTCTGAGCTTCTGCAGATTTCGGGCGTTGCCAAGTCTCACACTACAGCTTATCACCCTATGGGGAATGGGGGCACGGAGCGGTTCAACCGCACACTTGGCAACATGCTGCGAGCTCTCCCTCTCAGAGCCAAACAGGAATGGCCGCAGCAGATTCAGACATTGACCTTTGCTTATAATGCAACTGTTCACGAGACTACTGGATATGCCCCATTCTATTTGATGTTCGGCCGTGTCCCACGACTACCGGTCGACGTTATGTTCAAGTCTGTTTTGCATGATCCCATTGTGGTGGACTTTAACGGCTACTCCAAGCTTCTTCTGTCGTACTTGTCTGAGGCTGCCAGGATCGCCCAGGAGCACACCAGCAATGAGCAGGAGCATCAGGCTCGTCAATACAATAAGAAAATCAAAGGTGTGTCTCTGAACGTTGGGGATCGCGTCCTGCTTGCCAATAAAGGCGAGCGGGGCAGGAAGAAACTTGCAGACAAGTGGGAGCCTCAGGTTTACACTGTTGTGGAGAGGCACCCCAGGACCCACATTTACAGGATCAGTGACTCTTCAGGCCAGAGTAAGGTTGTACACAGAAACCTTCTGTTGGACGTGAGTTTCCTTCCTGTCCAGGATTCGTTGGGAAGTCAGTCCTTAGACGTTTTCTCCAGTGAGGGGGATCTCAGTGCTGATGGGGATCTGGAGGACCCTGGCAGTCTAGGGACAGAGTCTACCGCAGCAAGGACTTCTTTGTGGGTCCTTTCGGATTTGAGCCATGGAGTGGATGTGGATTCCGCGGCAGGAGAGCATGCCTCACAGTCCACGGATCGTCAGCATGGTTCATGTGATGGTGCGGATGTGGACAATGCCCCACCTGATTCTCAGACTTGCACAGCGGACATTCCAGCAAGCCCTGCTGGTCAGGCCCAGCACTTTGCTCTTCCTACTCCGGTTGACTGTTCCGCTACCTCTGATTCGACACAGTCTGGCACAGATTCTGTTCCAGGTGCCTGTCATGGGGACGCTGTTGTTCCGCAGACTGTTCCTGTTTCTGGTTCAGACATCAATCAGACCTCTGGTCAGCCGTATACTGAGCAGCCATCCAACTTGCCAAGACACGACTCTGACCATGCCAATGTTCGAAGCAGAGTGGTTACCAGAGCAGGTCGGGTGGTAAAGTCAGTCAACAGGCTGATAGAAAACATGGTCCAGAAGCCTATTACATGGGGCCTGTTACCGCCACGGGAGGCTCGGCCTCTGACATAGATTGTTTTTTTTTGGGTCATCCCATTGCATATTATGAATGTGTTGTACTTGCTTGAGGCATCATGACACCCACCCTGGGCGTTTTTATGGGACCACGTTTGATGAGGTGTAGGCTGCACCTTTGTGTTCTGAAAGGGTTGGAGGCCTGATCAACCTATCCAACTTCTTTTAATCCATTTATGGATAGTTTTTAACTGAACTATGGGATAAGATCCTTGGGTTACCTGTTCCGGAGGTGATGGTAGTTCAGTGTCGTTGTGCCTCTTGGTACTGCAGTACCATTCAGATGTGTAGTGATTTTGGTGAAATTCAAGGGAGGTGAATGTAACATATGTGTTAAACACTTGTGAATTTCACCCAAAATACTTTCTTTTTTGGAATAAATATGTCATTTTTTTGCATCTCACTCTCCTATCTGTGTGTTCGGTCTGTGTGCGTTCATGTGCGTGTGTGCGCTGCGTGGTGACGTAAGCGCGTGCATGTGTGCCCCGGTCACAGCTCCTTTCAGCATGGCCGGAGGTAAGTCACTGCCACGTTGCTCTCTGTTAATCAAAGTTTGTTCGGATCCCAAGCTTCAGTGTGAATACGACCGTACCGCCGCGTTTTTGTTTATCGTTAAGAGACTCATTTGGGATAAGTTTTGTGGAGGACGAGTTCATTAATACACAATTATAATGAGTTATAGCCGAGAACTCGGCTAATATGCTAGCATGCTAAGCTAGTCCGTATCGCTAGCGGCTTGAGAGTTTACTCGCGTCAGTCTCTCCTTTTGTGTAACAGCATGCACCTTTTCTTTCTTCGTCAGGAGAGGGTTACGGGCAGTCGCGTGACACGCACGGATCGAACATGTGTCTCTGTGTTGCAGGTATGGAGATGTTTTTATGTTTTGGAGATGCAGTCTTTCATTTATTGTTCTTATAAGTTGTTTTGATGTTTTTAGTGACATATTGTTTATTTTGTGCTTTTTGTTTTTTGAGAGTTTAAGTCAATGGTTTGAAATAATTTGTTGTATTTGGTTCGTTACTTTAATGTACATTAAGGGCACAGCTCCTTTCAGCATGGCCGGAGGAGAGGGTTACGGGCAGTCGCGTGACACGCACGGATCGAACATGTGTCTCTGTGTTGCAGATGTGCAGTAAAGAGCCAAAGATTCGACACTGTCTCCTGCCTCTTGCTTCAACACCAAAACACAACGCAGAACAGCAGGCGTAACAATTACACGGGTTACACATACCTTCCGGCTAACGTCTTTGAGCGTGTTATTCACCTTTTTCTTACTTGCAGATTGGACTACTGCAATTCATTGTATTATGGTCTAAATCAGGCCACCATCCATCATCTTCAGATGGTTCAAAATGCAGCTGCTCGCCTGCTAACTAGTACCAAACGGAGAGAGCATATAACCCCACTTTTAACTTCTTTACACTGGCTTCCTGTCTCCTACAGGATCCAATTTAAACTTTTACTTTTTGTTTTTCAGTCACTTAACGCCCGAGCCCCTCCTTACCTGTCTGAGCTCCTCTCTGCCTATGCTCCAGGAAAAACCACGAGGTCTAGCTCAAAACTAATGCTGTCCATCCCACGGACTAACCTCAAATCCCGTGCTGATAGATCCTTCTCTGTGGCAGGTCCCAGACTTTGGAATAGTCTCCCCTTAAATATTAGATCTGCACAAACACTTGAGCAATTTAAATCTTTACTAAAGACACATTTCTATGCCCTGGCTTTTAACACACTATGACCCAAGCATTTTGGTCTTATTTGAATCAGTTTAGTTATTGTTTTAATTCTTTTACTGTCCTATTATTGTTTTTTATTGTTATTATTGTATTACATTGTTGCTTTTTAATACCATTTCTATATTGTTAAGCACTTTGTGCAGCATCGGCTGTTTGAAATGTGCTATATAAATAAATTTGACCTTGACCTTGACCTTAAGTTAGGAGCCAAAAAGGGTGTAGTTTGTGTGTGTGAGCACCGGTGTGTACACCTGTGAGCATGGACGCGCTTGTTTTTAAAAGGTTCCTTCATGTAATGATCTGCTAGAGGGTGTGGGGGGGCCACAGCCCCGTCCTCCAGGGCATGAAGCAGGTATGGAGGAGATCAAAACTCCAGACATCCAGAGGCCCCCAGAACACAAGGGACCAAGGAAGACCAACAGAGGGGCAGCCGCGCCACTGTCCCAGAAAGAGCTGAGGAGAGTCCCAGATGAGGGCTCACTCAGCAGCCGCGGAGCAGAAGCCAGGGGGGGTTGCAGTGACGCGCCCGTGAGCTCCGCCGGCAGCCAGGTGTGCCTGAGTGACCGAGCCCCAGGCCGAGAGGCCGAGGGCACCCCACCCCCGAAGTGGCCCGAGCGAGCCCCAGGCTCCAGGCCCCGATAAGCAGCCACCAAGGAGTGAGCCGGCGTGTACCTGGACGCCCATCCCCAGACACAAAGAACCACCAACGCACCGATGTCTGAGGGAGTCCGCCACCGGATATGAACTTTTTTCAAGACAGTGAATCTTGAAACCAGAGAAAAAATAGAGAATTTTAACTTGTTCCATTGGCAGATTTTTTTCACTTATTTCAAGCTAAAATATTTATTAGAATTCAAATTTAGACAGAAACAAAGTGAATAATATTATTTTATTATCACGTTGATGCAGCACATGGTTCAGTTAGCTTTGTATAAACACGTGTTAGAAATGTTCTTCAATCAGCTCTTTTTACTCTCATTTCACAGCCAGTACTTTTTACTTTTACTTGAGTAAAGAAGTTGAATTAGTACTTGGAGTATTTTTAACAGTAGTACTTCTACTTCAATACAGACTGTGTGTACTTTTACCACCTGTGTCTGAGACCTCCTTCAGGGTCCACCTGAAGCTCTCAGTCTGCTGTGGAAAAAGGAAATCCAGGTGAGTTTCTCCTGATCACCTGAGGCCGTCATTACTGTGTGAACCCACACACCACTCCTCACTCCTCCCACCCGCTGCACACAGTCACTGAGTACAGACCGGCTGATTCCTGTAAAGGGAGAGGCAGGAAGAGGCGGAGCAACAGCTGAAAAACAAGAAGCTCAACGTCATTTTGCAGAAGTGAAAGTGTGAGAGAGCAGCAGCAGAGCTGCAGTCGAGTCCTGTTTGTCTCTAAAAGAAGATTCACTGGAGTCCATCAGGTTCCTCTCAGCAACAGTGGTGAGTGCAGCTGATCACACTTCCTGCTTCTACACAAATCTTCACTCTGTTCACTTCATCAGGGTCTAGAGCGCCACCTCATTTCTCCATGGTGCCACTTAGGCTACGTCCACACTCGCCCGGATAGATTTGAAAACAGCGCTCCGCGTCCACACTAGTGTTTTCAGTCGTTTTCACAGAGTTGTGCGTCCACATTAAGACGGCTGAAAACTCTTACGTTCCAGTCCTGCGCATGCGTAAAAAGCAAGACGATTCGACCGGTCTCATTTCTGTCTGCCGCTTATTCACTTTCCGGCTGTTTGAAACGTCGCGGCAGAGGTGGAGGAAAAGCACCGAGTTTTAAAATGGACTAACAATGAGGTGGAGTTGTTGCTGCGAGTAACACAAAAGTACAAAGTTGCAAAAGCGAGAGAGAAATAAAGAATTTGAAGAAAAGCTCTGTGGAGCATGTGCAGACTGATATTCATCTTTAATAGGACTGTCAAAACTGCTGCTGTATAATGCTCTCCACTATCTTTGTTTGATTGGTCACATGCCTGCATCACATGACTAACATGCATCATCGTTTTAGAAAGTCTCTGTTTTCACTGTTCACTGTGACACAAATGCACCGTCTCCAAATTATTTACTTTCCAGCTGTTTGAATCGTCGCAGCAGAGGTGAGCAGCGTGATAGGAGTGGATGTAGCTGTGGGTAATGAGAAAAGATGAAAAGAACGATTGATAACTTTTTCGTTAAGGCCGGTGCTCTGACACGGAGCCATCAACCTCTCAGTGTCTAACACTGGTCTGCAGACGGCATCAGATAATGAGCCACATTAGATGGACTCTGAGCCCACTGACAGTAAAAGGGTGAAGTGTAGACATTTGGAAGAGAGCGGCCTGACCAGTTTCTCTGACTATGATACTGTAAAGCTGACAACATGATGCATTTACTGTGGTGAGTGTGCAAAGACCATGGCAGGTGTTGTGCCGAGGTAGGGATCCCCAACAGGATCTGTTTCCCTGCGTCAGGAACATCGGCTGGGCAGGGAAAGCGGACCCAACGCACTCCGCCTCCATCACGACCAACTAGACGTGGAAGGAGTGATGTTTTAGTGACAACATGAAAGATGAGTGTGACCGTTCAGTTTGTGGGTTACAACAGAAAATTATACATTTATTGTTCTCGTGTGTTATCGGACGGGATCATTTTAACAAACCGAGGACATTTTCCTGATAATTATCTGTATCCTCCTGTAACTTTACTGTTTAAAGAGCTAAAACCTCCAACATTTCAGGATCAATAAGTCCTTATAAGACGTGTTTGTGAGCTAAAAATCAAGAATGTGGGATACTGTTTGTCTGTGTCAGCCAAACAACTTCACATCTTTGTAACGACTGTTAAAAAGATGTTCATCCTGTTGATCCTGTTCATCTGGACGCTGCACTGTACAGCAGACACGACGTTGTTCAGTTTGTGTTTCAGATGAACCAGTTTGTGTCTGAGTGTGTTGCTGGGTCTCCACCAGTTACTCTGACAACTGAAGGTTCAAGATTTTTATTTTGACATTTTCACACAGGACCAACAGTCCATGCACAGTGGAATACTTGTGCAGAGCTTTCCAAGTCAAATCACACTTTAACAATATAAAGACAGAAAAAGCAGAAGGATAGAAATGAAGTCCGGAGTAGGGTAGTCGTACTATTTTCTTTTTTTTTTTCTTAAATTTTTTTTTATTTTTGCATTTAAATTAAACATAACATGCTTATACAAAATCAACCAAGAACAATTACTGTTTTTAACATTTGTGAACTTATGAGCATGAAAGGAGAAAGGAGAAAAAAAAAAAAGAAAGGAAAAAAGAAGAAAAAGAAAAGGAAGAAAAAAAAACTATTTCAACAATTATACATCCTAATCAAACAGGTTTTATTCCTGGTAGATGGTCATTTAATAATGTCCGTTTATTATTAAATACAATTAATTTAGGTTATGGAAAAGAGGTTAAAACAGCAGTACTTTCTCTGGACGCTCAAAAAGCATTTGATCAGATTGAATGGTCTTATATATTTGAGACTCTAAAACAATTTGGTTTTGGGGAGTACTTTAGGGATTGGATTAAAATGATTTATCTGTGTCCGGTGTCCTGTATTCTCACTAATGCAGATAAATCCTCTCCCTTTCAATTACAACGCGGGGTGAGACAGGGGGATCCCCTCTCACCGCTTCTTTTTGATATAGCCCTGGAGCCCCTAGCCATTAACATAAGAAACCACCCAGGTATACAGGGAGTTAAATTTGGGAATGTGGAAAGTCTTGTTAACATTTATGCAGATGACTTACTGATCTGCCTTTCCAAACCAGAAATCTCATTCCCTAATCTTTTAAATTGTATTAAACACTTTGGGAAATTATCAGGATATATGATCAATTGGGATAAATCTGAATTTATGCCAAAAACAGATAATCTATGCCCAAAGTTCCTCAGCTCACTCCCATTCAAATTAGTAACTACGTCTTTTACCTATCTTGGTCTTAAGATCTCTAAAAATCCCAAACTCCTTTATAAATTGAATTTCCTGGAAATGCTGGATAAGTTCAAAGATGATATTAGAAAATGGAAGCTGCTTCCTCTGTCTCTGATCGGTCGAATAAATCCAGTTAGAATGGTGTCTTTGCCACGATTTTTATATCTTTTTCAAAACCTTCCTATTCACTTGCCACTTAAATTTTTTAAGCAGCTTGATTCATTGATTCACTCATTCATTTGGGCAGGAAAACCCCCTCGGATATCCATGGCTCATCTTCAAAAAAACACTTCCTGCGGGGGGTTAGGTCTCCCTGTGTTTAGACATTATTATTGGGCAGCAAATTCAAGAGCTCTATTGCACTGGCAGTGGGGCTCGCCTATTGATTATTGTCATGACAAGCTTCCGATCTGGCTCCAGGTAGAGGCAGCAACAGTATCTGAAGCCTCATTACCGGTCTTATTGTTTTCTAACACGGGTTCTTTTAACAATTCGCTCAGTCGTAATTTTGTTGTTAAACACTCCTTAAAGATATTAAGTCAAATTAGGAAATCTCTCAAACAACCTGATTTTTCAGTAGGAATGCCAATAATACATAACTACTTGTTTAAACCAGGTAAAATGGATAGGGTGTTTTTAGAATGGGGGGGAAAAGGGATTGAAATACATTGAGGACTTATATACAGATGACAAATTTATGTCCTTCCTTCAACTTCAAGAAAAGTTTCAATTACCTCAATCACATTTTTTTCATTATCTTCAAATAAGGAATTTTGTTCAACAAAACTTTTCAGACTTTCCACTGAAGCCACGAAGTTATACTTACTTTGATATAATTCGGAAAGCAGATTTTAAACATTTGATATCTCAGTTTGTTAAGTGCTTTACAATCCCAGTTGATTCCGACCGAATTAAGAAAACATGGGCTGAAGACCTCGGGGTCCCTCTGTCTGAAGACCAATGGTCAAATTGTTTGTCCAATATTCAGAAAGGCTCAATAAATGTCAGATATAAACTAATCCAGTTTAAAGTCATTCATAGACTACACTTTTCTAAACTTAAACTTAACCGGATCTATAATTCTGTATCCCCCTTATGTGACAGATGTAAAGTCGGTGAAGGTTCCCTTGCACATTTATTTTGGCATTGCCCTGTTTTGAATGCTTTTTGGAGCCAGATTTTTTATGTGGTTTTCAAACCAATTTAGGAAAAAAGTACCACGTGATGGTACATTGGCTATACTTGGATCATTTGCATCAGTCGAATCTTTTTCCTTTTCACAAAAACAGATAATTACAATGGGTGTGCTGGCTGCAAAGAAACTTATTCTTTTACAGTGGCGGTCTTCTTCGGCCCCGTGTTTTAACAGGTGGCTTAATGAGATGGTGTCTGTGGCCAGGGTGGAGCAGATAAGATTTGATAGAGAGGGGAAACTGGCGAGTTTTTGTATGATTTGGCAACCATTTCTAGAATTCTTAAAAAAATAACTGATCATAATTCATGCCTCACACTCCGCGTGAATTATTTTATTTGTACTATTTTCTATATACAAAGAAAAAGAAGAAAATGTACAGAGAGTGTGTAGTTCTCTACCTCTTATCGCACTCACAGTGTTGCACATTTGTTCCACAGATCTGTTTCACAAGTCTGTTGTGAGTGTATTGCCCGATGGTCAGTGAACCGATGATACATTCAAAGTGAGGTTAAGTAGTGCTGTGTTATTTTAAGTGTTCAGTGTGTTTTTGTTTGCCGTCAGTCTAACAGTTGTGGGGAAGAAGCTGTTGAAGAATCGTGTTCTGTGTGTGATGCTGCTGTCCGCTCTGTTGTGTCTGAGATTGTATGTGCAGCTTTGTATGTGCAGGTCCATGGATGCAAGTGTTGTTCCCATAATCCTCTCTGCAGACTTTCTGACTCTTTGCAGAGCCTTCCTCTCTGTCTGTGTAGTGTTTCCATACCAGACAGTGATGCCTGCGGTGAGGATGCTGTCTATCAGTCCTCTGCAGGCCTGGGTGAGAGGGTGATGGTTCATGCCAGCTTTCCTGAGCAGCCTAATGAAATAAAGCCTTTGCTGGGCTTTTTTCACAGTTGCTGTAGTGTTGAGAGTCCAGCTCAGGTCTGATGTAACCTGCAGTCCCAGGAATCTGTGGCTGTTTGCCCTCTCCACCTCCGTCCCTTTGACAATAAGATGCTGCAGGGGAGGGAGTTCTTCCAAAAGTGCAGTATTCATTCCTTGGTCCGTGTTGAGGATGAGGTGAAGAAGCTTCTGTGATGAGTAGAAACTTAAAGAAGTCCAGACGCTTTTCTCTCCAAGCTCCTCAGACTACTCACGCTTGTTTCTCTCTTTGTAAAAATGAAATTTAAAGTGAATTTTGAATCAAATGTTTCTCTTCTTTCTCCCTCAGAGTGCAGACATGTCTGCTGCCAGCAATCTGCGATCTGAAGATCAGTTTCTGTGCTCCATCTGTCTGGATGTGTTCACTGATCCAGTCACTACATCATGTGGACACAACTTCTGCAAAACCTGCATCAGTCAGCACTGGGACATGAGTCAGAGCTGTCAGTGTCCCATGTGTAAAGAGACTTTCTACACTCGACCTCAGCTGAAGATCAACACTTTGTTCTCTGAGATGGTTGCTCAGTTCAGACGTGAAGCTCAGCAGAAAGCCAGCAGCAGCAGCTCCGAGCAAAAAGCTGCCAAACCAGGAGAAGTTCCCTGTGACGTCTGCACTGGAACCAGACTGAAGGCCCTGAAGTCCTGCCTGGTGTGTCAGACCTCCTACTGTCAGACTCACCTGGAGCCTCATCTGACAGTGAAAGGTCTGAAAAGACATCAGCTGGTTGATGCTGTGGAGAACCTGGAAGGCAGGATGTGCACGAAGCACGATAACCTTCTGCAGCTGTTCTGTAAGACCGACCAGACATGTGTCTGCATGCTCTGCTCTGTTTTAGACCACAAGAACCACGAGTTTGTTCCTCTGAGAGAAGAATATGAAGGAAAGAAGGCAGAGCTGGAGAAGACAGAGGCTGAGATTCAGCAGATGATCCAGAAGAGACGACTGAAGATTCAGGAGATCACAGAGTCGGTGAAGATGAGTAAAGATGCTGCAGACAGACAGAAAGCAGAAGGTGTTCAGGTCCTCACGGCTCTGATGGAGTCTGTTGAGAGACGCCTGAAGGAGCTCATGAAGGAGATCGAAGACAAACAGGAAGCTACAGAGAAACAGGCTGAAGGTCTCATCAAAGATCTGGAACAGGAAATCTCTGAGCTGATGGAGAGAAGCTCTGAGGTGGAGCAGCTCTCACGCTCTGAAGACCACCTCCACCTCCTCCAAAGCTTCTCCTCCCTGAAAGCTGCTCCACCCAGCAAGGACTGGACAGAGGTCAGAGTTCATCCACCATCATATGAGGGGACTGTGGGGAGAGCTGTGGCTCAGCTGGAGGAGACAGTCTGGAAACCCATGAAGAAGAAGCTGTTAGAGGCTGAGCTGCAGAGGGTGCAGCAGCATGAGGTGGATGTGACTCTGGATCCTGATACAGCTCATCCTGAACTCATCCTGTCTGATGATGGAAAACAAGTTTATCATAGTGATGTGAGGAAGAATCTTCCAGACAACCCAGAGAGATTTTCTCAGTGTGTTAATGTTTTAGGAGAGCAGAGTTTCTCTTCAGGCAGATTTTACTTTGAGGTTCAGGTTAAAGGAAAGACTGAGTGGACTTTAGGAGTGTCCACAGAGTCGATCAACAGGAAGGGACAAATCACACTGAGACCTCAGGATGGTTTCTGGACTGTGTGGCTGAGAAATGGAAATGAGTACAAAGCTCTTGCTGGTCCTTCAGTTCGTCTCTGTCTTCATCCTGGTCCTGAGAAGGTGGGGGTGTTTGTGGATTATGAGGAGGGTCTGGTCTCCTTTTATGATGTAGGTGCTGCAGCTCTGATCTACTCCTTTACTGGCTGCTCCTTCACTCACAAACTCCACCCATACTTCAGTCCCTGTACCAATGATGGAGGTAAAAACTCTGCACCTCTGATCATCTGTCCTGTCAATCAAACTGATCAACGACTGATTTTATTGGATGAATGATTGATTTTTCTTGAAGGGAACAAATGAACATATTGAGTGTAAATCCTCTACAGTCTCCATGTTTCTATAGAATCTGATCATCAGGACTCTGATTCACACTTTGATTCTCATGGAGTTTGATTTGAACAGAAGAAAAGTTGAATCAGGAAATGTTCCCACTGATGGAGACTCGAGCTGAAGAGCAAATATCAGAGAACAAATGTCCAAAAGCTTCATTTCCAATAAAGTTTGTTCAATGCTTTGAGTGAATCCAGACTCATGTGTGGCTGTTATACGGAGCATCAGAGTCCAGCTGAGTTATGTTGGATACAAACTGCTTATTTTGGCTCTGTGAGGAGTTTTGTTCACTGAAAACTGATGAGACGGATAATATTCAAAGAACTCTGTAGAGATTCATGCATCCATGTTCTCCACCTGCAGGTGTGGAGGAGAAAGGTGGAGCACAGACTGCTGCATCCTTCCAGTCACATCATTTTGATGATTATATTTGCATGTTGTGATGATTTGGGTTAAAGACAAACAGAGTTGAACGGCTGCAGTCACAGCATGAAGACGATGCTGAAGCTGAGCTGTCAGTGAACATGTTTCACTGTGATTTGATTTGAAGAATAGAAAGTGTGTGTGGCTGCTGACAGCTGCAGTCTCTGCTAGTCTGCATAACACACACACAACTTTCCCCCTGAGGCAACGATGCAGCAACAACACAACAGCTGCAGACACACACACGATTGTGCGCTCCCTTTCAGTCTGAACTCTCAAACACACAAACTCTATCAATGTCGTACTGTTAAAGAACTCCTCCTCCTTCAGTAACAATGATTTGAGGTCTCTACCAGTGTCTCTTGTTTTGACCTTTGACCTCTTTATTCCTTATAACCAAAAAAACCCTTTTATCTGATATTTTCACCTTATTGATTGATTATATATATCTATTATATTTTCTCACCTTATTTTGACCTTTGACCCATGTCCTTGTTAGCCTTGATCTTCCTTCATCAAACGTGAAATTTCTTTCACCTTTGAACTTAAAGCTTAAATCAAACCTTTGTTAAAAAGCTTCTTACCAACTTGTAATTCCAACTCTCTGCATTAAACACGTATCTTATCATATAAACACTGGATCACTGAGAGAACTTTAGGCAGAACCAAATGAAGCAGCTGACCTCGTCAAACTCACAGCGACAGTAACTGACAGTGAATTATTTTAATCTTCTTCACTGTATTTGTTAGAAACATTTATTTTCCTTTAATTGGACTTTGGTTAAGTTAAATCCGATGTATTAACCGACCTTTGAGGTGAAGTGCAGCTGCGAAGAACGCTACGGCAGGCAATGAGGTGCGTTTAATGTCGCTCTGTTAATTTGAGCGTCCATAAATTGAATGTCTTATTTTTTCTTACTTTATTATTGCTCATTTATTGGAGAATTTGGCCATTTAATCAAGATAGATTTTATGTTGTTGGTGGTAAAGATCTGGATGGATGTTTTATTTTATTCTGTGTTTCTATTTTTCAGTTTTACTTTTCAAGACTTGGTGAATTGCCTTTTTCTACTTTTTGTTTAGTTTTGTTAAAATTAGCAGCAGTGAGAAGTGTTGTTGTCGGTCTTGAATATATTTGATGTAGCCCATACTGTTAAGGTAAGTGTCATGTTTTTAGTTGTTAGTCTGATGAAGAATCTTTTATTTTTCTCCAAAAGTTGATTGTGTTTATCTGGACATAGTGTTTTTCAGGTCCAGCTGAATGCAGGTTTCCCCAGTCTTATACGTGTCAGGAGCATCAGCACAGCTGAAATGCATTTTTCCTAAGCACCGCGTCTCTGTGGCTTTTAAACCCCAAAACACGCTAAAACAAAAATGGGTCCACCCCAAGGATGGGGTCCCCCGGTGTAGTTTCCACTGTGACAGACTGTGGGCTTCCTCAGAGTGAGGCTGAGAGCGGCAGGCCCAGCTGGAGTCTGACCCACAGTGGAGGTCAAACCTTCTGTGCCACAAACACCAGATTAACCAGTTTCACTCATCATCCTTCTACTGTCAGATTTTACTGGTGCAGGTTTGATGAATCACCATCTGAGAACATCTCTGATGTGGGCGCCACTCACAGGGATCACTTCCTGTAGAAGGGTCACATGACCTGTTATAGGCCCCTTTGTGATGATGACAGCGACGCCCCTTTCGTGTGAGGTTAAACCCAGAGAGCTTCGTGTGACCTCTGACCCTGATCACCAGCGTTAGGGTCAGTGAATGTGAGATACCGTGTGACAGGAGGAGGAACAATAAAGTTTTATTTGTACGAACACGTAGAACAGATGAAGTCAGAACGAAGCAGGTGGAGCTCAGTCAGGGTGGAGGTGCAGACAGGTGAGCTGAAGGGGAGGAGCCAGTCTGGTCAGGAACTCTGTCTCCTCGAGTGAACCTCCTCACCTCTGAAACACACACACACACACACACACACACACACACACACACACACACACACACACACACACACACGACTCTGAAGGTTGCAGTCAGGGTTGGTCAGGGTGGTGAGGGTGGGGTTACCTTCTGGTCTCTGGTTGGTGTGTTTCCTGCAGGTGAGGCTGAGCGGCCGAATCATGACATCGCTGCTGCACAGACACAACAGGAAGTGGAGGAGGAAGTCGTCAGCGTCCCCGTCACACACCTGAGACAGACACAGAGGTTATGTCTCTGCAGACTCACGGCTCGGCCCTGTGGAAACGTCCTGCAGGACGCCTGTTTCTCTCTGTGGTGGCCCCCCCACAGCGTCCCCACCGTGCTTCACTGTGTGGACGCTGTTCTTTGGGTTGTAGCTGCATCTTCTTCTCGTTTCACCTCCACAGGACGTTTCAGTCTGCAGGTCTTTGTCCTCAGCAGTGTGGCTGAAGGTGTCTGCAGACGTGGAGCTCTGTGAGCTCACAGTGCGTCCCTGTGCAGCCTGTAGAGTCTTTGAAGTCTTTGCTCTGACAGGCTTGTTCTGTGCTGGGCGGCTCTTTGACTTTCTTCAGGTTTCCCTTCCTGACACTCTGATAACCTCAGATATCCACAACGTGAATCCTCACAAACATCTTTTTCTCTCTTTTCACTCAAACCTTCTGACGTTTTCACACCGACTGTAAATATGAAGAAAACCCTCAGTTTGACGCCACGCCCCCAAACCAGTTCAGCAGTAAAGTGTGAGCAGACGGAGCTGTTACCAGGATGTAAACAGGATGTGCCCTTTCACAGTTAAAGCCTCAGGAATAAAAACATGACCCGATCTTAAATTTTTAAAGATAAAATAAAGTTTAAAGACGACGATGAGCACGTGACTCACCTGTGACTCACCTGTGGCAGGTAAATATGTACACCTGACAGGTGCTACTGACCTGGCTCTGCCCACGAGGGAAGACTCTGATGTGACCTCTGACCCTGAGAGGTCTCTGAAGCCCCTCCCACTGAGCATCAGCCAATCCCAGCAGAGCACGAACCAGAGCAGCTGAGAACCAGACGTGAGCCTCACCTGTCCCGTCAGTGGGGAGCATCAACTCAAACAAACAACAAATCAGTGGAGTTTACTGGTGTGTCATTTCGTTACAATCGAGGTGAGTGGCTGCAAATTTCCACCAGGTTCTTGAACCTCTTTCATATCCGCCCCAAGCAGGCCCATAATCTCTTCATCTGCTCCACTCACCTGGAGCTGATTTTTGGCAATCAGGCTGGAGATATTTAAGCCTCACACTGACGTTCCTTCTCCACCAGTTAGTCAGCTACTCCATGTTGGAGCTGGCTTTTATGTCCCTTGTTCTCGTGTGCCTTAGTTTTCCACGTCTCTTACTCTACCTTAAGCTCATCCCTTGGACCTCGAACAACTTACCTTCACTCTGGAAATCTCTCCGTGCCTCACCGGCCTGCCATCCCGCTCCATCCAAACCTGTGGAACGTAGATCAGCCAGCTCACACCATCCAACTCACCTGGACTCACACTGCCCCTCCCTCAAAGCGTTTTTCACTCCAACTCCCAGTGAGCTATAAATACAGCTAAACTTACTGTACTGGAACTGTTTGTATGTTATTTCTCCAGGTCTATAGGGGGCGCAGGTTTGCACAGTTTGCTATGTTGAGCCAATTAGTCACTAAAAGAAGTGTGATAGGAAGTGTTTGCTCATGAGTGAAGCAAGACATGGTGTGTTTTCCTCTGATCCAAAGCCATCCACTCCGTTAAATCCCTTTGAGTGGCAATATGAGTAAGTTTCTTAATTGTGTTTACCTTTAAGAGAGGGTATATGACATTATTGAAGTGATTTGGAAACTTTTGATGTGTTTTATATGTCTACTTAAGTTCAACCCAAGCTAATGTTTATGTGACATTTCTGTATTCTGTATCATTTCAGTTTCACACTTTTTTGCATTAAATCCTGTCCAAATACAACACGTGCCTGTTCCTTGGAGGAAGTGATGCAAGAGAGAGTTTAGCTGGCTGTGAATCTCAATATAGGACACTGGGTCACATTGGGTGCAACAGTACAGTGAAATCATAGCGCTCTGCGAGGGACGTCGAGTGACAGTTCTACTCTAACATGGAGAAATCAGAGGCTGAAGGTCAAAACGACGAGGAAGCAAGGTCCACTCGCTCAAGAAGGTCTTCAAAGTCTTCAGGAAAACTGACTGTTAGATCATCTGCAGCATGTTCAAGCAGGTCGTCAGCATCAACCCGAGCCAGTATGGCAGCAGCGCGGGCACAAGCAGAAGCTCAAGCAGCAAAAGCCAGATTAGCTTACGCTGAGAAGGAGATGAACATTAAAGTAGAAAAGGCCCGTCTAGAAGCAACTCTGGATGTAATCAACCTCAAAAAGGAAGCAGATGCAGCCTTGGCTAAAGCAGAGGTAATGGAATCAGCAGCAGCTCAATTTGACAAAGCTGAATCAGGGGAAGAGTGGCCATTGTCACCCCTACAAGTAACCCCAGAGCAAAAAGTGAGTGAATACATAAATAAACACAGCCACACTGACCTGGTTCCAGACATTACATCTCACCATGATGACAGTAAATATCAGAATGAACAATCCAAACAACCAGTAATGTACACACCTCTTTGTCCCAAACAAGAGCCAGTGCAGTACTCATTCATGCCACAAGATGGGGCAGAGAGACGACTACAAAGAGATGTAAGTCCACAGACTCTCCACGATGCATTACAACTGCAGCATGGATTAAGCTCAAATGATAATGCAGACACCATAGCAAGCGACCTCGCCAGATTCTTAGCCAAGAGTCAGCTAATAACTGGAGGGCTGTCTAAATTTGACGACAAGCCAGAAAATTACCTTAGTTGGAAAGCCACATTCCAGAGCACTGTTAGGGACCTTGGTCTAACAGCCACTGAAGAAATCAACCTACTCATTAAGTGGTTAGGCCCAGAGTCTTCTGAACACGCCAAGAGATTAAAAGCAGTCAACATAAAGCATCCACCTTCCCGGTCTGAACATGATATGGTTGAGACTAGAGGAATGTTACGGCTCACCAGAAGCAATAGAAAACTCCCTGTTTGCCCGAATACGAGACTTTCCAAAGCTCTCCAGTAAAGAACCACACAAGCTTCGCGACCTATCAGATCTGCTGTGTGAACTCCAAGCTGCAAAGCTAGATGGTTATTTGCCTGGTTTAAGTTACCTCGACACAGCTAGGGGAGTACATCCAATTGTGGAGAAGCTGCCCTTCCATCTTCAAGAGAAGTGGACAATGGTAGGGTCAAAGTTTAAAGAAGACCACAATGTTAGCTTCCCACCATTCTCATTCTTTGTCAAATTTGTGAAACGTCAAGCAAAAGCAAGGAATGATCCAAGCTTTACCACACCTTTCAACACGACTCTTTCCTATGCCAACCACATGTCCAGCTACAGAAAAGAAAAACCGTTAAGTAACCACAACCAAAGGTCATCGGTTACAGTGCACAAGATGGACATATCATCAGAGGGATCAAAGGTAAAAAAAGCAGACGAAGACATTGAAAGACAGTGCCCCATACATCACAAACCCCACCCACTCAAAAGATGCAGGGGCTTTAGAGCTATGCTGCTTGAGCAGAGGAAGAGGTTCCTCAGAGACAATAGCATTTGTTACCGCTGCCTTGCTTCCACCGGCCACCAAGCCAAAGACTGTACAGTCATGATTAAGTGTGAAGAGTGCAATAGTGAGAAACACCTGGCAGCTCTTCATCCTGCCCCAACACTGCAAATGCTCAGACCTCCTTCATCTCCTGAAGTGCACGGCGGGGAGCAAGCAAATCCACAAGACCCGGATGTTACTGCCACATGCACAGAGGTATGTGGAAATAAAATCACAGGGAGATCCTGTTCTAAGGTTTGCTTAGTGCAAGTCTATCCCAAGGGTCAGCGAGACAACGCCAGAAGGATGTATGCAATAATTGACGATCAAAGTAACCAGTCACTTGCAAAGACAGAGTTTTTTGACATATTTAACATACAAACCACACCTGAACCATACATGCTGAAAACTTGTAGTGGTGTAACACACATGACTGGTAGAAGAGCATGTGGCTACATGGTTGAGTCATTAGATGGAAAAATGAGTTTCCCTCTCCCCGCGCTCATTGAGTGCAATGCCATCCCCAACAACAGGGAAGAGGTGCCAACTGCAGAAGCTGCTTTACACCACCCGCACCTGAAAGCAATAGCTGCTCAAATACCACCTCTCGACCCAAGTGCAGACATTCTGTTGCTGATAGGACGTAACCTTCTGAGAGTTCACAAAGTGAGGGAGCAAATCAATGGCAGAGATAATGACCCATTCGCACAGAAGCTTGACCTGGGCTGGGTTATCATTGGCGATGTGTGTCTTGGTAATGCCCACAAGCCAAGTAAAGTGAATGTTCTGAAAACCTATGTATTGGACAATGGGCGCCCAAGCTATCTCACTCCCTGCGACAGTCACCTTAGTGTAAAGGAGGACTTCAGTCTGAGCCAAACCAAAGCCATCTCCAGTCAACCGCCATCTGCTCTCTCACACCAAAAGCCCACGGCTGAGAATTTGGGAGACTCTGTGTTTTGTCACACCAGCAACGACAACCACCTTGCTCATTCAGCTGAAGATGTAATCTTTTTGAAAAAGATGGCAGGCTTCTTCAAGGACAATACAAACAGCTGGGTTGCACCACTCCCGTTCCGAACCCCCAGACGCAAACTCCCGGATAACCGGTCCTACGCCTACCAACGGCTGATGTCGTTACGACGTACGCTCGACAAGAAACCAGAAATGAAAACACATTTTGTGGAATTCATGCAGAAAATGCTAGATAACCAACATGCAGAGCTCGCACCACCTCCCAATAGAGACAAAGAGAACTGGTATCTCCCCATTTTTGGTGTGTACCATCCCCAAAAGCCAGGGAAGATACGCGTTGTGTTTGATTCGAGTGCACAGTTTGATGGAGTGTGCCTCAATGAGGTGCTGCTTTCTGGCCCGGACCTGAACAACACACTTTTGGGTGTGCTGCTTCGCTTCAGGAAAGAACCAGTCGCAGTCACAGCTGACATTGAACAAATGTTCTACTGCTTTGTGGTCCAAGAAGACCACAGAGACTACCTTCGCTTTCTTTGGTACAAAGACAACGACCTTGGCAAAGACGTAGTAGACTACAGAATGAAGGTGCATGTCTTTGGTAACAGTCCTTCTCCTGCAGTGGCAATTTACGGGCTGAGACTGGCAGCAAGGGAAGCAGAAAGCGAGTATGGAACTGATGCCCGAGACTTCGTAGAGCACAACTTCTATGTCGATGACGCATTAAAGTCTTTCCCAACTGCAGCTGAGGCTGTTGATGTCCTACAGAGAACTCAGAAAATGCTTGCCCTCTCAAATCTACGTCTCCACAAGATTGCTTCCAATAAAGTGGAAGTGGTGAGTGCATTCCCCCCTGAGGATAGGGCCAAAGATATCAAAGATCTCGATTTAACAACAGATGAGCTTCCAGTCCAGCGCAGCTTGGGGTTAAGTTGGAACCCCACAACAGACACGTTCACATTCCACGTTCCACAAGAGCAAAAACCCTTCACTCGCCGGGGCGTACTCTCAACAGTGAACAGCTTGTTTGACCCTCTTGGTTTGCTTGCACCTGTAACCATCAAAGGCAGACTTCTTCTCAGAGAGCTCTCCAGCGGCAACCTTGAGTGGGACAGTTCCTTACCCCAAGACATGTACGACGGCTGGAGAAGGTGGCATGACTCGCTACGAAGTCTCACAAACCTGCACATTCCCCGCCCCTACGTCACGTTCTCCATCTCACAAGCCACATTCATCGAACTTTGTGTTTTCTCAGACGCTTCAGTGAAAGCCATCGCTGCGGTAGCTTACCTGAAGGTCACACATGAAGATAGGCACAGTGAGGTCGGATTCGTTATGGGTAAGGCCAAACTAGCGCCTGTACCAGAACCGACCATTCCTCGATTAGAGCTGTGCGCTGCAGTGCTTGCTGTGGAGATGTCAGAGCTTCTCACAGTAGAACTAAACGTAAAGATTGACAAGACAACATTCTACACTGACAGTAAAGTGGTGTTAGGATACATTAACAATCAAAACAGAAGATTCCATGTATATGTGAACAATCGTGTACAGAGAATCAAGCAGTCTTCCCTACCAGATCAATGGAGATACGTCCCATCAGAGCACAATCCTGCCGATCATGGCTCTCGGTCTGTACCAGCAGACAAACTCTCTGGTACTTCATGGTTGTACGGCCCAGCATTTCTTCTCAATCACAAGACTCTCTCCCCAGAAAAGGGTCCATTTGAACTCGTCGATCCAGAGTCGGACATTGAAATTCGACGTAACGTCAATGTGCTTGTGACCACAACTGCTCCAGGTGCCTTGGGTTCATCACGCTTTGAAAGATTCTCAAAATGGACTTCCCTTGTCCAAGCGGTGGCCTACCTTCGCCACATCTCCCACAGTTTCAAGTCTAAAGATGGTGGTGCCTGTAGCGGCTGGCATCTTTGTAAGGCTAGTCTCACAGATGAAGCGTTATATGAAGCAGAGCACACAATCATCAGGTGTGTCCAGCGTGAAGCCTATGCAGAAGAAATAAAATGCATCATGGCGAAACGAGACTTACCTCGCAACAGTGCTCTTCACAAACTTCATCCCATCGTCGATGGCAAAAACTTATTGCGAGTAGGAGGTCGACTTGCAGAGTCTGGCTTGCCGAGTCATCAGGCTAACCCTCTTCTGATACCAGGGAAGCATCACATTGCAACAATGCTCATTCGACATCACCATGAAGCCACCCAGCACCAAGGAAGACACTTCACTGAGGGGGCTGTGAGAGCAAGTGGCTTATGGGTAGTTGGTTCTAAGAGGTCTATCAGCAGTGTAATCCACAAATGTGTCACCTGCAGAAAGCTTCGAGGTAGAACAGAGCAGCAAATCATGTCTAACTTACCTGCCGAACGCCTTCAGACGGACCCCCCATTCTCTTATGTTGGCCTCGATGTATTTGGACCGTGGGAGGTTTCAACACGCCGCACCAAAGGTGGTCATGCAAACAGTAAGAGATGGGCAGTCTTGTTCACTTGCATGTCTACACGGGCTGTTCATATTGAAGTGATTGAAACTCTCAGCTCTTCCAGTTTCATCAATGCTCTTCGCAGGTTCTTTGCGATCAGAGGCCCTGCCAAACAGTTGAGGTCAGATTGCGGAACCAATTTCATTGGTGCCTCCAAGGACCTAAAGTTGCATTCCCCAAAACCTGGTGATACAAGTGTGGATGACTACCTACGCAAGCAGAGGTGTTCCTGGGTGTTTAATGCTCCTCACTCATCTCACATGGGTGGCGCCTGGGAGCGTATGATAGGCATCTCACGACGCATCCTGGACTCAATGCTCCTACAAGCAGGAAACCCTACTCTAACTCACGAGGTCCTGACAACGTTAATGGCGGAAGTCACGGCTATTATCAACGCAAGGCCACTTGTACCCGTTTCCTCGGATCCAGACGCTCCCTTAATCCTGACCCCCTCAGCTCTGCTCACCCAGAAGTTCGATCCGATTCCAACTCCACCTGGGGAATTCACCAAGGCCGACATATATACACGGCAGTGGAAGAGAGTTCAAGCCCTTGCCGACACATTCTGGGCCAGGTGGCAGAGGGAGTACCTCCACATGCTCCAAGGTCGTCAGAAATGGCAGCGCAGCAAACCAAACTTGAAGGAAGGAGACGTTGTTCTTCTGAAGGACAAGCAACTAAAAAGAAATGAGTGGCCTATGGGTGTCATCGTGAAGACACTTCCAAGCAGAGATGGAGTTGTCAGAAAGATGGAAGTGAAGGTGACACGCGACAAGATTGCAAAGACATTCTGTAGACCCATTTCGGACTGTATCCTTCTTCTGAGAGATTGGTCTCATGTGTAAATAGGGTCTAGTGGCAATCTTAAAATAATGCCAGGCGGGGAGTGTACTGGAACTGTTTGTATGTTATTTCTCCAGGCCTATAGGGGGCGCAGGTTTGCACAGTTTGCTATGTTGAGCCAATTAGTCACTAAAAGAAGTGTGATAGGAAGTGTTTGCTCATGAGTGAAGCAAGACATGGTGTGTTTTCCTCTGATCCAAAGCCATCCACTCCGTTAAATCCCTTTGAGTGGCAATATGAGTAAGTTTCTTAATTGTGTTTACCTTTAAGAGAGGGTATATGACATTATTGAAGTGATTTGGAAACTTTTGATGTGTTTTATATGTCTACTTAACCCTCCTCTCGTGTTAGGGTCGGCACCGACCCATTTTAAATTTCAAATGCATAAAAAAAATCACATACATTTGTTTATTGTATCAAGGCTTTTTGACTTTGTCAGGAACCTCTATTTCTACAAAATAAAATAAAAAAAATTATTTTCACTAAATTATAAAATGCCCTAGTTGAAATTATGACCTTTGTGTTGTTAGGGTCGGTTTCGACCCAGGTATAATATTATGAGTATAAAGCAATAATTAAAGCCAAAACTGAAATCATAAGTGCACTGTCAGCTAAAACACTTACAGCAAGCGCCTCTCCTAATCATATGAGCTTTAGGGGATTCTTATTTTGCATGTTTTTTGCAGTATACCTGCACAAAAACAAAACAAAATAAACACGGGCATGTGAGGTGAATTCACTATTTGAGTGGCCATTTGACTTCCAGAGTGCACATTTACAATTTGCAGCATACAAAAAATGAGAAGAAGATTCACAGTGAGCTAAGTTCTGGATCATATTTTTGGTGAAAATGAAGGAGAGGACACAGAGCAGCATAGCGATTCAGATGGGCAGGTTTCTAAGGAGGAAGACAATGTGGACTATCATCCAGAAGACACAGACACATCTGATCAGAGGTGGAGGTCGCTGGTGCTGAAGCTACTCCTGCTGAAAGATTCAAGTCCAAAAATGGTAAGATCTTTTGGAGCTCAGTACCTCATGATGTACATGGCAGGGCAGCTGCTGCAAATGTCATCAAAATGACCCCTGGAATCACAAGGTTTGCTCTGACCAAAGTCAGTGACATCAAGAGATGTTTTGAGATATTTATGCCATTGTCACTAGAAAGAATCATCATTACTATGATAAACCTTGAAGGAAAAAAAGTCCATGGCGACATGATGAGGAATACCTGGATGCTTTCATTGTTCTTGCTGGAGTGTACAGATGCTGCAATGAGGCCACTGATCGTCTATGGGATGCATCGACAGGCAGAAACATTTTCTGGGCAACGATGTCACTTCACACATTTGATATCATTTTGATTCAAGAGTCCTCAGATTTGACAACAGAGAGACCAGACCGAGGTCTGACAAGCTTGCTCCCATCAGGGATGTCTGGGAGAGATGGGTGCAGCTTCTTCCACTGATGTTCATCCCAGGGCCAGTGACAGTGGATGAATGTCTTGTCCACTTTTTGAGGAAAATGCCCCTTCCGGCAATATATACCCAGTAAGCAAGGGAAAAACGGCAGAAAAATCTGGGAAGCCTGTGATGCAAAAACCAACTATGCCTGGAATGTACAGATTTTCACAGTCAAAGCTGCGAGTGGCACCCCTGAGAAGAAACAATGAAAATGTGTGGTCCTCCATATGACCACTGGACTGCAAGATCACAATATCAGCTGTGATATTTTATTTTATTTTATTTTTTACCAGATATGACCTCGGACAAGAACTTCACAAAGGAAACTGAGGTGAAGCTGTATCATTGGGAAGTGATAAAAAGCCCACAATTACCCACGGCTATAACCAAAACAAAGGAGGAGTGGACTTTTTCTTTTTTTTCAGTTTATATTAAAGGTCTACTGCTGAAAAAAACAAACTTTTTTGTCTTTTCTTGATGTAAATGTCTATGGGTCGAAATTGACCTGTAACACCATCGATGTCATTTTAGTTATTAATCTTAAAATGAAAAAAATCAATAAAACAGATTTATTTAAGAGATATGTCCTATACCCCTCAGTAATACTCAGGTAACACAGAAACCTTTTATTTATTAATATGATTCTCTTGAGGTTAATTTTACAATTTTTTTTTAATTGAAATCGAGGGGTATAGTGACAAAAAAAGACCCAGAGGCCCACACCAAAAGTATTAAAACCAACATTTTCATGGATAAGGAAGCCTAACAAGGTAACCAAGAGATGAGAAACAAATTGGATGATAACTTATTGTTTTTAGTATATTTTATAGCTGATTTAATTCACGGGTCAAAACCGACCCGCTAACATAAGAGATGATAACAGAAAGCTAACACGAGAGGAAGGTTAAGTTCAACCCAAGCTAATGTTTATGTGACATTTCTGTATTCTGTATCATTTCAGTTTCACACTTTTTTGCATTAAATCCTGTCCAAATACAACACGTGCCTGTTCCTTGGAGGAAGTGATGCAAGAGAGAGTTTAGCTGGCTGTGAATCTCAATATAGGACACTGGGTCACATTGGGTGCAACAGTACACTTACCCTCTCCAGTGTTTCCCCTTCTTCTAACTCCGTTCTCCTGACAGCTAGACCTAAGCTGTCACGCTCCAGTTACCCTTCCAGCCCAATTTGCCCTTTTGGTCCACAACCACGTTACCAGGTTTCTCACGCCAAGTCACTGTTGCATTCTGTGTCGTTTTCTGCTATTGCCAAGTGTTAACCTGTGCTAGACCAATAAATGTTGTTAAACCCTGCTTCTCCTCCAGGGTTCTGCTCAGTTCTGGCCCTCATGACACGTTCATTTAATCATCAGAATAACAGCACGCTGTTTTAATTTTTATATAAAGAAAGCATCCTGGACATCCTGACACTTCCTGAAAAGACAGGAAGTGATGTCACTCTACACTGCAAAGACAAAACTGGTGGCA
The DNA here is from genome assembly GCF_057382095.1 of Aulonocara sp. 'chitande type north' Nkhata Bay. Lineage (NCBI taxonomy): Eukaryota > Metazoa > Chordata > Actinopteri > Cichliformes > Cichlidae > Aulonocara > Aulonocara sp. 'chitande type north' Nkhata Bay. Next base: position 6,476,655 of record NC_141346.1, read on the forward strand.
TAGTCACTGCTTATTTCTACTTTAATGGACAACTAACCAAAACAGCATCATGATTAATGTGCAGCAGTCTGATGAAGGTCTCTACTGATGAATTTGGATCATCTCCTCAGAGTTTTCTGAGGGTCAAAGGTCATAACACTGACATCACTTCCTGTATAAAGACAATCTGCTGAACTGATCATAAACTGACTGAACTTAGCTTTATCATGTCTCCTGCAGGTCCTCCAACCACAGCCTCCGTTACAACAACAAACACTCACACCACCTATTCTCCTCCTCCAGCTCTTTCTTCTTCCTCCTCCTTCATCATCACAGTCATGGCTGCTGTGGTTTTTCTGGCCGTTCTGGTTTTGGTTCAACTTCTATGAAAGAAACACAGAAGTATGAAGTCTATCAGACACTACATCAGTTCTTCTGGGTGAAGCAGCTGATTTAGCTGATTACACCTGAGACTAGAAGCTGTTTAACAAGTACACGTTTACCTGTTCTCTGACAGGTGATGTAAATGTGAGATAAAAACAGAACCAGAGGAAGAGAACTAAATATTTATATCTGCAAAGAGGTCATTAAGAGTAACTGTGTCTGTTTCTACATTGAAACTGTGACACTAACCTCTGTCCTGAAGGTCATTGACTGAATATTGATCATGTGAGTCATCACACGAGCAGAGGTGTGAATACAGACGTAGGTCATTACAGGTGAACAGGTGAAGCCTCCATGAGACATTGATCTCAAGACTACTGAAAAACGTGATCTTCTTCACAGTGCTGCTTCAGCTCACTGACGTTTATGTACGTTATGCACAGCTCTCTGAAATCCCACCAACACATTTCATTCAATGTTAGGGTCTCGGCTTTGGACTATCGCAGCACCTCAATTTCAAAAATGGACAAATGAACAAAAGCATTTTGTTCTCAGACATTCAGACTGTCTCTAAACATTCTCAGTAAAAAAAATTACAAATAATCTGAGTTCAGAAACTCAAACTCAGTCCTTCACTCACTCATACACAACAACACTGACGTCGCCACACAGGTGAGAACGAAGGTAGGCTGGGCGTACCTGTATGTGGACTAACCACAGAGGTCCAGAGAATCATGAACAAATGAATTCATCTTTAGAAAGTGAACAAATCCTGACTGTGGTTTGTATTTATGCACCAAACAACAGTTGAGAGCAGCCAGTCTGTTGGGGGTCACTGGGTGGGGTACTCAAGGGTTCTTCATCCAGTGAATCTTTGGAGACTTTAGAGCTCATGTGGACAATGACAGTGAGACCTGGGTGGCGTGACTGGGCACATCATGCGAAGGCCCAGGTCTTTGGGGCCTACAGACACCACAAAAGAAGAAGATCAAATGGAAAATGAATGATGGAAACTGAGGTCAGAGCTGCAGACTTGCTGGTGAGGAGAGGTAATGATCTTCAGGCAAGGCAAGCGCTGTTCAGTCCTCTCCTCATCTTCCTCATGCTCCTTTGTATATTCCATGTAGCATTAAAGGCACAAATGAGTTTAAACAGGTAAAGTCAGGTAAATGGATCCTGGTTATTGATTCAAAGTGACTAAAGTCAGTAAAGAATAAATGTTTAGGCTTTATTGTGTCAGTCAGACAAACATTAACAGTAACCTGTCTCTTCGATCAGACACAGAGATGAGTGATGACATCAGAAGTAAACCTGAGTGCAAACAAAGGGAAATGTTTCTTCTGTGAGCTGTGTGACGTTAGCACTGACCAGCAGAGGGCGTCGGAGTCACATGATTGAAAATAAAGGCATAAATTGTCCAAAATTAACTTTCTTTATTTCTGTTCCCTTTATGTGTCTCCTTTCATCTTGCCTCCTTGTCTCCTCCCTCCTTCCACCATGTCTTCCCCACTCTCACATTCTTACTTCTCCAGTCTCATTGTTCCTTCCTCCTCTATGTATGCCTCCTTCATCGCTTCTTTACTCTTTTTACCCTTCTCTTCTTTCACTTTATCTCCTGCCTCCTCCTATGTTGCCTCTATCTTCTTGTCTCAAAGTTTCCTTCATCCTTCACTCCTCCTTCGTTGCCTACTCTCTCCTTGTCTCATTTATTTCACTCTTCTTTATTTTCTTCTTTTCAGTTTCCTCCTTGTCTCTCATTGGTTCCTGCCTCCCTGTCTCCTCCTCCCTTGACTGTGAGGATTCGTGAAATTGAAACATGTTCAACACAAACTGATTCTCCACACACATCTATGGGCTCAAATTGTGGTCATAAATATTTTGTACTTATAAATCTGACCGACTAGTTGTGAACTGAGTTTTGTAACCTTGTAAACCAAAATATCTAAAACATTTATGTTTGTGCATCTATAGATGCAAATTGGTGTGTGTGCAAAAAAGATTTGGGTTTTTTTGTTTGTTTTTTTAAAAGAAAGAAAAGAAAAATAATAATAACAATAATTATTATTGTTACCAGCCTAATAATAATTAGGCTGAAGAACCAACAATTTTAGCCCATAAGAACCATAAGAATGAACTACCTCCAGGACCTGAAGCTCAGTAAAGCACCCCTCCAACAGCCAAACCTATCTGTTCTCTCATTGGATTGTTAAATTTGTGATTGACATGACGTTAACCAATCAGCTGAAAGGAAGAAAAATTCGGTCAAAATTTGTACTTTGAGGTTGTGTGATCCCCTTACAGTCTGAGCACACCCTTCACTCCCCAATATTTAAATATGGGGACCACTACCCGAGTCTGAGAGTCAAGGGCCCCAGATATGCAACGTTGCAAAGGCCTGTCAACCAAGTGATCCCTACAACATCGAGAGCCTTCAGGAACTCAGAGTGAATCCCATCCACACTACAGGCTCTGCCACCAACCAGGTGTTTAATTGTGTGGATGCATCCACACTATTGAGTTCCTGTTTCTCTTTAATCTTTATACTTTATTATTCTACTTGCTTCCGTACACTTTTTGGCACTTAACTACTTCCACAATTTTCAGCCGATTTTCACCGTTCAAATTTTAAACTATTCTGCTATTTTTTGCTAATGCCGGCTAGATCTTTTGGTGCTCATAACTTCTATACTTTTTGAGATATTGAATTTTTTTTGGCAATATCAATGTGGTCACTTTTTTCTGCTCGCCGGGCAGAGCTGTGTTTTAGCTCAGTGAGATGAGCATCCGTTCTCAGACTGGGAGGCCGGTGTTCAAATCCCGCTTATGGCAACATTAATTTCAGTTAACAGTTAAACTTTTTTAACTCTTTTCAACACAAATTTCAGCTTTTTCATCCCTTTTCAGCAGAATTTTCAGTTTTTTCACCACTTTTCAGCACAAATCCCAGCTTTTTCAGCTGTTTTCAGCAAAAACCTCTTCAGCAGAATTCTGCTGATTCATCTCTTTTCAGCAAAATTTTCAGAATTTTCACCTCTTTTCTGCTCAAATTCTGCTTATTCACCTCTTCTGCAAATTTTTCAGCGTTTTCAGAAAAAAACTCTTTTCAGCACAAATTCTGCTGATTCATTTCTTTTCTGCAAAGTTTTAGCCTTTTCACCTCTTTTCACCTCAATTCTCTGCAGCTTCTGCTCATTTCAGCAGAATTGTCAGTCTCTCCACCTCTTCTTTGTGAGAAAGAGTTTGGGGCAGTGAGATGAGTGGCTTCCTTGAGACTAGAAGGGCCAGGTTTGAATCCTGCACAGGGCAGCATTTTTTTTTTCTTTCCAACTTTTTCAGCTTTTTTCAGCAGACAGCTTCAGCTTTAAAGCATCCACACTGCATTTTCGCAGGAAATGCAAATTTTTCTAGTTGCCTCATTGATTCCAGACTCACTTCCCTTACAGAAGATCATCTGTGGGATTAAGGACGGCTTGAAAAAGTCTTCATACCCCTTGAAAATTTACACATTTTTTCACCTTAAAACCACAAACTTAAATGTTTTTATTTATGTTTTTAGTAATAGGCAGAGGCTAGCCTGTTTGGCACCCTGGGCGAACACTCCATTAAAAAAAGATGATCTGATGTCTTCTCTGCTTAATAAGGTAATTAAAGAAGCACTGACACATTTTTCTGTATGTTTTTACATAATTCCACCATTTCTGGTTATAGATGCAGAAACTTCATGAAATGAAAAATCTTCCTGATCACAACCTCAGTCTTTTTCTAAATGACTTCTGCATACTATTGTGAATAAAAAATGAAATCTGAGATTTGCGAAACAGTTCTTTCTGTTGTTATTTACATTTTACGAAGGCCCCCAGATCTTGTGTAACTGGGTTTGTAAAGGCAGTTGTTCAAGCTCAGCAGCCTTGCAGTGACAGTCGGTCACGGGACTTTCATAGCGATCTGAAACTGCAGCTTCCCAGTGAGAAGCTTACAGGTAAAGTCACAGGGGTCATAATTTAATAAAAAGATTTACTCAATCTAGCCTTCCCTAGTTATTGTCTGTATCCTGTAAATGTTCTTTTATGTAGTTTTAATTATTTTATTTTATTGTTGAATAATCTCCTAGTCGAGTTGTGTTTGTATTTTCTTTTACATATTTTCACTGCACTGCAGCAAATTAGTGCGCTCCACCTGTTGGTGTATTTATTGGCTTTTAATGTTTCCCTCCTATAAATGATCGTATTACTGTAAAACACTTTGGGGTACTGCTGGTTTTAAATGTGCTATATAAATAAAGTTGTATTCTCTTTGTTATTTCCTGTTCTCAGAAGGAGCATTGAGCTGTTCATAGACTGCATGAACTGCAGTATTAGCAAACTGCACATATAATTTATGTCCACTCAGGACTGTATGCTTGTCTTTCCACGTTCATATGTATATTTATATTTAGTCCCATGTCTCTGTATTCATCTGTTTATCTTAATAGTTTTGTTATCATATCTCTGTTTCTACACTGATTTTATATGTTGTTTCTTGTATATTTGCTGCTATGATAACTCAGTTTCCCTCTGAGATCAATAAAGTTTCTCTGATTCTGATGAAGACGAGTGTATTAGAAACAGCTCGTCCTTGTGGAGAAGCAGCAGCGTGACGAGCTGATGATGTTAACAGGGAAGTGGTGAAGCTGAAGGTATCACTCTGCTGTCGGTCTCCAACATGACAACATGCCGACTTCATCTGTCGCTCTGCTCCTCGGTGAGTCAAACCCTCCCTTCTTCAATTCTTTATCACAGCTCCAACACACACTAAAGGTCAAAGGTAAAGAGCCTATTTTCAGCAGCTGGAAGCTACCAGTGTCTACTGTGGTTTTAGCTCAACATACTGAAACATGTTTTTCTTTCTGCCGTACAAACTATTTGATCACAACATCTTTGCTTTTTTCCTCCAATCGTTTATTCTGATTATTTTATTTAGTTTAACTAACAAAAACTTAAAATAACTCTTAACCTGATTTAAACGTTTAAATTAAGTACCGTGTTACTGTCCATCTCTGCTCCTGACACATACGGGATCACTACAGGTTTTGACAAAAGTCCAGCTGGAATTAGTGATGGGATTTCCGGCTCTTTTTAGAGAACCGTCTCGCTCGGCTCACTAAAAAGAGCCGGCTCTTTCGGCTCCCAACCGGCTCTTCAGGTTGTTTTGTTGCTTTAATTAATTTATTATTAACAATAATATAAAATTATGCACAAAAGGAATTACTAATTACTAGGGATTACTAGGGCCGTAATGAGCACCAGCAGAGGAGAGAGAGCGCAAAGGAAAAAAAACACACAAAACATGTTGCAAAACACAGAGTCGGACAGTGAGGCACGAGGACCACGACACAAAGCACGTGCAAACTCCAAAACACATTTCTAGCTTTAACTGAACTTCAAAACAGAGCAGATCATTTAAATTACAAAAGAGAAAGCATGTGTGTATTGTTTGTGTATTTATATATCTGCTGCCCTCAGGTGGCTATGGCTATTCACCCTATGCAGCGAGCTTAACATAAGAGGAGATGGTTCCAGGAACGACAGGACACATCGCTTTGTCTTTGTGTCTTTAACTGAAGACCGTTTTTTCCTCTTTTGATTTGTAAGACTGTGAACATACAGTAAAATAATACGTAGCATCAGTATCAACATATTTTGTAAACAAAACAGAAGTTAGCAACATAGCTTTCCTTATGCTTTACATTCACCATTAACATCTTTCCTTATACGTTCAAATAACCTTTTAAGTAACATGAAAGTAACAATCTTACAGAAAATGAAGTTAGACATTGCTTACTTACAGATTATGGCTCAACAAACTCCCCAACGATGTAAACTGGGCTTAAAGTTGTGCAGCTTGTTTTCTGCTCCATGCATTTTCTCACATTGCCTGCGTGAACTTTTCCTGCTGCTTACAACACATCACCAAAGGGGACAGTGTAGCGCACACCAAACAACCAAAGAAGAAGCCACAAACTGAAGGGGTAATACTGCCAACTATTGGGAAACCTGAGAAATGCGCCAGCCAAAGAAACCCAACAAAGTAACAACCGAGGGGCAGAATACTACACAAGAACTCATATATATTCAAATAATTTAAACAAATGTTCATTTACCTGTTACCAGAGATGGGCAGTAATGCGTTACTGATTACTTTTTTCAAGTAACGAGTAAAGTAAGGGATTACTATTGCAAAAATGGTAATTAGATTACCGTTACTTTCCCATAGGAACGCTGCGTTACTGCGTTACTAAAACCGTGATTTTTTGCCAGAATGTCTCACGACAGTGACGTAAGCGAGTGTGCCGTTCGTGACAACAGCTGTGTGCAGATCAACAGTGGATCACATATCGATTGTGGGAGAGAGTATGAGCGTGCAGCGTTTAAAGCGTGGAAGTACTGACCTTACTTTGAGTTTGATTCCATAAAAAGTAACAAAAACATTAGTGTCCGTTGTGCGTGGGAAGAAAACTTCTTTTTACAGCGAAAAAAAACCCCTAAACTTCCAAGCAAGCACCGAGTGCGCAACGACGTAATGGGAAACTCACAGAGAAACTCGCGGATTCTTACACTGACCGCAGCACACCTGCACCAGGGTAAACCTCCGCCTACCCCACTCCTGCTTTACAGGTGAAAATAGAGCAACAGGACCGCTGAGTCTTTGACTTTATTTATTTTCTGCTGTGTTTTACTTGCATCTATTTGAAAGACTGAGTGTAAACACAAAAAACATTTTATTTTATGTGCTGGAATGTGCAGAAAATAGGTTTAAATGTTAAACAAATTTCTTCCAGTCAGAGAATGTTTCATATAATTAAATTTTTGCTTGATGCATAAAGTTAAAAGATTAAAACTGATAAAACAAGTTAAAAAAAAGAGACTTTTCCATTTGATTACATTTTGTATGATGGATTATGTAGAAAAAGTAGAATTGGGCTGAAAGATCTATCACTTTATCACCTCTTCAGGTTGTAAATTGGGTTTTTAAAAAGTAACTAAGTAACTAAGTAATTAATTACTTTTGAAAATAAGTAATCAGTAAAGTAACGGGATTACTTTTTTGGGAAGTAATCAGTAATTAGATACTGATTACTTTTTTCAAGTAACTTGACCAACACTGCCTGTTACTACCTCACACCAAATCCGGTCGTTGGTACTTGCTGACTTGTGTAGCCTCTAGGTAACAAAAGCTCAACACTGCCCCCTAGCATCCTGGAGCACTTCTGTTGTTTTCTGTACGTGCTTCGGAGTTCGTACGTGCTTTGTCTGTAGGGGCCACCGTAAATATACTTTTTTATTCACTCCACATAAAATGTAATAAATAAATCATATAATACAAAAACCAACTATTCACATTTCAACTTTTAACTATTTAAATTTTCAGCTTTTTCCTTTTAAACAAATTTAAAGTGAAACAACACAAAACACTGCAAACCACAACACAATTAAATACAAATTATAATATGAAAACAAAAAGAAGACGCACATTCTCTGTCATATGGACCTGCATGAATAAACTTTCTGAATCCTTTATCATCTGCAACTGAAAATAGTTGTGGATGATTACTATACCTTTCTAATGTGACGTTGTTGTCCCTGCTCTCTTTCTCTCTCCCTCCCGCTCTGTTCCTGTGCTACTGAGTGTCACTACCCCCCCTCCCCCCTCTGCTCAGCGCAAAGCACACGGCTCGCGTGCGGAAAAAAGTGCGAGAGAGAGGGTGAGAGAAAAAAAAAAACCCACGGCTCGCGATAAGGAGCCGGCTCGTGTCGTTCACGTCAAAGAGTCGGCTCTGAGAGTTTCCTTCGCGACCCACACATCACTAGCTGGGATAACCACATTTACTCAGGGCCTTCTTGATGTGATGTTCCTCCTGGCTGCTGTGTCTGTGGGGATGGTGTTCGCTCTGTGTTGTAGCGTCCTGATGACACCCAGTTTGTGCTCCATGCTGGCAGACGTCTTCGGTTTAGAATCTTTTATTATTTGTCTCGTGTTTAAATCCTCGTCTTTCTCATTCCTGCAGAAAGGACGCTGTCATCAAGTCTGAGTCAAGTCACCTATCAGGATATGAACTTCAGACAATCAGCCAATAAAATTACAGATACACACTCACATGTTGTTTTCTCCAGTCCGAGGACACTGCAGGTACACATTCAGCTGTTATCCAACAAGTTATTGCTTCACAAAATATGATTATGACCCTTTGTCCACTGTGGGTCCTTGTGATAATTTCTCTGCTCCTCTATTCTTCTTGTCTTTCCATCTCCTGGATTCTCTTTTAACCATCTACTCATTCTCGTTCTCTTGTGCATCAGGGCTGAGTTATTGATGGAGTTTCCCAGATCAAATTTAAAGGAGGATGGGAAGAAGAGGATTTTCTCTCTGCCAGTCCCGTCAGCTCCCTGCTAAGATTTAGAGCTTGTCCTGTTTTTCAGTATGAAGGCCCTGCTCATCTGTTTTTCTTGCCATTGCTTAAAAAGTGTACATTCTGCATCCAAATGTCCAGCTGCCTTCAACTTTGATGTTTGTCTTGGCCAAAAATAAGCCTTCAGTTTATTCCTTTGTTTAAATAAAAATCTCTTGCTGACAAACTGAACCCTGGCTGTGGCGTCAGAGTAGCGCTATATAAGTGCTACATAAGAACCAGTCCTTCTACCATTTACTAAAAGCAGGCTTTTGCCAGGGCTGCAAAGGGATTTGTAAAGAATGAGTTTTTAGTGTACTATGCTTCAGGCAGTTGTTGCATGGAAGTGGCTGTTACTGAAAGTCCAGCACAGACTACGTGAGGAGACTGGAGGAGATGAAAGCATGGAAAACTGTGAGATCAACAGATTCATCTTTCTCTGGTGAAATGTCTGGAAGTTTCTTTGGTTTGTGTACAAGAAAGTGAAACAATTTTCTTGAATTCTTAAACATTTCTACATGATATTAGTCGGCGGCTCCTTTACTAAACAGCTCCAACTGTTTGATTTGTTTGAATTTTACAGGACAGCTTTTTCCCGTGTTACTCATTCATTATGGAGCTACTGTAGTTAACATGTAATGCTTCTCTAAAACCCTGTGACACAATCTTCTTTAACATTAGTGCGCATTAACCCCACATCTTCCCTGTTTTATTGCTGATGTTGGCCTGACAGTATTGGGGTAACAATGTCTCCTCTGTTTAGGAGAGGGCAGCAGGGTCACATCCTCACTGACATCACCTGTATTTGCACTACAGTCATTCCCTTCACTGACCTTTGCTCTCCTTCTCTTTTCCATCAGGTTGTGTAAAACTGAAACAGGCATTAAATGTTTACTACAAATGATGCTTTACACAGAAATGCATTGTTAGCTGTTTTTACACACCAGCCTGTGTGAACCTTTAGTCTGAGCATGGGGTCAAAGGTCAGGACAGAAATGCAGCACTGTAACACATATACATATGTAGAACATCAGACATTTGACTGATTTGTGTTGTGACATTTTCGTTTATACAAATAAATCATCATCACACACAGAAGAAATGTGCAGACCGTACATTTATTAGCTAATATCAGTGGATACAAGAAAAATGGTATAAAGACAAACACTAGCAGCCTTAGCGTTTCTGTTCTGAATCTCTAATCTCTCACAGATATTCATCAAACCCTGTCCTCTATCAGCTTTCAACATAAGAAAAGTATTAGGCCTCATTGAAAAACAGTCTGTTTGCAGATGAAGTACTTTAAAAACTATACTTAAAAACATTTCATACACAAATCTGTCATTTATCCAGATTTTCTTGACTGAGTTTACAATTTACTAGAACTGCCAAAAACACATGAATAGAAACAAATGATGAAGGATCCACTTCAAGGAAAGTGGAAAAGACTCTGTTAGCTGCTGTTTGCAGCTGGCACAGTCTAACAGAGGCTAATACCAACGCTAACCAACAGTTTAGCATATCGTCGACAGCTCACCTCAGCATGGCTGTCCTCGGTCAGCAGTGAGCTTTATTAACTTGCACACAGTGTTGGGAAGGTTACTTTTAAAATGTAACGTATTATGAATACTTTGGATTACTTAATATATTATCATGCTGTTTACAACTACGTGAATGTACTATTGCTGTGATTTATTACTGTTACTGAAGGTCCGTGACTCCAAACCGTAGTAAAGGACCTCTGGCTCATACGTCGGGTCCGTGTCGGGCTCGTAGCTGAAAACTAGCTTTACTTTGTTGTCTGGGTCAACTTTGCTAGCAGAGACAGAGAGAGGCGTTGAAAGGCTGCTGCAACGGAAGTTATTGTATTGGAGGAAAACACGAACACAGCGTACAGTCGAGTCATCATCATCATCATCATCATCATCATCATCATCATCATCATCATTTATTTGTATAACACTTTAAGAACACACCAGGCAGACCAAAGTGCTGAACAACACAGATCAAAACAACAACCAAATTAAAAATACCATAAAATCATTACATACAATAAAATAAATAAGAGGTGTCAGTTTCCTACAGAGTTAAAAGCCAGGGAATAAAAATAGGTTTTTAATCTGAACTTAAAGACCTGCACTGATGACACTTGTCTAATTTGGAGGGGAAGGTTATTCCAGAGCATCGGAGCCGCAATTGAAAACGCTCTGTCTCCTCTGCATTTCAGCCGCGACTTAGGGACCGACAGCAACAGCTGCTCAGCTGAACGGAGCGAGCGAGGAGGAACATGTGGCTTCAGCAAATCAGATAAATAGACAGGAGCCAGACCATTTAAAGATTTAAAAACCAATAAAAGGACTTTAAAACGAACCCTAAATTCAATGGGAAGCCAATGCAAGGAAGCCAGAACCGGAGTGATGTGATCGAATTTCCTACTACCGGTTAAAAATCGCGCCGCCGCATTTTGCACTAACTGCAGGCGTGACAAGGTACCCGACCCGACCCCTATTAAAAGGGAATTACAATAGTCCAGACGTGAGGTGATAAAAGCATGAATAAGAGTTTCCAAATTGGGTTTGGAAAGGAAAGGCTTAACCTTCGACAGGCGTCTGAGGTGATAAAAAGCTGATTTTATCACTCCATTTACATGACCTTCAAAAGTAAGCGCAGAATCAAGTTTAACACCAAGATTAGTGATTGAACTTTTCAGATGAGAGGTCAAATCACCAAAATCAACATCTGGGGTATCAGTAGAGCGATGTGGGCGACCATTAAAATTCAAAAAATTATTTGCCATCCATAATTTAATATCGCTAAGACAGTCAAGCAGTGATTGACATGGGGAGGTATCCAAATGACTAAAAGGTAAGTAAAGCTGACAGTCATCGGCATACAAATGAAATGACACTCGGTGTTTACGAAAAAATCGCACCAAGGGGGAGTAAATACAGTGAGAAAAATAATGGCCCAAGGATAGATCCCTGCTTAAAAAGGGAAGTTTGGAGATAGGTCTAAAATTTGACATAGTAGAACTATCAAGGCCAGGTTTCTTAAGTAAGGGGTGTATGACTGCACGTTTAAACCCACTAGGAACATGACTGGTTAACAGACTAGTATTGATAATTTTCAGGATATAAGGTCCAATGATGGGAAATACTTTTTGGAGAAAGCGGGGAGTAACAACATCATTCGGGGAACCACAGGGCTTAGCATGTAGCACCAACTCCTCTAAGTCACGCAGAGAAATCGGTGCAAAAGCAGGGAATAGGCTTGAGCAAGGAGCATGCATGGCCGGATCAACAATAGGTGGAATCAGAGGCCTCAGGGTAGCAACCTTGTCCACAAAAAAGGTAATAAACTTATTGCACATAGCCTCAGAGGACGGCAAAAGGTTGTAACCCTCCAAGTTAAGTACAGAATTAATCGTATTGTATAAAACACGAGGGTTGTGAGAGTTGGCCGAAATAAATTGAGAAAAGTAGGAGTGTTTATCGGCCTTAACTGCCCTCTGATAAGTTTTCCAACTAATCTTTAGGGCTTCCAGGGAGACATGCAATCTGTCTTAACAGCTTACTTACAGCTGGGCTCGTCAGGCTCTCTTCTTGGCTGCAGTGGTTATTATTATATTTACATGCTTCGAGCTCCTGTTTCTGCTCGATGACAGCTCCTACTTTTCCTTTTTCTCCCTCCTCGCGCTCACAGACACATAACGAGTATGGCGGTCCATTCTCCCTGCAGCACGGACTACACTGCCCGTGAGGCTACATTCTGCATTCTGCCTATTAGCTTAGCACAACAACAACAACAACAAAAAGGCGCTCTCTCACCCAGGAAACACGCAGAGCGAGAGCGTCACCCTGTAACCATGGCAACCGCAACGCTGCCACCTGGAACTACAGAACGTAGCTGTCAAACAAAACCCAAACAGTCCTGATCCGCGACAATATGAAACAGGAAAGTACCGCAGTGTAATCCATTTATTTCAACAAAGTAACTGTATTCTGAATACCACCTTTTTAAACGGTAACTGTAACGGAATACAGTTACTCATATTTTGTATTTTCAATACGTAACGGCGGTACATGTATTCCGTTACTCCCCAACACTGGTTGCACAAGACTCCTTTCACAAAGTTTTACACCCTGTTTGAGAGTAAATAAAAGTGGACATTTCTCAGCTCCAGCATTGACAGCTGAGGTAAACGGTGGACCGACAGCTTATCCACAAAATGGGAAAAACTCCGGTCCAGAATCCGGTCCAGTCCTCGTGGCAGTAAAAACTGTAATCATGCATACATGCTTTTGTCACACCTGACCATTTCGTACAATATAATTGAAGTTTTGGATTTAAAAATTTAGCAGACGTGAACGAGCAACATTCCTGATGAGGCTGGTCAACGCTGTTCAACTAGAAGCCTACGTGGATGATATCCCAGCCTACACATCCCCCTGAACTGAATTGCCTCAGTGAAATACTTGCTCACTCACACCAAACTTCATTAAATGTGAATGTGTTACCTTGCTGGTTCCCAGTTGCAGCTTAAGTGCATCCAATATTAGATTTCCCAGCTTTTCGAACACACCATGAGCTGCGCCATTTTCTGGGCACATGGTTCAGTTAGCTTTGTATAAACACGTGTTAGAAATGTTCTTCAATCAGCTCTTTTTACTCTCATTTCACAGCCAGTACTTTTTACTTTTACTTGAGTAAAGAAGTTGAAACAGTACTTGGAGTATTTTTAACAGTAGTACTTCTACTTCAGTACACACTGTGTGTACTTTTACCACCTGTGTCTGAGACCTCCTTCAGGGTCCACCTGAAGCTCTCAGTCTGCTGTGGAAAAAGGAAATCCAGGTGAGTTTCTCCTGATCACCTGAGGCCGTCATTACTGTGTGAACCCACACACCACTCCTCACTCCTCCCACCCGCTGCACACAGTCACTGAGTACAGACCGGCTGATTCCTGTAAAGGGAGAGGCAGGAAGAGGCGGAGCAACACCTGAAAAACAAGAAGCTCAACGTCATTTTGCAGAAGTGAAAGTGTGAGAGAGCAGCAGCAGAGCTGCAGTCGAGTCCTGTTTGTCTCTAAAAGAAGATTCACTGGAGTCCATCAGGTTCCTCTCAGCAACAGTGGTGAGTGCAGCTGATCACACTTCCTGCTTCTACACAAATCTTCACTCTGTTCACTTCATCAGGGTCTAGAGCGCCACCTCATTTCTCCATGGTGCCACTTAGGCTACGTCCACACTCGCCCGGATAGATTTGAAAACAGCGCTCCGCGTCCACACTAGTGTTTTCAGTCGTTTTCACAGAGTTGTGCGTCCACATTAAGACGGCTGAAAACGCTTACGTTCCAGTCCTGCGCATGCGTGAAACGCAAGACGATTCGACCGGTCTCATTTCTGTCTGCTGCTTATTCACTTTCCAGCTGTTTGAAACGTCGCAGCAGAGGTGGAGGAAAAGCACCGAGTTTTAAAATGGACTAACAATGAGGTGGAGTTGTTGCTGCGAGTAACACAAAAGTACAAAGTTGCAAAAGCGAGAGAGAATTAAAGAATTTGAAGAAAAGCTCTGTGGAGCATGTGCAGACTGATATTCATCTTTAATAGGACTGTCAAAACTGCTGCTGTATAATGCTCTCCACTATCTTTGTTTAATTGGTCACATGCCTGCATCACATGACTAACATGCATCATTGTTTTAGAAAGTCTCTGTTTTCACTGTTCACTGTGACACAAACGCACCGTCTCCAAATTATTTACTTTCCAGCTGTTTGAATCGTCGCAGCAGAGGTGAGCAGCCTGATAGGAGTGGATGTAGCTGTGGGTAATGAGAAAAGATGAAAAGAACGATTGATAACTTTTTCGTTAAGGCCGGTGCTCTGACACGCAGCCATCAACCTCTCAGTGTCTAACACTGGTCTGCAGACGGCATCAGATAATGAGCCACATTAGATGGACTCTGAGCCCACTGACAGTAAAAGGGTGAAGTGTAGACATTTGGAAGAGAGCGGCCTGACCAGTTTCTCTGACTATGATACTGTAAAGCTGACAACATGATGCATTTACTGTGGTGAGTGTGCAAAGACCATGGCAGGTGTTGTGCCAAGGTAGGGATCCCCAACAGGATCTGTTTCCCTGCATCAGGAACATCGGCTGGGCAGGGAAAGCGGACCCAACGCACTCCGCCTCCATCACGACCAACTAGACGTGGAAGGAGTGATGTTTTAGTGACAACATGAAAGATGAGTGTGACCGTTCAGTTTGTGGGTTACAACAGAAAATGATACATTTATTGTCCTCGTGTGTTATCGGACGGGATCATTTTAACAAACCGAGGACATTTTCCTGATAATTATCTGTATCCTCCTGTAACTTTACTGTTTAAAGAGCTAAAACCTCCAACATTTCAGGATCAATAAGTCCTTATAAGACGTGTTTGTGAGCTAAAAATCAAGAATGTGGGATACTGTTTGTCTGTGTCAGCCAAACAACTTCACATCTTTGTAACGACTGTTAAAAAGATGTTCATCCTGTTGATCCTGTTCATCTGGACGCTGCACTGTACAGCAGACACGACGTTGTTCAGTTTGTGTTTCAGATGAACCAGTTTGTGTCTGAGTGTGTTGCTGGGTCTCCACCAGTTACTCTGACAACTGAAGGTTCAAGATTTTTATTTTGACATTTGCACACAGGACCAACAGTCCATGCACAGTGGAATACTTGTGCAGAGCTTTCCAAGTCAAATCACACTTTAACAATATAAAGACAGAAAAAGCAGAAGGATAGAAATGAAGTCCGGAGTAGGGTAGTCGTACTATTTTCTATATACAAAGAAAAAGAAGAAAATGTACAGAGAGTGTGTAGTTCTCTGCCTCTTATCGCACTCACAGTGTTGCACATTTGTTCCACAGATCTGTTTCACAAGTCTGTTGTGAGTGTATTGCCCGATGGTCAGTGAACCGATGATACATTCAAAGTGAGGTTAAGTAGTGCTGTGTTATTTTAAAGAAGTTCAGACGCTTTTCTCTCCAAGCTCCTCAGACTACTGACGCTTGTTTCTCTCTTTGTAAAAATGAAATTTAAAGTGAATTTTGAATGAAATGTTTCTCTTCTTTCTCCCTCAGAGTGCAGACATGTCTGCTGCCAGCAATCTGCGATCTGAAGATCAGTTTCTGTGCTCCATCTGTCTGGATGTGTTCACTGATCCAGTCTCTACACCATGTGGACACAACTTCTGCAAAACCTGCATCAGTCAGCACTGGGACATGAATGTCATCTGTCAGTGTCCCATGTGTAAAGAGACTTTCTACACTCGACCTCAGCTGAAGATCAACACTTTGTTCTCTGAGGTGGTTGCTCAGTTCAGACGTGAAGCTCAGCAGAAAGCCAGCAGCAGCAGCTCAGAGCAACAAGCTGCCAAACCAGGAGAAGTTCCCTGTGACGTCTGCACTGGAACCAGACTGAAGGCCCTGAAGTCCTGCCTGGTGTGTCAGACCTCCTACTGTCAGACTCACCTGGAGCCTCATCTGACAGTGAAACGTCTGAATAGACATCAGCTGGTTGATGCTGTGGAGAACCTGGAAGGCAGGATGTGCACGAAGCACGATAACCTTCTGCAGCTGTTCTGTAAGACCGACCAGACATGTGTCTGCATGCTCTGCTCTGTTTTAGACCACAAGAACCACGAGTTTGTTCCTCTGAGAGAAGAATATGAAGGAAAGAAGGCAGAGCTGGAGAAGACAGAGGCTGAGATTCAGCAGATGATCCAGAAGAGACGACTGAAGATTCAGGAGATCACAGAGTCGGTGAAGATGAGTAAAGATGCTGCAGACAGACAGAAAGCAGAAGGTGTTCAGGTCCTCACGGCTCTGATGGAGTCTGTTGAGAGACGCCTGAAGGAGCTCATGAAGGAGATCGAAGACAAACAGGAAGCTACAGAGAAACAGGCTGAAGGTCTCATCAAAGATCTGGAACAGGAAATCTCTGAGCTGATGGAGAGAAGCTCTGAGGTGGAGCAGCTCTCACGCTCTGAAGACCACCTCCACCTCCTCCAAAGCTTCTCCTCCCTGAAAGCTGCTCCACCCAGCAAGGACTGGACAGAGGTCAGAGTTCATCCACCATCATATGAGGGGACTGTGGGGAGAGCTGTGGCTCAGCTGGAGGAGACAGTCTGGAAACCCATGAAGAAGAAGCTGTTTGAGGCTGAGCTGCAGAGGGTGCAGCAGCATGAGGTGGATGTGACTCTGGATCCTGATACAGCTCATCCTGATCTCATCCTGTCTGATGATGGAAAACAAGTTTATCATGGTGATGTGAGGAAGAATCTTCCAGACAACCCAGAGAGATTTTCTAAGTGTGCTAATGTTTTAGGAGAGCAGAGTTTCTCTTCAGGCAGATTTTACTTTGAGGTTCAGGTTAAAGGAAAGACTGCGTGGGATTTAGGAGTGGCCACAGAGTCGATCAACAGGAAGGGACAAATCACACTGAGACCTCAGGATGGTTTCTGGACTGTAGTGCTGAGAAATGGAAATAAGTACGAAGCTGCTGCTGGTCCTCCAGTCCCCCTCTGTCTCAATCCTGGTCCTGAGAAGGTGGGGGTGTTTGTGGATTATGAGGAGGGTCTGGTCTCCTTTTATGATGTAGGTGCTGCAGCTCTGATCTACTCCTTTACTGGCTGCTCCTTCACTCACAAACTCCACCCATACTTCGGTCCCAGTCTAAATTATGGAGGTAAAAACGCTGCACCTCTGATCATCTGTCCTGTCAATCAAACTGATCAACGACTGATTTAATTGGATGAATGATTGATTTTTCTTGAAGGGAACAAATGAACATATTGAGTGTAAATCCTCTACAGTCTCCATGTTTCTATAGAATCTGATCATCAGGACTCTGATTCACACTTTGATTCTCATGGAGTTTGATTTGAACAGAAGAAAAGTTGAATCAGGAAATGTTCCCACTGATGGAGACTCGAGCTGAAGAGCAAATATCAGAGAACAAATGTCCAAAAGCTTCATTTCCAATAAAGTTTGTTCAATGCTTTGAGTGAATCCAGACTCATGTGTGGCTGTTATACGGAGCATCAGAGTCCAGCTGAGTTATATTGGATACAAACTGCTTATTTTGGCTCTGTGAGGAGTTTTGTTCACTGAAAACTGATGAGACGGATAATATTCAAAGAACTCTGTAGAGATTCATGCATCCATGTTCTCCACCTGCAGGTGTGGAGGAGAAAGGTGGAGCACAGACTGCTGCATCCTTCCAGTCACATCATTTTGATGATTATATTTGCATGTTGTGATGATTTGGGTTAAAGACAAACAGAGTTGAACGGCTGCAGTCACAGCATGAAGACGATGCTGAAGCTGAGCTGTCAGTGAACATGTTTCACTGTGATTTGATTTGAAGAATAGAAAGTGTGTGTGGCTGCTGACAGCTGCAGTCTCTGCTAGTCTGCATAACACACACACAACTTTCCCCCTGAGGCAACGATGCAGCAACAACACAACAGCTGCAGACACACACACGATTGTGCGCTCCCTTTCAGTCTGAACTCTCAAACACACAAACAAACTCTATCAATGTCGTACTGTTAAAGAACTCCTCCTTCTTCAGTAACAATGATTTGAGGTCTCTACCAGTGTCTCTTGTTTTGACCTTTGACCTCTTTATTCCTTATAACCAAAAAAACCCTTTTATCTGATATTTTCACCTTATTGATTGATTATATATATCTATTATATTTTCTCACCTTATTTTGACCTTTGACCTATGTCCTTGTTAGCCTTGATCTTCCTTCATCAAACGTGAAATTTCTTTCACCTTTGAACTTAAAGCTTAAATCAAACCTTTGTTAAAAAGCTTCTTACCAACTTGTAATTCCAACTCTCTGCATTAAACACGTATCTTATCATATAAACACTGGATCACTGAGAGAACTTTAGGCAGAACCAAATGAAGCAGCTGACCTCGTCAAACTCACAGCGACAGTAACTGACAGTGAATTATTTTAATCTTCTTCATTGTATTTGTTAGAAACATTTATTTTCCTTTAATTGGACTTTGGTTAAGTTCAATCCGATGTATTAACCGACCTTTGAGGTGAAGTGCAGCTGCGAAGAACGCTACGGCAGGCAATGAGGTGCGTTTAATGTCGCTCTGTTAATTTGAGCGTCCATAAATTGAATGTCTTATTTTTTCTTACTTTATTATTGCTCATTTATTGGAGAATTTGGCCATTTAATTAAGATAGATTTTATGTTGTTGGTGGTAAAGATCTGGATGGATGTTTTATTCTGTGTTTCTATTTTTCAGTTTTACTTTTCAAGACTTGGTGAATTGCCTTTTTCTACTTTTTGTTTAGTTTTGTTAAAATTAGCAGCAGTGAGAAGTGTTGTTGTCGGTCTTGAATATATTTGATGTAGCCCATACTGTTAAGGTAAGTGTCATGTTTTTAGTTGTTAGTCTGATGAAGAATCTTTTATTTTTCTCCAAAAGTTGATTGTGTTTATCTGGACATAGTGTTTTTCAGGTCCAGCTGAATGCAGGTTTCCCCAGTCTTATACGTGTCAGGAGCATCAGCACAGCTGAAATGCATTTTTCCTAAGCACCGCGTCTCTGTGGCTTTTAAACCCCAAAACACGCTAAAACAAAAATGGGTCCACCCCAAGGATGGGGTCCCCCGGTGTAGTTTCCACTGTGACAGACTGTGGGCTTCCTCAGAGTGAGGCTGAGAGCAGCAGGCCCAGCTGGAGTCTGACCCGTGTCACACAGTGGAGGTCAAACCTTCTGTGCCACAAACACCAGATTAACCAGTTTCACTCATCATCCTTCTACTGTCAGATTTTACTGGTGCAGGTTTGATGAATCACCATCTGAGAACATCTCGGATGTGGGCGCCACTCACAGGGATCACTTCCTGTAGAAGGGTCACATGACCTGTTATAGGCCCCTTTGTGATGATGACAGCGACGCCCCTTTCGTGTGAGGTTAAACCCAGAGAGCTTCGTGTGACCTCTGACCCTGATCACCAGCGTTAGGGTCAGTGAAGGTGAGATACCATGTGACAGGAGGAGGAACAATAAAGTTTTATTTGTACGAACACGTAGAACAGATGAAGTCAGAACGAAGCAGGTGGAGCTCAGTCAGGGTGGAGGTGCAGACAGGTGAGCTGAAGGGGAGGAGCCAGTCTGGTCAGGAACTCTCTGTCTCCTCGAGTGAACCTCCTCACCTCTGAAACACACACACACGACTCTGAAGGTTGCAGTCAGGGTTGGTCAGGGTGGTGAGGGTGGGGTTACCTTCTGGTCTCTGGTTGGTGTGTTTCCTGCAGGTGAGGCTGAGCGGCCGAATCATGACATCACTGCTGCACAGACACAACAGGAAGTGGAGGAGGAAGTCGTCAGCGTCCCCGTCACACACCTGAGACAGACACAGAGGTTATGTCTCTGCAGACTCACGGCTCGGCCCTGTGGAAACGTCCTGCAGGACGCCTGTTTCTCTCTGTGGTGGCCCCCCCACAGCGTCCCCACCGTGCTTCACTGTGTGGACGCTGTTCTTTGGGTTGTAGCTGCATCTTCTTCTCGTTTCACCTCCTCTGACCACAGGACGTTTCAGTCTGCAGGTCTTCGTCCTCAGCAGTGTGGCTGAAGGTGTCTGCAGACGTGGAGCTCTGTGAGCTCACAGTGCGTCCCTGTGCAGCCTGTAGAGTCTTTGAAGTCTTTGCTCTGACAGGCTTGTTCTGTGCTGGGCGGCTCTTTGACTTTCTCCAGGTTTCACTTCCTGACACTCTGATAACCTCAGATATCCACAACGTGAATCCTCACAAACATCTTTTTCTCTCTTTTCACTCAAACCTTCTGACGTTTTCACACCGACTGTAAATATGAAGAAAACCCTCAGTTTGACGCCACGCCCCCAAACCAGTTCAGCAGTAAAGTGTGAGCAGACGGAGCTGTTACCAGGATGTAAACAGGATGTGCCCTTTCACAGTTAAAGCCTCAGGAATAAAAACATGACCTGATCTTAAATTTTTAAAGATAAAATAAAGTTTAAAGACGACGATGAGCACGTGACTCACTGCTCAGAGCCCACTCACCCAGGTGCATGATGGGAGCAGGAGGAGGAGGCTGGGCCGAGCTGATAGAAACCAAACAAACAAATAAACAACAGCACGACAAACACGTGAACCAGACTTTACCTGTAAACTTACCTGGTGTCTCCCAGGGAGACCACAGTTATGGAGCTGACAGGTAAGTACGTGCAGTACACACTTCCTGTCCTGAAACACACACACAGGTAAACCGCACAGGTACGTAACCATCGGCGTGACTTTGTATTGAACATTGGGGGGTCAAGATCTCTGTCTAAATAAATAAATCTGGGTACATTTCCAGATGATTAAACAACTATTTTGCTGGTAACACCTGAAACGAGTAAAGAAAACCAGCAGCCTATTGATGCAAGATGATCCATAACTTTATTGGGGCTGACATTGTTGGAAATGAGTCCAAATAAAGAGTCCAAACTTTTATAAGCCTGTCTATGTGTGTCTCACCTGGACAGCCTCCTCTGGACACCAGACAACAGCAGAGTGTTACCCGGCAACAGGCCAGGTGGGTAGGGGGTAAGTAAGTTAGCTGGATTTGATTGTTGACGATTTCACGTGATCTTGGATCGTTCGGTTCTCCGAAGCTCATCCGGGACTTGCTGTCATAGCAACAGATCCGTAAGCGTAAACCTGCTCGGGAGCAGGCTTACTTTATGTAAACAGGATTAGATCGCAGCCACTCAGGTATGTCCGCTTCATGTATACGAAAGCAACGGTGAAATATACTCACTCAAATGAGCAATCCTATTTATCCATATTGTATATTCTGTATCTATATATGTGTATATGTGGTGTATTTATGCTTATATTCTTACTCTCATTCCCCTTAATGTATCTGTAACATGCAACTTCTTTCGGTGCTTTGCTACTGGAAACTGAATTTACTGGAGGAACCCACCCGAGGGATTAATAAAGTTTCATCTAATCTAATCTAATCTAATCTACTTGGGTTTTCTTCCTGTAGCCCTCATGTTTACTCAAGGTTTAGTTCTGTCTTCATGCTGATTTTCTTGTTCAGTCGTGTCTCATCTTGCAGTTTGTCAATCCTGTCCCTGTGCTCTGTGTTCCCTCTGTTCAGTATCAAGTCTGTGCCTCATGTGTTTCCTGTTTTATTTTGATAGTCCCTGTCCTGTGTGCAGTGTGCTTGGTTTTGCTTCCCTTCTGTCATTAGGCCTGATTTGTCCCAGATGTGTTACGACCTATTCCCCATCTTCTCGTAGTTCTGCTTGTGTATTTAAGCCCTGTGTTTCTCTGTTAGTTGTTGTGTTGTACCCTCACTGTACTGTGTTTTGTTTTCTATGTGCTTCTGGTAATGTTTTGGTTCACTCTTTCCTGGTTTGATTTTCTACTTTCCCGGGTTTCTAGTTTGGGCTTAAGTTTTGAGTTTCTAGTTTTGTTTTCTTCTATTTCTATTCGAGTGTTCTCCAGCAATAAAGCTGCCACTTTAGTTAATCATTCTGTCTCTGGGTCCTGCGTAGTGATGGTGAGATGAAGCCTCATGATGAACTGAAGCTTTCCATCCAATTGGTCGACTCATGGTTCGAAGCATTGTGATGATTCATTTGTTCTACTACTCAATTCAAGTGAAGCGGGCTCTTTGATTATAATGATGTGTAAACCTTATGTACATCTGGATAATGACACAAACTAGTGTTTGGTGCTTCACTTTTTAATAAACTAAAAGACAGAAATCAGATTATAGGATGTGTAGTGTTGTTTATTTATATTTTGGTGTTTATCATTTGTGATATTTATTACTGTGTGCATACTTTATTAGGAGAGACAAAATTAAAAAAAAAATCTCTTCCTTGCTGGTTCCATCGAAGAAGAAATGCTCAAGTAACTATGTAGCACGTACGTAATCCAATTCCACAACACGGTGTGATGGGGAATCAGCTGTTTTTCTGCCCATGTTATTTCGAATCTGGCGCGAACCGGTGAACCAGTCCCTGAATCAGTTACGTGGTACGGACTGCCCGCAAGGCCTCGAACGTCACTGCATACGTAATCAAAGCAAGCCTCGATACGCGCTTCAGAAAAACGCCCCCGCGATTAACCGACGCACGATTCGAAGCTTCGACACACAGGACACATCACTAGTCCTGCGTTTGGGTCCTACATCCTGCCTGCCACCTCAACACCTTTAATTTTACAGCTTCTTAGTTAAAGTGCTGCAACTCATAATGTTTTCTAAGATAGTAAAACCAGATTTAAACCGACTACTTCTACAAAGATGGAGCTAAAGTGATGATATACATTTAGTGTTTGGACTTGGACACATACAGTCTGTTTTTTCTTATAACTACATGTGAGTTCAATTAACATTTTGTAGGAAAAGGGAATTTGTTTTTTAAAAGGATTATAGATTCGGACCTGAATTACCCAACGGAACATCTCATTCGCTGACGTTTGCTGGAGAAGCTGCTCTGCCTCTTTGTGATGGAGCAGCAGCGTGACGTACTGAAGACTGTTAACGGGGAAGTGCTGAAGCTGAAGGCGTCTCTCTGCTGCTCAGACTGACGTTCAGTCGTCATCCAGACAACATGAAGACTGCACCGGTCTCTCTGCTCCTCGGTGAGTCAAACACTAAAATCATCGATTTATTTATCACAGCTCCAACAAACAATATGGCAGGAAAACAACCTTTCAGCAGTTACAAGCTTGCAGCTACTGACTTTAAAGTTCATGTAAAAATTCTGAAAGGTTTCGTCAAGGCGAGAGGAACAGTTCATTCTTCTTCTTATGTCTTTCAGGTTTCATTGGATTGGTGGCTGTGAAGTTGGGCAGGAACCAAGAAGTGATGTTAATGTTGAATAATGGAGCTCACAGTTCTAACTGAAATGTATGAAGAGTGATAGAAAATGGTTTCAAACATGCATGATGAAAGTTTTTCGGTTTAAATCGATCTCATCATCACTGCAAACCTCTCAGAGGTTCAGACTCAGCAGTTTAACCTGGAATCCTGCAGGAAAGTCACCATATAGTCTGGACTAAGTCAGCGATTAAACTTTCTGCCCAGCTAAGTGTCAGTAACATGAAGACCAAAAGAACAAAAGAGACTTGACCTCTTTTCATCAAACATCTCTTCAGTCAGGAAACCACAGCCTCTGACTGCATGAAGCACAGGGTCCTCTGACTGCGTCCCTTCTTTTATCTAGTCTTCACTTCCTCTATTCACAGCCAATTTTCCATTAAGAGGACTGAGTGTATTCAAACAACCACAGACGGTTTTGACTGTTAAAGTTCCCATTCCCATTGACATGATGACCTTTAAACAGCAGCAGTGTGGGAGTGAAACAGGCCGCAAATCTGAAAATGAAAACTGTGCTTTTGAAGGGTGGCTTCTTAGTCCCACACTTTCTTCTCTGCACATGAATGAAAGCTCATCCATGCACAGTTCTCCATTGTTTACAATGCTGTGCACTGTGATGTTTACCGTTGATTGCCATCTGATCAAAAAATGTATAGAAAACAGGAAAAGACAGGCTAACCTGCGTTGCTGTCTCGGTGGTATTTTATAACTTCCTGTTCCTGTTACAGTGCACGGTGGTGTTTGTGTAGTTTAATCTGCGTGGCTCACAGATCTGGCAAAAATACAGACCTTCCATAATTAAGTAGAAGTACAAATACTACTGTTCAAAAATACTCCAGTAAAAGATGAAGTACTGATTCAACTTATTAACTCAAGTTAAAGTAAAAAAAAACTACAGACTATGAAATGTACTCAAAGTAAGAAAGTACAAAGTAGTAGCAGTAAAACCCTGGCTGATTGTGACCCACACCCATTACCACACCTTGGCTCATGTGATTAGGTAGAGGATCATCAGGGGGTCCATTGTCCCGCTCAGTGGGAAACTCCCACTGAGCTTAAATGTGGGTCTCTTCACCGTTTGATCCTAGAACTGAAGAAGCTTCTCAGATGAGAGGTGAAACGTCTTCAAGCAACTTAAAGAAGTCCAGACGCTTTTCTTTCCAAGCTCCTTAGATTGTGGCAGATACTTCAGGAGATTAAAAAGTTTCCTGAGAGAAAAACAACAACAACAAAAAAAACTGTGCAGCCTCAGTCTTTCTTTAAATGATCTCTGACCTTCAGTGACCTCTGACCTCCTGTTGCAGGTGTGTGTGTGCTGCTGCTGTCTGCACTGGCTGTTTGTGCAGGTGAGTAGATGAAGTGCACCATGGTCCAGGACAAACACTGAGTGTAAACACTGATAGAAACTGTCCGTCTGTCCTCCAGTCTCTCTGAGCGTCAGTCCAAACCTTCAGCAGTTCTTCACAGCAGCCTCAGTGTCTCTGACATGTGACGGTCAGCTGGGCTCTGATGGATGGACAGTGAAGAGGGACACAGGAAGTGGGACTGAGTCATGTGGAGCAGGTGGGCGGGGCTTCGGGAGGTTAACTGGTTCATCCTGTTTGCTTGATAAGCAAAGCGAGCCAATCAGTGGAGTTTACTGGTGTGAAGGTGAAGCTGGAGAGAAGAGTGAAGAAGTCAACATCACTGTATCAGGTAATGAAGTCATTCATTTCATCAGACTAACAGCAGACTGTTATACCACCTCTACATCACTCTGTGGGTCTTTTCCTCAGATAAAGAAGTGATTTTGGAGATCCCTGCACTTCCTGTGAGGACAGGAAGTGATGTCACACTACGCTGTAAGAAGAAAACTGGTGGCACAGCTGCAGCTTATTTCTACTTTAATGGACGTCCTGTTGGACCTAAATCAGAGAAAAACATCACCATTAACGTGCAGCAGTCTGATGAAGGTCTGTATTGGTGTGCTACTGATGAGTTTGGATCATCTCCTCAGAGCTTTCTGAGGGTCAGAGGTCAGAACACTGACATCACTTCCTGTTTAAAGCAAACCTGCTGAGCTTATAATAAATTCAATGACCCAGTTTTATCATCTCTCCTGCAGATGTCTATGACACCACCACCATTTCACCAAGTGCCACCAAACCACCACCAACAACAACTATCAATCTCAATTCCCCTCCTTCTACATCGTCCTCCTCCATCATCTCACCTGTAGCTGCTCTGGGTTCTCTGGGTCTTCTAGATCTTATTCTGGTTGCAGCTTTGCTGTTTTGGAACAAAAAACAAGGTATAAAGTGTGTCAAACCCCCCAGAGCTCATTAGATTAAACATTTTACATGGAAAAATTAATTTTCCTTAATAATTATGTAATTATATACTATAATTCAATTATAAACTGTCCCCATTCACATTGTTTAGCAGAGAACTTATCTTACATGAAAAATATAGATATATATTACACACAGAGAAAGACGTCCAGGTTAGGGATAGTCTCAAACTCACAGATACAGGTTCAGGTCCGCAAACTCCAAAACACATTTCTAGCTTTAACTGAACTTCCAAACAGAGCTACTAGATCACTTAAATTACACAATTGAAAGCATGAAAGCATGTGTGTATTGTTTGTGTATTTATAGTCAAATAATTGAAAAAATATGTTCATTTACCTGTTACTACCACACACCAAAGAGTCAAAGAGTCGGCTCTGAGCGTTTCCTTCGCGACCGACACATCACTAGAAAAATCAAAGATGGCGCTGGAGTGACGGCAGCCTTTCCAAGTAGCTCTGCTACACCGCACCTTTTTTGTTAACTTTAACTTTTTTAGACTAGGCTTTTCAAACTTTTTTTCACTTTCCTCTACTTATACCTCTTAGATATAGCGATACAAGATGGATAATGCACTTTTCAAAACTTCTGGAACCAGCTCCTTCATCTATTCGAGAGCGGAGCTGCTGGCACTAAAAACAAAGGGACAGACCGGCATGCGACACAACATCCCGGCCGAGCTAAAGAGGAGCTACAGAGGCTGCAAAGCTGGAGCGAGGAGAGCGGATCACCGGAGGCGATTCAAACCATCAATCCCGACAGTGATCATGGGCAACGTGAACTCGTTACAGAATAAGATTGACGAACTGTGCGCTCTGAACAACCACAGACTATACCGTGAGTGCAGCTTGTTTATCTTCACGGAGACGTGGCTAACCGAGCTAACGCCGCAGGCTAACGTAGACCTATGCGGTTTCACATCCGTGAGAGCCGATAGGGACACGCAGCCCAGCGGAAAAAGCAGAGGTGGGGGACTCATTGTCTACGTTAACAACAGATACTGTAACCCTGGACACGTCTCCGTTAAAGTTTCGGTATGCCGTCCGGACCTGGAGCTGCTAGCTGTTAGCTTGCGGCCATATTATCTACCTCGGGAGTTCAGTCATGTGATCTGTGTGTGTGTTTACATCCCTCCGAGGGCCGACGCAACAGCTGCCTGTGAGAAAATACACACAGTTACAGCAAGACTACAGACACAACACCCTGAGGCTTTCATTATTATATCTGGAGACTTTAACCATGCCACACTGGACTCTACTCTGGCTGCTTTTCACCAGTTTGTGAATTGTCCCACAAGGAGCAACAGGACAATTGACCTACTGTATGCTAATGTGAGAGATGCATACAGAGCCACCCCCCTCCCCCCACTAGGGAAGTCAGACCACAACCTGGTTTACCTACAGCCACAATACACACCCCTCGTCCAAATGCAGCCGGTCACAACGCGCTCCATCCGGAGATGGACCCCAGAAAAGGAGGATGCTCTGAGGGACTGTTATGACACCACAGACTGGGATGTGCTCCTGAGCCCACATGGTGAGGACATAGAGGGGGCGACACACTGTCTTACAGACTACCTCAACTTTTGTGTGGACACGGTCGCCCCTGCTAAGACGGTACGGTGTTATCCTAATAACAAACCGTGGGTAACACAGGAAGTCAAAGCTGTCCTCAACATGAAGAAGAAGGCTTTCAGGAGCAAAGTGAAAGAGGAGATGAAAGCAGCACAGCGGGAGGTGAAACGCTGCCTGAGGGAAGCAAAGGACACCTACAGGAGGAAGGTGGAGCAGAAGTTGGAGAGGAACAATATGAGGGAGGTCTGGAATGGTGTGAAAACCATCACAGGCCACAACACCAAGAAAAGCACAGTGGGGGGGACTGTGGAGAAGGCAAACGAACTCAACAACTTCTTCAACAGGTTTGACCAGCCCACAACCCCCCCACCCTCACCCTCACCTTCACTACAGAGTCCTCTCCCCACTCTCCTACCTCCTTCGCTTCCCCCCCTTCCTGACACTATGACACCCCCCTCCTCCAATCCCTCTCTCAGCAGCAAGACATCTCCCCCCCTTCCCTCCTCCCAAACATCTCCCAGTGTCACAGTGGATCAGGTCAGGAGACAACTGAGGAAGCTTCGCCCCAGAAAGGCAGCAGGCCCAGACAAGGTGTGTCCCAGGATGCTAAAGGCGTGTGCTGCTGAACTTGGGGAGCCGCTACAACGAGTCTTCAATCTCAGTCTGCGACTGGGGAGAGTGCCCGCCCTATGGAAGACATCCTGCATCGTCCCGGTCCCCAAAAGGAACCGGCCCAATGAGCTGAATGACTTCCGACCGGTGGCACTGACGTCACATCTTATGAAGACTCTAGAGCGGCTCTTCCTCAACCTCCTCTGACCACAGGTACAACATGCCCAGGACCCACTACAGTTTGCATACAAGGCGGGTGTCGGAGTGGAGGATGCCATCCTGTACCTCCTACACAGAGCCCACTCACACCTGGATGGGGGAAAAGGCACGGTCAGGATCCTGTTTCTTGACTTTTCCAGTGCCTTTAATACCATCCGGCCCTGTATGCTTCAGGAAAAACTGAACAGGATGGAGGTGGACCCCTGCCTGGTGGCTTGGATCTCCGACTACCTCACCGACAGACCACAGTACGTCAGGCTGAAGGACATCACGTCTGACACAGTGGTCAGCAGCACAGGAGCACCACAGGGAACTGTGCTGTCCCCTCTTCTCTTCACCCTGTACACCTCTGACTTCTGCTACAACTCTGAATTATGCCACATTCAGAAGTTTGCAGACGACACAGCCATCATGGGGTGTATCTGGGATGATCAGGAAGAGGAGTACAGAAGTCTGGTGAGGAACTTTGTCGCATGGAGTCACACAAACCACCTGCAACTCAACACCTCAAAGGCTAAGGAACTGGTTGTGGACTTCGGGAGGTCCAGAGAAGGTCCACTGCCGGTTCAGATAGAGGGGGAGGAGGTGGAGGTGGTCAACAAGTACAAGTACCTCGGGCTGTGGGTGGACAATAAACTGGACTGGTCATGCAACACAGAGCACCTGTATAAAAAAGCCCAAAGCCGACTGTACTTCCTCAGGAGGCTGAGGTCTTTTAACATCTGCAGGAAGCTCCTGAGGATGTTTTACCAGTCGGTGGTTGCTGGAGTACTTTTCTATGCTGTGGTGTGCTGGGGGAGCAGCACAGCAAAGAAGGACTCATCCAGGCTGGAGAAACTGATCAGGAGGGCTAGCTCTGTGGTCGGCATGAAGCTGGACACTCTGGTGACAGTGGCAGAGAAAAGGACATTAAAGAAACTGCTGGACATTATGAACAATGCTGGGCATCCTCTGCACACGGCCATTAACAACCAGAAGAGTCTGTTCAGTGACAGGTTGCTTCTCCCAAAGACAAGAACTAACAGACTTAAAAACTCCTTTGTCCCACACGCCATCAAACTGTTTAACTCCTCTCTGGAGGGGAGAGGGAGGGGAAACAGGAGGACAAAGGAGGGGGGAACAACTAAGCTGTAGTGCCTCTTCACCTCACTGTGCAATACCTTTGTGCAATACTTTTGTAAATAGTCAACAGTGCAATAGACTCAATACTTGAAATGTGCAATTCACTTGTATTTTTATTTTTTATTCCTATTTATTCTATTTATCCCCTTTGTATATTTTATTTATATTGTCTCTGTATTTATATATGTGTGTGTGTGTGTGTGAATATTATATATATATATATATATATATATATATATATATATATATATATATATATATATATATATATATATAATATTCTGTAACTCTGTAACTTCTGTCGGTGCTGTGCTTTTTTGGAAATCGAATTTCCCAGAGGAACCCACCCGAAGCCTGGGGATGCTAGTGTTAATAAAGTTCTATCTAATCTAATCTAATCTAACTAGCTGGGATAACCACATTTACTCAGGGCCTTCTTGATGTGATGTTCCTCCTGGCTGCTGTGTCTGTGGGGATGGTGTTCGCTCTGTGTTGTAGCGTCCTGATGACGCCCAGTTTGTGCTCCATGCTGGCAGACGTCTTCGGTTTAGAATCTTTTATTATTTGTCTCGTGTTTAAATCCTCGTCTTTCTCATTCCTGCAGAAAGGACGCTGTCATCAAGTCTGAGTCAAGTCACCTATCAGGATATGAACTTCAGTCAATCAGCCAATAAAATTACAGATACACACTCACATGTTGTTTTCTCCAGTCCGAGGACACTGCAGGTACACATTCAGCTGTTATCCAACAAGTTATTGCTTCACAAAATATGATTATGACCCTTTGTCCACTGTGGGTCCTTGTGATAATTTCTTTGCTCCTCTATTCTTCTTGTCTTTCCATCTCCTGGATTCTCTTTTAACCATCTACTCATTCTCGTTCTCTTGTGCATCAGGGCTGAGTTATTGATGGAGTTTCCCAGATCAAATTTAAAGGAGGATGGGAAGAAGAGGATTTTCTCTCTGCCAGTCCCGTCAGCTCCCTGCTAAGATTTAGAGCTTGTCCTGTTTTTCAGTATGAAGGCCCTGCTCATCTGTTTTTCTTGCCATTGCTTAAAAAGTGTACATTCTGCATCCAAATGTCCAGCTGCCTTCAACTTTGATGTTTGTCTTGGCCAAAAATAAGCCTTCAGTTTATTCCTTTGTTTAAATAAAAATCTCTTGCTGATAAACTGAACCCTGGCTGTGGCGTCAGAGTAGCGCTATATAAGTGCTACATAAGAACCAGTCCTTCTACCATTTACTAAAAGCAGGCTTTTGCCAGGGCTGCAAAGGGATTTGTAAAGAATGAGTTTTTAGTGTACTATGCTTCAGGCAGTTGTTGCATGGAAGTGGCTGTTACTGAAAGTCCAGCACAGACCTGTAGTGACAGCCAGTGATTGGCATTTTGAAATGATAATAATAGCATAATGATTAAAAATTCCAGGTTCCTAATGAAGGTCTTGCAGATAGTGCGCCCCAGGGCAGCTGTGGCTACAATGTAGCTTGCCATCGCCAGTGTGTGAATGTGTGTGTGAATGGGTGAATGACTGAATGTAGTGTGAAGCGCTTTGGGGTCCTTAGGGACTAGAAAAGCGCTATACAAATGCAGGCCATTTACCATTTACCATCCATATCTCCTGTTCTCCTCCTCCTCTTCCTAATCCCTCCTTCATCATCCCAGTCATAGTTACTGTAGGTTCTCTGGTCCTTGTGGTTCTGGTTTTGGTTCTAGTTCAGCTTCTTTGGAAGAAACGCACAGGTATGATATCTGTCTGACCCACCTGGGCTCTTTTGGTTCAAGCAGCAAATTAAAATATTTAGAAATTTCACTTGAGAAAAACTGAGGGACTTTCCTGTCTGCATTTATTTTGTAGAGCACTGGGTCCCAACATCTTTAGACTGATGCGTTCCCATGGCCCAATTGAAAAGTTTTAAAAGTTCTGGAAGTGGGTCCATAAAAATGAAAAGTATTACTGATATAAACTTGGCTTATCTCTCATCCAAAGTCAGGTCCAGACAGCTTCCATCAGGGTTTCAATTTTAGGATCGCTCCCTAGAAATTAGATTCAGACTAAAACCCCACAGACACAAATACCAGTTTGGGTTGTTTTTCCCGATTGGCTGTCACTTGTTAAGGTGGTATGATACGGGAACAGTGTTCTGTGGTCTCATCACTCTGATGCTGCCATCATGGCTCTGCTTAATCCATAATCAACCAGTCTTTGCTCCTGAATCCTGTACCTGTAACATCAGACTGTCTATGAAGGTCTTCTAAACATCCTACAGCAGTGAAGTGATCACCAACGTTCATTCACATCACATCATTTCTGCAGGGAGACACCAGCCAGCCTCTACAAATGATGTCACATATGCCGAGGTCACCATTAGAGAGTCAGCCAATAAGATGTCAGTCATCCAACCAGAAGTGATTTACTCCAGCCTGAGCATAAACACTACAGGTACACATTCTAGCAGGTGACATAAATGAGCGATAAAAGCAAGAGAAATTGAGAGTTGAAGAAGATGAGACTTTTTTTCTCCTCATCATGCTGCCATGTGTATTTGACCTCTGTCTCTAAATTAATCTGAAAGTTTCTTGTTCTGGACAAATTTAAATGTAAACCCATTTTCTAAAAAATTTAAATTTAAAAAATGTGTAAATAAACAAAGAATACAAAGATTTGTAAATCTTATATTTTATTAACAACACAATACCAAATACAGGTTAAAAGAAGAGAAAACCAAGTGGTACCAAAGACCAACAGCTGGAGGAGGAACACTTCCAGAAATGACTGTCAATGAACACAGTTCACCACACCACCTATTCCAGGAGCGCAGCTTCATAGTAGGAGAGTCAGGTGCTGAACTGGCCTGCCTGCAGTCCTGATCTTTCATCAATGAAAACATCTGGAGCATCATGAAACCAGAAGCAGGACAAAGAAGAGCCAGGACTGCTGGGCGGCTAAAACCCTCCATCAGACACGGATGGAGCAACATCCCACTCCCAAAAAGTCCAAAAGCTGCTGTCCTCAGTTCACAGACATTTCCAGAATGATGTTAAAAGGCGAGGCTGTCAAGGAGCATTACAAAATTACACTTCTGACATGTGTTTGGTTTTCTGTCTTTGAGAGAATATGAGACTTGAAAATCATTAGATTCTGTTTTTATTTGTTTTAAACAGCATCACTACTTTGAGGTCGTAACATGTGGTCATGGAAAAAATATTTTTACCCCAGGGCAGCTGTGGCTACAACTGTAGCTGCCTCCACCAGTGTGTGAATCGGTGTGTGAATGTGTGTGTAAAGCGCTTTGGGGTCCTTAGGGGGGACTAGTAAAAGCGCTATACAAATACAGACCATTTACCAAATATATCAAAAGTTTTGAAAGTGGGACAGGAACGCAGGATCCACAGCAGGTCTGCAGCTCTGTCGCTAGTTTCCTGTTTTACAGTTAACGTTGTCACTGGTTTCCACTAAACCTTTACTGTGGTCTCTGTGGTCGAGTCACTGTTTGAAAAATGGGACAGTGACAGTGTCAGACAGCCGTGGCACTGATCCTGCAGCTTCAACAGATCGCTGCATTGGAAGAATGTGATTGGTACATAGTGTGAGGCAGTTCAGGTTAGTATGAACGTCTGCCCTTTTCCAAAATAAATGTGGGAAATTTTCTTTATCCATGTGTGTTTGGTGAAAAATAAAGTTGACAAGTCGCTCAGAGAGAGATCAAAGATGAGGTTAGGCCACCTTTTGGATTCCACACGAGGAGCTGATGAAGATGCAGAGTCACCAAAGTGACGGGAGAAAGTTCTCCTGTGTGAGACGCAGCAGTCACATCAAAAGCAGATAAATGGTGAAGTCACCTGAGTCAGTAGCTGTTTTTCCCCAGAGTCGAGTGTTCATTCACCCACATCAAAACAGGTGCTGCTCGTGTGGTTAACTGATGAGAGAAGCTGAAGTCTCTGCGTGACAGGGCTTCCTTGTTGACACCAGTGGGAAATGATCAAAGGTAAAACAACCGGTGTGATAAACCACGAAGTGTTTTATGTGTTTAAGTTCAGTTTAACTGCTATTCGAACGTTGTGGACTGTTTCCCGCCATGAAGAAAGAAAAGATAAACAGTGTCTGACAGAACATGAGAGTGTGCTGAACTGGATCAAATTATTACTGAGAATGAAATACCATGACCTCATGAACTACAGTAAACTAAGAATGATGATGATGAGTAGAAGGAAGAAGACGACCCACAACCTCCCTCCTCAAATGCCTGTCTCCTCAAGGTCAGCTTTGTTTCACTCAGCAGTTCCACCTCAACAACGCCGTGTGGTTCAGTCAAATTTTCCCGTATCAGTTATAGTTTCCCTGCTTTCTTTCTTTCTGGTTGTTTCTGCCCTCCCGTGACCATCCTAGAGCCTGTCTCTCTGCCTGTTCCTGCTCACAGAGAGGCTTGTACCCTGCCTTCCCCTGCACCCTTTCCAGTTCCCTGAATGGTGGTCGCTGTGGTCCAGTCAGTCCCAGTTGCCGAGAGCAGCAAGGGCCCCGTTTGTCCCTGCAACCATATCAGTTCCTCAGGTAGCAACAGCTAGTGTCCAGCTGTCACCTGCTCCCATGCCTGCTCCCAGCGTGAGGACATCCAAGGCCCAGTCCACCTTTGCACCCTGGCTGGTGTCCAACTACTTCCCATGCCTGTCCCTACTCGTAGGGTGACAGTGGCCAAGACACAACCTATCCTTGCACTCGCACCCATTCCTTGGATTGGGACAGCTGTTCAGCCAATCCCTTCACAGTACCTGTTCTAAGCGCTCAACGAATCTTAATACACCATGGAAGCACAAGCAACAGGGGTGGGGGTAAGCCGGTGTAGACAGCACATCTGGTCCTGTAGCATGCGCTGGGCCCAGATCTGCCCCCTGACCTCGGCCTTGGAGATAAGCATGCAGAGGTGTTTGGGGTGCAAAGGATGGGAACGAAGATTCTAAACACAGTCTGTTATCATGGAGAAAGGTCTTGTTGTCCAGCTCCAGCCTTGAGGCCACAGCTGGCGCCAATGTGGTAGGCGCATGAGATGGTAGTGATTTTCCTTTAGTGCAAAAACTGCATGCCAATTTTACAGTTGCTCTAGATGTCCGTCACTGGTCTCTCAATCTCCAAGATGTTATTACTATTATTATTATCATGTTATTACTATTACTAAGCTCTTTTTAGCGGCTGTTTGACCACAAACAGCTGGTGCAGTTTTGCTAGATTAACCCAATGATTTAAAATCATGGTTGACATTAAATATTTTGCATGTAAATGATCAAAGAACGTAGATTTTACGATTTGAGTCCCGTCATTATCTTTAGGGTGACCTTAGGCCTTTGGAAAACTCCAGAACTTCCTGATTAAAAAATTTGCAAGTGATTTCTTTCATGGCAGTTTTTCATTTGTGAAACAAATCAATTCCGTTGTAAAAGCCAACTTCTTCCAGCTCAGGGCAAAAAATAAGAACATTTTGTAATCGGCTGACTTTAGAAAGTTATTCATGCATTTATTTAATCCAGGCTTGATTACTGTGATAGTCTTTATTTTGGTATCAGCCAGGCTCTGCTCTCTCATCTTCAGCTTGTTCAGAATGCTGAATCCCAGTGGGATAAGGTAGAGATTTCCTGTCCTCTGTTGATTTCCCCTCCACGATATTCATTTGATCTTAATGCGCCTTGCTGCTACATTTATGGTGGCCCATGAAGGACAAACACTGAGTGTAAACACTGAAGTGCTTCACTCATCTGTCACAGATAGACACACTAACAGAGTGTGAGCTCTCACTGACTGACTCTGAAATCAAATCTGTTCAGGTCTGTCCACAGTTTCATGTGTTGTTTAGGCGACAGGAAGAGTTCACTCATCTTCTTTTGTGTTTTGGTTTTATTTGATATTTGTTTGTCATGTTGTGAAGAGGAAATCAAGTAGAGATGTTTTCAGTTTCTGTAACATGATGGTTTGTATAGATATCAGCCAACAATCATCAGATATCAGCTTTCACTCAGGAAACCACAGCTGCTAGCTGCATGTACTAAATGTTTGTCTGACCGGCCTTTGTTGTATAGTCTTCACTTCCTCTTCTGTTTACAAATTTTCCATCATGTCAACTGAGTCAAATTTAATTTCTCTCAGAGTTTGTATGCTTTGTTACTTTCTGATGATGAGCTTCAAATATGAGCAAAGTGAGACTCAAACAGGACGTAAACCTGCAAATAGAATCCATGAAACAGCTTTTTCACACTGTTCATCCCACAGCTGAGGTGGAATAAACATCTAACCTTCAAGAATGTGCTTTTTTATTTTGCAAGACCTGCCTGCAGTACCTTTACTGTCCACTTAGCCAAAGCTGCTGAGAGCCTGAGTGGGGAGCATCAACTCAAACAAACAACAAATCAGTGGAGTTTACTGGTGTGTCATTCCGTTACAATCGAGGTGAGTGGCTGCAAATTTCCACCAGGTTCTTGAACCTCTTTCATATCCGCCCCAAGCAGGCCCATAATCTCTTCATCTGCTCCACTCACCTGGAGCTGATTTTTGGCAATCAGGCTGGAGATATTTAAGCCTCACACTGACGTTCCTTCTCCACCAGTTAGTCAGCTACTCCATGTTGGAGCTGGCTTTTATGTCCCTTGTTCTCGTGTGCCTTAGTTTTCCACGTCTCTTACTCTACCTTAAGCTCATCCCTTGGACCTCGAACAACTTACCTTCACTCTGGAAATCTCTCCGTGCCTCACCGGCCTGCCATCCCGCTCCATCCAAACCTGTGGAACGTAGATCAGCCAGCTCACACCATCCAACTGACCTGGACTCACACTGCCCCTCCCTCAAAGCGTTTTTCACTCCAACTGCCAGTGAGCTATAAATACAGCTAAACTTACCCTCTCCAGTGTTTCCCCTTCTTCTAACTCCGTTCTCCTGACAGCTAGACCTAAGCTGTCACGCTCCAGTTACCCTTCCAGCCCAATTTCCGCTTTTGGTCCACAACCACGTTACCAGGTTTCTCACGCCAAGTCACTGTTGCATTCTGTGTGGCTGTTTTCTGCTACTGCCAAGTGTTAACCTGTGCTAGACCAATAAATGTTGTTAAACCCTGCTTCTCCTCCAGGGTTCTGCTCAGTTCTGGCCCTCATGACACGTTCATTTAATCATCAGAATAACAGCACGCTGTTTTAATTTTTATATAAAGAAATCCTGACACTTCCTGAAAAGACAGGAAGTGATGTCACTCTACGCTGCAAAGACAAAACTGGTGGCATAGTCACTGCTTATTTCTACTTTAATGGACAACTAACCAAAACAGAGCATCATGATTAATGTGCAGCAGTCTGATGAAGGTCTCTACAGATGAATTTGGATCATCTCCTCAGTTTTCTGAGGGTCAAAGGTCATAACACTGACATCACTTCCTGTATAAAGACAATCTGCTGAACTGATCATAAACTGACTGAACCAGCTTTATCATGTCTCCTGCAGGTCCTCCAACCACAGCCTCCGTTACAACAACAAACGCTCACACCACCTATTCTCCTCCTCCAGCTCTTTCTTCTTCCTCCTCCTTCATCATCACAGTCATGGCTGCTGTGGTTTTTCTGGCCGTTCTGGTTTTGGTTCAACTTCTATGAAAGAAACACAGAAGTATGAAGTCTATCAGACACTACATCAGTTCTTCTGGGTGAAGCAGCTGATTTAGCTGATTACACCTGAGACTAGAAGCTGTTTAACAAGTACACGTTTACCTGTTCTCTGACAGGTGATGTAAATGTGAGATAAAAACAGAACCAGAGGAAGAGAACTAAATATTTATATCTGCAAAGAGGTCATTAAGAGTAACTGTGTCTGTTTCTACATTGAAACTGTGACACTAACCTCTGTCCTGAAGGTCATTGACCGAATATTGATCATGTGAGTCATCACACGAGCAGAGGTGTGAATACAGGCGTAGGTCATTACAGGTGAACAGGTGAAGCCTCCATGAGACATTGATCTCAAGACTACTGAAAAACGTGATCTTCTTCACAGTGCTGCTTCAGCTCACTGACGTTTATGTACGTTATGCACAGCTCTCTGAAATCCCACCAACACATTTCATTCAATGTTAGGGTCTCGGCTTTGGACTATCGCAGCACCTCAATTTCAAAAATGGACAAATGAACAAAAGCATTTTGTTCTCAGACATTCAGACTGTCTCTAAACATTCTCAGTAAAAAAAAAATTACAAATAATCTGAGTTCAGTTCAACAGACAGAAACTCAAACTCAGTCCTTCACTCACTCATACACAACAACACTGACGTCGCCACACAGGTGAGAACGAAGGTAGGCTGGGCGTACCTGTATGTGGACTAACCACAGAGGTCCAGAGAATCATGAACAAATGAATTCATCTTTAGAAAGTGAACAAATCCTGACTGTGGTTTGTATTTATGCACCAAACAACAGTTGAGAGCAGCCAGTCTGTTGGGGGTCACTGGGTGGGGTACTCAAGGGTTCTTCATCCAGTGAATCTTTGGAGACTTTAGAGCTCATGTGGACAATGACAGTGAGACCTGGGTGGCGTGACTGGGCACATCATGCGAAGGCCCAGGTCTTTGGGGCCTACAGACACCACAAAAGAAGAAGATCAAATGGAAAATGAATGATGGAAACTGAGGTCAGAGCTGCAGACTTGCTGGTGAGGAGAGGTAATGATCTTCAGGCAAGGCAAGCGCT
Organism: Aulonocara sp. 'chitande type north' Nkhata Bay; assembly: GCF_057382095.1. Classification (NCBI taxonomy): domain Eukaryota; kingdom Metazoa; phylum Chordata; class Actinopteri; order Cichliformes; family Cichlidae; genus Aulonocara; species Aulonocara sp. 'chitande type north' Nkhata Bay. The sequence continues at coordinate 6,514,936 of NC_141346.1, forward strand.
GTTCAGTCCTCTCCTCATCTTCCTCATGCTCCTTTGTATATTCCATGTAGCATTAAAGGCACAAATGAGTTTAAACAGGTAAAGTCAGGTAAATGGATCCTGGTTATTGATTCAAAGTGACTAAAGTCAGTAAAGAATAAATGTTTAGGCTTTATTGTGTCAGTCAGACAAACATTAACAGTAACCTGTCTCTTCTATCAGACACAGAGATGAGTGATGACATCAGAAGTAAACCTGAGTGCAAACAAAGGGAAATGTTTCTTCTGTGAGCTGTGTGACGTTAGCACTGACCAGCAGAGGGCGCCGGAGTCACATGATTGAAAATAAAGGCATAAATTGTCCAAAATTAACTTTCTTTATTTCTGTTCCCTTTATGTGTCTCCTTTCATCTTGCCTCCTTGTCTCCTCCCTCCTTCCACCATGTCTTCCCCACTCTCACATTCTTACTTCTCCAGTCTCATTGTTCCTTCCTCCTCTATGTATGTCTCCTTCATTGCTTCTTTACTCTTTTTACCCTTCTCTTCTTTCACTTTATCTCCTGCCTCCTCCTATGTTGCCTCTATCTTCTTGTCTCAAAGTTTCCTTCATCCTTCACTCCTCCTTCGTTGCCTACTCTCTCCTTGTCTCATTTATTTCACTCTTCTTTATTTTCTTCTTTTCAGTTTCCTCCTTGTCTCTCATTGGTTCCTGCCTCCCTGTCTCCTCCTCCCTTGACTGTGAGGATTCGTGAAGGTGAAACATGTTCAACACAAACTGATTCTCCACACACATCTATGGGCTCAAATTGTGGTCATAAATATTTTGTACTTGTAAATCTGACCGACTAGTTGTGAACTGAGTTTTGTAACCTTGTAAACCAAAATATCTAAAACATTTATGTTTGTGCATCTATAGATGCAAATTGGTGTGTGTGCAAGAAAGATTTGGGTTTTTTTGTTTGTTTTTTTTTTAAAGAAAGAAAAGAAAACTAATAATAACAATAATTATTATTGTTACCAGCCTAATAATAATTAGGCTGAAGAACCAACAATTTTAGCCCATAAGAACCATAAGAATGAACTACCTCCAGGACCTGAAGCTCAGTAAAGCACCCCTCCAACAGCCAAACCTATCTGTTCTCTCATTGGATTGTTAAATTTGTGATTGACATGACGTTAACCAATCAGCTTAAAGGAAGAAAAATTCGGTCAAAATTTGTACTTTGAGGTTGTGTGATCCCCTTACAGTCTGAGCACACCCTTCACTCCCCAATATTTAAATATGGGGACCACTACCCGAGTCTGAGAGTCAAGGGCCCCAGATATGCAACGTTGCAAAGGCCTGTCAACCAAGTGAGCCCTACAACATCGAGAGCCTTCAGGAACTCAAAGTGAATCCCATCCACACTACAGGCTCTGCCACCAACCAGGTGTTTAATTGTGTGGATGCTTTAAGCATCCACACTATTGAGTTCCTGTTTCTCTTTAATCTTTATACTTTATTATTCTACTTGCTTCCGTACACTTTTTGGCACTTAACTACTTCCACAATTTTCAGCCGATTTTCACCGTTCAAATTTTAAACTATTCTGCTATTTTTTGCTAATGCCGGCTATATCTTTTGGTGCTCATAACTTCTATACTTTTTGAGATATTGAATTTTTTTTGGCAATATCAATGTGGTCACTTTTTTCTGCTCGCCGGGCAGAGCTGTGTTTTAGCTCAGTGAGATGAGCATCCGTTCTCAGACTGGGAGGCCCGGGTTCAAATCCCGCTTATGGCAACATTTCTTTCAGTTAACAGTTAAACTTTTTTAACTCTTTTCAACACAAATTTCAGCTTTTTCATCCCTTTTCAGCAGAATTTTCAGTTTTTTCACCACTTTTCAGCACAAATCCCAGCTTTTTCAGCTGTTTTCAGCAAAAAACTCTTTTCAGCAGAAATTCTGCTGATTCATCTCTTTTCTGCAAAGTTTTAGCCTTTTCACCTCTTTTCACCTCAATTCTCTGCAGCTTCTGCTCATTTCAGCAGAATTGTCAGTCTCTCCACCTCTTCTTTGTGAGAAAGAGTTTGGGGCAGTGAGATGAGTAGCTTCTTTGAGACTAGAAGGGCCAGGTTCGAATCCTGCTCAGGCAGAATTTTATTATTATTTTTTTTTTAGCTTTAAAGCATCCACACTGCATTTTCGCAGGAAATGCAAATTTTTCTAGTTGCCTCATTGATTCCAGACTCACTTCCCTTACAGAAGATCATCTGTGGGATTAGGACAGCTTGAAAAAGTCTTCATACCCCTTGAAAATTTACACATTTTTTCACCTTAAAACCACAAACTTAAATGTTTTTATTTATGTTTTTAGTAATAGGCAGAGGCTAGCCTGTTTGGCACCCTGGGCGAACACTCCATTAAAAAAAGATGATCTGATGTCTTCTCTGCTTAATAAGGTAATTAAAGAAGCACATTTTTCTGTATGTTTTTACATAATTCCACCATTTCTGGTTATAGATGCAGAAACTTCATGAAATGAAAAATCTTCCTGATCACAACCTCAGTCTTTTTCTAAATGACTTCTGCATACTATTGTGAATAAAAAATGAAATCTGAGATTTGTGAAACAGTTCTTTCTGTTGTTATTTACATTTTACGAAGGCCCCCAGATCTTGTGTAACTGGGTTTGTAAAGGCAGTTGTTCAAGCTCAGCACAGCCTTGCAGTGACAGTCGGTCACGGGACTTTCATAGCGATCTGAAACTGCAGCTTCCCAGTGAGAAGCTTACAGGTAAAGTCACAGGGGTCATAATTTATTAAAAAGATTTACTCAATCTAGCCTTCCTTAGTTATTGTCTGTATCCTGTAAATGTTCTTTTATGTATTTTTAATTATTTTATTTTATTGTTAAATAATCTCCTAGTCGAGTTGTGTTTGTATTTTCTTTTACATATTTTCACTGCACTGCAGCAAATTAGTGCGCTCCACCTGTTGGTGTATTTATTGGCTTTTAATGTTTCCCTCCTATAAATGATCGTATTACTGTAAAACACTTTGGGGTACTGCTGGTTTTAAATGTGCTGTATAAATAAAGTTGTATTCTCTTTGTTATTTCCTGTTCTCAGAAGGAGCATTGAGCTGTTCATAGACTGCATAAACTGCAGTATTAGCAAACTGCACATATAATTTATGTCCACTCAGGACTGTATGCTTGTCTTTCCACGTTCATATGTATATTTATATTTAGTCCCATGTCTCTGTATTCATCTGTTTATCTTAATAGTTTTGTTATCATATCTCTGTTTCTACACTGATTTTATATGTTGTTTCTTGTATATTTGCTGATATGATAACTCAGTTTCCCTCTGAGATCAATAAAGTTTCTCTGATTCTGATGAAGACGAGTGTATTAGAAACAGCTCGTCCTTGTGGAGAAGCAGCAGCGTGACGAGCTGATGATGTTAACAGGGAAGTGGTGAAGCTGAAGGTATCACTCTGCTGTCGGTCTCCAACATGACAACATGCCGACTTCATCTGTCGCTCTGCTCCTCGGTGAGTCAAACCCTCCCTTCTTCCATTCTTTATCACAGCTCCAACACACACTAAAGGTCAAAGGTAAAGAGCCTATTTTCAGCAGCTGGAAGCTCTCGCTGATAGTTTCTCTCACATGAAATCTGTTCAGATCTGTTGGTTTTGTTTTCCTTGGTGAGAAGAAGTGATCACTACTTCTTTTGTTTATCTAAGGCTGGTTGTATCTGATATTTGTTTGTGTGTTTGGACACAAATCAAGTAGTGTATTTCCTGTAAGCACCTGTGGAGATTAATTTGTTATCATATGTTACCTTATATATGAGATCAAAGTAGTTGCATTATAATATGGTATGTAGTTTTAGTTTGCATTAGACCTCTGACTTAGAAGAGTGTGAAAATCATTAGATCTGTTGGATTGACCTGTATTATGTTGAATGTCTTACATTGTTTCAAAGGAGTTGTTAGGATAATGGATGTTATTTTAATCTCACTGATATCATTTACATGCACTGTTGTAAGTTCATTATTACTTCATTAGTCTGCATCAGTTTATCAGTTTCTTAGTTTCTTAGTAAATCGGCTATAAGGTAATTCTCCACCAGCTTACTTTCTCTCTGCTTAAACTATTGCAACATCACCACTCCACTCGAGCTGGACTGTTACATTCAGATATGCACGTAGTCAGGCCTCACTAACGTGCACATATATACAGACTTATGTAACACACGCACGTTCCCTCACATACATACTTATTAACAAAGGGAGGTCGTCTCAGGACATCTCCTCTAGTTGGACTCACAGTTTCACAAAATGCACAACAGATCACACACTTGTTTTTCTCTAAAAGTACCATATGATGTCTATATAAGGAGAACTTTTGGGATTGTGGGGACTTGATATCATTTCCAGTAAGGTCTGTGTGACGTCATCATGAATAATATAAAAGATATGGAGAGCCGCCGCCCGGCGGAGATCTGTGGCTGTACGCTTGTCTTCCCATGCTTCTGTCTTAGAAGTGTGTAATAAAGATCACTATTCTGGCATCTACTGAGACCATGCAGTCGTTTGTCTTCTCCTCAAAACTCGAATCATGACACACCTCATATGTAACTCGAGTGTATGAAGATACAGCAAATGACAGAAAACTGTTTCAATTGCATAAACTCTTTAAAATTTAGAAGTTTAACTCTGCGTTTCTCTGTCCTGTAATCTGGACTGACTCACAGAGCTGAAGCTTCATGTCGTGTCTGTAAGAGAGGAAAGTGACCTGTTTTCATCAAACATTAACCTTTACTCAGGAAACCACGGCTCCTAGCTGCATGTACCACATGTTCTCCTTATCTGCCTGTTGTAATCATCACTTCCTCTGTTCAGACCAGACTGACTGAGTCTAACTAAATGACTGAAGATAGTTGGTTTTCCAGAATTAACGTCGGATTTTCCTCATTTTCTGTACGCTTTGTTAATTTTCTGATGGCGATTTAGACGAGCGGGACTCAAACGACTGTAATGTATACTAAACAGATTTTTCAGGTCGCTCACTCAGCAGCTGATATTGCCAAAGTCGCCTAACTTTAATCCAGTGATCTCGGTGGTTTGATGGTTCATTAACTCTGATTGCTTTTTAAAATGTCTCTGTTTTACTTAGCCAGTAAGAGCTGATTGGGCCTAACCTACCTTCGCCAGCACTGGCTATGGGAACCTGCTAATGTTGGGTTTAATGTTGTGATTAGTAGAATCTGTAGTTTTTTACTTACTGAACAATTACTTAGAAACCTGCAGACGTATCAATACAAAAGAATTAGGGCCTGCAAAACAAGCAGGTCAACCCCACCAGTTTTAACTGGTCCTGATATAAAACTGCTAGGACAGGTTACTCTCTCCTGGGAAGTTGGCTGCAGCCATGCGGATTTCTGAATGGAAGAGATCCATGTACATGCCGATTTTTTTAATCATCCAATGCATTAAAAAACAATAGTCATAAATAAAGTGTTTTGGCTTGTGATTCCTAAATAAACACACTAACACTAGCTACACATTTTTAAAGGGTGCAAATCCAAGTCTCTAATTCAGTGACTCTGGTCTCCAGAGCTGAAAATAGGTTTGAGGTTCTTTTGAGAATTCTGAAGTTGGTTTAGTCTAAAATGCCTGAGTTGAGAGCAGGTTCGTGTAATTTGAGAATTTCTACCTAAAAAACAAATTAAAAGGAAAAATAGTCCATTTTCCATCCCCAATATTTGAATCCAGAGAACAAGAGCAATAGAATAAACAACATCACAATGATATATGGGAATATAACAGTTAATACTAAATGTTAAACATTATTGTGAAGCACATAAGATCAACAGAACACAGTGTGCTTTGAGGTAGGAGCCAAAAAGGGTGTAGTTTGTGTGTGTCAGCACCCGTGTGTGCACCTGTGAGCATGGACGCGCTTGTTTTTAAAAGGTTCCTTCATGTAATGATCTGCTAGAGGGTGTGGGGGGGCCACAGCCCCGTCCTTCAGGGCATGAAGCAGGTATGGAGGAGATAAAAAAAAAAAAAAAGAAAGAGCTGAGGAGAGTCCCAGATGAGGGTTCACTCAGCAGCCGCGGAGCAGAAGCCAGGGGGAGTTGCAGTGACGCGCCCGTGAGCTCTGCCGGCAGCCAGCTGTGCCTGAGTGACAGAGTCCCAGGCCGAGAGGCCCGAGCGAGCCCCAGGCTCCAGGCCCCGATAAGCACCCACCAAGGAGTGAGCCGGTGTGTAGCTGGACGCCCATCCCCGGACACAAAGAACCACCAACGCACTGATGTCTGAGGGCGTCCGCCACCGGATATGAACTTTCTTCAAGACAGTGAATCTTGAAACCAGAGAAAAAATAGAGAGTTTTAACTTGTTCCATTGGCAGATTTTTTTCACTTATTTCAAGCTAAAATATTTATTAGAATTCAAATTTAGACAGAAACAAAGTGAATAATATTATTTTATTATCACGTTGATGCAGCACATGGTTCAGTTAGCTTTGTATAAACACGTGTTAGAAATGTTCTTCAATCAGCTCTTTTTACTCTCATTTCACAGCCAGTACTTTTTACTTTTACTTGAGTAAAGAAGTTGAAACAGTACTTGGAGTATTTTTAACAGTAGTACTTCTACTTCAGTACAGACTGTATGTACTTTTACCACCTGTGTCTGAGACCTCCTTCAGGGTCCACCTGAAGCTCTCAGTCTGCTGTGGAAAAAGGAAATCCAGGTGAGTTTCTCCTGATCACCTGAGGCCGTCATTACTGTTTGAACTTTACCCACACACCACTCCTCACTCCTCCCACCCGCTGCACACAGTCACTGAGTACAGACCGGCTGATTCCTGTAAAGGGAGAGGCAGGAAGAGGCGGAGCAACACCTGAAAAACAAGAAGCTCAACGTCATTTTGCAGAAGTGAAAGTGTGAGAGAGCAGCAGCAGAGCTGCAGTCGAGTCCTGTTTGTCTCTAAAAGAAGATTCACTGGAGTCCATCAGGTTTCTCTCAGCAACAGTGGTGAGTGCAGCTGATCACACTTCCTGCTTCTACACAAATCTTCACTCTGTTCACTTCATCAGGGTCTAGAGCGCCACCTCATTTCTCCATGGTGCCACTTAGGCTACGTCCACACTCGCCCGGATAGATTTGAAAACAGCGCTCCGCGTCCACACTAGTGTTTTCAGTCGTTTTCACAGAGTTGTGCGTCCACATTAAGACGGCTGAAAACGCTTACGTTCCAGTCCTGCGCATGCGTGAAACGCAAGACGATTCGACCGGTCTCATTTCTGTCTGCCGCTTATTCACTTTCCAGCTGTTTGAAACGTCGCGGCAAAAGGTGGAGGAAAAGCACCGAGTTTTAAAATGGACTAACAATGAGGTGGAGTTGTTGCTGCGAGTAACACAAAAGTACAAAGTTGCAAAAGCGAGAGAGAAATAAAGAATTTGAAGAAAAGCTCTGTGGAGCATGTGCAGACTGATATTCATCTTTAATAGGACTGTCAAAACTGCTGCTGTATAATGCTCTCCACTATCTTTGTTTAATTGGTCACATGCCTGCATCACATGACTAACATGCATCATTGTTTTAGAAAGTCTCTGTTTTCACTGTTCACTGTGACACAAACGCACCGTCTCCAAATTATTTACTTTCCGGCTGTTTGAATCGTCGCAGCAGAGGTGAGCAGCGTGATAGGAGTGGATGTAGCTGTGGGTAATGAGAAAAGATGAAAAGAACGATTGATAACTTTTTCGTTAAGGCCGGTGCTCTGACACGGAGCCATCAACCTCTCAGTGTCTAACACTGGTCTGCAGACGGCATCAGATAATGAGCCACATTAGATGGACTCTGAGCCCACTGACAGTAAAAGGGTGAAGTGTAGACATTTGGAAGAGAGCGGCCTGACCAGTTTCTCTGACTATGATACTGTAAAGCTCACAACATGATGCATTTACTGTGGTGAGTGTGCAAAGACCATGGCAGGTGTTGTGCCAAGGTAGGGATCCCCAACAGGATCTGTTTCCCTGCGTCAGGAACATCGGCTGGGCAGGGAAAGCGGACCCAACGCACTCCGCCTCCATCACGACCAACTAGACGTGGAAGGAGTGATGTTTTAGTGACAACATGAAAGATGAGTGTGACCGTTCAGTTTGTGGGTTACAACAGAAAATGATACATTTATTGTTCTCGTGTGTTATCGGACGGGATCATTTTAACAAACCGAGGACATTTTCCTGATAATTATCTGTATCCTCCTGTAACTTTACTGTTTAAAGAGCTAAAACCTCCAACATTTCAGGATCAATAAGTCCTTATAAGACGTGTTTGTGAGCTAAAAATCAAGAATGTGGGATACTGTTTGTCTGTGTCAGCCAAACAACTTCACATCTTTGTAACGACTGTTAAAAAGATGTTCATCCTGTTGATCCTGTTCATCTGGACGCTGCACTGTACAGCAGACACGACGTTGTTCAGTTTGTGTTTCAGATGAACCAGTTTGTGTCTGAGTGTGTTGCTGGGTCTCCACCAGTTACTCTGACAACTGAAGGTTCAAGATTTTTATTTTGACATTTGCACACAGGACCAACAGTCCATGCACAGTGGAATACTTGTGCAGAGCTTTCCAAGTCAAATCACACTTTAACAATATAAAGACAGAAAAAGCAGAAGGATAGAAATGAAGTCCGGAGTAGGGTAGTCGTACTATTTTCTTTTTTTTTTTCTTAAATTTTTTTTTATTTTTGCATTTAAATTAAACATAACATGCTTATACAAAATCAACCAAGAACAATTACTGTTTTTAACATTTGTGAACTTATGAGCATGAAAGGAGAAAGGAGAAAAAAAAAAAAGAAAGGAAAAAAGAAGAAAAAGAAAAGGAAGAAAAAAAAACTATTTCAACAATTATACATCCTAATCAAACAGGTTTTATTCCTGGTAGATGGTCATTTAATAATGTCCGTTTATTATTAAATACAATTAATTTAGGTTATGGAAAAGAGGTTAAAACAGCAGTACTTTCTCTGGACGCTCAAAAAGCATTTGATCAGATTGAATGGTCTTATATATTTGAGACTCTAAAACAATTTGGTTTTGGGGAGTACTTTAGGGATTGGATTAAAATGATTTATCTGTGTCCGGTGTCCTGTATTCTCACTAATGCAGATAAATCCTCTCCCTTTCAATTACAACGCGGGGTGAGACAGGGGGATCCCCTCTCACCGCTTCTTTTTGATATAGCCCTGGAGCCCCTAGCCATTAACATAAGAAACCACCCAGGTATACAGGGAGTTAAATTTGGGAATGTGGAAAGTCTTGTTAACATTTATGCAGATGACTTACTGATCTGCCTTTCCAAGCCAGAAATCTCATTCCCTAATCTTTTAAATTGTATTAAACACTTTGGGAAATTATCAGGATATATGATCAATTGGGATAAATCTGAATTTATGCCAATAACAGATAATCTATGCCCAAAGTTCCTCAGCTCACTCCCATTCAAATTAGTAACTACGTCTTTTACCTATCTTGGTCTTAAGATCTCTAAAAATCCCAAACTCCTTTATAAATTGAATTTCCTGGAAATGCTGGATAAGTTCAAAGATGATATTAGAAAATGGAAGCTGCTTCCTCTGTCTCTGATCGGTCGAATAAATCCAGTTAGAATGGTGTCTTTGCCACGATTTTTATATCTTTTTCAAAACCTTCCTATTCACTTGCCACTTAAATTTTTTAAGCAGCTTGATTCATTGATTCACTCATTCATTTGGGCAGGAAAACCCCCTCGGATATCCATGGCTCATCTTCAAAAAAAACACTTCCTGTGGGGGGTTAGGTCTCCCTGTGTTTAGACATTATTATTGGGCAGCAAATTCAAGAGCTCTATTGCACTGGCAGTGGGGCTCGCCTATTGATTATTGTCATGACAAGCTTCCGATCTTGTCATGACCCTGTGCCTTCTCGGCTGACTCTGTATGGCTACAAGTGTTTTTGTTGTGCTGCATCTCTCTCTCTCCCCTGCACTGCGCTCTACCGGGGCGGAGTCATGACGGCTCCAGCCCCTGGCTCGGACACCTGCAAGCAATCATCTCACTCACTTCTTAAGGCGGCTGCTGAGAGTGCTTCCTCGCTGGATTATTGTGTAACACTCGTCAGTGTCATCACTTATCTGAGCCGTTTTTCGAGTTTCTGTCGTGCCACTACTCACCTGCCTTTCCTCTCTGTGCCAGGATTCTCGCCAGCCTGAGGACCGCCGTTGGTGAGCTAAAGCCGGAGTCCGAGCTACCTGAGCTTCAGTGGATGTTGTACATAGCCCTCTTCTTCCCGTGCCTGTGCTTCCCGGAGACCCTCTTCCTGTGCCCCCTCACCTGTATATATTCGCACCTGGTGTCTGTGTGTGTAAATAAATCACGAACTTAAGTGACGGTCTGCCTCCGAGTCCCTCCTGAGCCTGACAGAATAATCCAGCCACCGCTATGGACTCAGCAGGCCCAGCCTCGGCAGCGACAGCCCCTATGTCTCTGGAGGAGCTTCTGCACCGACACGAGCAAATGCTGGTGAAGCTCAGCGGAGACGTGGCGTCTCTAACGCAGGCCTTCGCCCAACGGATTCCGCTGGCCGAGGACCAGCCTCCCGCGGCCCCTCCCCAGGTAACGCACGCTCCTGCCGTCACTACAACAGCCACAGCTACCCAGGCTGCTAGCGCGGTATCATCAGTAGCCTCCGCGGTTTCGCTGGATAAGCTTTTGCCTTCACCTGAGGCTTTTTCTGGGGAGATGGGAAAATGTGCGGGATTTTTGTTGCAGTGTTCTATGCACTTTCAATTACTGCCCCATGTGTTTGTTTCTGACGGGGTTAAGATCGCTTACGTCACCCAGCTACTACGTGATCGAGCCCTGGCCTGGGCCCAGGCCCAGCTGCAGGCTTGCCCCGGAATGTCTTATGACGACTTCCTGTCGCGCTTCAAGTCGGTGTTTGATAAAGGCTCTAGTACAGAGGCAGCTGGCTATCGTTTGATTAATCTGAAGCAAGGTAGGCGAAGCATGGCTGACTTTTCTGTTGATTTCTGGACTCTAGCTGCACAGACCAAATGGGGACCTGAGGCCCTGAAGACCACTCTGTTAAATAATATCCGCGAAGAGCTCAAGGATGAGATAATGATGCGTGAGCTTCCTGCTTCTCTAAATGCTTTGATGTCCCTGTGTATTCAGGTGGATGATCGCCTGCGGGCGCGCCAGAGCTCACGAAGACAGCAGTTTCGCGAGCCCCTGGCTTTTCGGGAGCCCCAACCCGACGCACGGGAGGCTAGAGCTTTTGGAACTGAGGAGGAGGTACCCATGCAGCTGGGACGTTCTCGACTCACCCCTGCGGAGCGACAACGCCGGTTTTCCGCGGGTGAGTGTCTGTATTGCGGTCGCAAGGGGCATTACATCTCTGCCTGCCCGGCGCTGGCAAAAGGGGGCGCCCGCCAGTAATTGAGAGGGTACTGGTGGGCGACCTGTCCAGCAACAAGCCTCTTCCCCGTCTCTTGCTGCCTGCTAAACTCACCCTCCGGTCGTTGTCCCATTCCCTCTCTGTGTTAATTGACTCTGGTGCAGAACAGAATTTCATTGATGCGTCGCTAGTCTCCAAGCTCAGCATTGGCACACGACCACTGCCTCATCCTCTCCGCGTGTCCGCCCTGTCTGGTCACCGGTTGCCTGACATAACGCACGTCACCCTACCTGTCACACTCACTCTCTCCGGTAACCACGTTGAGAACGTTTGTTTCTGTGTGTTTAAGGCTCCAGTAACCCCGCTCGTACTAGGTTATCCATGGCTTTCACAACACAACCCACACATCGACTGGAAGAAGGAGCAAGTTATGGGGTGGGGTGTGGGCTGCCACATGACCTGCCTTCGGGCCGCCACGCCATCTGCTCCCTCTCCCCCCCCCCCGGGAAGCCTTCAAAGTCACCAGAGCTGTCTTCGGTTCCTTCCGTCTATCGTGACCTCGCAGCAGTTTTTAGTAAGGATGAGGCGGGCTCGCTTCCACCACACCGGCCCTATGACTGTGCCATTGATCTTCTCCCTGGGGCGCCTCTCCCCTCTGGCCGCCTCTACAGCCTCACACAGCCCGAAAGGGAAACCATGGAGAGATACGTCAACGACTCTCTGGCTGCTGGGTTAATTCGCCCGTCATCCTCCCCCGTGGGGGCAGGATTCTTCTTTGTTGCAAAAAAAGACAAGACGCTCCGGCCATGTATTGATTACCGCGGCCTCAACAAGATCACAGTAAAGAACAAGTACCCTCTTCCCCTCCTTAATTCTGCTTTCGAACTACTCCAGGGGGCCACGGTGTTCAGCAAACTGGACCTGCGAAACGCTTACCACCTGGTGAGGATCCGGGAGGGAGATGAGTGGAAGACCGCTTTCAACACTCATATCGGACACTATGAGTATCTCGTCATGCCCTTTGGCTTAACCAATGCGCCCGCGGTCTTCCAGGCCCTTGTTAACGATGTTCTGAGGGATTTTATTAATCGATGTGCTTTTGTGTACCTTGATGATATTCTCATTTTCTCTAAGTCCCAGGCGGAGCACGAGAGTCACGTGAGGCAGGTCCTGCAGCGCCTCCTGGAGAACCGGTTGTTCGTGAAAGCGGAGAAATGTGAATTTCACGTTGACACTGTGGCCTTCCTTGGCTATATCATCTCTCAGGGGGATCTCAAACCTGACCCCGAGAAGGTCCGGGCCGTGGTGGACTGGCCTCAACCGCCGAACCGCCAGCAACTCCGACGGTTCCTAGGATTCGCCAACTTCCACCGACGCTTCATAAAGGACTACAGTAAGATCGCCTCACCTCTCACTGCGCTTACCTCTCCCAAAGTTCCTTTTCAGTGGGACCTCTCTGCTCAGGAGGCCTTTTCCCTACTAAAGGAGAAGTTCACTACCGCCCCCATCCTCCGTCAGCCCAACCTCAGGCAACCGTTCGTGGTGGAGGTGGATGCTTCGGACTCTGGAGTGGGAGCAGTTCTGTCTCAACGATTTGAAGGTACGCTCCATCCCTGTGCATTCTTTTCTCGTCGTCTCTCACCCGCAGAACAGAACTACGGCATCGGTGATCGGGAGCTGCTAGCGGTCAAACTGGCCCTGGAGGAGTGGAGGCACTGGCTTGAGGGCGCGGAACACCCATTCATCGTGTGGACCGACCATAAGAACCTTGAGTACATCCGGTCCGCCAAACGCCTAAATTCACGACAAGCCAGGTGGGCCCTCTTCTTCACAAGATTCAATTTCACCATCACTTACAGACCAGGGTCGCGCAACGTGAAGCCCGATGCACTCTCCCGTCAGTTTTCCAGTACGGAAGGAGACTCCGATCCAGAACCGATTCTTCCAGCTACCTGTGTTGTTGGAGCTGTCACATGGGAGATCGAAGCTCTCATGCGCGAGGCCCAGGATACTGACCCCGACCCGGGGACGGGCCCCCCTGGTCGGTTGTTTGTCCCTGCTGCTGTCCGACCTCAGGTACTCCACTGGGGCCACACTGCCCGGTTCACCTGTCATCCAGGAGCCCGCCGCACCATCACCTTCCTGCAGCGGTTTTTCTGGTGGCCCACCTTGGACAAGGACGCCAGGGAGTACGTTATGGCGTGCACCACGTGTGCCCGGAACAAACGTCCCAACCGACCACCCGCCGGGCTTCTTCAACCACTCCCCACGCCAGGACGGCCATGGTCTCACATAGCGCTGGACTTCGTTACGGGGCTCCCACCGTCATCCGGTAACACCACCATCCTCACTATTGTTGACCGTTTTTCTAAGTCGGCTCATTTCATCGCCCTCCCCAAGCTCCCTACAGCCCTGGAGACCGCCCAGCTGCTCACCACCCACGTCTTCCGGCTTCATGGCATTCCGATGGACATCGTTTCCGACCGGGGACCCCAATTTACCTCTCGGGTTTGGAAGGAGTTCTGCGTGCAGATCGGCGCCGCGGTCAGTCTCTCTTCGGGCTTCCACCCTCAGAGCAATGGACAGGCCGAGCGTACCAACCAAGAGCTCGAAGCGGCACTCCGCTGTGTCATCTCTCTCAACCAGGCCACTTGGAGCGAGCAGCTCCCCTGGATTGAGTACGCCCACAACTGCCTGACCTCTTCAGCCACTGGACTGTCGCCGTTCGAAGCCTCATTGGGCTACCAACCACCCCTGTTCCCGGCCGTGGAGGGTGAGCATGCCGTCCCATCGGTACAACATCATTTCCGCAGGTGCCGCCGGGCCTGGCGGTCCACCCGAGCCGCTCTGCTGCGGACGGCGGAGCGCAATAAGGAGATCGCTGACCGCCACCGGATCCCTGCGCCTGCCTATACAGTTGGGCAACAGGTATGGCTCTCCTCACGCTTTGTTCCCCTTCGTGCAGAGTCGAAGAAACTTTCCCCGGCTTTCATCGGTCCGTTTGAGATTGAGGCCCTGGTCAATCCGGTATCCGTCCGTCTGAAGCTGCCTCGCAATATGCGTATCCATAATGTTTTCCATGTCTCCCAGGTCAAGCCCGTGCTCTCCAGCCCGTTGTGCCCTCCTTCCGGGCCCCCTCCGCCCGCCCGGCTCGTGGATGGGCAGGAAGTGTTTAACATCACCCGCATTATGGACTCTCGGCGGCGGGGGCGGGGCGTCCAGTACCTGGTGGACTGGGAGGGCTACGGGCCAGAGGAACGTTCCTGGGTGCCCCGGTCGGCGGTTCTGGCTCCTGGTCTGCTCCGCGAGTTTCACCGGCGGCATCCGGGTAAGCCAGGTGGGTCACCGAGGGGCTCCCGTTGAGGGGGGGGTACTGTCATGACCCTGTGCCTTCTCGGCTGACTCTGTATGGCTACAAGTGTTTTTGTTGTGCTGCATCTCTCTCTCTCCCCTGCACTGCGCTCTACCGGGGCGGAGTCATGACGGCTCCAGCCCCTGGCTCGGACACCTGCAAGCAATCATCTCACTCACTTCTTAAGGCGGCTGCTGAGAGTGCTTCCTCGCTGGATTATTGTGTAACACTCGTCAGTGTCATCACTTATCTGAGCCGTTTTTCGAGTTTCTGTCGTGCCACTACTCACCTGCCTTTCCTCTCTGTGCCAGGATTCTCGCCAGCCTGAGGACCGCCGTTGGTGAGCTAAAGCCGGAGTCCGAGCTACCTGAGCTTCAGTGGATGTTGTACATAGCCCTCTTCTTCCCGTGCCTGTGCTTCCCGGAGACCCTCTTCCTGTGCCCCCTCACCTGTATATATTCGCACCTGGTGTCTGTGTGTGTAAATAAATCACGAACTTAAGTGACGGTCTGCCTCCGAGTCCCTCCTGAGCCTGACAGATCTGGCTCCAGGTAGAGGCAGCAACAGTATCTGAAGCCTCATTACCGGTCTTATTGTTTTCTAACACGGGTTCTTTTAACAATTCGCTCAGTCGTAATTTTGTTGTTAAACACTCCTTAAAGATATTAAGTCAAATTAGGAAATCTCTCAAACAACCTGATTTTTCAGTAGGAATGCCAATAATACATAACTACTTGTTTAAACCAGGTAAAATGGATAGGGTGTTTTTAGAATGGGGGGGGAACGGGATTGAAATACATTGAGGACTTATATACAGATGACAAATTTATGTCCTTCCTTCAACTTCAAGAAAAGTTTCAATTACCTCAATCACATTTTTTTCGTTATCTTCAAATAAGGAATTTTGTTCAACAAAACTTTTCAGACTTTCCACTGAAGCCACGAAGTTATACTTACTTTGATATAATTCGGAAAGCAGATTTTAAACATTTGATATCTCAGTTTGTTAAGTGCTTTACAATCCCAGTTGATTCCGACCGAATTAAGAAAACATGGGCTGAAGACCTCGGGGTCCCTCTGTCTGAAGACCAATGGTCAAATTGTTTGTCCAATATTCAGAAAGGCTCAATAAATGCCAGATATAAACTAATCCAGTTTAAAGTCATTCATAGACTACACTTTTCTTAAACTTAACCGGATCTATAATTCTGTATCCCCCTTATGTGACAGAGGTAAAGTCGGTGAAGGTTCCCTTGCACATTTATTTTGGCATTGCCCTGTTTTGAATGCTTTTTGGAGCCAGATTTTTTATGTGGTTTTCAAACCAATTTAGGAAAAAAGTACCACGTGATGGTACATTGGCTATACTTGGATCATTTGCATCAGTCGAATCTTTTTCCTTTTCACAAAAACAGATAATTACAATGGGTATGCTGGCTGCAAAGAAACTTATTCTTTTACAGTGGCGGTCTTCTTCGGCCCCGTGTTTTAACAGGTGGCTTAATGAGATGGTGTCTGTGGCCAGGGTGGAGCAGATAAGATTTGATAGAGAGGGGAAACTGGCGAGTTTTTGTATGATTTGGCAACCATTTCTAGAATTCTTAAAAAAATAACTGATCATAATTCATGCCTCACACTCCGCGTGAATTATTTTATTTGTACTATTTTCTATATACAAAGAAAAAGAAGAAAATGTACAGAGAGTGTGTAGTTCTCTACCTCTTATCGCACTCACAGTGTTGCACATTTGTTGCACAGATCTGTTTCACAAGTCTGTTGTGAGTGTATTGCCCGATGGTCAGTGAACCGATGATACATTCAAAGTGAGGTTAAGTAGTGCTGTGTTATTTTAAGTGTTCAGTGTGTTTTTGTTTGCCGTCAGTCTGACAGTTGTGGGGAAGAAGCTGTTGAAGAATCGTGTTCTGTGTGTGATGCTGCTGTCCGCTCTGTTGTGTCTGAGATTGTATGTGCAGCTTTGTATGTGCAGGTCCATGGATGCAAGTGTTGTTCCCATAATCCTCTCTGCAGACTTTCTGACTCTGCAGAGCCTTCCTCTCTGTCTGTGTAGTGTTTCCATACCAGACAGTGATGCCTGCGGTGAGGATGCTGTCTATCAGTCCTCTGCAGGCCTGGGTGAGAGGGTGGTGGTTCATGCCAGCTTTCCTGAGCAGCCGAATGAAATAAAGCCTTTGCTGGGCTTTTTTCACAGTTGCTGTGGTGTTGAGAGTCCAGCTCAGGTCTGATGTAACCTGCAGTCCCAGGAATCTGTGGCTGTTTGCCCTCTCCACCTCTGTCCCTTTGACGATAAGAGGTTGCAGGGGAGGGAGTTCTTCCAAAAGTGCAGTATTCATTCCTTGGTCCGTGTTGAGGATGAGGTGAAGAAGCTTCTGTGATGAAAAGAAACTTAAAGAAGTCCAGACGCTTTTCTCTCCAAGCTCCTCAGACTACTGACGCTTGTTTCTCTCTTTGTAAAATGAAATTTAAAGTGAATTTTGAATCAAATGTTTCTTTTCTTTCTCCCTCAGAGTGCAGACATGTCTGCTGCCAGCAATCTGCGATCTGAAGATCAGTTTCTGTGCTCCATCTGTCTGGATGTGTTCACTGATCCAGTCTCTACACCATGTGGACACAACTTCTGCAAAACCTGCATCAGTCAGCACTGGGACATGAGTCAGAGCTGTCAGTGTCCCATGTGTAAAGAGACTTTCTACACTCGACCTCAGCTGAAGATCAACACTTTGTTCTCTGAGATGGTTGCTCAGTTCAGACGTGAAGCTCAGCAGAAAGCCAGCAGCAGCAGCTCAGAGCAACAAGCTGCCAAACCAGGAGAAGTTCCCTGTGACGTCTGCACTGGAACCAGACTGAAGGCCCTGAAGTCCTGCCTGGTGTGTCAGACGACCTACTGTCAGACTCACCTGGAGCCTCATCTGACACTGAAAGGTCTGAAAAGACATCAGCTGGTTGATGCTGTGGAGAACCTGGAAGGCAGGATGTGCACGAAGCACGATAAACTCCTGGAGCTGTTCTGTAAGACCGACCAGACATGTGTCTGCATGCTCTGCTCTGTTTTAGACCACAAGAACCACGAGTTTGTTCCTCTGAGAGAAGAATATGAAGGAAAGAAGGCAGAGCTGGAGAAGACAGAGGCTGAGATTCAGCAGATGATCCAGAAGAGACGACTGAAGATTCAGGAGATCACAGAGTCGGTGAAGATGAGTAAAGATGCTGCAGACAGACAGAAAGCAGAAGGTGTTCAGGTCCTCACGGCTCTGATGGAGTCTGTTGAGAGACGCCTGAAGGAGCTCATGAAGGAGATCGAAGACAAACAGGAAGCTACAGAGAAACAGGCTGAAGGTCTCATCAAAGATCTGGAACAGGAAATCTCTGAGCTGATGGAGAGAAGCTCTGAGGTGGAGCAGCTCTCACGCTCTGAAGACCACCTCCACCTCCTCCAAAGCTTCTCCTCCCTGAAAGCTGCTCCACCCGGCAAGGACTGGACAGAGGTCAGAGTTCATCCACCATCATATGAGGGGACTGTGGGGAGAGCTGTGGCTCAGCTGGAGGAGACAGTCTGGAAACCCATGAAGAAGAAGCTGTTAGAGGCTGAGCTGCAGAGGGTGCAGCAGCATGAGGTGGATGTGACTCTGGATCCTGATACAGCTCATCCTAATCTCATCCTGTCTGATGATGGAAAACAAGTGTATCATAGTGATGTGAGGAAGAATCTTCCAGACAACCCAGAGAGATTTTCTCAATGTCCTGGTGTTTTAGGAGAGCAGAGTTTCTCTTCAGGCAGATTTTACTTTGAGGTTCAGGTTAAAGGAAAGACTAAATGGACTTTAGGAGTGGCCACAGAGTCGATCAACAGGAAGGGAGACATCACAGTGATACCTCAGGATGGTTTCTGGACTGTGTGGCTGAGAAATAGAAATGAATACAAAGCTTGTGCTGACCCTCTAGTCCCCCTCTGTCTTCATCCTGGTCCTGAGAAGGTGGGGGTGTTTGTGGATTATGAGGAGGGTCTGGTCTCCTTTTATGATGTAGGTGCTGCAGCTCTGATCTACTCCTTTACTGGCTGCTCCTTCACTCACAAACTCCACCCATACTTCGGTCCCTGTACCAATGATGGAGGTAAAAACTCTGCACCTCTGATCATCTGTCCTTTCAATCAAACTGATCAACGACTGATTTTATTGGATGAATGATTGATTTTTCTTGAAGGGAACAAATGAACACATTGAGTGTAAATCCTCTACAGTCTCCATGTTTCTATAGAATCTGATCATCAGGACTCTGATTCACACTTTGATTCTCATGGAGTTTGATTTGAACAGAAGAAAAGTTGAATCAGGAAATGTTCCCACTGATGGAGACTCGAGCTGAAGAGCAAATATCAGAGAACAAATGTCCAAAAGCTTCATTTCCAATAAAGTTTGTTCAATGCTTTGAGTGAATCCAGACTCATGTGTGGCTGTTATACGGAGCATCAGAGTCCAGCTGAGTTATGTTGGATACAAACTGCTTATTTTGGCTCTGTGAGGAGTTTTGTTCACTGAAAACTGATGAGACGGATAATATTCAAAGAACTCTGTAGAGATTCATGCATCCATGTTCTCCACCTGCAGGTGTGGAGGAGAAAGGTGGAGCACAGACTGCTGCATCCTTCCAGTCACATCATTTTGATGATTATATTTGCATGTTGTGATGATTTGGGTTAAAGACAAACAGAGTTGAACGGCTGCAGTCACAGCATGAAGACGATGCTGAAGCTGAGCTGTCAGTGAACATGTTTCACTGTGATTTGATTTGAAGAATAGAAAGTGTGTGTGGCTGCTGACAGCTGCAGTCTCTGCTAGTCTGCATAACACACACACAACTTTCCCCCTGAGGCAACGATGCAGCAACAACACAACAGCTGCAGACACACACACGATTGTGCGCTCCCTTTCAGTCTGAACTCTCAAACACACAAACAAACTCTATCAATGTCGTACTGTTAAAGAATTCCTCCTTCTTCAGTAACAATGATTTGAGGTCTCTACCAGTGTCTCTTGTTTTGACCTTTGACCTCTTTATTCCTTATAACCAAAAAAACCCTTTTATCTGATATTTTCACCTTATTGATTGATTATATATATCTATTATATTTTCTCACCTTACCTTATTTTGACCTTTGACCTATGTCCTTGTTAGCCTTGATCTTCCTTCATCAAACGTGAAATTTCTTTCACCTTTGAACTTAAAGCTTAAATCAAACCTTTGTTAAAAAGCTTCTTACCAACTTGTAATTCCAACTCTCTGCATTAAACACGTATCTTATCATATAAACACTGGATCACTGAGAGAACTTTAGGCAGAACCAAATGAAGCAGCTGACCTCGTCAAACTCACAGCGACAGTAACTGACAGTGAATTATTTTAATCTTCTTCATTGTATTTGTTAGAAACATTTATTTTCCTTTAATTGGACTTTGGTTAAGTTCAATCCGATGTATTAACCGACCTTTGAGGTGAAGTGCAGCTGCGAAGAACGCTACGGCAGGCAATGAGGTGCGTTTAATGTCGCTCTGTTAATTTGAGCGTCCATAAATTGAATGTCTTATTTTTTCTTACTTTATTATTGCTAATTTATTGGAGAATTAGGCCATTTAATTAAGATAGATTTTATGTTGTTGGTGGTAAAGATCTGGATGGATGCTTTATTTTATTCTGTGTTTCTATTTTTCAGTTTTACTTTTCAAGACTTGGTGAATTGCCTTTTTCTACTTTTTGTTTAGTTTTGTTAAAATTAGCAGCAGTGAGAAGTGTTGTTGTCGGTCTTGAATATATTTGATGTAGCCCACACTGTTAAGGTAAGTGTCATGTTTTTAGTTGTTAGTCTGATGAAGAATCTTTTATTTTTCTCCAAAAGTTGATTGTGTTTATCTGGACATAGTGTTTTTCAGGTCCAGCTGAATGCAGGTTTCCCCAGTCTTATACGTGTCAGGAGCATCAGCACAGCTGAAATGCATTTTTCCTAAGCACCGCGTCTCTGTGGCTTTTAAACGCCAAAACACGCTAAAACAAAAATGGGTCCACCCCAAGGATGGGGTCCCCCGGTGTAGTTTCCACTGTGACAGACTGTAGGCTGGTTTCTCTCTGTGGTGGCCCCCCCACAGTGTACCCACCGTGCTTCACTGTGTGGACGCTGTTCTTTGGGTTGTAGCTGCATCTTCTTCTCGTTTCACCTCCTCTGACCACAGGACGTTTCAGTCTGCAGGTCTTCGTCCTCAGCAGTGTGGCTGAAGGTGTCTGCAGACGTGGAGCTCTGTGAGCTCACAGTGCGTCCCTGTGCAGCCTGTAGAGTCTTTGAAGTCTTTGCTCTGACAGGCTTGTTCTGTGCTGGGCGGCTCTTTGACTTTCTTCAGGTTTCCCTTCCTGACACTCTGATAACCTCAGATATCCACAACGTGAATCCTCACAAACATCTTTTTCTCTCTTTTCACTCAAACCTTCTGACGTTTTCACACCGACTGTAAATATGAAGAAAACCCTCAGTTTGACGCCACGCCCCCAAACCAGTTCGGCAGTAAAGTGTGAGCAGACGGAGCTGTTACCAGGATGTAAACAGGATGTGCCCTTTCACAGTTAAAGCCTCAGGAATAAAAACATGACCCGATCTTAAATTTTTAAAGATAAAATAAAGTTTAAAGACGACGATGAGCATGTGACTCACTGCTCAGAGCCCACTCACCCAGGTGCATGATGGGAGCAGGAGGAGGAGGCTGGGCCGAGCGTATAGAAACCAAACAAACAAATAAACAACAGCACGACAAACACGTGAACCAGACTTTACCTGTAAACTTACCTGGTGTCTCCCAGGGAGACCACAGTTATGGAGCTGACAGGTAAGTACGTGCAGTACACACTTCCTGTCCTGAAACACACACACAGGTAAACCGCACAGGTACGTAACCATCGGCGTGACTTTGTATTGAACATTGGGGGGTCAAGATCTCTGTCTAAATAAATAAATCTGGGTACATTTCCAGATGATTAAACAACTATTTTGCTGGTAACACCTGAAACGAGTAAAGAAAACCAGCAGCCTATTAATGCAAGATAATCCATAACTTTATTGGAGCTGACATTGTTGGAAATGAGTCCAAATAAAGAGTCCAAACATTTATAAGCCTGTCTATGTGTGTCTCACCTGGACAGCCTACTCTGGAAACCAGACAACAGCAGAGTGTTACCCAGCAACAGGCCAGGTGGGTAGGGGGTAAGTAAGTTAGCTGGATTTGATTGTTGACGATTTCGCGTGATCTTGGATCGTTCGGTTCTCCGAAGCTCATTCGGGACTTGCTGTCATAGCAACAGATCCGTAAGCGTAAACCTGCTCAGGAGCAGGCTTACTTTATGTAAACAGGATTAGATCGCAGCCACTCAGGTATGTCCGCTTCATGTATACGAAAGCAACGGTGAAATATACTCACTCAAATGAGCAATCCTATTTATCCATATTGTATATTCTGTATCTATATGTGTATATGTGGTGTATTTATGCTTATATCCTTACTCTTATTCCCCTTAATGTATCTGTAACAGGCAACTTCTTTCGGTGCTTTGCTACTGGAAACTGAATTTCCTGGAGGAACCCACCCGAGGGATTAATAAAGTTTCATCTAATCTAATCTAATCTAATCTACTTGGGTTTTCTTCCTGCAGCCCTCATGTTTACTCAAGGTTTAGTTCTGTCTTCATGCTGATTTTCTTGTTCAGTCGTGTCTCATGTTGCAGTTTGTCAATCCTGTCCCTGTGCTCTGTGTTCCCTCTGTTCAGTATCAAGTCTGTGCCTCATGTGTTTCCTGTTTTATTTTGATAGTCCCTGTCCTGTGTGCAGTGTGCTTGGTTTTGCTTCCCTTCTGTCATTAGGCCTGATTTGTCCCAGATGTGTTACCACCTATTCCCCATCTTCTCGTAGTCCTGCTTGTGTATTTAAGCCCTGTGTTTCTCTGTTAGTTGTTGTGTTGTACCCTCACTGTACTGTGTTTTGTTTTCTATGTGCTTCTGGTAATGTTTTGGTTCACTCTTTCCTGGTTTGATTTTCTACTTTCCCGGGTTTCTAGTTTGGGCTTAAGTTTTGAGTTTCTAGTTTTGTTTTCTTCTATTTCTATTCGAGTGTTCTCCAGCAATAAAGCTGCCACTTTAGTTAATCATTCTGTCTCTGGGTCCTGCGTAGTGATGGTGAGATGAAGCCTCATGATGAACTGAAGCTTTCCATCCAATTGGTCGACTCATGGTTCGAAGCATTGTGATCATTCATTTGTTCTACTACTCAATTCAAGTGAAGCGGGCTCTTTGATTATAATGATGTGTAAACCTTATGTACATCTGGATAATGACACAAACTAGTGTTTGGTGCTTCACTTTTTAATAAACTAAAAGACAGAAATCAGATTATAGGATGTGTAGTGTTGTTTATTTATATTTTGGTGTTTATCATTTGTGATATTTATTACTGTGTGCATACTTTATTAGGAGAGACAAAATTAAAAAAAAAAAATCTCTTCCTTGCTGGTTCCATCGAAGAAGAAATGCACAAGTAACTATGTAGCACGTACGTAATCCAATTCCACAACACGGTGTGATGGGGAATCAGCTGTTTTCCTGCCCATGTTATTTCGAATCTGGCGCGAACCGGTGAACCAGTCCCTGAATCAGTTACGTGGTACGGACTGCCCGCGAGGCCTCGAATGTCACTGCATACGTAATCAAAGCAAGCCTCGATACGCGCTTCAGAAAAACGCCCCCGCGATTACCCGACGCACGATTCGAAGCTTCGACACACAGGACACATCACTAGTCCTGCGTTTGGGTCCTACATCCTGCCTGCCACCTCAACACCTTTAATTTTACAGCTTCTTAGTTATTATAAAGTGCTGCAACTCATAATGTTTTCTAAGATAGTAAAACCAGATTTAAACCGACTACTTCTACAAAGATGGAGCTAAAGTGATGATATACATTTATAGTTTGGACTTGGACACATACAGTCTGTTTTTCCTTATAACTACATGTGAGTTCAATTAACATTTTGTGGGAAAAGGGAATTTGTTTTTTAAAAGGATTATAGATTCGGAGCTGAATTACCCAACGGAACATCTCATTCACTGATGTTTGCTGGAGAAGCTGCTCTGTCTCTTTGTGATGGAGCAGCAGCGTGACGTACTGAAGACTGTTAACGGGGAAGTGCTGAAGCTGAAGGCGTCTCTCTGCTGCTCAGACTGACGTTCAGTCGTCATCCAGACAACATGAAGACTGCACCGGTCTCTCTGCTCCTCGGTGAGTCAAACACTAAAATCATCGATTTATTTATCACAGCTCCAACAAACAATATGGCAGGAAAACAACCTTTCAGCAGTTACAAGCTTGCAGCTACTGACTTTAAAGTTCATGTAAAAATTCTGAAAAGTTTTGTCAAGGCGAGAGGAACAGTTCATTCTCCTTCTTATGTCTTTCAGGTTTCATTGGATTGGTGGCTGTGAAGTTGGGCAGGAACCAAGACGTGATGTTAATGTTGAATAATGGAGCTCACAGTTTTAACTGAAATGTATGAAGAGTGATAGAAAATGGTTTCAAACATGCATGATGAAAGTTTTTCGGTTTAAATCGATCTCATCATCACTGCAAACCTCTCAGAGGTTCAGACTCAGCAGTTTAACCTGGAATCCTGCAGGAAAGTCACCATATAGTCTGGACTAAGTCAGCGATTAAACCTTCTGCCCAGCTAAGTGTCAGCAACATGAAGACCAAAAAGAACAAAAGAGACTTGACCTCTTTTCATCAAACATCTCTTCAGTCAGGAAACCACAGCCTCTGACTGCATGAAGCACAGGGTCCTCTGACTGCGTCCCCTCTTTTATCTAGTCTTCACTTCCTCTATTCACAGCCAATTTTCCATTAAGAGGACTGAGTGTATTCAAACAACCACAGACGGTTTTGACTGTTAAAGTTCCCATTCCCGTTGACATGATGACCTTTAAACAGCAGCAGTGTGGGAGTGAAACAGGCCGCAAATCTGAAAATGAAAACTGTGCTTTTGAAGGGTGGCTTCTTAGTCCCACACTTTCTTCTCTGCACATGAATGAAAGCTCATCCATGCACAGTTCTCCATTGTTTACAATGCTGTGCACTGTGATGTTTACCGTTGATTGCCATCTGATCAAAAAATGTATAGAAAACAGGAAAAGACAGGCTAACCTGCGTTGCTGTCTCGGTGGTATTTTATAACTTCCTGTTCCTGTTACAGTGCACGGTGGTGTTTGTGTAGTTTAATCTGCGTGGCTCACAGATCTGGCAAAAATACAGACCTTCCATAATTAAGTAGAAGTACAAATACTACTGTTCAAAAATACTCCAGTAAAAGATGAAGTACTGATTCAACTTATTAACTCAAGTAAAAGTAAAAAAAAGTACAGACTAGGAAATGTACTCAAAGTAAGAAAGTACAAAGTAGTAGCAGTAAAACCCTGGCTGATTGTGACCCACACCCATTACCACACCTTGGCTCATGTGATTAGGTAGAGGATCATCAGGGGGTCCATTGTCCCTCTCAGGGGGAAACTCCCACAGAGCTTAAATGTGGGTCTCTTCACCGTTTGATCCTAGAACTGAAGAAGCTTCTCAGATGAGAGGTGAAACGTCTTCAAGCAACTTAAAGAAGTCCAGACGCTTTTCTTTCCAAGCTCCTTAGGTTGTGGCAGATACTTCAGGAGATTAAAAAGTTTCCTGAGAGAAAAAAAACAACAACAAAAAAAAACTGTGCAGCCTCAGTCTTTCTTTAAATGACCTCTGACCTTCAGTGACCTCTGACCTCCTGTTGCAGGTGTGTGTGTGCTGCTGCTGTCTGCACTGGCTGTTTGTGCAGGTGAGTAGATGAAGTGCACCATGGTCCAGGACAAACACTGAGTGTAAACACTGATAGAAACTGTCCGTCTGTCCTCCAGTCTCTCTGAGCATCAGTCCAAACCTTCAGCAGTTCTTCACAGCAGCCTCAGTGTCTCTGACATGTGACGGTCAGCTGGGCTCTGATGGATACACAGTGAAGAGGGACACAGGAAGTGGGACTGAGTCATGTGGAGCAGGTGGGCGGGGCTTCGGGAGGTTCAATGGTTCATCCTGTTTGCTTGATAAGCAAAGCGAGCCAATCAGTGGAGTTTACTGGTGTGAAGGTGAAGCTGGAGAGAAGAGTGAAGAAGTCAACATCACTGTATCAGGTAATGAAGTCGTTCATTTCATCAGACTAACAGCAGACTGTTATACCACCTCTACATCACTCTGTGGGTCTTTTCCTCAGATAAAGAAGTGATCTTGGAGATCCCTGCACTTCCTGTGAGGACAGGAAGTGATGTCACGCTACGCTGTAAAAAGAAAATTGGTGGCACAGCTGCAGCTTATTTCTACTTTAATGGACGTCCTGTTGGACCTAAATCAGAGCACATAATCACCATTAACGTGCAGCAGTCTGATGAAGGTCTCTACTGGTGTGCTACTGATGAGTTTGGATCATCTCCTCAGAGCTTTCTGAGGGTCAGAGGTCAGATCACTGACATCACTTCCTGTTTAAAGCAAACCTGCTGAGCTTATAATAAATTCAATGACCCAGTTTTATCATCTCTCCTGCAGATGTCTATGACACCACCACCATTTCACCAAGTGCCACCAAACCACCACCAACAACAACTATCAATCTCAATTCCCCTCCTTCTACATCGTCCTCCTCCATCATCTCACCTGTAGCTGCTCTGGGTTCTCTGGGTCTTCTAGATCTTATTCTGGTTGCAGCTTTGCAAGTTGTTGAAAACACGCAGTTCTTTGAATCTTTGGGCTGAAGGAAGGACAATACTCGGTGTATATATGCTCAATCAACAATCATTTATTTCGGTACACTTCACAATAAGAGCATTACAACGTCCGGACGGGAGAGATGCCTGCAGAGGTTCGACAGCATGTCTCAAAATGGTGGCAACTTTCACAGACTTTTATAGCTAATCCCAGCCCCCCTCTTTGTCATAAAAGCTGCATCTTCACATGTTTTTCTAATTCTTAGCGAGCCTGGCTCCTGACCTTGCCTCCCTGTCTTTCTGTGTGAAATTGGAAGGGGGGTAAAGAATGTGGTTTTATCTCTTCTGCCCAGACACCTAGTCTCCCTCTTATGGCCTTCTTCACATGATTCAGCAATAAAACATTCTCAAGAAAACAGTGTCAGACATTCACAGCTGATCAAGGATACAGAGTAATGCACATTTTGTCTAATGAACTACAAATGATTATGTTTCTTTTATTCAAGAGTATAATAGAGACTAAACTACATACATAGCACACCATTAGAACTAAAGGATAATATATGGCCTGCAGCTGTTAAGCTAATTTACTACATTGACTACTGGTCATAAAATGGCATATGTTTAACTACTAGTCTTTAACAACACCCCCTTTGATCTCTTTTCTCAAAGAGATCACTTACAAGACGCACTCCAGGGTCACAAGGTCCACGTCTCTCCATTCCTCAGGATCATCCTTTAACAGAGGCATCATGACCCCCTGGCCCTCCGGCCCTGAGGTTACGGCCCTGTCAATAAGACGAACTACTAGTGCTCTGAGGCATGGGATCAAACAACAACCACATGTGGTTAAGACAGCACATGTGGTTGTGCTGTCTTAAGTGTGTCAAACCCCCCAGAGCTCATTAGATTAAACATTTTACATGGAAAAATAAATTTTCCTTAATAATTATGTAATTATATACTATAATTCAATTATAAACTGTCCCCATTCACATTGTTTAGCAGAGAACTTATCTTACATGAAAAATATAGATATATATTACACACAGAGAAAGACGTCCAGGTTAGGGATAGTCTCAAACTCACAGATACAGGTTCAGGTCCGCCGTCATAAATAGTGCTCCAAATCAGCTGGGATCGGCTGCAGGTGTGACGGTGAGCACAGGTGCGTGGGCCAGGGGCGGGAGCCCGTAATGAGCACCGCCCCAGCAGAGGAGAGAGAGCGCAAAGGAAACAAAACACACAAAACATGTTGCCAAACACAGAGTGAGCCAGCGAGGCACGAGGACTACGACACAAAGCACGTGCAAACTCCAAAACACATTTCTAGCTTTAACTGAACTTCCAAACAGAGCAGATCACTTAAATTACACAATTGAAAGCATGAAAGCATGTGTGTATTGTTTGTGTATTTATAGTCAAATAATTGAAAAAATATGTTCATTTACCTGTTACTACCACACACCAAAGAGTCAAAGAGTCGGCTCTGAGCGTTTCCTTCGCGACCGACACATCACTAGCAAAATCAAAGATGGCGCTGGAGTGACGGCAGCCTTTCCAAGTAGCTCTGCAACACCGCACCTTTTTTGTTAACTTTAACTTTTTTAGACTAGGCTTTTCAAACTTTTTTTCACCTTCCTCTACTTATACCTCTTAGATATAGCGATACAAGATGGATAATGCACTTTTTAAAACTTCTGGAACCAGCTCCTTCATCTATTCGAGAGCGGAGCTGCTGGCACTAAAAACAAAGGGACAGACCGGCATGCGACACAATATCCCGGCCGAGCTAAAGAGGAGCTACAGAGGCTGCAAAGCTGGAGCGAGGAGAGCGGATCACCGGAGGCGATTCAAACCATCAATCCCGACAGTGATCATGGGCAACGTGAACTCATTACAGAATAAGATTGACGAACTGTGCGCTCTGAACAACCACAGACTATACCGTGAGTGCAGCTTGTTTATCTTCACGGAGACGTGGCTAACCGAGCTAACGCCGCAGGCTAACGTAGACCTATGCGGTTTCACATCCGTGAGAGCCGATAGGGACACGCAGCCCAGCGGAAAAAGCAGAGGTGGGGGACTCATTGTCTACGTTAACAACAGATACTGTAACCCTGGACACGTCTCCGTTAAAGTTTCGGTATGCCGTCCGGACCTGGAGCTGCTAGCTGTTAGCTTGCGGCCATATTATCTACCTCGGGAGTTCAGTCATGTGATCTGTGTGTGTGTTTACATCCCTCCGAGGGCCGACGCAACAGCTGCCTGTGAGAAAATACACACAGTCACAGCAAGACTTCAGACACAAAACCCCGAGGCTTTCATTATTATATCTGGAGACTTTAACCATGCCACACTGGACTCTACTCTGGCTGCTTTTCACCAGTTTGTGAATTGTCCCACAAGGAGCAACAGGACAATTGACCTACTGTATGCTAATGTGAGAGATGCATACAGAGCCACCCCCCTCCCCCCACTAGGGAAGTCAGACCACAACCTGGTTTACCTACAGCCACAATACACACCCCTCGTCCAAAGGCAGCCGGTCACAACGCGCTCCATCCGGAGATGGACCCCAGAAAAGGAGGATGCTCTGAGGGACTGTTATGACACCACAGACTGGGATGTGCTCCTGAGCCCACATGGTGAGGACATAGAGGGGGCGACACACTGTCTTACAGACTACCTCAACTTTTGTGTGGACACGGTCGCCCCTGCTAAGACGGTACG
This sequence comes from Aulonocara sp. 'chitande type north' Nkhata Bay, assembly GCF_057382095.1. Taxonomy (NCBI): domain Eukaryota; kingdom Metazoa; phylum Chordata; class Actinopteri; order Cichliformes; family Cichlidae; genus Aulonocara; species Aulonocara sp. 'chitande type north' Nkhata Bay. Next base: position 6,544,270 of record NC_141346.1, read on the forward strand.
GTGTTATCCTAATAACAAACCGTGGGTAACACAGGAAGTCAAAGCTGTCCTCAACATGAAGAAGAAGGCTTTCAGGAGCAAAGTGAAGGAGGAGATGAAAGCAGCACAGCGGGAGGTGAAACGCTGCCTGAGGGAAGCAAAGGACACCTACAGGAGGAAGGTGGAGCAGAAGTTGGAGAGGAACAATATGAGGGAGGTCTGGAATGGTGTGAAAACCATCACAGGCCACAACACCAAGAAAAGCACAGTGGGGGGGACTGTGGAGAAGGCAAACGAACTCAACAACTTCTTCAACAGGTTTGACCAGCCCACAACCCCCCCACCCTCACCCTCACCTTCACTACAGAGTCCAATCCCCACTCTCCTACCTCCCTCGCTTCCCCCCCTTCCTGACACCATGACACCCCCCTCCTCCAATCCCTCTCTCAGCAGCAAGACATCTCCCCCCCTTCCCTCCTCCCAAACATCTCCCAGTGTCACAGTGGATCAGGTCAGGAGACAACTGAGGAAGCTTCGCCCCAGAAAGGCAGCAGGCCCAGACAAGGTGTGTCCCAGGATGCTAAAGGCGTGTGCTGCTGAACTTGGGGAGCCACTACAACGAGTCTTCAACCTCAGTCTGCGACTGGGGAGAGTGCCCGCCCTATGGAAGACATCCTGCATCGTCCCGGTCCCCAAAAAGAACCGGCCCAATGAGCTGAATGACTTCCGACCGGTGGCACTGACGTCACATCTTATGAAGACTCTAGAGCGGCTCTTCCTCAACCTCCTCCGACCACAGGTACAACATGCCCAGGACCCACTACAGTTTGCATACAAGGCGGGTGTCGGAGTGGAGGATGCCATCCTGTACCTCCTACACAGAGCCCACTCACACCTGGATGGGGGAAAAGGCACGGTCAGGATCCTGTTTCTTGACTTTTCCAGTGCCTTTAATACCATCCGGCCCTGTATGCTTCAGGAAAAACTGAACAGGATGGAGGTGGACCCCTGCCTGGTGGCTTGGATCTCCGACTACCTCACCGACAGACCACAGTACGTCAGGCTGAAGAACATCACGTCTGACACAGTGGTCAGCAGCACAGGAGCACCACAGGGAACTGCGCTGTCCCCTCTTCTCTTCACCCTGTACACCTCTGACTTCTGCTACAACTCTGAATTATGCCACATTCAGAAGTTTGCAGACGACACAGCCATCATGGGGTGTATCTGGGATGATCAGGAAGAGGAGTACAGAAGTCTGGTGAGGAACTTTGTCGCATGGAGTCACACAAACCACCTGCAACTCAACACCTCAAAGACTAAGGAACTGGTTGTGGACTTCGGGAGGTCTAGAGCAGGTCCACTGCCGGTTCAGATAGAGGGGGAGGAGGTGGAGGTGGTCAACAAGTACAAGTACCTCGGGCTGTGGGTGGACAATAAACTGGACTGGTCATGCAACACAGAGCACCTGTATAAAAAAGCCCAAAGCCGACTGTACTTCCTCAGGAGGCTGAGGTCTTTTAACATCTGCAGGAAGCTCCTGAGGATGTTTTACCAGTCGGTGGTTGCTGGAGTACTTTTCTATGCTGTGGTGTGCTGGGGGAGCAGCACAGCAAAGAAGGACTCATGCAGGCTGGAGAAACTGATCAGGAGGGCTAGCTCTGTGGTCGGCATGAAGCTGGACACTCTGGTGACAGTGGCAGAGAAAAGGACACTAAAGAAACTGATGGACATTATGAACAATGCTGGGCATCCTCTGCACACAGTCATTAACAACCAGAAGAGTCTGTTCAGTGACAGGTTGCTTCTCCCCAAGACAAGAACTAACAGACTTAAAAACTCCTTTGTCCCACACGCCATCAGACTGTTTAACTCCTCTCTGGAGGGGAGAGGGCAGGGAGACAGGAGGACAAAGGAGGGAACAACTAAGCTGTAGTGCCTCTTCACCTCACTGTGCAATACCTTTGTGCAATACCTTTGTGCAATACTTTTGTAAATAGTCAACAGTGCAATAGACCTCAATACTTGAAATGTGCAATTCACTTGTATTTTTATTTTTTATTCCTATTTATTCTATTTATCCCCTTTGTATATTTTATTTATATTGTCTCTGTATTTATATATGTGTGTGTGTGTGTGTGTGTGTGTGAATATATATATATATATATATATATATATATATATATATATATATATATATATATATATATATATATATATATATATATATATATATATATAATATTCTGTAACTCTGTAACTTCTGTCGGTGCTGTGCTTTTTTGGAAATCGAATTTCCCAGAGGAACCCACCCGAAGCCTGGGGATGCTAGTGTTAATAAAGTTCTATCTAATCTAATCTAATCTAATCTAACTAGCTGGGATAACCACATTTACTCAGGGCCTTCTTGATGTGATGTTCCTCCTGGCTGCTGTGTCTGTGGGGATGGTGTTCGCTCTGTGTTGTAGCGTCCTGATGACTCCCAGTTTGTGCTCCATGCTGGCAGACGTCTTCGGTTTAGAATCTTTTATTATTTGTCTCGTGTTTAAATCCTCGTCTTTCTCATTCCTGCAGAAAGGACGCTGTCATCAAGTCTGAGTCAAGTCACCTATCAGGATATGAACTTCAGACAATCAGCCAATAAAATTACAGATACACACTCACATGTTGTTTTCTCCAGTCCGAGGACACTGCAGGTACACATTCAGCTGTTATCCAACAAGTTATTGCTTCACAAAATATGATTATGACCCTTTGTCCACTGTGGGTCCTTGTGATAATTTCTTTGCTCCTCTATTCTTCTTGTCTTTCCATCTCCTGGATTCTCTTTTAACCATCTACTCATTCTCGTTCTCTTGTGCATCAGGGCTGAGTTATTGATGGAGTTTCCCAGATCAAATTTAAAGGAGGATGGGAAGAAGAGGATTTTCTCTCTGCCAGTCCCGTCAGCTCCCTGCTAAGATTTAGAGCTTGTCCTGTTTTTCAGTATGAAGGCCCTGCTCATCTGTTTTTCTTGCCATTGCTTAAAAAGTGTACATTCTGCATCCAAATGTCCAGCTGCCTTCAACTTTGATGTTTGTCTTGGCCAAAAATAAGCCTTCAGTTTATTCCTTTGTTTAAATAAAAATCTCTTGCTGATAAACTGAACCCTGGCTGTGGCGTCAGAGTAGCGCTATATAAGTGCTACATAAGAACCAGTCCTTCTACCATTTACTAAAAGCAGGCTTTTGCCAGGGCTGCAAAGGGATTTGTAAAGAATGATTTTTTAGTGTACTATGCTTCAGGCAGTTGTTGCATGGAAGTGGCTGTTACTGAAAGTCCAGCACAGACCTGTAGTGACAGCCAGTGATTGGCATTTTGAAATGATAATAATAGCATAATGATTAAAAATTCCAGGTTCCTAATGGAGGTCTTGCAGATAAACAGTAACACATTCTATAATTTATTATTAATAAATAATAAACAGGTGGAGCCGGTAGCTCAGCATGTTTGATTTGGCAGTTTTGCACTAGATGAGCTTCCTGAGGCAACTCAAACGGGATCTGTGTTTCTAGGTGGAACTGAACAACAACCTCTCCATTGGAGCCAATAATAAAAACATGAATAACAATAAGCTTTATTTGGGGCTCTGATCTGAGGATGTAACATCATTTGTAATGTGGGTCTCAACAAGCTCAAGGAACGCTTTAAAAGTAGCCATTAATATGGTAAAATCACAGGTAGCCAGATTTCCTGATGTTGTATCTCCAATAACAGGTCACGGCATTTCGCTCTCGAGGCAGCCAGTGCCCTCCCTGCAGTCCCAAAAGGTTGATTCGGTTCATCTTGACGCACACCTGTGTGCACTTATATTCAAAAGGTTTTTCCGTGTAAAGATCTGATAGTGGGTGTGGGGAGCCATAGATTCTGCCCCCCCAAGGACCACCGGATGGGCGGATGCTCCACCCTCTTTGAAAGAGCTGAGGAGATGCCTATATGGGATGTCACCCAGCAGCCACAGTACAGAAGTCAGAGAGGGCCGGCAGCCAGCTGCACCAGAGCAGACCGAGGCCCGAGGTTTGAGGGCCCTCCACCCCCCAAAGTAGCCTGACGGAGTCACGGATGCCAGGCCCTGCCAAGCAGCCGCCGGGAGTGAGCCAGTATGTGAGACCTGACTTGACACATAGACATAGACAAACATGCACACACAGACACAAACATACACCACCCTCATACACACATATACAAATATTCAGCACTCACCCAGTGTGGAGACAAGCAAAAATGAACCCACACTCCCCAAACACACTCTGAACCCCAAGTCCATTTCTTTTAGGGGAGAAATGTTTGATTTTGGGGTGGGGGTAAATTTCATGATACATGATCACATGGTCAAATATTTTTAGATGTTTGGCTCCTCCCACGGGATGGTGTGCATCTTTCTCTGCTTTCTCTGAGATGTGAGTATGGATATGTGTGTGTTGACTGTTGAGGCAGGTGGATGCTGCTGATTGCTGGTTTGAAAGAGTTCCTAAGTGTTGATTGGATGATTGGATGTACAGCAGCTTCTTAAACCCCAGCTCACAGCCACCTCCGCCCTCTACTTCCCTCCTCTGTACCAAATAAGGAGCCAGCTTTGATCCAAATCAGCTAACTGCGCATCACCAGCTCTTCCTCGTCCTCGCTGTCCAGAAGCAGCAGCGTGATGATCTTGACAGGGAAGTGGTGAAGCTGAAGGTGTCACTCTGCTGCCAGTCGTCGTCCCGACAACATGAAGACTTCATCTGTGTCTCTGCTCCTCGGTGAGTCAAACGCTGAAATCCTTCACTCACTCATAGCATTCATTTATCTTATAACACAGTAACAGAGTGTGTGCTGGATGCTCTCACTGACTGACTCTAAAATGAAATCTCTTCAGGTCTGTCCAAAGTCTGAAGTTTACTGAGTGTGTTCATCTGTTTAAAAGCTTTCTTTTCAAACATGTGGCTCAAGAGAGTTTTTGTTCTGCTGTTGCTTTCACTGAGGAATGGGACCGCAGCATCAGGCAGCTACACACCAGAGATCAGCTGAGCCGCCTGATGCTGGTGTTGCAGATTAACTGGTGTCTCAGATTAACTGGAGACGGTCAAACAGATGTGTGACAGACTTTAAGGAGCTGCTGCCAACAAACCAGCAAATAAACACTGAATATTTCATGTGTGACATTTGTGAGGTGGCCTTAAACACAGTCCGTCAGTCTTTTTGCTCTTGAACAGTGAAATATTAAAAACTGTCTGGAGTTTATTTGGTGATGTTCTCGTGCACGAGGCGAAAACAGCAAACAAACGTCACAGTAAATCTTTCCAGCTGATGTTAGGCATCCTCCACCTGCTGAATCCACTTCAGCCTCTTCCTGCTCATGTTCCTGTTTAGAGGCACAGTCGGCCTGTAAATGGAGAAAACTGAACACAGGAATATTTGGATTTCCTTCTTTTTCTCTGCTCATGTTCAACTTGTCTGATTCAAGCTGGGAATATTTATTAGAAACAAAGTGAATAATATTATTTTATTATCACGTTGATGCAGCACATGGTTCAGTTAGCTTTGTATAAACACGTGTTAGAAATGTTCTTCAATCAGCTCTTTTTACTCTCATTTCACAGCCAGTACTTTTTACTTTTACTTGAGTAAAGAAGTTGAATTAGTACTTGGAGTATTTTTAACAGTAGTACTTCTACTTCAGTACAGACTGTATGTACTTTTACCACCTGTGTCTGAGACCTCCTTCAGGGTCCACCTGAAGCTCTCAGTCTGCTGTGGAAAAAGGAAATCCAGGTAGTTTCTCCTGATCACCTGAGGCCGTCATTACTGTGTGAACCCACACACCACTCCTCACTCCTCCCACCCGCTGCACACAGTCACTGAGTACAGACCGGCTGATTCCTGTAAAGGGAGAGGCAAGAAGAGGCGGAGCAACAGCTGAAAAACAAGAAGCTCAACGTCATTTTGCAGAAGTGAAAGTGTGAGAGAGCAGCAGCAGAGCTGCAGTCGAGTCCTGTTTGTCTCTAAAAGAAGATTCACTGGAGTCCATCAGGTTCCTCTCAGCAACAGTGGTGAGTGCAGCTGATCACACTTCCTGTTTCTACACAAATCTTCACTCTGTTCACTTCATCAGGACTCATCACAGTCACACTGGATCCATAGAAATCTGCTCATGTAACCACAGATCCACTGTAGGAGCATCGAGCTGCTGCTTCAGTCTCACTGTGGCTCTGCTCAGGACTGTGGACTCAGGCTGTGCTCTGGACTTCAGACTGACTCCACACTTCCTGGTTATTCATCACTTCCTGTTCCTATTAGATTGATTCTGGATCTGATTGATCATAAGGATTACAGATGTGAAAACACCTATTTATTCTTTATTGATATAAAGCCTTTGACACTGTAAACCAGCAGATTTTGGTCAGTACTTCAAAAAGTCATTCACACATTTTACAAAGATTATCTGACTTAGTGTATCCTGTAAGAGTCACAGATGATCCTCACATGAATCTCATTATTTAAACAGATGTGTTTGAATCATCCTGATAATCAGGCTTTAAACATGTCAGAGTTCCACACATCAGCTGTGATATTCAAGCTGACCTGGATCAAACATGTCATCAGACACAAACATAGATGATGCTGTTTAATCCCAAAGCTTATTTTGTCACGGTTTGCGGGGGCAAGCCGTGTGGAATTATATAGGACCAAAAGGCGGCAGCTCTGGTGCAGGTGAGTGTTTATTAACAACAAAAATGCAAACAACAAAGGCGCTAGGAACATGAAACTGAAACCTAAACTGGGAAAACTAACAACACAAACCAGAACCGAAGATGCAGGGAGATCCGGAGAACTATACACGGAGAGACGCAGGGAGACCGAGGGGAAACAACACAGACGAACCAGCAACTACTATGACAGAAGACACAACTTAAATACACTCAGAGAACACAGGGGGATTACATACAGGTGGGGACACAGCTGGGAGTAATTAACATGACGAGACTAGGGAGGCAAACTGAAAACACTCACATAAGACACAGACCTTCACAATAAAACAGGAACTTACACATGAAAGGACACAAACTAAGAAACGCGGACTAGATACAGGAACACACGGGCAGAACAGAGTAAACACTAACCAGAGGAAGAACAGAACCAAAATCGCGAAGAGAAAACACAAAACGCTGGGTCAAAAGGACCCAGGATCATGACAGTACCCCCCCCCCCCCCCCCCAAAGGCTGGCTCCAGACAGCCCAACAAGAAACAGCCAGAAAAAACAGAAAACAACCCGACCAGGGCGGGCGGCGGGGGCCCAGGAAGGAGGGCTCGAAGCAAAACAAAACCGGAGCACCAGAAGGCCAAAAGACAAAAACAAAAAACGAGCCCAAAACCAAAAGAAACGAAGCACACCAAAACACAGGAAAAAACAGAGTCCAAAACAGAAGAGTTCAGGGGGCCAACAACACAGGAGTCCAAAACAGTTCGGGGGGCCGGCCAGGGGGCCGACAGCACAGGAGTCCAAAACAGTTCGGGGGGCCGACCGTGCGGACGGCAACGGCGGCGACGTGGATACAGTTCGGGAGGCCGGCCATGCGGACGGCAACGGCGGCCACTCGGGCGATGGCGGTCCGGGGGCCGGCCGCGCGGAAGGCAGCGGCGGCCACTCGGGCGATGGCGGTCCGGGGGCCGGCCGCGCGGAAGGCAGCGGCGGCGCCCAAGTGTCAGGCGCCCCGGCCGAGGCTTGGAGGGCACAGGACCAGGCGTAGCAGAAGCACAGGCTGGACCAGGCGTAGCAGAAGCACAGGCGGATGCAGCTGGACCAGGCGTAGCGGATGCAGCTGGACCAGGCGTAGCAGAGGCCGCAGGACCAGGCGTAGCAGAAGACTCTGATGAGGCCGGACCGGATGAGGCCGGACCAGACGAGGACGAAGACTCTGATGAGGCCGGACCAGACGAGGACGAAGACTCGGATGAGGCCGGACCGGATGAGGCTGCAGCTGGCGATGAGGCTGCAGCTGGCGATGAGGCTGCAGCTGGCGCTGGCTGGACGGGCTCCTCGGGCCCTCCAGCTGACGAAGCAGGAGGCTGGACGGGCTCCTCGGGCCCTCCAGCTGAAACAGGAGACAAAGGCTGGACGGGCTCCTCGGGCCCTCCAGCTGAAACAGGAGACAAAGGCCGGAGCGGTCCCTCGGACCCTCCAGCGGAGACACAAGACAAAGGCCGGAGCGGTCCCTCGGACCCTCCAGCAGAAGCCATCACAAAGCCAGCAGGCATGGAGTCCTCTGGCAGACACGAAGGCAATGGATGCTGTGCTGAGCACTGGCCCTGCCCAGACAGCACTGACACGGAGTTGTTCTCTGAGGGCTGCTTAATCTTCAGGGGTCCAGAATCAGCTGGGGACTGAGACCTAGCCTCTGGGGAAGCCCTGGAGTGCAGAACGGTGCCTGAAGCAGCTAAAGTGCGAGAAACTCCCTGACTGGACCTTAAATTTTCTCCCTGCATGCAGTGAATGAGTGGAACCGGTAATGCTGGAGCCAGAACTACGGGTAGCGGGGGCACTGGAGCTACTGGGGCCTGCGCTACAGGCGGCACTGGAGCTACTGGGGCCTGCGCTACAGGCGGCACTGGAGCTACTGGGGCCTGCGCTACAGGCGGCACTGGAGCTACTGGGGCCTGCACTGAGGGTGGCACAGGAGACTGAACTGAGGGTGGCACAGGAGACTGAACTGAGGGTGGCACCGGAGACTGAACTGAAGGAAGCACAGGAAACTGAGCTGAGAGTGGCTGCGGGGGAGCTAACTTAGCTGCCGGTAGCTGCACAGGCGATAAGCAGCTCGCGTTGATATCCGCCACACAAAACGCAGCCCCTGAATGAACAGTCATGCAGTCCGAAAATGAAAAACAGTCCTCACTCACCACAGCCGGCGAATTAGAAGTCCGAACGTCCAGCTGTGGGGTGGCGCGCTTGCGGCGCGATTGGCGTCTCCTCCCCGCAGACGGCTCCGACGGGCCGGGCAAGATCACATCCGGCGAGTCGGGCAGCGAGGCAGGAGTGGCTGAGAGAAGGTGCGGTGTGAGCCGGAGAAAAGCCTGCATGGTCGGAGGAAGCGAGTCCAATAGCCATGGCAGGCCGGAAAAGAGCCGTTGCAGCCGGTCTTCTGCTGCGCGGCGAAGCTCTTCCGGGGGATGTTCCAGCCATAGGCTGAGAAGGATCTCCACATTGTATGTGATGTCGTCCTGGAGCTCCTCGGACGGATTTACTGCCGCTGGGTCCATGGAGGCTGGTTCGTTCTGTCACGGTTTGCGGGGGCAAGCCGTGTGGAATTATATAGGACCAAAAGGCGGCAGCTCTGGTGCAGGTGAGTGTTTATTAACAACAAAAATGCAAACAACAAAGGCGCTAGGAACATGAAACTGAAACCTAAACTGGGAAAACTAACAACACAAACCAGAACCGAAGATGCAGGGAGATCCGGAGAACTATACACGGAGAGACGCAGGGAGACCGAGGGGAAACAACACAGACGAACCAGCAACTACTATGACAGAAGACACAACTTAAATACACTCAGAGAACACAGGGGGATTACATACAGGTGGGGACACAGCTGGGAGTAATTAACATGACGAGACTAGGGAGGCAAACTGAAAACACTCACATAAGACACAGACCTTCACAATAAAACAGGAACTTACACATGAAAGGACACAAACTAAGAAACGCGGACTAGATACAGGAACACACGGGCAGAACAGAGTAAACACTAACCAGAGGAAGAACAGAACCAAAATCGCAAAGAGAAAACACAAAACGCTGGGTCAAAAGGACCCAGGATCATGACAAATTTAAACAAACTGGAGGACAGAATTCCTCCTTAAATGTGATTTTGATCAAATCCACTGATCTCATTTTCACACACAGGCTTTATCATGGTGGCTTCTTCTCTACTAACATCAATCTTTGATTTGGACAAACAAATATATGAAACACAAAAATAAATCAATGTTTTCTGAGGATCCAGAATAACATGAATGATGTATCCCAGCGAGTGACTGGAAAAGTTCATCTTCTTCCACATCCTGAGTTTGTGAGGAGCTGTGATGTTCCAGTATCTGTGAGAGAAAACAGGACAGTTTTTACTGACGCACAAATGGACCAAATATACAGACACCTCTGAATAAACATGTTCTCATCAATGCCATTAAAATACTGGATCAACAGTTAATAACACATTTCTTAGGTTTGTGATTCATCGTCCTCCTCACTGTCAGCTCTACTGGAACAGTCACTGTTTAATATTAATGGCTCGTTGATCTGGACGTACAATAAGAAGTATTCAGTCACCAACAAGGTTGAAGTTTACTTCACAGTAATTGATGGAATATATCCAACAAACTGATTTATTCAAGTATACAAATGATCTGGATGAATCTTGGACCTTCTGTAAAACAGTCAGAGAAACAATTTCACATCTTTGTAACGACTGTATTTATCTTCATCCCCAAACGTTGATCCTGTTCATCTGGACGCTGCACTGTACAGCAGACACTACGATGTTAGGTTTGTGTTTGGATGAACCAGTTTGTGTCTGAGTGTGTTGCTGGGTCTCCACCAGTTACTCTGAGAACTGAAGAAGCTTCTCTGATGAAACGTCTTCAAGAAACTTAAAGAAGTCCAGACGCTTTTCTCTCCAAGCTCCTCAGACTACTGACGCTTGTTTCTCTCTTTGTAAAATGAAATTTAAAGTGAATTTTGAATCAAATGTTTCTCTTCTTTCTCCCTCAGAGTGCAGACATGTCTGCTGCCAGCAATCTGCGATCTGAAGATCAGTTTCTGTGCTCCATCTGTCTGGATGTGTTCACTGATCCAGTCTCTACACCATGTGGACACAACTTCTGCAAAACCTGCATCAGTCAGCACTGGGACATGAGTCAGAGCTGTCAGTGTCCCATGTGTAAAGAGACTTTCTACACTCGACCTCAGCTGAAGATCAACACTTTGTTCTCTGAGATGGTTGCTCAGTTCAGACGTGAAGCTCAGCAGAAAGCCAGCAGCAGCAGCTCAGAGCAACAAGCTGCCAAACCAGGAGAAGTTCCCTGTGACGTCTGCACTGGAACCAGACTGAAGGCCCTGAAGTCCTGCCTGGTGTGTCAGATCTCCTACTGTCAGACTCACCTGGAGCCTCATCTGACACTGAAACGTCTGAATAGACATCAGCTGGTTGATGCTGTGGAGAACCTGGAAGGCAGGATGTGCACGAAGCACGATAACCTCCTGCAGCTGTTCTGTAAGACCGACCAGACATGTGTCTGCACGCTCTGCTCTGTTTTAGACCACAAGAACCACGAGTTTGTTCCTCTGAGAGAAGAATATGAAGGAAAGAAGGCAGAGCTGGAGAAGACAGAGGCTGAGATTCAGCAGATGATCCAGAAGAGACGACTGAAGATTCAGGAGATCACAGAGTCGGTGAAGATGAGTAAAGATGCTGCAGACAGACAGAAAGCAGAAGGTGTTCAGGTCCTCACGGCTCTGATGGAGTCTGTTGAGAGACGCCTGAAGGAGCTCATGAAGGAGATCGAAGACAAACAGGAAGCTACAGAGAAACAGGCTGAAGGTCTCATCAAAGATCTGGAACAGGAAATCTCTGAGCTGATGGAGAGAAGCTCTGAGGTGGAGCAGCTCTCACGCTCTGAAGACCACCTCCACCTCCTCCAAAGCTTCTCCTCCCTGAAAGCTGCTCCACCCAGCAAGGACTGGACAGAGGTCAGAGTTCATCCACCATCATATGAGGGGACTGTGGGGAGAGCTGTGGCTCAGCTGGAGGAGACAATCAGGAAACTCATGAAGAAGAAGCTGTTTGAGGCTGAGCTGCAGAGGGTGCAGCAGCATGAGGTGGATGTGACTCTGGATCCTGATACAGCTCATCCTAATCTCATCCTGTCTGATGATGGAAAACAAGTTTATCATAGTGATGTGAAGAAGAAACTTCCAGACAACCCAGAGAGATTTTCTTACTGTGTTTGTGTTTTAGGAGAGCAGAGTTTCTCTTCAGGCAGATTTTACTTTGAGGTTCAGGTTAAAGGAAAGACTGAGTGGACTTTAGGAGTGGCCACAGAGTCGATCAACAGGAAGGGAGGAATCACAGCGAGACCTCAGGATGGTTTCTGGACTGTGTGGCTGAGAAATGGAAATGAGTACAAAGCTGCTGCTGACCCTCTAGTCCCCCTCTGTCTTCATCCTGGTCCTGAGAAGGTGGGGGTGTTTGTGGATTATGAGGAGGGTCTGGTCTCCTTTTATGATGTAGGTGCTGCAGCTCTGATCTACTCCTTTACTGGCTGCTCCTTCACTCACAAACTCCACCCATACTTCAATCCCCGTACCAATGATGGAGGTAAAAACTCTGCACCTCTGATCATCTGTCCTGTCAATCAAACTGATCAATGACTGATTTTATTGGATGAATGATTGATTTTTCTTGAAGGGAACAAATGAACATATTGAGTGTAAATCCTCTACAGTCTCCATGTTTCTATAGAATCTGATCATCAGGACTCTGATTCACACTTTGATTCTCATGGAGTTTGATTTGAACAGAAGAAAAGTTGAATCAGGAAATGTTCCCACTGATGGAGACTCGAGCTGAAGAGCAAATATCAGAGAACAAATGTCCAAAAGCTTCATTTACAATAAAGTTTGTTCAATGCTTTGAGTGAATCCAGACTCATGTGTGGCTGTTATACGGAGCATCAGAGTCCAGCTGAGTTATGTTGGATACAAACTGCTTATTTTGGCTCTGTGAGGAGTTTTGTTCACTGAAAACTGATGAGACGGATAATATTCAAAGAACTCTGTAGAGATTCATGCATCCATGTTCTCCACCTGCAGGTGTGGAGGAGAAAGGTGGAGCACAGACTGCTGCATCCTTCCAGTCACATCATTTTGATGATTATATTTGCATGTTGTGATGATTTGGGTTAAAGACAAACAGAGTTGAACGGCTGCAGTCACAGCATGAAGACGATGCTGAAGCTGAGCTGTCAGTGAACATGTTTCACTGTGATTTGATTTGAAGAATAGAAAGTGTGTGTGGCTGCTGACAGCTGCAGTCTCTGCTAGTCTGCATAACACACACACAACTTTCCCCCTGAGGCAACGATGCAGCAACAACACAACAGCTGCAGACACACACACGATTGTGCGCTCCCTTTCAGTCTGAACTCTCAAACACACAAACAAACTCTATCAATGTCGTACTGTTAAAGAACTCCTCCTTCTTCAGTAACAATGATTTGAGGTCTCTACCAGTGTCTCTTGTTTTGACCTTTGACCTCTTTATTCCTTATAACCAAAAAAAACCCTTTTATCTGATATTTTCACCTTATTGATTGATTATATATATCTATTATATTTTCTCACCTTACCTTATTTTGACCTTTGACCTATGTCCTTGTTAGCCTTGATCTTCCTTCATCAAACGTGAAATTTCTTTCACCTTTGAACTTAAAGCTTAAATCAAACCTTTGTTAAAAAGCTTCTTACCAACTTGTAATTCCAACTTTCTGCATTAAACACGTATCTTATCATATAAACACTGGATCACTGAGAGAACTTTAGGCAGAACCAAATGAAGCAGCTGACCTCGTCAAACTCACAGCGACAGTAACTGACAGTGAATTATTTTAATCTTCTTCATTGTATTTGTTAGAAACATTTATTTTCCTTTAATTGGACTTTGGTTAAGTTCAATCCGATGTATTAACCGACCTTTGAGGTGAAGTGCAGCTGCGAAGAACGCTACGGCAGGCAATGAGGTGCGTTTAATGTCGCTCTGTTAATTTGAGCGTCCATAAATTGAATGTCTTATTTTTTCTTACTTTATTATTGCTAATTTATTGGAGAATTTGGCCATTTAATTAAGATAGATTTTATGTTGTTGGTGGTAAAGATCTGGATGGATGCTTTATTTTATTCTGTGTTTCTATTTTTCAGTTTTACTTTTCAAGACTTGGTGAATTGCCTTTTTCTACTTTTTGTTTAGTTTTGTTAAAATTAGCAGCAGTGAGAAGTGTTGTTGTCGGTCTTGAATATATTTGATGTAGCCCATACTGTTAAGGTAAGTGTCATGTTTTTAGTTGTTAGTCTGATGAAGAATCTTTTATTTTTCTCCAAAAGTTGATTGTGTTTATCTGGACATAGTGTTTTTCAGGTCCAGCTGAATGCAGGTTTCCCCAGTCTTATACGTGTCAGGAGCATCAGCACAGCTGAAATGCATTTTTCCTAAGCACCGCGTCTCTGTGGCTTTTAAACCCCAAAACACGCTAAAACAAAAATGGGTCCACCCCAAGGATGGGGTCCCCCGGTGTAGTTTCCACTGTGACAGACTGTAGGCTTCCTCAGAGTGAGGCTGAGAGCGGCAGGCCCAGCTGGAGTCTGACCCGTGTCACACAGTGGAGGTCAAACCTTCTGTGCCACAAACACCAGATTAACCAGTTTCACTCATCATCCTTCTACTGTCAGATTTTACTGGTGCAGGTTTGATGAATCACCATCTGAGAACGTCTCTGATGTGGGCGCCACTCACAGGGATCACTTCCTGTAGAAGGGTCACATGACCTGTTATAGGCCCCTTTGTGATGATGACAGCGACGCCCCTTTCGTGTGAGGTTAAACCCAGAGAGCTTCGTGTGACCTCTGACCCTGATCACCAGCGTTAGGGTCAGTGAAGGTGAGATACAATGTGACAGGAGGAGGAACAATAAAGTTTTATTTGTACGAACATGTAGAACAGATGAAGTCAGAACGAAGCAGGTGGAGCTCAGTCAGGGTGGAGGTGCAGACAGGTGAGCTGAAGGGGAGGAGCCAGTCTGGTCAGGAACTCTCTGTCTCCTCGAGTGAACCTCCTCACCTCTGAAACACACACACACGACTCTGAAGGTTGCAGTCAGGGTTGGTCAGGGTGGTGAGGGTGGGGTTACCTTCTGGTCTCTGGTTGGTGTGTTTCCTGCAGGTGAGGCTGAGCGGCCGAATCATGACATCACTGCTGCACAGACACAACAGGAAGTGGAGGAGGAAGTCGTCAGCGTCCCCGTCACACACCTGAGACAGACACAGAGGTTATGTCTCTGCAGAGTCACGGCTCGGCCCTGTGGAAACGTCCTGCAGGACGCCTGTTTCTCTCTGTGGTGGCCCCCCCACAGCGTCCCCACCGTGCTTCACTGTGTGGACGCTGTTCTTTGGGTTGTAGCTGCATCTTCTTCTCGTTTCACCTCCACAGGACGTTTCAGTCTGCAGGTCTTCGTCCTCAGCAGTGTGGCTGAAGGTGTCTGCAGACGTGGAGCTCTGTGAGCTCACAGTGCGTCCCTGTGCAGCCTGTAGAGTCTTTGAAGTCTTTGCTCTGACAGGCTTGTTCTGTGCTGGGCGGCTCTTTGACTTTCTTCAGGTTTCCCTTCCTGACACTCTGATAACCTCAGATATCCACAACGTGAATCCTCACAAACATCTTTTTCTCTCTTTTCACTCAAACCTTCTGACGTTTTCACACCGACTGTAAATATGAAGAAAACCCTCAGTTTGACGCCACGCCCCCAAACCAGTTCGGCAGTAAAGTGTGAGCAGACGGAGCTGTTACCAGGATGTAAACAGGATGTGCCCTTTCACAGTTAAAGCCTCAGGAATAAAAACATGACCCGATCTTAAATTTTTAAAGATAAAATAAAGTTTAAAGACGACGATGAGCACGTGACTCACTGCTCAGAGCCCACTCACCCAGGTGCATGATGGGAGCAGGAGGAGGAGGCTGGGCCGAGCGTATAGAAACCAAACAAACAAATAAACAACAGCACGACAAACACGTGAACCAGACTTTACCTGTAAACTTACCTGGTGTCTCCCAGGGAGACCACAGTTATGGAGCTGACAGGTAAGTACGTGCAGTACACACTTCCTGTCCTGAAACACACACACAGGTAAACCGCACAGGTACGTAACCATCGGCGTGAC
This sequence comes from Aulonocara sp. 'chitande type north' Nkhata Bay, assembly GCF_057382095.1. Taxonomy (NCBI): domain Eukaryota; kingdom Metazoa; phylum Chordata; class Actinopteri; order Cichliformes; family Cichlidae; genus Aulonocara; species Aulonocara sp. 'chitande type north' Nkhata Bay. Next base: position 6,560,253 of record NC_141346.1, read on the forward strand.
TTTGTATTGAACATTGGGGGGTCAAGATCTCTGTCTAAATAAATAAATCTGGGTACATTTCCAGATGATTAAACAACTATTTTGCTGGTAACACCTGAAACGAGTAAAGAAAACCAGCAGCCTATTAATGCAAGATAATCCATAACTTTATTGGGGGTGACATTGTTGGAAATGAGTCCAAATAAAGAGTCCAAACATTTATAAGCCTGTCTATGTGTGTCTCACCTGGACAGCCTCCTCTGGACACCAGACAACAGCAGAGTGTTACCCGGCAACAGGCCAGGTGGGTAGGGGGTAAGTAAGTTAGCTGGATTTGATTGTTGACGATTTCGCGTGATCTTGGATCGTTCGGTTCTCCGAAGCTCATCCGGGACTTGCTGTCATAGCAACAGATCCGTAAGCGTAAACCTGCTCGGGAGCAGGCTTACTTTATGTAAACAGGATTAGATCGCGGCCACTCAGGTATGTCCGCTTCATGTATACGAAAGCAACGGTGAAATATACTCACTCAAATGAGCAATCCTATTTATCCATATTGTATATTCTGTATCTATATATGTGTATATGTGGTGTATTTATGCTTATATCCTTACTCTCATTCCCCTTAATGTATCTGTAACATGCAACTTCTTTCGGTGCTTTGCTACTGGAAACTGAATTTCCTGGAGGAACCCACCCGAGGGATTAATAAAGTTTCATCTAATCTAATCTAATCTAATCTAATCTACTTGGGTTTTCTTCCTGCAGCCCTCATGTTTACTCAAGGTTTAGTTCTGTCTTCATGCTGATTTTCTTGTTCAGTCGTGTCTCATGTTGCAGTTTGTCAATCCTGTCCCTGTGCTCTGTGTTCCCTCTGTTCAGTATCAAGTCTGTGCCTCATGTGTTTCCTGTTTTATTTTGATAGTCCCTGTCCTGTGTGCAGTGTGCTTGGTTTTGCTTCCCTTCTGTCATTAGGCCTGATTTGTCCCAGATGTGTTACCACCTGAAGGAAAAAAATGTCCATCCCGGTTTTCCCTCCAAGGCACGAGCGATAAGCAGAGTTCTGTCCTTTCCTTCTAAGATTCCTAATTATTTAAAGTAACACTCAGGTATGCCATTCAGCGTGTTAGTACGAGCTCGGGAGCAGCTTGGGAGAACAAGAAAACAGAGACTGCTTTAGGTTGCCTTCCCAATCGACTCAAAGGTTTATTAAGTATACAACAGCTTATATAGAGAAAAAAAGGTTCGTGTGTCAGCAAGTTCCGGTACAGACCAAATAAGGAAACGTCTTCCTGCCTTGTGAGCAAAGAAGTATCCTGTGTGTAGTTTATCAGTTCAGCTACAATTTATGATCATCCCAGCAAAATACACTCCTAGACATAGAATACAGAGTTCTTTCATTAGTGAATTCTGAAACAAACCACCTGGCCTTTAACGAGCCTTTTTCTAAGAGATAAAGAAAAAGGGAGGATGGGAGTAAGGAAGTGGTCTCGTCTCTGTGGTGTTTTCGACCTTGGGGTACCAGCCTGTGAGTCTTACACATCAATTCTTGGGTCAGAGAGAAAGAGAAAAACAACTAGTAAATGGGCCTTATTGAGTAACTCTTTTCTGTATAATATCACAATAAAACAATATCCTGTAAATGCTACGATGGTATCAAAATATCACAACAGTTCCCTCCTTTTATCATGAAATGATAACATAGTATAAAGACAGAATGTAATAACATAATATAAAGACAAATCATAAACATAAAACAAATCATAAATGTAACTGGTCCCTCGAGCAAGCTTAATATCAAAAATTCCGAGAGCGTATACATGGTATCACACAACAGACAATAATCATCGAAAACATGCTGCAACGGTTACAAAGGCTACAATTAGTTCCTTCCATCTTCCAAACGTGTCCTGTAGCCACTTATGTAGCCACTGACCGTGGCCTGTATTGGCAATTAGTTCTATCCGCAATGCTTCAAGTTTATTCATAGCTTGTGTGAATGAACCGTTAGGGGCGGTATTATTGGGAATGAAAGTACAGCATACATCAACGGTTACTAGACCACAGGTACCGGTCCAATTAACAGGTAAAGCTAATCTAAGGGTATTATTGCACATCCAATAAGCGTGTGGGATTGCTCTAGTTAGGCGCGTGACCATGTGTGATTTAACTAACTCCCCCCAGTCAGTATCATTTAATACACCGTCTGGGGGAACAATGATCGATTCTCTGCTCGAACTTGAACTGTGTGTGTGTTCCTCCAGATATGATACAACTTCAGCCATAGAGACAGCTAGCCATGTCTCATTACAGCGTGCACCTGGGGAGTCAGAGAAAAATGTGTAGTTATCCTTTGTATAATCTATGTGGGTGTCTGGGCCAGTTAACTTTAGTCTGCGCAGACATATCATACTAGTGTTAAAATGGAGAGGGATCTGTCCTAAGGGCAGTGAGGGTTTTAACCTATTCTTGGGGCGTTTCATTGGGGCGCAGGTCCCTGCGGTGTCATTAGATAACTTCAATAATTCGCCTAATGGAGTCTCAGGGTTAGTTGGTGTGTGTGTGTGTCTAAGTAGGCAGTCGAGAGGGCTCAGAGTCAACTGTAAAGCGTCTTTAAAGAGAGCATTATCTCCGCCGATTTTCTCTAGTCCCTCAGTGAGGGGGAAACCGGATATGGGGTATCCTACTATTACCTGTTCTGGATTAGCCTTTGAACAGACATAACAGTTACTGTTTCCTAAATCACGAGCGGCTGTTCTGGCATTTTCATACCAGGCGTTAGCTCCTGCTCTAGAGGGTGCATAAAATGGTTTATTAGTGGCGTCTATGTTGTCATTTACTGATTTTAGGGAGCGTGAGGAGTGCATTAAGTAGGTGTCTTGCAAAATGGAGCATGAGGTATCGTCAGCAAAATATGACCTGCAGAAATGTGAACATGGTTGCAGTCTACAATACAAAATAGCAAAGAGAAATCCTAAGGTTAATGCGATAGATATGATAGATAACCTAAATATATAAGAAAAACAGTTCTTCAGTTGTCTTCTGGCCTGGTCCCAGGTTCGAGAGACACAGAATAAGCGTCGTATGATGACAATGGGCATTTCATTTTCTCAATTATCAGGATGGAATGAGTCTAGCTTTATCAGGTTAGACATCATATGGTACTTTTGGCTTTCTGTTCCTGCTGGATGTTTGAGTACCTTGTTGTTGTTCTTTCAGGCGTTGTGTGTTAATCAGTGATTGTGTGTGTGTATGTACATTGGATCCTGGCGCTGGCTCGCCGGAGATGTCGTCTACCCGTGTGTTTATTTGCTCTGGTTCCGGGCGTTGGCCCGCCGGAGATGTCATCTGCTTGATCCGACGCCTGAGATGGTCCGATTGGGCTGGTCTTAACCCTGCTGGCATGAATCCACTGAGGTTGTCCGTCTATGAGGATGCTGGTTCTTCGTCACTGCCAGTACAGCCTGGGGGCTGGAAAACGCGGCCTCCCAGAGTGTCCTTGGTTTTAGCAACTTCTCCAACACGCATCTCCTTGTCTCCACTTGTGGGTTGGATCTGTGGAGGGGAGAGGCTGGGAGAGACAAACTTTCTGATAGTTATTATTCAGTGTTTCTACCAGGTTGTGAACATCAGTGGACAATGCAATATACATCACCTTCTACTAGCGGTGCCCCTCTGGAAGCTGACCATGGTGTTGGAAATGGTCTTATTTCAAATTGAGATAATTTGGTTGCTGCGGATGGAGTCATTCTAATCTCGCAGAGGATTTGAGGAAGTAATTTGACCCAGGTCATTAAAGTTTTAGCACACTTTTTAATTACTTCTCATGTGAATGAAGGTCCTCTATCACTGTTAATTTGGTGAGGTATTCCGAATCTGGGTATTATTTCATTGCACAACTTTTGACAGACTACTTCTGCAGTTTCTTTTGAGGGTGGATAAGCTTCTACCCATTTACTAAATTGATCCACTATTACCAGTAAGTACTTGATGCTTCCTTGCGCTGGCATATGTGTAAAATCAATTTGTAATGTATGAAATGGAAAATCTGGTTGTGGTAAATGCTGATGTTTCGCTTTTGGTTTTCCTACATTAGTTCGTGCACATGTTAAACAGTTGCTAATATGCTTTTTACTGCATGTGATGTTTTCTCAATTACAAATCTTGATTTTATTGCCCCTATTACCCCTCTTTGTCCGACATGACTCACACAGTGAAAATGTCGGGCAAGGACTGGCATCAGGGAAGATGGGAGGGCAATCAAACCCTCAAGATTTTGTATAAGCCATCTCTGTCATCCAAGGTACAGTCATTATTCTCCCAATAGGTATAATCACATGCAGATGCTTGCTCTTGTATGAATTTTAAATCAACATTTGTTTCTAAATAGTCTGGGAGTGTAACAAGTGGCAGCTGTAGGGGCACAGATAATACTTCCTGCGGAGGTGGGAGCTGTGATGCAGCTGCAGCCTTGGCTGTCACATCTGCTAAGGCATTACCTGTTGCTTCGTCTGTGTCAGCTGTACTGTGTCCTTTCGTTTTTACAACTGCAACGGCCGATGGTAGCTGTATAGCCTGTAAAAGTCTTTGAACAAAATCAGAATTTAGCAATTTATTTTCCATCAGCAGATCTAAATCCTCTCTGTCTCCACAATGTGCCAAAGTCATGCACAACGCCAAATGCATAGCGGCTGTCTGCGTAAATTGTCACATGCTTATCCAAATGTAGCTCACAGGCGCGTATTAAAGCCATGAGCTCTGCTTTTTGTGCTGAGTGAAATGGTAATGAGTGAGCCTCTAGTATGATGTCAGGCACTGTTACCACTGAATAGCCACAAAGAAATGAGTTGTCTCTCGGCCTTGAACAGGACCCGTCCACATAAACCGTGGCTGAGTCTGGGATAGGTGTTTGCTCTAAATCTGGACGTGGTGCTGTGGATTCCTGTATACGTGTCATGCAGTCATGATCGTCAAGCCTGTCTGAGCCATCCTGTCGGTCAGAAGAACACAGCATAGGATCAATAAATGTGCTGGCGAATCAGGTGTGCTACTCGCTTTTATAGTGAGATTTGCATATGTTGTGTAGTTATGTTTGCTAGAATGGTCGTGACCTGGTGATTGGTGTGTAGAATAGTGTCATGTGAGAGTGTGAGCTTCTCGCAGTCCCTTATCATGATAGAGCAAGCTGCTACTGCCCTCAGGCAGGCCGGCATTCCTGAACAACCACGGACAGCACCTTTGAGTGGCGGAGAGCAGCACTCCCTTTAATGCATTGAAAGAGGCAGTCATTTCTGTGGACCACAGTATTCGAGGAGGCTTCTCTTTTTTACAACAGTCACGCAGAATGTGGTCATGAAAAGAACAGTCTGGTATCCACTGTCTGCAATAGTTCACCATGCCCAGGAAGGACAACATTTCCTTCTGTGTAGTGGGACGAGGGACGGAGGTCACAGCTTTGACCCTGTCTGCAGTCATGGAACGTTTTCCGTGAGACAGTGTGAATCCCAAATATTGAACAGAAGTCTGACAGTACTGCATTTTCTTTGCTGATGCTTTGTGGCCAGTCTTTTGGAGGTGCTGGAGAAGCATGTGTGTAGCAGTTTGACACAATTTTTCACTTTCAGCACATAGGAGCAGGTCATCCACATGTGGATCAGGGTGCAGCCATGGAGGAGTGAAGCTGTCCAGGGTAGCACGGACCACCATTGAGAAAGCAGCAGGGCTGTCTATCATGCCTTGGGGCAAACGAGTCCAAGTGTACTGCTTATTTCTATGTGTGAATGCAAATAACGGCTGTGTGTCTTCATGCACAGGTACTGAGAAAAAGGAGCGGAGCATAAATCCACCACGGTAAAATGTGTATGCAATGCATGTCAATATGCTGTGAACATCTGAAACGAGAGGTGGCAGAGGAATGTTGACTGCATTAATTTGCCTTAAGTCTTGTATGAAACGCCATACGCCAGGTTTGTTAGGCTTTGGCACAGGATTGACAGGAGTGTGGGCTTTATTACTCCTGTAGTCAATAAATCTCCTATCATGACATCTAGGGCTGCGGCTTTTTCGGCAGAAATGGGATGTTGCTTGACATATACTGGCTTGTTGTGTTTTAATAGGTGTACGTGATAAAGTGTACAGTCAATAAATCCTATATCATTCTCACTTTTAGACCACAATGTCATATTCTGGTATTCAGCTGGCAATGTAACTGCAGAAATAGTACAGTGGATAGGGTAGGTTAGATCTATGTGACGACATGGTGTAGTTATGTCATAACCTATGTCTGAGTTATGTGACAAAATCACTGTTTGACCTTAGAGAAACAAAAGTGTGGCTCCCAGTCATGGGATTACCTGGTAGTGGCGTCTGTACACGTTTTTTTGGCACAGTGTGTGACATAGAGTACCGGACAAAAAGGATGTTGAGTTCATTCTCTGCTGAGGGTCCAGCTGACACAGAGGATGTTCCTTCTCCATCATGTCGGTACATAGGGCAGAGAAAACATAAGCTGTTATCAGTGTCAGCAAACATTTCACCCTTTATGTTAAATGAAATACACAAATTCATTTTTGCTCTGGGTGTCTGCGGCTGCTGGAAAACTGAGCCACAATAAAAACACATATCTCTACTTTTATCCTTCCGTCCTCTGAAACTTCCTTGCTGTGCTGGAGCGGGTAATCCTGCATACATTAGTTTCTCACTTTCCTCTGAGCCTTCTACATCAAAATTCAACTTTATCTTAACACTTTTAGCTTTCGTGGTAGTATCTGCACTGGCCTTCAGTTTTACTGACCTGTTTTCTGGCGATAATCGTTCGGGATAGGGCTCCGGAAATAAATTAGAATGCATTGAACTTACAGTCCGTAAGTTGTAAACAAAGTCAGTCACATAAGCACTTCCGCATGTTCTGGATACGTAATCATGGAAGTCTTCGCCGATTCGTGGACGTGGGTTACACGTAACCGGAAATGGGAGTTGTACTGAGCCGTTATTTGAGACTTTATTTTGTATTTTATTAATTTTTGGTTTTACAGGTACTTTAGATTTTTTATCGGACCTGTCTGTGGTCTTTGAATTATTCTGACCCATGTTCAGTGATTTCCAGAGGGGTTTACACGCTAGGAGGATTTAGGTTAGTATTTTCGCTGCGGCACAGCTGAGGTTACTTTAAATTTATTGCTAGCAATTTTTGTTTGGGTGAGCAACTCTCACTTAACGAGCAACTTCTCGCTTAACGAGCAACTTCTCGCAAAACAACAGGCAACTTCCTGTGTCTTTCTGCTTTTAATTTACTGCTTTTAACCCTTGAGACCCGTTTTTTTTTTTTTTTTTTAACAAAATTAAAATATTCAAGACAACAGGCAACTTCCTGTGTCTTTCTGAGCGGGTCCACCAACACCACACAAGGGTTAATTTACTTTATTCGGGGACTGAGGAAGTCGTCAGTGTATCTCTCTGGATCACTAAGTGAAACTTCGTCAGCATATCCCGTTTTTTTTATGGATCGATCACTGAGAGAGGTATAATACGGTCTTTATATAAATATGAAAGACGCATATTTACCTTCTGTCAGTCCATCCCACTTCTGACACCAAATTGAAGGAAAAAATGTCCATCCCGGTTTTCCCTCCAAGGCACGAGCGATAAGCAGAGTTCTGTCCTTTCCTTCTAAGATTCCTAATTATTTAAAGTAACACTCAGGTATGCCATTCAGCGTGTTAGTACGAGCTCGGGAGCAGCTTGGGAGAACAAGAAAACAGAGACTGCTTTAGGTTGCCTTCCCAATCGACTCAAAGGTTTATTAAGTATACAACAGCTTATATAGAGAAAAAAAGGTTCGTGTGTCAGCAAGTTCCGGTACAGACCAAATAAGGAAACGTCTTCCTGCCTTGTGAGCAAAGAAGTATCCTGTGTGTAGTTTATCAGTTCAGCTACATTTTATGATCATCCCAGCAAAATACACTCCTAGACATAGAATACAGAGTTCTTTCATTAGTGAATTCTGAAACAAACCACCTGGCCTTTAACGAGCCTTTTTCTAAGAGATAAAGAAAAAGGGAGGATGGGAGTAAGGAAGTGGTCTCGTCTCTGTGGTGTTTTCGACCTTGGGGTACCAGCCTGTGAGTCTTACACATCAATTCTTGGGTCAGAGAGAAAGAGAAAAACAACTAGTAAATGGGCCTTATTGAGTAACTCTTTTCTGTATAATATCACAATAAAACAATATCCTGTAAATGCTACGATGGTATCAAAATATCACAACACCACCTATTCCCCATCTTCTCGTAGTTCTGCTTGTGTATTTAAGCCTTGTGTTTCTCTGTTAGTTGTTGTGTTGTACCCTCACTGTACTGTGTTTTGTTTTCTATGTGCTTCTGGTAATGTTCTGGTTCACTCTTTCCTGGTTTGATTTTCTACTTTCCCGGGTTTCTAGTTTGGGCTTAAGTTTTGAGTTTCTAGTTTTGTTTTCTTCTATTTCTATTTGAATGTTCTCCAGCAATAAAGCTGCCACTTTAGTTAATCATTCTGTCTCTGGGTCCTGCGTAGTGATGGTGAGATGAAGCCTCATGATGAACTGAAGCTTTCCATCCAATTGGTCGACTCATGGTTCGAAGCATTGTGATGATTCATTTGTTCTACTACTCAATTCAAGTGAAGCGGGCTCTTTGATTATAATGATGTGTAAACCTTATGTACATCTGGATAATGACACAAACTAGTGTTTGGTGCTTCACTTTTTAATAAACTAAAAGACAGAAATCAGATTATAGGATGTGTAGTGTTGTTTATTTATATTTTGGTGTTTATCATTTGTGATATTTATTACTGTGTGCATACTTTATTAGGAGAGACAAAATTAAAAAAAAAAAATCTCTTCCTTGCTGGTTCCATCGAAGAAGAAATGCACAAGTAACTATGTAGCACGTACATAATCCAATTCCACAACACGGTGTGATGGGGAATCAGCTGTTTTCCTGCCCATGTTATTTCGAATCTGGCGCGAACCGGTGAACCAGTCCCTGAATCAGTTACGTGGTACGGACTGCCCGCGAGGCCTCGAACGTCACTGCATACGTAATCAAAGCAAGCCTCGATACGCGCTTCAGAAAAACGCCCCCGCGATTACCCGACGCACGATTCGAAGCTTCGACACACAGGACACATCACTAGTCCTGCGTTTGGGTCCTACATCCTGCCTGCCACCTCAACACCTTTAATTTTACAGCTTCTTAGTTATTATAAACTGCTGCAACTCATAATGTTTTCTAAGATAGTAAAACCAGATTTAAACCGACTACTTCTACAAAGATGGAGCTAAAGTGATGATATACATTTAGTGTTTGGACTTGGACACATACAGTCTGTTTTTCCTTATAACTACATGTGAGTTCAATTAACATTTTGTAGGAAAAGGGAATTTGTTTTTTAAAAGGATTATAGATTCGGAGCTGAATTACCCAACGGAACATCTCATTCACTGACGTTTGCTGGAGAAGCTGCTCTGCCTCTTTGTGATGGAGCAGCAGCGTGACGTACTGAAGACTGTTAACGGGGAAGTGCTGAAGCTGAAGGCGTCTCTCTGCTGCTCAGACTGACGTTCAGTCGTCATCCAGACAACATGAAGACTGCACCGGTCTCTCTGCTCCTCGGTGAGTCAAACACTAAAATCACCGATTTATTTATCACAGCTCCAACAAGCAATATGGCAGGAAAACAACCTTTCAGCAGTTACAAGCTTGCAGCTACTGACTTTAAAGTTCATGTAAAAATTCTGAAAAGTTTCGTCAAGGCGAGAGGAACAGTTCATTCTCCTTCTTATGTCTTTCTGGTTTCATTGGATTGGTGGCTGTGAAGTTGGGCAGGAACCAAGAAGTGATGTTAATGTTGAATAATGGAGCTCACAGTTTTAACTGAAATGTATGAAGAGTGATAGAAAATGGTTTCAAACATGCATGATGAAAGTTTTTCGGTTTAAATCGATCTCATCATCACTGCAAACCTCTCAGAGGTTCAGACTCTCAGCAGTTTAACCTGGAATCCTGCAGGAAAGTCACCATATAGTCTGGACTAAGTCAGCGATTAAACTTTCTGCCCAGCTAAGTGTCAGTAACATGAAGACCAAAAGAACAAAAGAGACTTGACCTCTTTTCATCAAACATCTCTTCAGTCAGGAAACCACAGCCTCTGACTGCATGAAGCACAGGGTCCTCTGACTGCGTCCCTTCTTTTATCTAGTCTTCACTTCCTCTATTCACAGCCAATTTTCCATTAAGAGGACTGAGTGTATTCAAACAACCACAGATGGTTTTGACTGTTAAAGTTCCCATTCCCATTGACATGATGACCTTTAAACAGCAGCAGTGTGGGAGTGAAACAGGCCGCAAATCTGAAAATAAAAACTGTGCTTTTGAAGGGTGGCTTCTTAGTCCCACACTTTCTTCTCTGCACATGAATGAAAGCTCATCCATGCACAGTTCCTTCTCCATTGTTTACAATGCTGTGCACTGTGATGTTTACCGTTGATTGCCATCTGATCAAAAAATGTATAGAAAACAGGAAAAGACAGGCTAACCTGCGTTGCTGTCTCGGTGGTATTTTATAACTTCCTGTTCCTGTTACAGTGCACGGTGGTGTTTGTGTAGTTTAATCTGCGTGGCTCACAGATCTGGCAAAAATACAGACCTTCCATAATTAAGTAGAAGTACAAATACTACTGTTCAAAAATACTCCAGTAAAAGATGAAGTACTGATTCAACTTATTAACTCAAGTAAAAGTAAAAAAAAGTACAGACTAGGAAATGTACTCAAAGTAAGAAAGTACAAAGTAGTAGCAGTAAAACCCTGGCTGATTGTGACCCACACCCATTACCACACCTTGGCTCATGTGATTAGGTAGAGGATCATCAGGGGGTCCATTGTCCCTCTCAGGGGGAAACTCCCACTGAGCTTAAATGTGGGTCTCTTCACCGTTTGATCCTAGAACTGAAGAAGCTTCTCAGATGAGAGGTGAAACGTCTTCAAGCAACTTAAAGAAGTCCAGACGCTTTTCTTTCCAAGCTCCTTAGATTGTGGCAGATACTTCAGGAGATTAAAAAGTTTCCTGAGAGAAAAAAAACAACAACAAAAAAAAACTGTGCAGCCTCAGTCTTTCTTTAAATGACCTCTGACCTTCAGTGACCTCTGACCTCCTGTTGCAGGTGTGTGTGTGCTGCTGCTGTCTGCACTGGCTGTTTGTGCAGGTGAGTAGATGAAGTGCACCATGGTCCAGGACAAACACTGAGTGTAAACACTGATAGAAACTGTCCGTCTGTCCTCCAGTCTCTCTGAGCGTCAGTCCAAACCTTCAGCAGTTCTTCACAGCAGCCTCAGTGTCTCTGACATGTGATGGTCAGCTGGGCTCTGATGGATGGACAGTGAAGAGGGACACAGGAAGTGGGACTGAGTCATGTGGAGCAGGTGGGCGGGGCTTCGGGAGGTTAAATGGTTCATCCTGTTTGCTTGATAAGCAAAGCGAGCCAATCAGTGGAGTTTACTGGTGTGAAGGTGAAGCTGGAGAGAAGAGTGAAGAAGTCAACATCACTGTATCAGGTAATGAAGTCATTCATTTCATCAGACTAACAGCAGACTGTTATACCACCTCTACATCACTCTGTGGGTCTTTTCCTCAGATAAAGAAGTGATTCCTGGAGATCCCTGCACTTCCTGTGAGGACAGGAAGTGATGTCACGCTACGCTGTAAAAAGAAAATTGGTGGCACAGCTGCAGCTTATTTCTACTTTAATGGACGTCCTGTTGGACCTAAATCAGAGAAAAACATCACCATTAACGTGCAGCAGTCTGATGAAGGTCTGTATTGGTGTGCTACTGATGAGTTTGGATCATCTCCTCAGAGCTTTCTGAGGGTCAGAGGTCAGAACACTGACATCACTTCCTGTTTAAAGCAAACCTGCTGAGCTTATAATAAATTCAATGACCCAGTTTTATCATCTCTCCTGCAGATGTCTATGACACCACCACCATTTCACCAAGTGCCACCAAACCACCACCAACAACAACTATCAATCTCAATTCCCCTCCTTCTACATCGTCCTCCTCCATCATCTCACCTGTAGCTGCTCTGGGTTCTCTGGGTCTTCTAGATCTTATTCTGGTTGCAGCTTTGCTGTTTTGGAACAAAAAACAAGGTATAAAGTGTGTCAAACCCCCCAGAGCTCATTAGATTAAACATTTTACATGGAAAAATAAATTTTCCTTAATAATTATGTAATTATATACTATAATTCAATTATAAACTGTCCCCATTCACATTGTTTAGCAGAGAACTTATCTTACATGAAAAATATAGATATATATTACACACAGAGAAAGACGTCCAGGTTAGGGATAGTCTCAAACTCACAGATACAGGTTCAGGTCCGCCGTCATAAATAGTGCTCCAAATCAGCTGGGATCGGCTGCAGGTGTGACGGTGAGCACAGGTGCGTGGGCCAGGGGCGGGAGCCCGTAATGAGCACCGCCCCAGCAGAGGAGAGAGAGCGCAAAGGAAACAAAACAAACAAAACATGTTGCCAAACACAGAGTGAGCCAGCGAGGCACGAGGACCACGACACAAAGCACGTGCAAACTCCAAAACACATTTCTAGCTTTAACTGAACTTCCAAACAGAGCTACTAGATCACTTAAATTACACAATTGAAAGCATGAAAGCATGTGTGTATTGTTTGTGTATTTATAGTCAAATAATTGAAAAAATATGTTCATTTACCTGTTACTACCACACACCAAAGAGTCAAAGAGTCGGCTCTGAGCGTTTCCTTCGCGACCGACACATCACTAGCAAAATCAAAGATGGCGCTGGAGTGACGGCAGCCTTTCCAAGTAGCTCTGCAACACCGCACCTTTTTTGTTAACTTTAACTTTTTTAGACTAGGCTTTTCAAACTTTTTTTCACCTTCCTCTACTTATACCTCTTAGATATAGCGATACAAGATGGATAATGCACTTTTCAAAACTTCTGGAACCAGCTCCTTCATCTATTCGAGAGCGGAGCTGCTGGCACTAAAAACAAAGGGACAGACCGGCATGCGACACAACATCCCGGCCGAGCTAAAGAGGAGCTACAGAGGCTGCAAAGCTGGAGCGAGGAGAGCGGATCACCGGAGGTGATTCAAACCATCAATCCCGACAGTGATCATGGGCAACGTGAACTCGTTACAGAATAAGATTGACGAACTGTGCGCTCTGAACAACCACAGACTATACCGTGAGTGCAGCTTGTTTATCTTCACGGAGACGTGGCTAACCGAGCTAACGCCGCAGGCTAACGTAGACCTATGCGGTTTCACATCCGTGAGAGCCGATAGGGACACGCAGCCCAGCGGAAAAAGCAGAGGTGGGGGACTCATTGTCTACGTTAACAACAGATACTGTAACCCTGGACACGTCTCCGTTAAAGTTTCGGTATGCCGTCCGGACCTGGAGCTGCTAGCTGTTAGCTTGCGGCCATATTATCTACCTCGGGAGTTCAGTCATGTGATCTGTGTGTGTGTTTACATCCCTCCGAGGGCCGACGCAACAGCTGCCTGTGAGAAAATACACACAGTCACAGCAAGACTTCAGACACAAAACCCTGAGGCTTTCATTATTATATCTGGAGACTTTAACCATGCCACACTGGACTCTACTCTGGCTGCTTTTCACCAGTTTGTGAATTGTCCCACAAGGAGCAACAGGACAATTGACCTACTGTATGCTAATGTGAGAGATGCATACAGAGCCACCCCCCTCCCCCCACTAGGGAAGTCAGACCACAACCTGGTTTACCTACAGCCACAATACACACCCCTCGTCCAAAGGCAGCCGGTCACAACGCGCTCCATCTGGAGATGGACCCCAGAAAAGGAGGATGCTCTGAGGGACTGTTATGACACCACAGACTGGGATGTGCTCCTGAGCCCACATGGTGAGGACATAGAGGGGGCGACACACTGTCTTACAGACTACCTCAACTTTTGTGTGGACACGGTCGCCCCTGCTAAGACGGTACGGTGTTATCCTAATAACAAACCGTGGGTAACACAGGAAGTCAAAGCTGTCCTCAACATGAAGAAGAAGGCTTTCAGGAGCAAAGTGAAGGAGGAGATGAAAGCAGCACAGCGGGAGGTGAAACGCTGCCTGAGGGAAGCAAAGGACACCTACAGGAGGAAGGTGGAGCAGAAGTTGGAGAGGAACAATATGAGGGAGGTCTGGAATGGTGTGAAAACCATCACAGGCCACAACACCAAGAAAAGCACAGTGGGGGGGACTGTGGAGAAGGCAAACGAACTCAACAACTTCTTCAACAGGTTTGACCAGCCCACAACCCCCCCACCCTCACCCTCACCTTCACTACAGAGTCCAATCCCCACTCTCCTACCTCCCTCGCTTCCCCCCCTTCCTGACACCATGACACCCCCCTCCTCCAATCCCTCTCTCAGCAGCAAGACATCCCCCCCCCTTCCCTCCTCCCAAACATCTCCCAGTGTCACAGTGGATCAGGTCAGGAGACAACTGAGGAAGCTTCGCCCCAGAAAGGCAGCAGGCCCAGACAAGGTGTGTCCCAGGATGCTAAAGGCGTGTGCTGCTGAACTTGGGGAGCCGCTACAACGAGTCTTCAATCTCAGTCTGCGACTGGGGAGAGTGCCCACCCTATGGAAGACATCCTGCATCGTCCCGGTCCCCAAAAGGAACCGGCCCAATGAGCTGAATGACTTCCGACCGGTGGCACTGACGTCACATCTTATGAAGACTCTAGAGCGGCTCTTCCTCAACCTCCTCTGACCACAGGTACAACATGCCCAGGACCCACTACAGTTTGCATACAAGGCGGGTGTCGGAGTGGAGGATGCCATCCTGTACCTCCTACACAGAGCCCACTCACACCTGGATGGGGGAAAAGGCACGGTCAGGATCCTGTTTCTTGACTTTTCCAGTGCCTTTAATACCATCCGGCCCTGTATGCTTCAGGAAAAACTGAACAGGATGGAGGTGGACCCCTGCCTGGTGGCTTGGATCTCCGACTACCTCACCGACAGACCACAGTACGTCAGGCTGAAGGACATCACGTCTGACACTGTGGTCAGCAGCACAGGAGCCCCACAGGGAACTGTGCTGTCCCCTCTTCTCTTCACCCTGTACACCTCTGACTTCTGCTACAACTCTGAATTATGCCACATTCAGAAGTTTGCAGACGACACAGCCATCATGGGGTGTATCTGGAATGATCAGGAAGAGGAGTACAGAAGTCTGGTGAGGAACTTTGTCGCATGGAGTCACACAAACCACCTGCAACTCAACACCTCAAAGACTAAGGAACTGGTTGTGGACTTCGGGAGGTCCAGAGAAGGTCCACTGCCAGTTCAGATAGAGGGGGAGGAGGTGGAGGTGGTCAACAAGTACAAGTACCTCGGGCTGTGGGTGGACAATAAACTGGACTGGTCATGCAACACAGAGCACCTGTATAAAAAAGCCCAAAGCCGACTGTACTTCCTCAGGAGGCTGAGGTCTTTTAACATCTGCAGGAAGCTCCTGAGGATGTTTTACCAGTCGGTGGTTGCTGGAGTACTTTTCTATGCTGTGGTGTGCTGGGGGAGCAGCACAGCAAAGAAGGACTCATCCAGGCTGGAGAAACTGATCAGGAGGGCTGGCTCTGTGGTCGGCATGAAGCTGGACACTCTGGTGACAGTGGCAGAGAAAAGGACACTAAAGAAACTGATGGACATTATGAACAATGCTGGGCATCCTCTGCACACGGCCATAAACAATCAGAAGAGTCTGTTCAGTGACAGGTTGCTTCTCCCCAAGACAAGAACTAACAGACTTAAAAACTCCTTTGTCCCACACGCCATCAGACTGTTTAACTCCTCTCTGGAGGGGAGAGGGAGGGGAAACAGGAGGACAAAGGAGGGGGGAACAACTAAGCTGTAGTGCCTCTTCACCTCACTGTGCAATACCTTTGTGCAATACTTTTGTAAATAGTCAACAGTGCAATAGACTCAATACTTGAAATGTGCAATTCACTTGTATTTTTATTTTTTATTCCTATTTATTCTATTTATCCCCTTTGTATATTTTATTTATATTGTCTCTGTATTTATATATGTGTGTGTGTGTGTGTGAATATATATATATATATATATATATATATATATATATATATATATAATATTCTGTAACTCTGTAACTTCTGTCGGTGCTGTGCTTTTTTGGAAATCGAATTTCCCAGAGGAACCCACCCGAAGCCTGGGGATGCTAGTGTTAATAAAGTTCTATCTAATCTAATCTAATCTAATCTAACTAGCTGGGATAACCACATTTACTCAGGGCCTTCTTGATGTGATGTTCCTCCTGGCTGCTGTGTCTGTGGGGATGGTGTTCGCTCTGTGTTGTAGCGTCCTGATGACTCCCAGTTTGTGCTCCATGCCGGCAGACGTCTTCGGTTTAGAATCTTTTATTATTTGTCTCGTGTTTAAATCCTCGTCTTTCTCATTCCTGCAGAAAGGACGCTGTCATCAAGTCTGAGTCAAGTCACCTATCAGGATATGAACTTCAGACAGTCAGCCAATAAAATTACAGATACACACTCACATGTTGTTTTCTCCAGTCCGAGGACACTGCAGGTACACATTCAGCTGTTATCCAACAAGTTATTGCTTCACAAAATATGATTATGACCCTTTGTCCACTGTGGGTCCTTGTGATAATTTCTCTGCTCCTCTATTCGTCTTGTCTTTCCATCTCCTGGATTCTCTTTTAACCATCTACTCATTCTCGTTCTCTTGCGCATCAGGGCTGAGTTATTGATGGAGTTTCCCAGATCAAATTTAAAGGAGGATGGGAAGAAGAGGATTTTCTCTCTGCCAGTCCCGTCAGCTCCCTGCTAAGATTTAGAGCTTGTCCTGTTTTTCAGTATGAAGGCCCTGCTCATCTGTTTTTCTTGCCATTGCTTAAAAAGTGTACATTCTGCATCCAAATGTCCAGCTGCCTTCAACTTTGATGTTTGTCTTGACCAAAAATAAGCCTTCATTTTATTACTTTGTTTAAATAAAAATCTCTTGCTGATAAACTGAACCCAGGCTGTGGCGTCACAGTAGCGCTATATAAGTGCTGCATAAGAACCAGTCCTTCTACCATTTACTAAAAGCAGGCTTTTGCCAGGGCTGCAAAGGGATTTGTAAAGAATGAATTTTTAGTGTACTATGCTTCAGGCAGTTGTTGCATGGAAGTGGCTGTTACTGAAAGTCCAGCACAGACCTGTAGTGACAGCCAGTGATTGGCATTTTGAAATGATAATAATAGCATAATGATTAAAAATTCCAGGTTCCTAATGAAGGTCTTGCAGATAAACAGTAACACATTCTATAATTTATTATTAATAAATAATAAACAGGTGGAGCCGGTAGCTCAGCATGTTTGATTTGGCAGTTTTGCACTAGATGAGCTTCCTGAGGCAACTCAAACGGGATCTGTGTTTCCAGGTGGAACTGAACAACAACCTCTCCATTGGAGCCAATAATAAAAACATGAATAACAATAAGCTTTATTTGGGGCTCTGATCTGAGGATGTAACATCATTTGTAATGTGGGTCTCAACAAGCTCAAGGAATGCTTTAAAAGTAGCCATTAATATGGTAAAATCACAGGTAGCCAGATTTCCTGATGTTGTATCTCCAATAACAGGTCACGGCATTTCGCTCTCGAGGCAGCCAGTGCCCTCCCTGCAGTCCCAAAAGGTTGATTCGGTTCATCTTGACGCACACCTGTGTGCACTTATATTCAAAAGGTTTTTCCGTGTAAAGATCTGATAGTGGGTGTGGGGAGCCATAGATTCTGCCCCCCCAAGGACCACCGGATGGGCGGATGCTCCACCCTCTTTGAAAGAGCTGAGGAGATGCCTATATGGGATGTCACCCAGCAGCCACAGTACAGAAGTCAGAGAGGGCCGGCAGCCAGCTGCACCAGAGCGGCCCGAGGTTTGAGGGCCCTCCACCCCCCAAAGTAGCCTGACAGAGTCACGGATGCCAAGCAGCCGCCGGGAGTGAGCCAGTATGTGAGACCTGACTTGACACATAGACATAGACAAACATGCACACACAGACACAAACATACACCACCCTCATACACACATATACAAATATTCAGCACTCACCCAGTGTGGAGACAAGATGAACCCACACTCCCCAAACACACTCTGAACCCCAAGTCCATTTCTTTTAGGGGAGAAATGTTTGATTTTGGGGTGGGGGTAAATTTCATGATACATGATCACATGGTCAAATATTTTTAGATGTTTGGCTCCTCCCACGGGATGGTGTGCATCTTTCTCTGCTTTCTCTGAGATGTGAGTATGGATATGTGTGTGTTGACTGTTGAGGCAGGTGGATGCTGCTGATTGCTGGTTTGAAAGAGTTCCTAAGTGTTGATTGGATGATTGGATGTACAGCAGCTTCTTAAACCCCAGCTCACAGCCACCTCCGCCCTCTACTTCCCTCCTCTGTACCAAATAAGGAGCCAGCTTTGATCCAAATCAGCTAACTGCGCATCACCAGCTCTTCCTCGTCCTCGCTGTCCAGAAGCAGCAGCGTGATGATCTTGACAGGGAAGTGGTGAAGCTGAAGGTGTCACTCTGCTGCCAGTCGTCGTCCCGACAACATGAAGACTTCATCTGTGTCTCTGCTCCTCGGTGAGTCAAACGCTGAAATCCTTCACTCACTCATAGCGTTCATTTATCTTATAACACAGTAACAGAGTGTGTGCTGGATGCTCTCACTGACTGACTCTAAAATGAAATCTCTTCAGGTCTGTCCAAAGTCTGAAGTTACGTTTATGCGAGAAGAAGAGTTCACTCTTCTTCTTTAGTGTTTTTGTTGTTTTAAAGTTCAGATCCATCGTGTGTTCTGGACTCAGAGAGTTGGACCTTCATATCCAGTTTGTTGTCTGTAACATGTTGACTTGTAGAGAAGTCAGGCAACCTCTTTTTTTTATCGAAGATCAATTTTCATTCAGGAAACCACAGCTGCTAGCTGCAGGTACCACATGCTCCTCTGGTCTGTTATGTAGTCTTCACTTCCACTATAGAGAGCAAACTTTCCTTCATGTGGACTCTAATGAAAGGACTGGAGACTGTTTTTGTCATTTACCTTACTTTTGTGTATTTTGTTTTCTCATGATGAGCTTCAAACAGAAGCAAACTGGGACTCAAACCTGTGAATAAAGATCAATGAAGCAGCTTCTCCAGGTTTTTATTCAGCAGCTGATGCTGAATAAACAACTAACCCTTATCCCATGGCTTTGGTTTATAAGTTCTGACTGTTTAATCCTGAGAATGCTTTTCTTGCCTGCTGTACCCCTTACTCTTTTATTCCCCATTGCCCATCCATCCAAACTGCTGAGTCTTCATGAAGCCTGAGTGGGGAGCAGTTTCTCTTCTGCTGCCAATAATCAACAATTCCCCAAAATCTGCTTAGTTTGGGAAATATTTAGGTGCAGGGTGTTGGAGTGTCAAAACAGATATGACGCCCACCTCATTCAGACCAAGTGTACCAACATAGTTTCGTCAGCATGTGTTAAAACTGAGCTGGCGCTTTGTGTGATGTTTATAAGTCTAAATGTACTTTTAAAACCTAAACAGAACCTTCAAAGCGAATTAAAGGTCTCCCCCCTTTAATGTGATGTTTTTGGAACAAGACCAGATTGAAACAGGTTCCGGCCCTCTGACCTTCAGTGACCTCTGACCTCCTGTTGCAGGTGTGTGTGTGCTGCTGCTGTCTGCACTGACTGTTTGTGCAGGTGAGTAGATGAAGTGCACCATGGTCCAGGACAAACACTGAGTGTAAACACTGATAGAAACTGTCCGTCTGTCCTCCAGTCTCTCTGAGCGTCAGTCCAAACCTTCAGCAGTTCTTCACAGCAGCCTCAGTGTCTCTGACATGTGACGGTCAGCTGGGCTCTGATGGATGGACGGTGAAGAGGGACACAGGAAGTGCGACTGAGTCATGTGGAGCAGGGGGGCGGGGCTTTGGGAAGATAAATGGTCCATCCTGTGTTTTTGATGAGTTCAGCCCAGTCAGTGGAGTTTACTGGTGTGAAGGTGAAGCTGGAGAGAAGAGTGAAGAAGTCAACATCACTGTATCAGGTAATGAAGTCATTCATTTCATCAGACTAACAGCAGACTGTTATACCACCTCTACATCACTCTGTGGGTCTTTTCTTCAGATAAACATGTGATCCTGGAGATCCCTGCACTTCCTGTGAGGACAGGAAGTGATGTCACTCTACGCTGTAAAAACAAAATTGGTGGCACAGCCGCAGCTTATTTCTACTTTAATGGACGTCCTGTTGGACCTACATCAGAGCACATAATCACCATTAACGTGCAGCAGTCTGATGAAGGTCTCTACTGGTGTTCTACTGATGAGTTTGGATCATCTCCTCAGAGCTTTCTGAGGGTCAGAGGTCAGATCACTGTTTCCTCTTAAAGCTTAAACCTGTTGAGCTGATAACAAACTGAATGACCCAGCTTCATATCTTTCCTGCAGATCCTACAACACCAACACCACCAACAACAAAAACATCAGCAAACATCCATATCTCCTGTTCTCCTCCTCCTCTTCCTAATCCCTCCTTCATCATCCCAGTCATAGTTACTGTAGGTTCTCTGGTCCTTGTGGTTCTGGTTTTGGTTCTAGTTCAGCTTCTTTGGAAGAAACGCACAGGTATGATATCTGTCTGACCCACCTGGGCTCTTTTGGTTCAAGCAGCAAATTAAAATATTTTGAAATTTCACTTGAGAAAATCTGAGGGACTTTCCTGTCTGCATTTATTTTGTAGAGCACTGGGTCCCAACATCTTTAGACTGATGCGTTCCCATGGCCCAATTGAAAAGTTTTAAAAGTTCTGGAAGTGGGTCCATAAAAATGAAAAGTATTACTGATATAAACTTGGCTTATCTCTCATTCAAAGTCACGTCCAGACAGCTTCCATCAGGGTTTCAATTTTAGGATCGCTCCCTAGAAATTAGATTCAGACTAAAACCCCACAGACACAAACACCAGTGTGGGTTGTTTTTCCTGATTGGCTGTCACTTGTTAAGGTGGTATGATACGGGAACAGTGTTCTGTGGTCTCATCACTCTGATGCTGCCATCATGGCTCTGCTTAATCCATAATCAACGAGTCTTTGCTCCTGAATCCTGTACCTGTAACATCAGACTGTCTATGAAAGTCTTCTAAACATCCTACAGCAGTGAAGTGATCACCAATGTTCATTCACATCACATCATTTCTGCAGGGAGACACCAGCCAGCCTCTACAAATGATGTCGCATATGCCGAGGTCACCATTAGAGAGTCAGCCAATAAGATGTCAGTCATCCAACCAGAAGTGATTTACTCCAGCCTGACCATAAACACTACAGGTACACATTCTAGCAGGTGACATAAATGAGCGATAAAAGCAAGAGAAATTGAGAGTTGAAGAAGATGAGACTTTTTTTCTCCTCGTCATGCTGCGATGTGTATTTGACCTCTGTCTCTAAATTAATCTGAAAGCTTCTTGTTCTGGACAAATTTAAATGTAAACCCATTTTCTAAAAATTTTAAATTTAAAAAATGTGTAAATAAACAAAGAATACAAAGATTTGTAAATCTTATATTTTAAATAAAATATTGTAAAAGCCAACTTCTTCCAGCTCAGGGCAAAAAATAAGAACATTTTGTAATCTGCTGACTTTAGAAAGTTATTCATGCATTTATTTAATCCAGGCTTGATTACTGTGATAGTCTTTATTTTGGTATCAGCCAGGCTCTGCTCTCTCATCTTCAGCTTGTTCAGAATGCTGAATCCCAGTGGGATAAGGTAGAGATTTCCTGTCCTCTGTTGATTTCCCCTCCACGATATTCATTTGATCTTAATGCGCCTTGCTGCTGCATTTATGGTGACCCATGAAGGATTCGCGAGACCCATCCTTCAAATCTGGGGAGACAGAGGACGCATTTGTGGGCCACATTTGGAGGAGCCTTCAAATATGAACAACCTTCATCGCCTCACTGTGACGTATTCGGCCTACAAATGCGGCCTCTGAATTTGGCAACAGCCAAAGACTATGTGACTGTAACATTAAATTAACAGTGTCTTTAAATGACCTTTGACCTTTAGTGACCTCTGACCTTCAGTGACCTCTGACCTCCTGTTGCAGGTGTGTGTGTGCTGCTGCTGTCTGCACTGCAGGTGAGTTGATGAAGTGAACCATGGTCCAGGACAAACACTGAGTGTAAACACTGAAGTGCTTCACTCATCTGTCACAGATAGACACACTAACAGAGTGTGAGCTCTCACTGACTGACTCTCAAATCAAATCTGTTCAGGTCTGTCCACAGTTTCATGTGTTGTTTAGGCGACAGGAAGAGTTCACTCATCTTCTTTTGTGTTTTGGTTTTATTTGATATTTGTTTGTCATATTGTGAAGAGGAAATCAAGTAGAGATGTTTTCAGTTTCTGTAACATGATGGTTTGTATAGATATCAGCCAACAATCATCAGATATCAGCTTTCACTCAGGAAACCACAGCTGCTAGCTGCATGTATTAAATGTTTGTCTGACCGGCCTTTGTTGTATAGTCTTCACTTCCTCTTCTGTTTACAAATTTTCCATCATGTCAACTGAGTCAAATTTAATTTCTCTCAGAGTTTGTATGCTTTGTTACTTTCTGATGATGAGCTTCAAATATGAGCAAAGTGAGACTCAAACAGGACGTAAACCTGCAAATAGAATCCATGAAACAGCTTTTTCACACTGTTCATCCCACAGCTGAGGTGGAATAAACATCTAACCTTCAAGAATGTGCTTTTTTATTTTGCAAGACCTGCCTGCAGTACCTTTACTGTCCACTTAGCCAAAGCTGCTGAGAGCCTGAGTGGGGAGCATCAACTCAAACAAACAACAAATCAGTGGAGTTTACTGGTGTGTCATTCCGTTACAATCGAGGTGAGTGGCTGCAAATTTCCACCAGGTTCTTGAACCTCTTTCATATCCGCCCCAAGCAGGCCCATAATCTCTTCATCTGCTCCACTCACCTGGAGCTGATTTTTGGCAATCAGGCTGGAGATATTTAAGCCTCACACTGACGTTCCTTCTCCACCAGTTAGTCAGCTACTCCATGTTGGAGCTGGCTTTTATGTCCCTTGTTCTCGTGTGCCTTAGTTTTCCACGTCTCTTACTCTACCTTAAGCTCATCCCTTGGACCTCGAACAACTTACCTTCACTCTGGAAATCTCTCCGTGCCTCACCGGCCTGCCATCCCGCTCCATCCAAACCTGTGGAACGTAGATCAGCCAGCTCACACCATCCAACTGACCTGGACTCACACTGCCCCTCCCTCAAAGCGTTTTTCACTCCAACTCCCAGTGAGCTATAAATACAGCTAAACTTACCCTCTCCAGTGTTTCCCCTTCTTCTAACTCCGTTCTCCTGACAGCTAGACCTAAGCTGTCACGCTCCAGTTACCCTTCCAGCCCAATTTCCGCCTTTGGTCCACAACCACGTTACCAGGTTTCTCACGCCAAGTCACTGTTGCATTCTGTGTGGCTGTTTTCTGCTACTGCCAAGTGTTAACCTGTGCTAGACCAATAAATGTTGTTAAACCCTGCTTCTCCTCCAGGGTTCTGCTCAGTTCTGGCCCTCATGACACGTTCATTTAATCATCAGAATAACAGCACGCTGTTTTAATTTTTATATAAAGAAAGGATCCTGACATCCTGACACTTCCTGAAAAGACAGGAAGTGATGTCACTCTACGCTGCAAAGACAAAACTGGTGGCATAGTCACTGCTTATTTCTACTTTAATGGACAACTAACCAAAACAGAGCATCATGATTAATGTGCAGCAGTCTGATGAAGGTCTCTGCAAAGCGGTCATTAAGAGTAACTGTGTCTGTTTCTACATTGAAACTGTGACACTAACCTCTGTCCTGAAGGTCATTGACCGAATATTGATCATGTGAGTCATCACACGAGCAGAGGTGTGAATACAGGCGTAGGTCATTACAGGTGAACAGGTGACGCCTCCATGAGACATTGATCTCAAGACTACTGAAAAACGTGATCTTCTTCACAGTGCTGCTTCAGCTCACTGACGTTTATGTACGTTATGCACAGCTCTCTGAAATCCCACCAACACATTTCATTCAATGTTAGGGTCTCGGCTTTGGACTATCGCAGCACCTCAATTTCAAAAATGGACAAATGAACAAAAGCATTTTGTTCTCAGACATTCAGACTGTCTCTAAACATTTTCAGTAAATAAAAAATTACAAATAATCTGAGTTCAGTTCAACAGACAGAAACTCAAACTCAGTCCTTCACTCACTCATACACAACAACACTGACGTCGCCACACAGGTGAGAACGAAGGTAGGCTGGGCGTACATGTATGTGGACTAACCACAGAGGTCCAGAGAATCATGAACAAATGAATTCATCTTTAGAAAGTGAACAAATCCTGACTGTGGTTTGTATTTATGCACCAAACAACAGTTGAGAGCAGCCAGTCTGTTGGGGGTCACTGGGTGGGGTACTCAAGGGTTCTTCATCCAGTGAATCTTTGGAGACTTTAGAGCTCATGTGGACAATGACAGTGAGACCTGGGTGGCGTGACTGGGCACATCATGCGAAGGCCCAGGTCTTTGGGGCCTACAGACACCACAAAAGAAGAAGATCAAATGGAAAATGAATGATGGAAACTGAGGTCAGAGCTGCAGACTTGCTGGTGAGGAGAGGTAATGATCTTCAGGCAAGGCAAGCGCTGTTCAGTCCTCTCCTCATCTTCCTCGTGCTCCTTTGTATATTCCATGTAGCATTAAAGGCACAAATGAGTTTAAACAGGTAAAGTCAGGTAAATGGATCCTGGTTATTGATTCAAAGTGACTAAAGTCAGTAAAGATAAATGTTTAGGCTTTATTGTGTCAGTCAGACAAACATTAACAGTAACCTGTCTCTTCTATCAGACACAGAGATGAGTGATGACATCAGAAATAAACCTGAGTGCAAACAAAGGGAAATGTTTCTTCTGTGAGCTGTGTGACGTTAGCACTGACCAGCAGAGGGCGTCGGAGTCACATGATTGAAAATAAATAAAAGAAATCTTGCCTCCTTGTCTCCTCCCTCCTTCCACCATGTCTTCTCCACTCTCACATTCTTACTTCTCCAGTCTCATTGTTCCTTCCTCCTCTATGTATGTCTCCTTCATCGCTTCTTTACTCTTTTTACCCTTCTCTTCTTTCACTTTATCTCCTGCCTCCTCCTATGTTGCCTCTATCTTCTTGTCTCAAAGTTTCCTTCATCCTTCACTCCTCCTTCGTTGCCTACTCTCTCCTTGTCTCATTTATTTCACTCTTCTTTATTTTCTTCTTTTCAGTTTCCTCCTTGTCTCTCATTGGTTCCTGCCTCCCTGTCTCCTCCACCCTTGACTGTGAGGATTCGTGAAGGTGAAACATGTTCAACACAAACTGATTCTCCACACACATCTATGGGCTCAAATTGTGGTCATAAATATTTTGTACTTGTAAATCTGACCGACTAGTTGTGAACTGAGCTTTGTAACCTTGTAAACCAAAATATCTAAAACATTTATGTTTGTGCATCTATAAATGCAAAGATGCAAATTGGTGTGTGTGCAAAAAAAGATTTGGGTTTTTTTTGTTTGTTTTTTTAAAAGAAAGAAAAGAAAACTAATAATAACAATAATTATTATTGTTACCAGCCTAATAGTAATTAGGCTGAAGAACCAACAATTTTAGCCCATAAGAACCATAAGAATGAACTACCTCCAGGACCTGAAGCTCAGTAAAGCACCCCTCCAACAGCCAAACCTATCTGTTCTCTCATTGGATTGTTAAATTTGTGATTGACATGACGTTAACCAATCAGCTCAAAGGAAGAAAAATTCGGTCAAAATTTGTACTTTGAGGTTGTGTGATCCCCTTAAAGTCTGAGCACACCCTTCACTCCCCAATATTTAAATATGGGGACCACTACCCGAGTCTGAGAGTCAAGGGCCCCAGATATGCAACGTTGCAAAAGCCTGTCAACCAAGTGAGCCCTACAACATCGAGAGCCTTCAGGAACTCAGAGTGAATCCCATCCACACTACAGGCTCTGCCACCAACCAGGTGTTTAATTGTGTGGATATTGAGTTCCTGTTTCTCTTTAATCTTTATACTTTATTATTCTAGTTGCTTCCGTACACTTTTTGGCACTTAACTACTTCCACAATTTTCAGCCGATTTTCACGGTTTAAATTTTAAACTATTCTGCTATTTTTTGCTAATGCCGGCTATATCTTTTGGTGCTCATAACTTCTATACTTTTTGAGATATTGAATTTTTTTTGGCAATATTTTTGCCCATTGAAATGAATGGAACACATTATCAATGTGGTCACTTATTTCTGCTCGCCGGGCTGAGCTGTGTTTTAGCTCAGTGAGATGAGCATCCGTTCTCAGACTGGGAGGCCCGGGTTCAAATCCCGCTTGTGGCAACATTTCTTTCAGTTAACAGTTAAACTTTTTTAACTCTTTTCAACACAAATTTCAGCTTTTTCATCCCTTTTCAGCAGAATTTTCAGTTTTTTCACCACTTTTCAGCACAAATCCCAGCTTTTTCAGCTGTTTTCAGCAAAAAACTCTTTTCACCTCAATTCTCTGCAGCTTCTGCTCATTTCAGCAGAATTGTCAGTCTCTCCACCTCTTCTTTGTGAGAAAGAGTTTGGCGCAGTGAGATGAGTAGCTTCCTTGAGACTAGAAGGGCCAGGTTCGAATCCTGCTCAGGGCAGCATTTTTTTTTTTTTTCAACTTTTTCAGCTTTTTTCAGCAGACAGCTTCAGCTTTAAAGCATCCACACTGCATTTTCGCAGGAAATGCAAATTTTTCTAGTTGCCTCATTGATTCCAGACTCACTTCCCTTACAGAAGATCATCTGTGGGATTAGGACGGCTTGAAAAAGTCTTCATACCCCTTGAAAATTTACACATTTTTTCACCTTAAAACCACAAACTTAAATGTTTTTATTTATGTTTTTAGTAATAGGCAGAGGCTAGCCTGTTTGGCACCCTGGGCAAACACTCCATTAAAAAAAGATGATCTGATGTCTTCTCAGCTTAATAAGGTAATTAAAGAAGCACTGACACATTTTTCTGTATGTTTTTACATAATTCCACCATTTCTGGTTATAGATGCAGAAACTTCATGAAATGAAAAATCTTCCTGATCACAACCTCAGTCTTTTTCTAAATGACTTCTGCATACTATTGTGAATAAAAAATGAAATCTGACATTTGTGAAACAGTTCTTTCTGTTGTTATTTACATTTTACGAAGGCCCCCAGATCTTGTGTAACTGGGTTTGTAAAGGCAGTTGTTCAAGCTCAGCAGCCTTGCAGTGACAGTCGGTCACGGGACTTTCATAGCGATCTGAAACTGCAGCTTCCCAGTGAGAAGCTTACAGGCAAAGTCACAGGGGTCATAATTTAATAAAAAGATTTACTCAATCTAGCCTTCCCTAGTTATTGTCTGTATCCTGTAAATGTTCTTTTATGTAGTTTTAATTATTTTATTTTATTGTTAAATAATCTCCTAGTCGAGTTGTGTTTGTATTTTCTTTTACATATTTTCACTGCACTGCAGCAAATTAGTGCGCTCCACCTGTTGGTGTATTTATTGGCTTTTAATGTTTCCCTCCTATAAATGATCGTATTACTGTAAAACACTTTGGGGTACTGCTGGTTTTAAATGTGCTATATAAATAAAGTTGTATTCTCTTTGTTATTTCCTGTTCTCAGAAGGAGCATTGAGCTGTTCATAGACTGCATAAACTGCAGTATTAGCAAACTGCACATATAATTTATGTCCACTCAGGACTGTATGCTTGTCTTTTCACGTTCATATGTATATTTATATTTAGTCCCATGTCTCTGTATTCATCTGTGTATCTTAATAGTTTTGTTATCATATCTCTGTTTCTACACTGATTTTATATGTTGTTTCTTGTATATTTGCTGCTATGATAACTCAGTTTCCCTCTGAGATCAATAAAGTTTCTCTGATTCTGATGAAGACGAGTGTATTAGAAACAGCTCGTCCTTGTGGAGAAGCAGCAGCGTGACGAGCTGATGATGTTAACAGGGAAGTGGTGAAGCTGAAGGTATCACTCTGCTGTCGGTCTCCAACATGACAACATGCCGACTTCATCTGTCGCTCTGCTCCTCGGTGAGTCAAACCCTCCCTTCTTCAATTCTTTATCACAGCTCCAACACACACTAAAGGTCAAAGGTAAAGAGCCTATTTTCAGCAGCTGGAAGCTCTCGCTGATAGTTTCTCTCACATGAAATCTGTTCAGATCTGTTGGTTTTTTTTCCTTAGTGAGAAGAAGTGATCACTACTTCTTTTGTTTATCTAAGGCTGGTTGTATCTGATATTTGTTTGTGTGTTTGGACACAAATCAAGTAGTGTATTTCCTGTAAGCACCTCATATTTAACTCGAGTGTATGAAGATACAGCAAATGACAGAAAACTGTTTCAATTGCATAAACTCTTTAAAATTTAGAAGTTTAACTCTGCGTTTCTCTGTCCTGTAATCTGGACTGACTCACAGAGCTGAAGCTTCATGTCGTGTCTGTAAGAGAGGAAAGTGACCTGTTTTCATCAAACATTAACCTTTACTCAGGAAACCACGGCTCCTAGCTGCATGTACCACATGTCCTCCTTATCTGCCTGTTGTAATCATCACTTCCTCTGTTCAGACCAGATTGACTGAGTCTAACTAAATGACTGAAGATAGTTGGTTTTTCAGAATTAACGTCGGATTTTCCTCATTTTCTGTACGCTTTGTTAATTTTCTGATGGCGATTTAGACGAGCGGGACTCAGACGACTGTAATGTTTACTAAACAGATTTTTCAGGTTGCTCACTCAGCAGCTGATATTGCCAAAGTCGCCTAACTTTAATCCAGTGATCTCGGTGGTTTGATGGTTCATTAACTCTGATTGCTTTTTAAATGTCTCTGTTTTACTTAGCCAGTAAGAGCTGATTGGGCCTAACCTACCTTTGCCAGCACTGGCTATGGGAACCTGCTAATGTTGGGTTTAATGTTGTGATTAGTAGAATCTGTAGTTTTTTACTTACTGAACAACTACTTAGAAACCTGCAGACGTATCCATATAAAAGAATTAGGGCCTGCAAAACAAGCAGGTCAACCCCACCAGTTTTAACTGGTCCTGATATAAAACTGCTAGGACAGGTTACTCTCTCCTGGGAAGTTGGCTGCAGCCATGCGGATTTCTGAATGGAAGAGATCCATGTACATGCCGATTTTTTAATCATCCAATGCATTAAAAAAAATAGTCATAAATAAAGTGTTTTGGCTTGTGATTCCTAAATAAACACACTAACACTAGCTACACATTTTTAAAGGGTGCAAATCCAAGTCTCCTATTCAGTGACTCTGGTCTCCAGAGCTGAAAATAGGTTTGAGGTTCTTTTGAGAATTCTGAAGTTGGTTTAGTCTAAAATGCCTGAGTTGAGAGCAGGTTCGTGTAATTTCAGAATTTCTGCCTAAAAAGAAATTAAAAGGAAAAATAGACCATTTTCCATCCCCAATATTTGAATCCATAACAATGGGAATATAACAGTTAATACTAAATGTTAAACATTATTGTGCAGCACATAAGATCAACAGAACACAGTGTGCTTTGAGGTAGGAGCCAAAAAGGGTGTAGTTTGTGTGTGTGATCACCCGTGTGTACACCTGTGAGCATGGACGCGCTTGTTTTTAAAAGGTTCCTTCATGTAATGATCTGCTAGAGGGTGTGGGGGGGCCACAGCCCCGTCCTCCAGGGTATGAAGCAGGTATGGAGGAGATCAAAACTCCAGACATCCAGTGGCCCTCAGAACACAAGGGACCAAGGAAGACCAACAGAGGGGCAGCCGTGCCACTGTCCCAGTAAGAGCTGAGGAGAGTCCCAGATGAGGGCTCACTCAGCAGCTGCGGAGCAGAAGCCAGGGTGGATTGCAGTGACGCGCCCGTGAGCTCCGCCGGCAGCCAGCTGCGCCTGAGTGACCGAGCCCCAGGCCGAGAGGCCGGGGGCACCCCACCTCCGAAATGGCCCGAGCGAGCCCCAGGCTCCAGGCCCCGACAAGCACCCACCAAGGAGTGAGCCGGTGTGTACCTGGACGCCCATCCCCGGACACAAAGAACCAACAACGCACTGATGTCTGAGGGCGTCTGCCACCGGATATGAACTTTTTTTAAGACAGTGAATCTTGAAACCAGAGAAAAAATAGAGAATTTTAACTTGTTCCATTGGCAGATTTTTTTCACTTATTTCAAGCTAAAATATTTATTAGAATTCAAATTTAGACAGAAACAAAGTGAATAATATTATTTTATTATCACGTTGATGCAGCACATGGTTCAGTTAGCTTTGTATAAACACGTGTTAGAAATGTTCTTCAATCAGCTCTTTTTACTCTCATTTCACAGCCAGTACTTTTTACTTTTACTTGAGTAAAGAAGTTGAAACAGTACTTGGAGTATTTTTAACAGTAGTACTTCTACTTCAGTACAGACTGTGTGTACTTTTACCACCTGTGTCTGAGACCTCCTTCAGGGTCCACCTGAAGCTCTCAGTCTGCTGTGGAAAAAGGAAATCCAGGTAGTTTCTCCTGATCACCTGAGGCCGTCATTACTGTGTGAACCCACACACCACTCCTCACTCCTCCCACCCGCTGCACACAGTCACTGAGTACAGACCGGCTGATTCCTGTAAAGGGAGAGGCAGGAAGAGGCGGAGCAACACCTGAAAAACAAGAAGCTCAACGTCATTTTGCAGAAGTGAAAGTGTGAGAGAGCAGCAGCAGAGCTGCAGTCGAGTCCTGTTTGTCTCTAAAAGAAGATTCACTGGAGTCCATCAGGTTTCTCTCAGCAACAGTGGTGAGTGCAGCTGATCACACTTCCTGCTTCTACACAAATCTTCACTCTGTTCACTTCATCAGGGTCTAGAGCGCCACCTCATTCCTCCATGGTGCCACTTAGGCTACGTCCACACTCGCCCGGATAGATTTGAAAACAGCGCTCCGCGTCCACACTGGTGTTTTCAGTCGTTTTCACAGAGTTGTGTGTCCACATTAAGACGGCTGAAAACGCTTACGTTCCAGTCCTGCGCATGCGTGAAACGCAAGACGATTCGACCGGTCTCATTTCTGTCTGCTGCTGATTCACTTTCTGGCTGTTTGAAACGTCGCAGCAGAGGTGGAGGAAAAGCACCGAGTTTTAAAATGGACTAACAATGAGGTGGAGTTGTTGCTGCGAGTAACACAAAAGTACAAAGTTGCAAAAGCGAGAGAGAAATAAAGAATTTGAAGAAAAGCTCTGTGGAGCATGTGCAGACTGATATTCATCTTTAATAGGACTGTCAAAACTGCTGCTGTATAATGCTCTCCACTATCTTTGTTTAATTGGTCACATGCCTGCATCACATGACTAACATGCATCATTGTTTTAGAAAGTCTCTGTTTTCACTGTTCACTGTGACACAAACGCACCGTCTCCAAATTATTTACTTTCCGGCTGTTTGAATCGTCGCAGCAGAGGTGAGCAGCGTGATAGGAGTGGATGTAGCTGTGGGTAATGAGAAAAGATGAAAAGAACGATTGATAACTTTTTCGTTAAGGCCGGTGCTCTGACACGGAGCCATCAACCTCTCAGTGTCTAACACTGGTCTGCAGACGGCATCAGATAATGAGCCACATTAGATGGACTCTGAGCCCACTGACAGTAAAAGGGTGAAGTGTAGACATTTGGAAGAGAGCGGCCTGACCAGTTTCTCTGACTATGATACTGTAAAGCTGACAACATGATGCATTTACTGTGGTGAGTGTGCAAAGACCATGGCAGGTGTTGTGCCAAGGTAGGGATCCCCAACAGGATCTGTTTCCCTGCGTCAGGAACATCGGCTGGGCAGGGAAAGCGGACCCAACGCACTCCGCCTCCATCACGACCAACTAGACGTGGAAGGAGTGATGTTTTAGTGACAACATGAAAGATGAGTGTGACCGTTCAGTTTGTGGGTTACAACAGAAAATTATACATTTATTGTTCTCGTGTGTTATCGGACGGGATCATTTTAACAAACCGAGGACATTTTCCTGATAATTATCTGTATCCTCCTGTAACTTTACTGTTTAAAGAGCTAAAACCTCCAACATTTCAGGATCAATAAGTCCTTATAAGACGTGTTTGTGAGCTAAAAATCAAGAATGTGGGATACTGTTTGTCTGTGTCAGCCAAACAACTTCACATCTTTGTAACGACTGTTAAAAAGATGTTCATCCTGTTGATCCTGTTCATCTGGACGCTGCACTGTACAGCAGACACGACGTTGTTCAGTTTGTGTTTCGGATGAACCAGTTTGTGTCTGAGTGTGTTGCTGGGTCTCCACCAGTTACTCTGACAACTGAAGGTTCAAGAT
This sequence comes from Aulonocara sp. 'chitande type north' Nkhata Bay, assembly GCF_057382095.1. NCBI lineage: Eukaryota > Metazoa > Chordata > Actinopteri > Cichliformes > Cichlidae > Aulonocara > Aulonocara sp. 'chitande type north' Nkhata Bay. The sequence continues at coordinate 6,592,787 of NC_141346.1, forward strand.
TTTTATTTTGACATTTGCACACAGGACCAACAGTCCATGCACAGTGGAATACTTGTGCAGAGCTTTCCAAGTCAAATCACACTTTAACAATATAAAGACAGAAAAAGCAGAAGGATAGAAATGAAGTCCGGAGTAGGGTAGTCGTACTATTTTCTATATACAAAGAAAAAGAAGAAAATGTACAGAGAGTGTGTAGTTCTCTACCTCTTATCGCACTCACAGTGTTGCACATTTGTTCCACAGATCTGTTTCACAAGTCTGTTGTGAGTGTATTGCCCGATGGTCAGTGAACCGATGATACATTCAAAGTGAGGTTAAGTAGTGCTGTGTTATTTTAAGTGTTCAGTGTGTTTTTGTTTGCCGTCAGTCTGACAGTTGTGGGGAAGAAGCTGTTGAAGAATCGTGTTCTGTGTGTGATGCTGCTGTCCGCTCTGTTGTGTCTGAGATTGTATGTGCAGCTTTGTATGTGCAGGTCCATGGATGCAAGTGTTGTTCCCATAATCCTCTCTGCAGACTTTATGACTCTGCAGAGCCTTCCTCTCTGTCTGTGTAGTGTTTCCATACCAGACAGTGATGCCTGCGGTGAGGATGCTGTCTATCAGTCCTCTGCAGGCCTGGGTGAGAGGGTGGTGGTTCATGCCAGCTTTCCTGAGCAGCCGAATGAAATAAAGCCTTTGCTGGGCTTTTTTCACAGTTGCTGTAGTGTTGAGAGTCCAGCTCAGGTCTGATGTAACCTGCAGTCCCAGGAATCTGTGGCTGTTTGCCCTCTCCACCTCCGTCCCTTTGACGATAAGAGGCTGCAGGGGAGGGAGTTCTTCCAAAAGTGCAGTATTCATTCCTTGGTCCGTGTTGAGGATGAGGTGAAGAAGCTTCTGTGATGAGTAGAAACTTAAAGAAGTCCAGACGCTTTTCTCTCCAAGCTCCTCAGACTACTGACGCTTGTTTCTCTCTTTGTAAAATGAAATTTAAAGTGAATTTTGAATCAAATGTTTCTCTTCTTTCTCCCTCAGAGTGCAGACATGTCTGCTGCCAGCAATCTGCGATCTGAAGATCAGTTTCTGTGCTCCATCTGTCTGGATGTGTTCACTGATCCAGTCTCTACACCATGTGGACACAACTTCTGCAAAACCTGCATCAGTCAGCACTGGGACATGAGTCAGAGCTGTCAGTGTCCCATGTGTAAAGAGACTTTCTACACTCGACCTCAGCTGAAGATCAACACTTTGTTCTCTGAGATGGTTGCTCAGTTCAGACGTGAAGCTCAGCAGAAAGCCAGCAGCAGCAGCTCAGAGCAACAAGCTGCCAAACCAGGAGAAGTTCCCTGTGACGTCTGCACTGGAACCAGACTGAAGGCCCTGAAGTCCTGCCTGGTGTGTCAGACCTCCTACTGTCAGACTCACCTGGAGCCTCATCTGACACTGAAAGGTCTGAAAAGACATCAGCTGGTTGATGCTGTGGAGAACCTGGAAGGCAGGATGTGCACGAAGCACGATAAACTCCTGGAGCTGTTCTGTAAGACCGACCAGACATGTGTCTGCATGCTCTGCCCTGTTTTAGACCACAAGAACCACGAGTTTGTTCCTCTGAGAGAAGAATATGAAGGAAAGAAGGCAGAGCTGGAGAAGACAGAGGCTGAGATTCAGCAGATGATCCAGAAGAGACGACTGAAGATTCAGGAGATCACAGAGTCGGTGAAGATGAGTAAAGATGCTGCAGACAGACAGAAAGCAGAAGGTGTTCAGGTCCTCACGGCTCTGATGGAGTCTGTTGAGAGACGCCTGAAGGAGCTCATGAAGGAGATCGAAGACAAACAGGAAGCTACAGAGAAACAGGCTGAAGGTCTCATCAAAGATCTGGAACAGGAAATCTCTGAGCTGATGGAGAGAAGCTCTGAGGTGGAGCAGCTCTCACGCTCTGAAGACCACCTCCACCTCCTCCAAAGCTTCTCCTCCCTGAAAGCTGCTCCACCCAGCAAGGACTGGACAGAGGTCAAAGTTCATCCACCATCATATGAGGGGACTGTGGGGAGAGCTGTGGATCAGCTGGAGGAGACAGTCTGGAAACCCATGAAGAAGAAGCTGTTTGAGGCTGAGCTGCAGAGGGTGCAGCAGCATGAGGTGGATGTGACTCTGGATCCTGATACAGCTCATCCTAATCTCATCCTGTCTGATGATGGAAAACAAGTTTATCATAGTGATGTGAAGAAGAAACTTCCAGACAACCCAGAGAGATTTTCTTACTGTGTTTGTGTTTTAGGAGAGCAGAGTTTCTCTTCAGGCAGATTTTACTTTGAGGTTCAGGTTAAAGGAAAGACTGAGTGGACTTTAGGAGTGGCCACAGAGTCGATCAACAGGAAGGGAGGAATCACAGCGAGACCTCAGGATGGTTTCTGGACTGTGTGGCTGAGAAATGGAAATGAGTACAAAGCTGCTGCTGACCCTCTAGTCCCCCTCTGTCTTCATCCTGGTCCTGAGAAGGTGGGGGTGTTTGTGGATTATGAGGAGGGTCTGGTCTCCTTTTATGATGTAGGTGCTGCAGCTCTGATCTACTCCTTTACTGGCTGCTCCTTCACTCACAAACTCCACCCATACTTCAATCCCCGTACCAATGATGGAGGTAAAAACGCTGCACCTCTGATCATCTGTCCTGTCAATCAAACTGATCAACGACTGATTTTATTGGATGAATGATTGATTTTTCTTGAAGGGAACAAATGAACATGTTGAGTGTAAATCCTCTACAGTCTCCATGTTTCTATAGAATCTGATCATCAGGACTCTGATTCACACTTTGATTCTCATGGAGTTTGATTTGAACAGAAGAAAAGTTGAATCAGGAAATGTTCCCACTGATGGAGACTCGAGCTGAAGAGCAAATATCAGAGAACAAATGTCCAAAAGCTTCATTTCCAATAAAGTTTGTTCAATGCTTTGAGTGAATCCAGACTCATGTGTGGCTGTTATACGGAGCATCAGAGTCCAGCTGAGTTATGTTGGATACAAACTGCTTATTTTGGCTCTGTGAGGAGTTTTGTTCACTGAAAACTGATGAGACGGATAATATTCAAAGAACTCTGTAGAGATTCATGCATCCATGTTCTCCACCTGCAGGTGTGGAGGAGAAAGGTGGAGCACAGACTGCTGCATCCTTCCAGTCACATCATTTTGATGATTATATTTGCATGTTGTGATGATTTGGGTTAAAGACAAACAGAGTTGAACGGCTGCAGTCACAGCATGAAGACGATGCTGAAGCTGAGCTGTCAGTGAACATGTTTCACTGTGATTTGATTTGAAGAATAGAAAGTGTGTGTGGCTGCTGACAGCTGCAGTCTCTGCTAGTCTGCATAACACACACACAACTTTCCCCCTGAGGCAACGATGCAGCAACAACACAAAGAACAGCTGCAGACACACACACACTGTTAAAGAACACTTTACTGTTTAAGGCAGAATTCCTCAGTAACAATGATTTGAGTCTACTGTGTCTACTGTGGTTTCCAACATACAATCTACTGAAACATGTTTTTCTTTCTGCCGTACAAACTATTTGATCACAACATCTTTGCTTTTTTCCTCCAATCGTTTATTCTGATTATTTTATTTAGTTTAACTAAGAAAAGCTTAAAATTTAACTCTTAACCTGATTTAAACGTTTAATTTCTCATTAACTCAGACTTTTAATTTATTTCCTTGTTTAATGTATTATTTCTTTATCCTTGTTTAAGTTTTGCCGATCCTTTCTGTGTAACCTGTTTAATCTGACCTTTGACCTTTTAATTTTAACTTAACAGTACTCTTGTTTTGACCTTTGACCTCTTTATTCCTTATAACCAAAAAAACCCTTTTATCTGATATTTTCACCTTATTGATTGATTATATATATCTATTATATTTTCTCACCTTACCTTATTTTGACCTTTGACCTATGTCCTTGTTAGCCTTGATCTTCCTTCATCAAACGTGAAATTTCTTTCACCTTTGAACTTAAATCTTAAATCAAACCTTTGTTAAAAAGCTTCTTACCAACTTGTAATTCCAACTCTCTGCATTAAACACGTATCTTATCATATAAACACTGGATCACTGAGAGAACTTTAGGCAGAACCAAATGAAGCAGCTGACCTCGTCAAACTCACAGCGACAGTAACTGACAGTGAATTATTTTAATCTTCTTCATTGTATTTGTTAGAAACATTTATTTTCCTTTAATTGGACTTTGGTTAAGTTAAATCCGATGTATTAACCGACCTTTGAGGTGAAGTGCAGCTGCGAAGAACGCTACGGCAGGCAATGAGGTGCGTTTAATGTCGCTCTGTTAATTTGAGCGTCCATAAATTGAATGTCTTATTTTTTCTTACTTTATTATTGCTAATTTATTGGAGAATTTGGCCATTTAATTAAGATAGATTTTATGTTGTTGGTGGTAAAGATCTGGATGGATGCTTTATTCTGTGTTTCTATTTTTCAGTTTTGCTTTTCAAGACTTGGTGAATTGCCTTTTTCTACTTTTTGTTTAGTTTTGTTAAAATTAGCAGCAGTGAGAAGTGTTGTTGTCGGTCTTGAATATATTTGATGTAGCCCATACTGTTAAGGTAAGTGTCATGTTTTTAGTTGTTAGTCTGATGAAGAATCTTTTATTTTTCTCCAAAAGTTGATTGTGTTTATCTGGACATAGTGTTTTTCAGGTCCAGCTGAATGCAGGTTTCCCCAGTCTTATACGTGTCAGGAGCATCAGCACAGCTGAAATGCATTTTTCCTAAGCACCGCGTCTCTGTGGCTTTTAAACCCCAAAACACGCTAAAACAAAAATGGGTCCACCCCAAGGATGGGGTCCCCCGGTGTAGTAACCTCGTTTCTTCGAACATCGACGTTCATTGAGTAAACCACAGCTGCTAGTTGCACTCACCACACGTTTGTCTTATCTGCCTATTATGTAGCCTTCACTTCCTTTAATAAGAGCAAATTTTCCACTATAAACACAGAGTCTAACAAAAGACTGGAGACTGTTTTGGTCATTTCCCTCAGAGTTTGTATGTTTTGTTGTTTTTCTGGTGATGAGCTTCAAACAGCAGCAGATTGAGACTCAAATAGAACCTAATAAAATCAGTGAAGCTATTCATTGCTCATGTCATCCATCAGGGAGTTACTTTAATATCATTACATTGTTTGCTTTTAGTAAATGTGGAAATTGAATATGAATTCATTTTATGTTTTTCTTTTCTTTTTTATTTCTTAATACCTAACTGCTGCACCTGTACTGCCCGTATCTCTGCAGATATACTGTATAGCCACTCAAAACTGATGTTCAGATAGAGGGTGGGAGCCGCCTGTTTTCTCTCTCCACTATAATCCCTGACAATTTTATTAGTTTGGGCGACCTTTACATGTCGGTTGTTGGGATCACAGCAGAGATAGAACAGAGGGGACATGGTGTTTGTTAAATGTCCGAATGGCCCGGGTGGAAGAAGCTGTTAGTGAATCTGGAGATGTGGGACCTGAGGTACCAACATACAACACTGTAAAAAATGACAGATGCCACCAAAGAGTCACAGAAGGTCTTCAAAGCGCTCCCTGGACTCCAAATGACCTCAGCCGCCTCAGCAACTGCGTTTTCTAAGGACAGCGCTAGCAAACGCTCTCCGCTTGCGAGTGAAAAAGAAAAAGCACCACTTCCCTTCCTTATTCATGTTGAAGTGTACCATGTCCACCAATCAAAAAATGATATGGCAACATGAGGCGTTTGGTTGTTTAGGAAGAGGGAGAAGTTTTAGGAGTGACACCAATGAGAGAGAGAGAGCGAAAGACAGAGAGAGAGCGAGTTTTCACATGTGAGAGATTAGTGACGTTTAGTGTGTTTGGAGGCTGTAGTTAGTGTGTTATGCAGTTATTGGGTTTTTGTGAGTTATACTAGTGAATGTCACAGGTGCTCCTGCTGTCAGACCTTGTGGTGTTCTCCTCTGTTTTATAGTGGACAGGACCTATTCTTTGGGAGTTGCATGAATACTTTGTGTGCCTTCTTATTTGATGCAACACACCTGATTGTTCTGTAAATAGTTTGAAATGATTGTGCAAAAAATCTGAGGCCTTGGCTGCATTTTGGGGTAAATAGCAACATTTTACTTTGTTGTTTGCATCATTTTTAAAAATGTATCATTTCTATTTGCATTTCAAGTTATGAAAGGTATTCATTAAACATGTTTATGTTTTAACTGTTTTCCACTCGGAGTATACAAGAGGTTGAAGATACTATTACATACGGAGAGAACTCCACACCGGGTGTAGGCTTGCATAACTAAGAAACTATTTGAGGCAATTTTGTGGAGTTTGAGGTTGGACTCAGCTGCACATGTGTGCTTAAGCCGATCGATGGCTGCAGCCTCTGTGGGAACTGAAATCAGCCCGTCATCGATGCAGAAGTGTCTCTCGACAAAGTGTCTTGTGTCTGCTCCAAAGTTTGTCTCGCCTTCCCAGGTGGCTTGTCATAGGTAATAGATGGTTACTACTGGTGACGGGCTATTACCAAAAATATGCACCCAGGCGTGGTCTTCCTGCACTTTGTCACATGAGTAGAAGTAATCAACAACTTTTTATTCATTTCTATTCTTATGAGCACGAGAGAGGGGGGGCAGGTACACAGTCACTAAAGATAAATAGCACAGCATTTAGTTGAATAGACGTTAAAAGAGAAGGTGTTTCAACAGCTGTTGTCTGCACCCTTGACACAGGAGAACAGAAGACTTCACCACCAGGACCTCCCCACCAACTGGGTGTCACCAACTTTCTCACAACACCTAACTGTAGTGATGGCCAAATGAAGCTTTCCGAAGCACTGAAGCTTGTATTGAAAAACAGTTCATGACTCGAAGCTTTTCAACACAGTCCTCTCCGGTGACATCTGGTGGTGAAAATTTTAAAGAGCAGCTTGAATCTGCAAAATAAAACGGACTGCTCAATCATCGCTGCTCACTCAAGAGTGGAGTTCTCTCTGATATTGGGCCACCGTTCCGTTGCTTTGAACATGTAATTGGTTTTGTTTTCTCGATTGGGGGGCTGAAAAAAATGTAATGCGTATTTGCGTAATACATTTTGATCAATAAACTTTCCCTATTTAAACATGCACTATGGTGTGGCCTTTCTTTGCTCATAACTCCTTGATGTTGGTAAATACAATAAGTGAGCAATATATATAATATACATATGAGAATGCACAGCACATTATGGAGTACGCCCCTGCTGTGAAGTCCTGCCTCCATCTACTTGTCGTTTAATCACTGGACAGCTGGACAGGTTCATACAAAATATTAGATGAGGCCAATTGTCCTATACATATTTTTGACCTAGGGGTGGGATTGATTGTGAACTGGAAAGGGAAAATGCTTAGGGAGCTGAGTACGGCTGCATCGTCACTGATTTGTAGAATCATTTTGATTCGATACAGGATCCGATTCAATTTGATTGGAATCTGGAAAGTTTTGCCTCAGTCAGAAATATTACAATTCTGGTCATTTAACAGTATATATCCATAATTTCGTATCTATTAAAAGAAAGCTGACACATGTGAGACTTAATTAGAGATGTAAACAGAGAGTTATGAAACCTGCAGCTGCAGAAGCCAGCGAAGAAAAAAGAGGCAAACACAGCGCGGACCCGACGACACACCAAAATCTGACTCTGACGCGTCGGGTCCGCGCTGTGTGTTCACGTTTGTATGCAGAATCCGTAAACCTGCTCCCAGTTACTGTTTTAGCTGCATGGTGTTTGACGACATGTTGTGAGGTTTAACCTGAGATGCTGGCGTTTCAGGCATAATAACGTTAATTTACAAATCGACACGGGATTTTAATGAATCAATATCACTTCATTCAATTTAGCATGGATTGTAATCAGAAAGGCGATAATCAAAACCCACCCCTAATCAAGAACTTGCAAAGTAAAAACATGATCTATGTCAGGTAGCCCTTTTGTTATTTACATTTAAAAAGAGGATTAGTGTTACTGTGCGCTGGCTGAGTCTGTTTCTTTTCTTAGAAATAGTTTCTCCTGCCCTGGAGAAAATCCACTTGCATGGAACAGAAGAGGCTGTGGAGTGCAGGAACCACACTGCAAGCTGGTAGATATGCAGGTATTCCTGGGTCCTGCAGACTATCACCTAAAAACAATAAACAAAATGATTTTCTAAACTGTAGCAATGTAATGTACGTATAGTGTCAAATACATTTTTGTAGTCTTCATCAGCTTTAATTCACATGGAAGTGTTCCTAAAGTCATATGCTGTAATGATATTTACATTATGAAAACATGATTTTGGACATTTCAGGTTTTTCACTTCAGCAGATAAAATGAATTGAGCAAAATCAACTCAAAATATTCCCACATGCCAGAACGTCCTCTCTTCCTCGCTGGCTCCATATCTGTCAGTGGAACGATCACCTCGTCGCTATCTGTCACCATCAACACACTCCACGAATCCCGTGGATGATTCACTTCCTTATATCCGTTTGAATCAGGTACCGAAGCAGTTACGTGCGTAATGAAGCTTCGGACGTCACTGGTCACGTGACTTTTGCCAAACGAAGCAAGCCTCGACACAGTGCTTCTGAACCAGTGTGTTGTTTTTTTCGACACACGCTCTGGAGCGTCAGCTTCAAGCGGGCCATCACTACCTAACTGTGACCTACACAGATAACCAGTGTGCAGCTTTGAAATATAACATCCAGAGTCTATGTGACAAATGGCTAAACAAGTGCCATCATAGCAGGGTGAAGGGTGAACATGGTAACATAGAAGATGCTCTCCCAGGCCTATTACTGCCTTCTGGTCATAATGTCCAATGTCTTTCAGTGACCTCTCACCTTTAATATCCTATGACCTTCATTGACCTCTGACCTTCAGTGACCTCTGACCTCCTGTTGCAGGTGTGTGTGTGCTGCTGCTGTCTGCACTGACTGTTTGTGCAGGTGAGTAGATGAAGTGCACCATGGTCCAGGACAAACACTGAGTGTAAACACTGATAGAAACTGTCCGTCTGTCCTCCAGTCTCTCTGAGCGTCAGTCCAAACCTTCAGCAGTTCTTCACAGCAGCCTCAGTGTCTCTGACATGTGACGGTCAGCTGGGCTCTGATGGATGGACGGTGAAGAGGGACACAGGAAGTGGGACTGAGTCATGTGGAGCAGGTGGGCGGGGCTTCGGGAGGTTCAATGGTTCATCCTGTTTGTTTGATGAGTTCGAGCCAATCAGTGGAGTTTACTGGTGTAAAGGTGAAGCTGGAGAGAAGAGTGAAGAAGTCAACATCACTGTATCAGGTAATGAAGTCATTCATTTCATCAGACTAACAGCACACTGTTATACCACCTCTACATCACTCTGTGGGTCTTTTCTTCAGATAAACATGTGATCCTGGAGATCCCTGCACTTCCTGTGAGGACAGGAAGTGATGTCACTCTACGCTGTAAGAAGAAAACTGGTGGCACAGCTGCAGCTTATTTCTACTTTAATGGACGTCTTGTTGGACCTAAATCAGAGCACATAATCACCATTAACGTGCAGCAGTCTGATGAAGGTCTCTACTGGTGTGCTACTGATGAGTTTGGATCATCTCCTCAGAGCTTTCTGAGGGTCAGAGGTCAGATCACTGACATCACTTCCTGTTTAAAGCCAATCTGCTGAGCTGATGATAAACTGACTGAACCAGCTTCCTCATCTCTCCTGCAGGTCCTTCAACCACAGCCTTGTTTACAACAACAAAAGAAGAAACAACAACCATAACGTCACTGACAAACACTCATATCTCCTCTTCTTCTACCCTTCTTTCTCCTCCCCCTTCTCCCTCTCCCCCCTCCTCCCTCATATCCCCAATTGTAGCCGCTATAGGTTCCCTGGTGCTATTGGTTCTGGTTCTGTTTGTACTTCATCTTCTGTGGAAGAAGCGCACAGGTATAGCGTCTGTCTCAAATTTTCATCCAAAGTCATCATCTTGGACACATCAAGACAGCCTCCATCAGCGTTTCTATTTTTAGAACACTTAGAAAGTAGATTCAGACTAAAACTCCACAGACACAAATACTAGTATTCTTTCAGATCACTTCATCTTTGCAGGGAGATACCAGTCAGCTCCAGTAAATGATGTCACCTATGCTGAGGTCACCAGTAGAGCCTGGACCAATAAGACTCCAGCCAGCGAACCTGAAGTACTTTACTCCAGTCTGAGGACAAACACTGCAGGTACACATTCACCTGTGTTCTAGCGAGGGACATCAATGAGAGATAAACCCAAAAGTAGTTTTCATTGGGCTTGTAAAATGTGGTCAGTGAAACAATGAGAATCTTCTTCTCACATTTATCAAACTAGTGTTTTGAAAGTGGGATTGACAGCAGGTGCAGTTCACTCTTCAGGTTCCTGTTTCCTCAGTAAAACCTGTCACTGGTTTCATAATTAAAGCTGTACTGTGGTTTCGTTGGTCAGTTCAGTGTTTATAACATGAGGCAGTCAGCAGAGAGAGACGTGGCACTGAGACAGGAAATCCTGCAGCTTAAACAGATATGATCGGTGTTTGATGGGAGTCAATTCAGGTTTGTGTGTATGACACAGTGTAACAGGAGCAGTCGGCCTGAACTGAAGATTAAAAATAATCTGAGCGGATTTGGTTTGTTTTTAATCCAGATGTATCTTTTCAAAAATAAATCGGAGAAGCACACGTTGGACAGTTTAATAAAAATACTGTACAAACCAGCAAACCAGCAAAATTAGGAAAATAACAACCAGTACAAGGTGAGAATGTACTGCTCGCGTTCTGACTCTAATCTGAGGAGCAAAAACACATTTTAAGACATTATTTAAAGACAGGCAGCGAGTGGGCTGAACTAACGAGGGCAGGGTGATGCTTCCACAGTTTAGGCTACAGCTGAAAAAGCCCAGTCAGCTCTCACTTTGAGTCACGTTTTTGGGACTAGCAGGAGAAGCTAGTTCAGTGACCACATTATTTCTTTTATTGCCATGTAAATCTGAGGGTTATACACAGTAGTAGCAGTAATCAGATGTAAAAGCACATAAATAGTGAAGTCACCTGAGTCAGTAGTTCATATTTCCCGGAGTCGAGCGTTCATTCACCCACATCAAAACAGGTGCTGCTGGTGTGGTTAACTGCTGAGAGAAGCTCTCTGTGACGGAGCTTCTTTGTTGAGATCAGTGGGAAATGATCAAAGGTAAAACACATAAACCATGAAGTGTTTTATGTGTTTAAGATCAGTCTAGCAGCTATTTGAATGTTGTGGACTCTGTAGAGGTAAACAGTGTCTGAGAGTAGAGAGAGTGCATGTCAGCAGATACCGGTGCTGAGATGCAGGACTGAACAAAGGAAGATGTAAAGTTACCACACAGCAAAAGATGTTCTTAACTTTGTTTCTTGTCTTCATCTCTTTGTGTGACTAGTGTTTAAAGTGAAATAAAATGAGTTCTTTTTCAGAGAGAGATTCATGAAGCCCCTCACAACGTCTTCATAAGAATTAAGATTTCTCTGCAGGATTATTATTAAATGAAAACAATATATATTTGAATTCAGTTCAGCAGGCAAACAGGGTTGATGGGAAATCCAAGTTCAGTGAGTTGTAAATAAAACCCGGATATTCAGTCACTCATTGGCATGTTCTTGTCTTGATGATGTCATCCCAAAAACACACATGACCAATGCTGACATCATCACTCAGACCCCTGAGAACACAGGTAGGGAGGCTGCACCTATATGACTCATGTCCCAGTGTTATTACATGCTGAACTATCGGGGCGACTGTGGTTCAGTGGATTGGGAAGCTCCTCTATAAGTGGAAGGTCGCCGGTTTGATCCCTCCTGCTCTCTCTCTGTCCTGGTGGTTGTGTCCTATGGCAAGACACTTCCCCTACCGCCTACTGGTGATGGCCAGAGGGGCCGATGGTGCGATATGGCAGCCTTGCTTCTGTCAGTCTGTCCCCGGGCAGCTGTGGCTACAACTGTAGCTGCCTCCACCAGTGTGTGAGAGTGACTGTGGAACTGTACTTTGGGTGCCTAGAAAAGTGTTATATAAATGCAATCCATCATTAACTTTTTTCTCTTTAAGCTTCAGTTTAAAAATTAGGTTTAAAATTTCATATATTTGTTACATACATATACATTTTAATTAGGTTTTAAAGTTGGTAGGACAATAAATGCCTCACCCTTCTAGTGACCTGCACCATGACTGCACACTCAACTGTCCCATTTTTACAGAAGCTAAAGGAACCACAGACACCACAGAAGAAGTGTAAACAGGAAGCTGAGGACAGACCTGCAGACTTCCTGTGGACAGTCTCACTCTGTCAGTCACCGTGGGAACATTTACAGGCAGTCATCAGCTTCCTCCTTTCTTCATTCACTCCCATTCATTCACACAGTGATGTCATTGTGGGAGCAAGTTCCTCCTGAGGAACCAGGATTGACGGGGAACTAAAGAAATCAACCTGCTGCTGGTTTGAGTCTGTGCAGCTTGAACTCTGACAAAGGTCTACTGCGAGGTGAAGAGTCGTCACTTTCAGGAGCTGCTTCCATCATTTCAAACTGATCAATACTCTGAACTTATGAACACTCATGTTTGACACAGAGTGTCCTGTGATGGTCCTCAGTCTTTGACCTAGTTTTTGTGTTTGTTATGGACTATGTGTTTATTTGTTCTCTTGTTTCAATGACCTTTGTTCTGGTTCTATATTGGTGTCTCTTGAGCTCAGGTTCCCTTATTTGTCAGAGTCGTCATTATTTATATTTCTTATTCTCTATTTCTTGTTGTTCATGTTTATTTCCTTCGTGTCCAGTCTGTGCCAGCCTCTTCTCTGTGTTTTGTTATTCTTTCAGTCTCCCCGCTCACGTACCTGCGTTTGTCTGTTTTCTCTGTGTTCTGTCTCATTGTGTTTGTAATCCCATCCCTGTGTTTAGGTCCTCAGTCTCCCTCGTGCCTGTTTTGCTGTGTTCTTCTGTGAGTTCTATGTTTCCTTCGTAGTTTCCTGTTTATATTCTCTAATTTTCTTTTTTTGTTTCTCTTGTATTTTTATGTTTCTTTCTGAGTATCTTCTAACATTAATAACGCTGCCTCTTTTAGCCGACCCCTTTGTTTCCAAGTCCTGCATTTGGGTCTTGCCTCTGCCTGCCACACAGCTGTTCATGACAGGCACAGAAAACGATTTTGAGCCTAGAAGTAATAAATGCATGAACTTGTTTTTCAGCATCACTCTGAGACAGGATATTTCTAATTTTAGAGATGTTGCTCAGATGGAAGAAAGCAGTCCTACATATTTGTTTAATATGTGCATTAAAGGACATATCCTGGTTAAAAATGACTGGTTTCATCTCAAAGCTGGCCAGTTGGACAGGAAACAAAACAAGATGTTATTTACATATGAGCATCACACTTTACCTGAAATACACAAAGAATCTTTCTAATAATAGAAAACAGTTTCAAACCTGCAGGATTAAAGTGATGAAAGTTTGTGATTTAAATTTGTCTCATAAACGTCCAAAACCTGCTGAAGGTTCAGTTCAGTTAGTATCTGTAACATGACGACTGAACATGAAGGCAGACGACCTGTTTTCATCAAACAGGAAACCACAGCTGCTGTGTTTAGCATCGCTCCTGCTGATTGGGTCTGTTATGTAGACGATGTTTCCTCTATTAAGAACAAATTTTCCACTGTGTGGACAGAGTCGATAATCGTCCTGTGTCTCTCAGAGTTTCATTGTTTGGTTTTCAGTCTAAATGTTGCCATCAGTCACTGTCAGTTTGGGCACCGAACCTTAAACACGCATGTCAACAATAAATCTACATTAGTAATGCATAAACAGCAAACCAGCAGGATCTCTCTGTGCACTGTGAACACTGACTGAGGCTCATGTGATGCAGTGGGTTGTCTTCTAAATGTGTCTTCTTGTCTGCATGCTGAAGTATTCTTAGGCAAGATACTGAACCCCAAATTTCTTCTGACGCCTCCATCCAAACGTGAGTGTTTGATAAAGGTGCTTAGAAAGCAGTGTGTGAATAGCTGAGTCTTGAGTGCTCAGCTGGATTAGAGCAGTAGCAGCAGTTCGTTTACACAAACAACCAGTTTACATGTATAAATGATGATCAGTGAACTGCCATCACTCGTGGTTGAAGCGTTTCTTATGTAGAGCTGGAAAATAAACCACAAGCTTGAACACTATTTTTACTGACCTTTATCTGTGTAGCCTTCCTGTATTGAGCTTGGCAAGGACTAAAATAATTTCCCAGCATTATTTTTCTAACTAATTGTTTTTTTGCTTTAGTTACACTCCAAATAACAGCTGACATGGCATTTCAGACTTTTGCTGTAATCAAATTTGTAAACTTGTATTTAAGTTGGTAGATAAGCTACATGTGTGCAGAAAGCACTGAAATAGATTCCTTTGTGATACTAAAGTATTAATAGTTACTGATGTTCAATCTTTGTGCAAAAGAAAGAAATGTATGCGCATTTTTCCACATGTATTTTGTTAATGTTGTGTCAAAGAGTTACACGTTTATAATATTTGATAGATAGCTGTGTATTTTTGTAGTTCTGTGCACAAGTTTGGATTGAACCCTCTGATTTAATCTAAAATAATACTCTGTGTTCTTTTGTTAGGCCAACATGAAAGACAAATAATTATCTTCAAAAAACTTGTTGGAGAATTAAAATTGTAAGAAATGGAAATCACATCTCTCAGCTACATCTGTGTGAGGTACTATGGGAACGTGTGATTTCAGGCTGTAGATAACAGATTTCTAAGAGGTTTCGTTAGAAGATGTAGGAGGTTATCCTGTAACTCTACAGACGTGAGGTGGGCTCGTCCAGGATTTGAACCCGGGACCTCTCGCACCCTAAGCAAGAATCATACCCCTAGACCAACGAGCCACATAAACGCTGTCACCAACTTCTTTTCTGAAAGTCACACATCAGAGCACGTAGCTGAAGCTGAATATATGAAACATTGTCTTGAAAGCTGCCAGTCAAAAGTCTGGAAACACATCGCCGTGGTTTTTCCACATTGTGGACACAAACAGTTTCAGGACATCAGCTCAGAGCAACGGTCATTTTAAAGAACTTGCCTCATTCAACCAGACAAGCACTGGTTTCTATGCTTTAGTGCTTTCTAGCTAAGATATGCTAACATTCATTCTTTGCATCAGAGAGCAACTTGGGGTGTTAATCTACCAACTCAGGAGGTAAAGCAGATCATTTCCCAGTTGGAAAATTGATGGGATCATTTCCTGGATGCTCCAGTCTGCATATCCATGGACAAGTCATCTTTTCATTTCCAGTCAATTTTATTCATATAGCGACCAATCACAATAACAACCACCTTTATATTGTAAGGTAGACCCTACAGAGAAAAACCAAACAATCATATGATCATCTGACCAGACCATATTTCACTGGCTTCTCTAAATGTTCAGCAAACTTTAAATGCTCTTCATCATGCTTTTTCTTCAGCAATGGCACCATGGATGGTGACCTACATGCCATGCCTTCTTGAAACAATTGTACCTGCTGATTCCAGGTTTTTCTGTAGCACCTTGGCTCTTCAACGACTCTTCTGATCATTATTATATATGGTGAAATGATGTTCTTTCTACCTCTGCATTAAGAACCCAACAGTGCTCACTAGAACCTCCAGTAGTTTAGAACCAATACCTTCAGTATGTTTTGCAACAATACGGTTGTGAAGGTTTTGAGACAGCTCACTGGTTTTACCCATCATGAGATGTTTCTTTTGTGACACTTTGGTAATGACACGGATCTTTATAGGTCATCAGTTGGGACTGAACCTGCTAATATTAATTTGTAATAACTGTCAGGATGGCTTTCAATTATTGATAAATTTCATTTGCCATGAATCATGATTTCCTGTCTCATTGCACCTTCCTTTTGTTTTTCTCTGTTATTTCTCATTATTACACGTTAACCCCTGACCTGAACTTTCAAAGGTGAGTGATAAAACATTAATTGAATTACAATATTATCCAAAGAACAGAAGTAAATACAAAATGCAGTTTCTAAATAAATGTGTTTATTATTAAGGGGAAAAACCCAAACCTAGATGAACATGTCAGAAAAAGCTATTGCCCCTGAATTTAATAAATAACTGCAACCAAGCATTTGTAACAACCTGCAATAAATCTTTAACAGCACTGTGGAGGATTTTCAGCCCACTCACTGTTGCAGAATTGTTGTAATTTAGCCACATTGCTGGGTTTTCAAGCATGAACCACCTTTTTAAGGTCATGTCACAGCATATAAATCAGATTCAGGTAAGAACTTTGACTTATTTGGGTGTTTTGCATAATTATCCGGCTGCAGAAACCAAGTGCGCTTCAGGTCAGATGAGAACGGATGGCCAGATAGTCTCCTAAAGAATTGTTTCTTTAAGAGGGCCGAATTCATGGTTCCATTTAGGGAGGCAAGTCTTGCAGGTCCCGAGGAAGCAAAACAGCCTCAGACTATCAGACTATCACCACCATATTTTACTGTTGGTATGAGCTTCCTTTTCTGAAATGCAGTGTGTAATGACACACACTCATCAGTCCAGGGTTTTTTTCCCCCAACAGTCTTGGAACTCTGCCATGCAGGCTGGTGTGCTCCAGTCCCTTTCTTAAAGTGTAGTCATGAGAAAGGGACTTTAATTTTAGCTTGAACTAAAAGCTGATCCTAAACTAAGCACAGATCAAACTGATTGATCAGCCATCAGAGGAGTCGGATCAATGGAGCTGCTTCTGTTCCTGATGTCCCCTGTTTGATCCTGGACCTGAACTCTCCCTGCAGAGACAAGACAGTCAGACAGGGACAGACAACAAGAGACAAACTTATATTTTCATACTGACCTTTGACCTTTAGTAGCACATACTGCAACTACAGCCAGGACACCCAGAGCCACTGGGACACTGATGGGAACTTATAACACAATGAAAACGTGAAAATTACATGATGTTAACATAAAATGATTAACACTCTGTGACACTACATGTGATTTTGAATCTCTTTGCACTGACCTCCACCTTTGACCCGCTGAACCTGCAGTTCCACTCTTGACTGACCCAGTTCTACTCCAAACTTACGGACGGTGCAGGTGTAGCTGCCGCTGTCAGACAGCTGAAGCTTTTTCAGAGTGAGACTGAGGTCTCCGGTTTCCAGAGCGTCAGGATTCATGGATGTTCGGCCGCTGAACTGGTCATTTTGGTTCTGGAGGTCATCGCCTTCTCGTCGACGCAGGTGCACTGTGGAGGGATTGAGGTCATAGCGACTCCACACAGCTGTGGATTCTTTTTCTTCAAAAGTAGGATACTCACAGGGCAGGAGAACAAACTCCGCCCCCTCTACTACCTCCACACCTGAGGCACACTGGGAAACTGAGGACACAGACATAGACAAAGACCTTATTGATCCCACATAAAAATAGAAAAAATAAATAATAAAAAGATTCTGTGCAAATGGTTGCTATGTGCAGAAAAATAACACAAGATGTTTTATGTGCACATAAAGTGCAGGCAGTGATAGTTATACACACATATTTCTAAACAGTGTTTATCCTGTTTATAATGTTACAGCCTGGCTTCTGTCGGGATGAAGGACCTGTGATAGCGCTCCGTCCACAGTCTCCGTCCACAGTCTCCGTCCACAGTCTCCATCCACAGTCTCCATCCACAGTCTCCGTCCACAGTCTCCATCCACAGTCTCCGTCCACTGTCTCCGTCCACAGTCTCCATCCACAGTCTCCGTCCACAGTCTCCGTCCACAGTCTCCATCCACAGTCTCCATCCACTGTCTCCTTCCACAGTCTCCATCCACAGTCTCCGTCCACTGTCTCCGTCCACAGTCTCCATCCACAGTCTCCGTCCACTGTCTCCGTCCACTGTCTCCATCCACTGTCTCCGTCCACAGTCTCCATCCACAGTCTCCATCCACAGTCTCCGTCCACTGTCTCCGTCCACTGTCTCCATCCACTGTCTCCGTCCACAGTCTCCATCCACAGTCTCCGTCCACAGTCTCCGTCCACAGTCTCCATCCACAGTCTCCATCCACTGTCTCCTTCCACAGTCTCCATCCACAGTCTCCGTCCACTGTCTCCGTCCACAGTCTCCATCCACAGTCTCCGTCCACTGTCTCCGTCCACAGTCTCCATCCACAGTCTCCATCCACAGTCTCCGTCCACTGTCTCCGTCCACAGTCTCCATCCACTGTCTCCGTCCACAGTCTCCTTCCACAGTCCCCGTCCACAGTCTCATGCAGGGATGAGAGATGTTGTGCATAATAGCCCACCCACCTCCTTTATGGGGTCTAGGGGACTGTCCAGGACAGAGCTGGCCCTCTTCACCAGGCTATTTAGCCGTTACCTGCCCCTCTCTCTGCTGCCGCCTCCACAGCAGAGCTCTGGATAAAAGATTGCAGACATCCTCAGTAATGTCCTGCAGACTTCAGCCTGTCAGCACAGTCGACTTTGGTCCTTGTGCCGAGTTTGAGTGTTTTCTGAGCAGTCCAGGTTATTGTTAAGGTGAACACCCAGCAGCTTGTACGTGGTGACCACCTCCATGCCCAAACTTTGGATGAGGTGTGGTTTGCTCGGGAGGTTGACCACCACCTGCTCCGTCTGATCATTTGCCTCAGATACACATCCAAGGATGGCTGTATCAATGGATTCAGTTTATCTGCCCACCAGTGACAGATGTGGATTCTTCATGCTCAAAGACTATTTCCAAGACGTTTCTCCTGTCTATAATAATGCCGTGTGTGTGTGTGTGTGTGTGTTTACCTTTGCTGTTTTTATATTTTGTCTGTCATCTCTCCCCCTTGCCTGTGATATTTTACCCACTGACTGTCTTACTGTTCAGAACTCAGGCCTGGATTACAGCTGGACTTCAGCTTCAGTGTGTTTGTGTTTGAGTCCCGTCATTGTTTTAAAAGAAATGAGAGGACTACAGTTCAGTTTTTTCTCATTTACATACTTCTTATGGTAAAAGTCTGGTGCAAACATACACTTGGTCCTAAAACAAAAAACAATTCTCTCTTTTGGCTTTAACTATGCGAGAATAACCTGCGGCATTTGAGAACTTATCTTCCTGATCAACATGCACAAACCTGTCTGACTGTTTCTGTAAGCAAAACCAGTGTGTGTGTGCTTGTGTAAATATGTGTGTGTGTCATAAGTTTAAAAGAAACTTTTCTTACCGTACAGGAGGATCACAAACAAATCCAAAATCTTCATGTTGCTATACAGAGAGTAGACATCTACAAAGTTAATCTTCAACCTGAACCGACTAAGAGATTAAATAATCCTGCCAAGAAGCCAAAGGTGTTTTCTGGCTGCTCTCCATGTCACACATCACACCTGTGGACTGCTTTCATTCAGGAAGAGGAAACACTTTTTTAAAAGCAGGAGGAGGAGGAGTGTTCACAAAAGCCTCAGCCAGTAAAGAAGAAACTGTTTGAATGAAAGAAGCATTCATTAGAGTAAAAACCTAAATAACCTATTTGCACATTTAAAAACTTCCTGCTTCAAATCTGTGATTTTAATCTGTTATGCGTAACTTTAATCATGACACTTTTTCAACATGAAACACTAAAATTAAATGTTTCCAGTTTTGGATCTGTTGATTCCCACTCTCTTTTAACTATTTCCCCACCATCTAAGTGCATCTAAGCACAGCTGGGATTGATCTTTATTTTCACTTCTCTTTAAATGTAACTTTTAATCATAAATATTATAGGATAGATTTAAATTCTAGTTACAAAACTGAAGAAAACAGCAAAAACAACAACAAAAAAATGCCATTCACATGTAATACCTGTACAGCCCACCAGAGGGAGTGATACTCAAATCAAACACAGCAAAGGCTGATGGTGACCAGTGGGAGTTCATTCAGTAACAGAAAGGAACTGAGTGGGTAACACTTCATAATGGCCACTGTTATTTAACTGTGAATTATAGGTGTTAATTTAACTTTACCATACTGTATGATACCATCTTTATTTATAAAGCCCTTTAAAATAAAACCAGGGTTCACAAAATGCTGTACACGCCAGCAAAAAAATGTGTTTTAAGAAGAGTTTAAAACTCAGAAAGAGAAGAAGCCTGCCTAATGTGCAAGGGCAGATCGTTCCACAACTTTGGAGCTGCTACAGCCAAAGCAAATTAATGCTTACTAAGGGAGTGGGAAGGTGTATATGGCTGTTGCATCTCAGAGAGGTGGGGGCAGGCTATAAGAGATTTAAAAACAAATAGAGAACTTTAAGAAGGACCCTAAAATGTACAGGTAGTGTCATGGTCTCCGTGCCTGCCCGGCCGGCCCACAAGACTGCTTGTGGTGTTTGGTTTTCTCTCTCTCTGCCTGGGCGGAGCTCACTGTGGGCTCCCGCCCTTGGCCCACACACCTGACAACAATCAGCTGTCATCACCTGGAGCACTATTTGAGGCTGGAACACAGATCCTCTCATCGCTGGATGATTGTACTACAGACGTTAGTGATTCTCCCAGCTCCTGTGAACCTGTGCTTGAGTATACCTGTGATTTGTGAGTGACTTCCCTTTCCTCTGCTACAGACTTTCCTGACCTCCCTGTCATGTGAGCGTGTGTGAGTTTGAGCAAGAAGACGTGTGTGAGTGTGAGAGAGCTACCCTGTGATTCCCTGGAGTTTGGATTTTCCCTTCACTGTATATATCGTGCACTGGTGCTGTAAATAAACTGTTTTTGGAGACGTCACACCGCTCTGCTCTTGAGTTCCTACTACCAGTTTGTGACAGGAAGCCAGTAAGTGAAATTAAAATGGGGGTAATGTGCTCAGACCTTTTTGTTCCAGTTAAAAGATGCGCTTCATAACCTGCAGATGCCTAACAGATGCATCACTAACCCCACTATAAAGTGCGTTACAATAATGGAGTCTAGAAAATTCCCACATGTGGGACTAATAAAGGTACATCTTACCTCATCTCTTATCTTAGATGTAACAAAGACATGGATTACTGTCTCAAAAAGCTGCTCTGATAAGATGGGCTTTATTTTTGCCAGTTGTCTCAAATGAAAAAAAAGACAGATTTTACAACAGCTCTGACCTGGCTTTCAACTTCATCATCTGCCTCCATTTAAACTCCCAGGTTAGTGGTGATTGGTTTAACAAACTGTGCCAGCAAACCAAGATCCATAGTAGTGGTCTCAGAAGTGCCACCAAAAACCATCACTTCTGTTTTCTGCTCATTAAAATGTAAAAAGTTCAAAGCCACCCAGGCCCTTATTTCATCAAGACATCTGAGCAGAGGGTCTACTGAGAAACCATTTATCTTTTAAGTGGGAAACAAATCTGGGAGTCATCGGCAAAACAGTAGAAAGAAATCCCATGTTTCCTGAAAATATACTCGGGTGGTATCAGATATAAGGAGAAAAGAAGCGGGCCTAAAACTGAACCCTGTGGAACCCCACATTGAAAAGAAGCAGCAGAGGATACAAGCTCACCAAGTTTCACAGAGAAAGTTTGGTCTGCCAATTAGGATCTGAACCACTGCAGTGTGGTTCTCCTAACACCCACCACCTGCTCTAAACTGCAAATTAAAATCTTATGATCCACTGTATCAAAGGCAGCTGTTAAATCTAAAAGCACGATCATAACACAGTCATGTGATGCAGTTCCTAAAAAAATTATTAAAAACTCTTAAAAGGGCAGATTCTGTACTATGCAAAGCTTTAAAACCAGATTGAAAAACTTCCGAAATACAACATTCTTCTAAAAATGGATATTCATGGCTTGTAAACTACCTTTTCAAGAATCTTTGAGATAAAACTCAATTTGGAAATAGGTCTGTAATTTGCAGTCATTTCAGGATGTGAATTCCAGTAATACTGTAATATTTGCTGACACCTGAAGTTCATCCTTCTTCCGTTTACGTTCAGCTCTCTACACTTTCTTCTGGCTTCACAGGTGCCTTCATTCAGCCATGGTTCAGATATGGCTTTTACTTATCTAAGATTAAGGAATCCCAACAGCCACTTCATAAATGTATGGCACAGCATAGAAGAGCCACCTCCACAGGACAAGACTCAGCAGTCCATCTGCATCTAAAGGACAAAGGTCACTCTTTTGAGGATGCCAAAGTTCACAAGCACAAGTTCACAATGAACTCATCCAAAAACCTTGGCTGATTGTGACCTACACCCGTTTTCACGCCATTGTCCCTCTTGGGGGGACACTCCCACGGGGCTTAAATCTGGGATTTTCCACGGTTCGACCCTAGAACTGAAGAAGCTTCTCGGATGAAACGTCTTCAAGAAACAGCTGTGAGGACAGAGCAACTCCTTGGTAAATAAATAATGCACTTGATGGTGACTTATGAAGGTCCTTGCAGTCCAGTTGATCTTGCGCACTTCCAGGATCCCTGTGTGAGGCTCAGAGTC
Source organism: Aulonocara sp. 'chitande type north' Nkhata Bay (assembly GCF_057382095.1). NCBI lineage: Eukaryota > Metazoa > Chordata > Actinopteri > Cichliformes > Cichlidae > Aulonocara > Aulonocara sp. 'chitande type north' Nkhata Bay. Next base: position 6,615,220 of record NC_141346.1, read on the forward strand.
ATAGGCTTTCTTGTAGTAAATGCAGGTGGTGCAGATGTTGGTCAGTGTAGTTTTCCTTTGTGTGCCCCACTCACATATTAATCCTTATTCCTCTTTGTTGCTATGCCTAACAGGAACTTATATGAAGTACCGAGGTATTCTGGTGAGACCACTTGCTTCTTCAATTGAGCTTTTCAGGTCTATCTTTTGTGTGTGTGTGTGTGTGTGTGTGTGTGTGTGTGTGTGTGTGTGTGTCCTGTCTGGCACTGTAGCAATCAGAATTATGTCTGAAGGCCAAGACAAATGCCCAACAGATTTACTTTCCCAAGTGGGCCTTTTGCAATACTGGTCCACTTGATTGTCATAGTTTATTTGATCTTTATTAGTTATTTTTATAAGTTATTGTAATCAGGCCAGACTGGACTCGGGGACGGGAAAGAAAAACAAGAAGAAAAGTTCAGAAGAAAGTTAACAGAAGGAGAGAGAAAGAAAAAGGAGAAAAGAGAGAGAGAGAGAAAAGACGATGAAAATCTGCTTCATCACCTTTTTTTTTCTCTTTTTCCTTTCTCTTGATCACCTGTTGAGAAAGAAAAAAGAAAACAAGCAGAGGAAGACTAGAGCAATAGTATAAACAACATCACGATGATCTATGTGACTATAACAGTAATACTAAATATTAAACATTATTGTGCAGCACGTAAGATCGACAGCGCACAGTGTGCTTTAAGGTCTCAAACTTAGTGTCAGTAAACAGTCACAGGCCTCAGGTACTTTTTAACGTTCTTAATCGCTTTCTTAGTTTATGTGATAATTCTGGAGTCACTTCTTCACCAAGTATGTGCGATGATTTTTTAGCATTTTTTTAATGACAAGATCCTATTGATCAGGGCCCTTGTCTCGTTGTCTGCTGCCTCAGATCAGAGTCTTTCTCCTGTGTGCTCAGCTGTCTTAGAGCAGTTTGATCCCGTCTCCCTTAAGGACTTGACCGCGGTAGTTAGTAACCTAAGATCATCACACTGCCCCTCTGATTGTCTCCCCCGAGCTTGCTTAAAAGCACTTTTAATACTGTTGGGCCTTTTATCCTGAGATTAATTAATACGTCCCTTGCTACAGGCTGCGTCCCATCATGCTTTAAACAAGCTGTAGTTCAGCCTCTTCTTAAAAAACAAAACCTGGACCCAACTGTTCTGTCCAACTACAGGCCTATCTCAAAGCTTCCTTTTCTTTCTAAAGTCTTGGAGAAAGTGGTCTACCTACAGTTGCAGGCACACCTTGATTCTTATATGATCTCTGAAAAATTTCAATCTGGTTTTAAATCCCTACATAGCACTGAGACGGCACTTTTAAGGATTTTTAACGCTATTCTTTTAACTCTGGACTCTGGCAGCCCTGCTGCCCTTTTATTGTTGGACTTGTCAGCAGCTTTTGACACGGTCGACCATGACATCCTGTTATCACGGCTAGAATTTCATGCTGGCCTAAAAGGATCTGCCTTACAGTGGTTTCGGTCCTATCTGTCAGAAAGGTTTTTTTATGTCAGTATGGGCCCCCACAACTCCAAAATAGCCCCTCTTAAATACGGTGTACCTCAAGGCTCTATTTTGGGTCCTGCTCTGTTCGCACTCTATTTGTTGCCATTGGGCTCCATCTTCTCGTGGTACAACATTTCATTTCATTGTTTTGCTGATGATTTGCAGATTTATCTACCTTTAAAAGCAGGGTCAGACCATCCCCAGCTCTTATTACGCTGCCTTGATGATGTCAAACAGTGGTTGTCATTAAATGTTTTAAAGCTAAATGAAAATAAAACTGAGGTTGTCATTTTTGGCAACTTTAATCATATCGACAGCACTCTGGGCCCCTTTCCTCGTATTGTAAAACACATGTAAAAAACCTCGGTGTCTATATTGATGGTTCTTTTAAATTGAATAAGCAGGTGAGTGCAGTAGTTCAGTCCTGTTTTTTTTAGTTAAGACAGCTAGCCAAGGTAAAGCCATACCTTCCGGCTAACGTCTTTGAGCGTGTTATTCACCTTTTTCTTACTTGCAGATTGGACTACTGCAATTCATTGTATTATGGTCTAGATCAGGCCACCATCCATCATCTTCAGATGGTTCAAAATGCAGCTGCTCGCCTACTAACTGGTACCAAACGGAGAGAGCATATAACCCCACTTTTAGCTTCTTTACACTGGCTTCCTGTCTCCTACAGGATCCAATTTAAACTTTTACTTTTTGTTTTTAAGTCACTCAATACCCGAGCCCCTCCTTACCTGTCTGAGCTCCTCTCTGCCTATGCTCCAGGAAAAACCATGAGGTCTAGCTCAAAACTAATGCTGTCCATCCCACGGACTAACCTCAAATCCCGTGCTGATAGATCCTTCTCTGTGGCAGGTCCCAGACTTTGGAATAGTCTCCCCTTAAATATGAGATCTGCACAAACACTTGAGCAATTTAAATCTTTACTAAAGACACATTTCTATGCCCTGGCTTTTAACACACTATGACCCAAGCATTTTGGTCTTATTTGAATTAGTTTAGTTATTGTTTTAATTCTTTTACTGTCCTATTATTGTTTTTTATTGTTATTATTGTATTACATTGTTGCTTTTTAATACCATTTCTATATTGTTAAGCACTTTGTGCAGCATCGGCTGTTTGAAATGTGCTATATAAATAAATTTGACCTTGACCTTGACCTTGAGGTAGGAGCCAAAAAGGGTGTAGTTTGTGGGTGTGATCACCCGTGTGTACACCTGTGAGCATGGACGCGCTTGTTTTTAAAAGGTTCCTTCATGTAATGATCTGCTAGAGGGTGTGGGGGGGGGGGCCACAGCCCCGTCCTCCAGGGCATGAAGCAGGTATGGAGGAGATCAAAACTCCAGACATCCAGAGGCCCCCAGAACACAAGAGACCAAGGAAGACCAACAGAGGGGCAGCCGCGCCACTGTCCCAGAAAGAGCTGAGGAGAGTCCCAGATGAGGGCTCACTCAGCAGCCGCGGAGCAGAAGCCAGGGGGAGTTGCAGTGACGCGCCCGTGAGCTCCGCCGGCAGCCAGCTGTGCCTGAGTGACCGAGCCCCAGGCTCCAGGCCCCGATAAGCACCCACCAAGGAGTGAGCCGGTGTGTACCTGGACGCCCATCCCCAGACACAAAGAACCACCAACGCACTGATGTCTGAGGGCGTCTGCCACCGGATATGAACTTTTTTCAAGACAGTGAATCTTGAAACCAGAGAAAAAATAGAGAGTTTTAACTTGTTCCATTGGCAGATTTTTTCACTTATTTCAAGCTAAAATATTTATTAGAATTCAAATTTAGACAGAAACAAAGTGAATAATATTATTTTATTATCACGTTGATGCAGCACATGGTTCAGTTAGCTTTGTATAAACACGTGTTAGAAATGTTCTTCAATCAGCTCTTTTTACTCTCATTTCACAGCCAGTACTTTTTACTTTTACTTGAGTAAAGAAGTTGAATTAGTACTTGGAGTATTTTTAACAGTAGTACTTCTACTTCAGTACACACTGTGTGTACTTTTACCACCTGTGTCTGAGACCTCCTTCAGGGTCCACCTGAAGCTCTCAGTCTGCTGTGGAAAAAGGAAATCCAGGTGAGTTTCTCCTGATCACCTGAGGCCGTCATTACTGTGTGAACCCACACACCACTCCTCACTCCTCCCACCCGCTGCACACAGTCACTGAGTACAGACCGGCTGATTCCTGTAAAGGGAGAGGCAGGAAGAGGCGGAGCAACAGCTGAAAAACAAGAAGCTCAACGTCATTTTGCAGAAGTGAAAGTGTGAGAGAGCAGCAGCAGAGCTGCAGTCGAGTCCTGTTTGTCTCTAAAAGAAGATTCACTGGAGTCCATCAGGTTCCTCTCAGCAACAGTGGTGAGTGCAGCTGATCACACTTCCTGCTTCTACACAAATCTTCACTCTGTTCACTTCATCAGGGTCTAGAGCGCCACCTCATTTCTCCATGGTGCCACTTAGGCTACGTCCACACTCGCCCGGATAGATTTGAAAACAGCGCTCCGCGTCCACACTAGTGTTTTCAGTCGTTTTCACAGAGTTGTGCGTCCACATTAAGACGGCTGAAAACGCTTACGTTCCAGTCCTGCGCATGCGTGAAACGCAAGACGATTCGACCGGTCTCATTTCTGTCTGCTGCTTATTCACTTTCCAGCTGTTTGAAACGTCGCAGCAGAGGTGGAGGAAAAGCACCGAGTTTTAAAATGGACTAACAATGAGGTGGAGTTGTTGCTGCGAGTAACACAAAAGTACAAAGTTGCAAAAGCGAGAGAGAAATAAAGAATTTGAAGAAAAGCTCTGTGGAGCATGTGCAGACTGATATTCATCTTTAATAGGACTGTCAAAACTGCTGCTGTATAATGCTCTCCACTATCTTTGTTTAATTGGTCACATGCCTGCATCACATGACTAACATGCATCATCGTTTTAGAAAGTCTCTGTTTTCACTGTTCACTGTGACACAAACGCACCGTCTCCAAATTATTTACTTTCCGGCTGTTTGAATCGTCGCAGCAGAGGTGAGCAGCCTGATAGGAGTGGATGTAGCTGTGGGTAATGAGAAAAGATGAAAAGAACGATTGATAACTTTTTCGTTAAGGCCGGTGCTCTGACACGGAGCCATCAACCTCTCAGTGTCTAACACTGGTCTGCAGACGGCATCAGATAATGAGCCACATTAGATGGACTCTGAGCCCACTGACAGTAAAAGGGTGAAGTGTAGACATTTGGAAGAGAGCGGCCTGACCAGTTTCTCTGACTATGATACTGTAAAGCTGACAACATGATGCATTTACTGTGGTGAGTGTGCAAAGACCATGGCAGGTGTTGTGCCAAGGTAGGGATCCCCAACAGGATCTGTTTCCCTGCGTCAGGAACATCGGCTGGGCAGGGAAAGCGGACCCAACGCACTCCGCCTCCATCACGACCAACTAGACGTGGAAGGAGTGATGTTTTAGTGACAACATGAAAGATGAGTGTGACCGTTCAGTTTGTGGGTTACAACAGAAAATGATACATTTATTGTTCTCGTGTGTTATCGGACGGGATCATTTTAACAAACCGAGGACATTTTCCTGATAATTATCTGTATCCTCCTGTAACTTTACTGTTTAAAGAGCTAAAACCTCCAACATTTCAGGATCAATAAGTCCTTATAAGACGTGTTTGTGAGCTAAAAATCAAGAATGTGGGATACTGTTTGTCTGTGTCAGCCAAACAACTTCACATCTTTGTAACGACTGTTAAAAAGATGTTCATCCTGTTGATCCTGTTCATCTGGACGCTGCACTGTACAGCAGACACGACGTTGTTCAGTTTGTGTTTCAGATGAACCAGTTTGTGTCTGAGTGTGTTGCTGGGTCTCCACCAGTTACTCTGACAACTGAAGGTTCAAGATTTTTATTTTGACATTTTCACACAGGACCAACAGTCCATGCACAGTGGAATACTTGTGCAGAGCTTTCCAAGTCAAATCACACTTTAACAATATAAAGACAGAAAAAGCAGAAGGATAGAAATGAAGTCCGGAGTAGGGTAGTCGTACTATTTTCTTTTTTTTTTTCTTAAATTTTTTTTTATTTTTGCATTTAAATTAAACATAACATGCTTATACAAAATCAACCAAGAACAATTACTGTTTTTAACATTTGTGAACTTATGAGCATGAAAGGAGAAAGGAGAAAAAAAAAAAAGAAAGGAAAAAAGAAGAAAAAGAAAAGGAAGAAAAAAAAAACTATTTCAACAATTATACATCCTAATCAAACAGGTTTTATTCCTGGTAGATGGTCATTTAATAATGTCAGTTTATTATTAAATACAATTAATTTAGGTTATGGAAAAGAGGTTAAAACAGCAGTACTTTCTCTGGACGCTCAAAAAGCATTTGATCAGATTGAATGGTCTTATATATTTGAGACTCTAAAACAATTTGGTTTTGGGGAGTACTTTAGGGATTGGATTAAAATGATTTATCTGTGTCCGGTGTCCTGTATTCTCACTAATGCAGATAAATCCTCTCCCTTTCAATTACAACGCGGGGTGAGACAGGGGGATCCCCTCTCACCGCTTCTTTTTGATATAGCCCTGGAGCCCCTAGCCATTAACATAAGAAACCACCCAGGTATACAGGGAGTTAAATTTGGGAATGTGGAAAGTCTTGTTAACATTTATGCAGATGACTTACTGATCTGCCTTTCCAAACCAGAAATCTCATTCCCTAATCTTTTAAATTGTATTAAACACTTTGGGAAATTATCAGGATATATGATCAATTGGGATAAATCTGAATTTATGCCAATAACAGATAATCTATGCCCAAAGTTCCTCAGCTCACTCCCATTCAAATTAGTAACTACGTCTTTTACCTATCTTGGTCTTAAGATCTCTAAAAATCCCAAACTCCTTTATAAATTGAATTTCCTGGAAATGCTGGATAAGTTCAAAGATGATATTAGAAAATGGAAGCTGCTTCCTCTGTCTCTGATCGGTCGAATAAATCCAGTTAGAATGGTGTCTTTGCCACGATTTTTATATCTTTTTCAAAACCTTCCTATTCACTTGCCACTTAAATTTTTTAAGCAGCTTGATTCATTGATTCACTCATTCATTTGGGCAGGAAAACCCCCTCGGATATCCATGGCTCATCTTCAAAAAAACACTTCCTGCGGGGGGTTAGGTCTCCCTGTGTTTAGACATTATTATTGGGCAGCAAATTCAAGAGCTCTATTGCACTGGCAGTGGGGCTCGCCTATTGATTATTGTCATGACAAGCTTCCGATCTGGCTCCAGGTAGAGGCAGCAACAGTATCTGAAGCCTCATTACCGGTCTTATTGTTTTCTAACACGGGTTCTTTTAACAATTCGCTCAGTCGTAATTTTGTTGTTAAACACTCCTTAAAGATATTAAGTCAAATTAGGAAATCTCTCAAACAACCTGATTTTTCAGTAGGAATGCCAATAATACATAACTACTTGTTTAAACCAGGTAAAATGGATAGGGTGTTTTTAGAATGGGGGGGAAAAGGGATTGAAATACATTGAGGACTTATATACAGATGACAAATTTATGTCCTTCCTTCAACTTCAAGAAAAGTTTCAATTACCTCAATCACATTTTTTTTCGTTATCTTCAAATAAGGAATTTTGTTCAACAAAACTTTTCAGACTTTCCACTGAAGCCACGAAGTTATACTTACTTTGATATAATTCGGAAAGCAGATTTTAAACATTTGATATCTCAGTTTGTTAAGTGCTTTACAATCCCAGTTGATTCCGACCGAATTAAGAAAACATGGGCTGAAGACCTCGGGGTCCCTCTGTCTGAAGACCAATGGTCAAATTGTTTGTCCAATATTCAGAAAGGCTCAATAAATGCCAGATATAAACTAATCCAGTTTAAAGTCATTCATAGACTACACTTTTCTAAACTTAAACTTAACCGGATCTATAATTCTGTATCCCCCTTATGTGACAGATGTAAAGTCGGTGAAGGTTCCCTTGCACATTTATTTTGGCATTGCCCTGTTTTGAATGCTTTTTGGAGCCAGATTTTTTATGTGGTTTTCAAACCAATTTAGGAAAAAAGTACCACGTGATGGTACATTGGCTATACTTGGATCATTTGCATCAGTCGAATCTTTTTCCTTTTCACAAAAACAGATAATTACAATGGGTGTGCTGGCTGCAAAGAAACTTATTCTTTTACAGTGGCGGTCTTCTTCGGCCCCGTGTTTTAACAGGTGGCTTAATGAGATGGTGTCTGTGGCCAGGGTGGAGCAGATAAGATTTGATAGAGAGGGGAAACTGGCGAGTTTTTGTATGATTTGGCAACCATTTCTAGAATTCTTAAAAAAATTACTGATCATAATTCATGCCTCACACTCCGCGTGAATTATTTTATTTGTACTATTTTCTATATACAAAGAAAAAGAAGAAAATGTACAGAGAGTGTGTAGTTCTCTACCTCTTATCGCACTCACAGTATTGCACATTTGTTCCACAGATCTGTTTCACAAGTCTGTTGTGAGTGTATTGCCCGATGGTCAGTGAACCGATGATACATTCAAAGTGAGGTTAAGTAGTGCTGTGTTATTTTAAGTGTTCAGTGTGTTTTTGTTTGCCGTCAGTCTGACAGTTGTGGGGAAGAAGCTGTTGAAGAATCGTGTTCTGTGTGTGATGCTGCTGTCCGCTCTGTTGTGTCTGAGATTGTATGTGCAGCTTTGTATGTGCAGGTCCATGGATGCAAGTGTTGTTCCCATAATCCTCTCTGCAGACTTTCTGACTCTGCAGAGCCTTCCTCTCTGTCTGTGTAGTGTTTCCATACCAGACAGTGATGCCTGCGGTGAGGATGCTGTCTATCAGTCCTCTGCAGGCCTGGGTGAGAGGGTGGTGGTTCATGCCAGCTTTCCTGAGCAGCCGAATGAAATAAAGCCTTTGCTGGGCTTTTTTCACAGTTGCTGTAGTGTTGAGAGTCCAGCTCAGGTCTGATGTAACCTGAAGTCCCAGGAATCTGTGGCTGTTTGTCCTCTCCACCTCTGTCCCTTTGACGATAAGAGGCTGCAGGGGAGGGAGTTCTTCCAAAAGTGCAGCATTCATTCCTTGGTCCGTGTTGAGGATGAGGTGAAGAAGCTTCTGTGATGAAAAGAAACTTAAAGAAGTCCAGACGCTTTTCTCTCCAAGCTCCTCAGACTACTGACGCTTGTTTCTCTCTTTGTAAAATGAAATTTAAAGTGAATTTTGAATCAAATGTTTCTCTTCTTTCTCCCTCAGAGTGCAGACATGTCTGCTGCCAGCAATCTGCGATCTGAAGATCAGTTTCTGTGCTCCATCTGTCTGGATGTGTTCACTGATCCAGTCACTACACCATGTGGACACAACTTCTGCAAAACCTGCATCAGTCAGCACTGGGACATGAATCAGAGCTGTCAGTGTCCCATGTGTAAAGAGACTTTCTACACTCGACCTCAGCTGAAGATCAACACTTTGTTCTCTGAGATGGTTGCTCAGTTCAGACGTGAAGCTCAGCAGAAAGCCAGCAGCAGCAGCTCAGAGCAACAAGCTGCCAAACCAGGAGAAGTTCCCTGTGACGTCTGCACTGGAACCAGACTGAAGGCCCTGAAGTCCTGCCTGGTGTGTCAGACCTCCTACTGTCAGACTCACCTGGAGCCTCATCTGACACTGAAACGTCTGAAAAGACATCAGCTGGTTGATGCTGTGGAGAACCTGGAAGGCAGGATGTGCACGAAGCACGATAACCTTCTGCAGCTGTTCTGTAAGACCGACCAGACATGTGTCTGCGTGCTCTGCCCTGTTTTAGACCACAAGAACCACGAGTTTGTTCCTCTGAGAGAAGAATATGAAGGAAAGAAGGCAGAGCTGGAGAAGACAGAGGCTGAGATTCAGCAGATGATCCAGAAGAGACGACTGAAGATTCAGGAGATCACAGAGTCGGTGAAGATGAGTAAAGATGCTGCAGACAGACAGAAAGCAGAAGGTGTTCAGGTCCTCACGGCTCTGATGGAGTCTGTTGAGAGACGCCTGAAGGAGCTCATGAAGGAGATCGAAGACAAACAGGAAGCTACAGAGAAACAGGCTGAAGGTCTCATCAAAGATCTGGAACAGGAAATCTCTGAGCTGATGGAGAGAAGCTCTGAGGTGGAGCAGCTCTCACGCTCTGAAGACCACCTCCACCTCCTCCAAAGCTTCTCCTCCCTGAAAGCTGCTCCACCCAGCAAGGACTGGACAGAGGTCAGAGTTCATCCACCATCATATGAGGGGACTGTGGGGAGAGCTGTGGCTCAGCTGGAGGAGACAGTCTGGAAACCCATGAAGAAGAAGCTGTTTGAGGCTGAGCTGCAGAGGGTGCAGCAGCATGAGGTGGATGTGACTCTGGATCCTGATACAGCTTATCCTGAACTCATCCTGTCTGATGATGGAAAACAAGTTTATCATAGTGATGTGAGGAAGAAACTTCCAGACAACCCAGAGAGATTTTCTTACTGTGTTATGGTTTTAGGAGAGCAGAGTTTCTCTTCAGGCAGATTTTACTTTGAGGTTCAGGTTAAAGGAAAGACTGCGTGGACTTTAGGAGTGGCCACAGAGTCGATCAACAGGAAGGGAAACATCACACTGAGACCTCAGGATGGTTTCTGGACTGTGTGGCTGAGAAATGGAAATGAGTACAAAGCTCTTGCTGCTCCTTCAGTCCCCCTCTGTCTCCATCCTGGTCCTGAGAAGGTGGGGGTGTTTGTGGATTATGAGGAGGGTCTGGTCTCCTTTTATGATGTAGGTGCTGCAGCTCTGATCTACTCCTTTACTGGCTGCTCCTTCACTCACAAACTCCACCCATTCTTCAGTCCCTGTCTGAATTATGGAGGTAAAAACTCTGCACCTCTGATCATCTGTCCTGTCAATAACATTAATCGATCCCGTTCATTGGAAGAATTGCTTGATTTCTATTCTGATTCTGATTGAAGGGAACAAATGAACATATTGAGTGTAAATCCTCTACAGTCTCCATGTTTCTATAGAATCTGATCATCAGGACTCTGATTCACACTTTGATTCTCATGGAGTTTGATTTGAACAGAAGAAAAGTTGAATCAGGAAATGTTCCCACTGATGGAGACTCGAGCTGAAGAGCAAATATCAGAGAACAAATGTCCAAAAGCTTCATTTCCAATAAAGTTTGTTCAATGCTTTGAGTGAATCCAGACTCATGTGTGGCTGTTATACGGAGCATCAGAGTCCAGCTGAGTTATGTTGGATACAAACTGCTTATTTTGGCTCTGTGAGGAGTTTTGTTCACTGAAAACTGATGAGACGGATAATATTCAAAGAACTCTGTAGAGATTCATGCATCCATGTTCTCCACCTGCAGGTGTGGAGGAGAAAGGTGGAGCACAGACTGCTGCATCCTTCCAGTCACATCATTTTGATGATTATATTTGCATGTTGTGATGATTTGGGTTAAAGACAAACAGAGTTGAACGGCTGCAGTCACAGCATGAAGACGATGCTGAAGCTGAGCTGTCAGTGAACATGTTTCACTGTGATTTGATTTGAAGAATAGAAAGTGTGTGTGGCTGCTGACAGCTGCAGTCTCTGCTAGTCTGCATAACACACACACAACTTTCCCCCTGAGGCAACGATGCAGCAACAACACAAAGAACAGCTGCAGACACACACACACACACACACACACACACTGTTAAAGAACACTTTACTGTTTAAGGCAGAATTCCTCAGTAACAATGATTTGAGTCTACTGTGTCTACTGTGGTTTCCAACATACAATCTACTGAAACATGTTTTTCTTTCTGCCGTACAAACTATTTGATCACAACATCTTTGCTTTTTTCCTCCAATCGTTTATTCTGATTATTTTATTTAGTTTAACTAAGAAAAGCTTAAAATTTAACTCTTAACCTGATTTAAACGTTTAATTTCTCATTAACTCAGACTTTTAATTTATTTCCTTGTTTAATGTATTATTTCTTTATCCTTGTTTAAGTTTTGCCGATCCTTTCTGTGTAACCTGTTTAATCTGACCTTTGACCTTTTAATTTTAACTTAACAGTACTCTTGTTTTGACCTTTGACCTCTTTATTCCTTATAACCAAAAAAACCCTTTTATCTGATATTTTCACCTTATTGATTGATTATATATATCTATTATATTTTCTCACCTTACCTTATTTTGACCTTTGACCTATGTCCTTGTTAGCCTTGATCTTCCTTCATCAAACGTGAAATTTCTTTCACCTTTGAACTTCAAGCTTAAATCAAACCTTTGTTAAAAAGCTTCTTACCAACTTGTAATTCCAACTCTCTGCATTAAACACGTATCTTATCATATAAACACTGGATCACTGAGAGAACTTTAGGCAGAACCAAATGAAGCAGCTGACCTCGTCAAACTCACAGCGACAGTAACTGACAGTGAATTATTTTAATCTTCTTCATTGTATTTGTTAGAAACATTTATTTTCCTTTAATTGGACTTTGGTTAAGTTCAATCCGATGTATTAACCGACCTTTGAGGTGAAGTGCAGCTGCGAAGAACGCTACGGCAGGCAATGAGGTGCGTTTAATGTCGCTCTGTTAATTTGAGCGTCCATAAATTGAATGTCTTATTTTTTCTTACTTTATTATTGCTAATTTATTGGAGAATTTGGCCATTTAATTAAGATAGATTTTATGTTGTTGGTGGTAAAGATCTGGATGGATGTTTTATTTTATTCTGTGTTTCTATTTTTCAGTTTTACTTTTCAAGACTTGGTGAATTGCCTTTTTCTACTTTTTGTTTAGTTTTGTTAAAATTAGCAGCAGTGAGAAGTGTTGTTGTCGGTCTTGAATATATTTGATGTAGCCCACACTGTTAAGGTAAGTGTCATGTTTTTAGTTGTTAGTCTGATGAAGAATCTTTTATTTTTCTCCAAAAGTTGATTGTGTTTATCTGGACATAGTGTTTTTCAGGTCCAGCTGAATGCAGGTTTCCCCAGTCTTATACGTGTCAGGAGCATCAGCACAGCTGAAATGCATTTTTCCTAAGCACCGCGTCTCTGTGGCTTTTAAACCCCAAAACACGCTAAAACAAAAATGGGTCCACCCCAAGGATGGGGTCCCCCGGTGTAGTAACCTCGTTTCTTCGAACATCAACGTTCATTCAGGAAACCACAGCTGCTAGTTGCACTCACCACACGTTTTTCTAATCTGCCTATTATGTATCCTTCACTTCCTTTAATAAGAGCAAATTTTCCACTATAAACACAGAGTCTAACAAAAGACTGGAGACTGTTTTGGTCATTTCCCTCAGAGTTTGTATGTTTTGTTGTTTTTCTGGTGATGAGCTTCAAACAGCAGCAGATTGAGACTCAAATAGAACCTAATAAAATCAGTGAAGCTATTCATTGCTCATGTCATCCATCAGGGAGTTACTTGGAGGCTGTAGTTAGTGTGTTATGCAGTTATTGGGTTTTTGTGAGTTATACTAGTGAATGTCACAGGTGCTCCTGCTGTCAGACCTTGTGGTGTTCTCCTCTGTTTTATAGTGGACAGGACCTATTTTTTGGGAGTTGCATGAATACTTTGTGTGCCTTCTTATTTGATGCAACACACCTGATTGTTCTGTAAATAGTTTGAAATGATTGTGCAAAAAACTCTGAGGCCTTGGCTGCATTTTGGGGTAAATAGCAACATTTTACTTTGTTGTTTGCATCATTTTTAAAAATGTATCATTTCTATTTGCATTTCAAGTTATGAAAGGTATTCATTAAACATGTTTATGTTTTAACTGTTTTCCACTCAGAGTATACAAGAGGTTGAAGATACTATTACATACGGAGAGAACTCCACACCGGGTGTAGGCTTGCATGACTAAGAAACTATTTGAGGCAATTTTGTGGAGTTTGAGGTTGGACTCGGCTGCACATGTGTGCTTAAGCCGATCGATGGCTGCAGACTCTGTGGGAACTGAAATCAGCCCGTCATCGATGCAGAAGTGTCTCTCGACAAAGTGTCTTGTGTCTGCTCCAAAGTTCGTCTCGCCTTCCCAGGTGGCTTGTCATAGGTAATAGATGGTTACTACTGGTGACGGGCTATTACCAAAAATATGCACCCGGGCGTGGTCTTCCTGCACTTTGTCACATGAGTAGAAGTAATCAACAACTTTTTATTCATTTTTATTCTTATGAGCACGAGAGAGAGAGGGGGGGGCAGGTACACAGTCACTAAAGATAAATAGCACAGCATTTAGTTGAATAGACGTTAAAAGAGAAGGTGTTTCACACTAGGAAGGCCCAGGCTTCTACCTTTCTACCTTTAAAACCCGGAGAGCAGCCAAATGGCTGGTAGGCTTTTAGCTAAGCTTTAGCTTCAGGCAAGTGGAAGCTAAATTGGCTAGTCATTCATATGTAAATTGGGTTGTTACCTGGGAATTCTGGAGGGAGGGGAGTGGGGGTGTGTGGATGAGGGGGTGGGGGAGCTGCTAAAAGCGGTGAGCTTCCTTTTGTTTCATCTTGATGCATTCTCAATCATCCAGGGAAACAAATCTCCAAAAGTCACCAACTTGGAGTGTTTCAGTTTGCCATCTTAGGGAGAAATCAACACACATGGGTGTATGTCCTTTGTTGCTGAGATTTATTGATAAAAACAGTACAAAAAATCAACCATTTGTACACATTTTTACAAATAATTATAAAAAGTGAGTGAGTACATTTCAACATTTTCAGCAATCACTCACAATCCTGGCACTGCCATGGTATCTGTAGTCTGCATTTACCTTGGCTTGGCTTCCTGATCAATTGTCCACTACCAAAAGGAAGCCAAGCCCTGTGATCACACCTTGTTTTGTTGTAAAGGGTGGCAGGGCTTGGCTTCCTTTTGGTAGTGGAGCATTGATCAGTCGTCCATTGTGGCATCAATGTGATCACACCTTGTTTTGTTGTAAAGGGTGGCAGGGCTTGGCTTCCTTTTGGTAGTGGAGCATTGATCAGTCGTCCATTGTGGCATCAATGTGATCACACCTTGTTTTGTTGTAAAGGGTGGCAGGGCTTGGCTTCCTTTTGGTAGTGGAGCATTGATCAGTCGTCCATTGTGGCATCAATGTGATCACACCTTGTTTTGTTGTAAAGGGTGGCAGGGCTTGGCTTCCTTTTGGTAGTGGAGCATTGATCAGGAAGCCAAGCCCTATATATATGATACAATCTCACTACACTTAGCCTAATCCTTCATTGCCCTGAAGAATTCTGTGGTGTACGGACCTCCTCTCCAAGGAAAGAAAATGCAGAGAAGACTCACCACTCAGCAGGCCTTGGAAATGATCCTGAGGGAAGTCGACCCTTGTGACTCGGATGGAGAAGACCTACAAGTTCAGCCGGATTCGGACTCAGAGCTGTCTGATCAGTCTTCCGGTTAGTTGCATTTCATGTTATTTCCTATTTCATTTCAAATAAGTAAGTGGATGTAGTTTGTAAGTAAGATATTTCAGACATTATTCTGATACAGAGGAGGAGATACTGGACCTTCCCATTGCTCACAATTTGAATTTGTTCACACTGCAGATGAGGAGACTGCTTCTGCACCTAAAAAGAGAGCTTGTTTGGGGACTGAGACAGCGAAAGATGGCACAGTGTGGCGTGAAGAACAGGTGGGGACCTGTCTCCCTTTCACCCCAATAGAAGCGTACGCTGCAGATGGAGAGCCAACGGCTAAGGCCAGGAGAAATATCACGAGTCGCCTTCGGAGCTTCCTGTGTTTCATCACTCTTGACATGCTTCGTAGCATTCAAGAATGGACTGTTCAACATGCACAGCAAACGGAGCATGTTCATTGGTTCATGGACCTCCCTGAACTAATGGCATTTATTGCAATTGTCATCTTGCGGGGGGTTACCAGGGTTCCATCTCTAAATGACTGCTGGTCAGCAAACCTGGGAAACCCACAGATAATTGGAACTATGGCACGAAACCGCTTCAAAGAAATCATGCAACACCTACGCTTTGATGACAAGTCCACCCGCAGTGATCGAGCAAAGACTGATAAGTTCGCTGCAATTTCCAGTGTGTGGGGATCATTTGTCACCAACTGCATCACATGCTACAACCCTGGTCTACATATCACCGTTGATGAACAGCTTTTCCCATCAAAGACTCGGTGCAGTTTCCTGCAGTATATTGCAAGTAAGCCGGACAAGTTTGGGATCAAGTTTTGGGTGGCTTGCGACCTAAAATCCAAGTACATTTGCAATGTCTTCCCATATCTTGGCAAGGACCCCAGTCGTCCCACTGGGGAGAGACTTTCTGAAAATGTAGTAATGAGGCTGATGGAACCATTCCTAGACAAGGGCAGAAATGTTACCACGGACAATTTTTTCACATCGCTTTCACTTGCGCAAAAACTTCTTGGACGGAAAACCACCATCCTCGACACAGTCAACAAGATTCGCAGGGAAATTCCTCAATCCACTAGACAGACAGATCGCAATGAATTCACCACTCAGGTATGTTGCAGGTCTTTTCTGGTTCTATGTTTATGTGTTTCATTGTGTGTAAAAGTGCTATGGAAATAACAATTTATCTTATTTCTTAGGTGTTTTCAACCTCTGCTGCCACGCTGACGGCGTATGCGGCCAAACGGAAGAAGACAGTCTATATTCTTAGCAGCATGCACGGCGTGGTTCAGACTGATAACACTACCAAAAGGAAGCCAAACACTGTCACCCTTTACAACAAAACAAAGTGTGGCGTGGATGTGATGGACCAGATGGTTCGGGAGTACACTGTCCGCAGAGGAACACGGCGCTGGCCAGTTGCCGTGTTTTATAACATGATTGACATGGCAGCACTGAATGCACATGTGCTGTATCAAGCATGCTCCGGGACGAAGGAAAGACGGGTGGACTTCCTGGTGGAGCTTGCAAGGGAGTTAGCTCACTCTCATGTAGCTGCGAAGAAGGCAAGAAAAGAACAGTTGCCTTTGACACAACCCTCCACACCGAGCCCTGGAAAAAGAGCCATGTGTCAGGTCAAACACAATTGCAAGAACAATCATGCCACTGTGCGATGTGTTCACTGCAACAGATACACATGTGGTAAATGCAGACTACAGATACCATGGCAGTGCCAGGATTGTGAGTGATTGCTGAAAATGTTGAAATGTACTCACTCACTTTTTATAATTATTTGTAAAAATGTGTACAAATGGTTGATTTTTTGTACTGTTTTTATCAATAAATCTCAGCAACAAAGGACATACACCCATGTGTGTTGATTTCTCCCTAAGATGGCAAACTGAAACACTCCAAGTTGGTGACTTTTGGAGATTTGTTTCCCTGGATGATTGAGAATGCATCAAGATGAAACAAAAGGAAGCTCACCGCTTTTAGCAGCTCCCCCACCCCCTCATCCACACACCCCCACTCCCCTCCCTCCAGAATTCCCAGGTAACAACCCAATTTACATATGAATGACTAGCCAATTTAGCTTCCACTTGCCTGAAGCTAAAGCTTAGCTAAAAGCCTACCAGCCATTTGGCTGCTCTCCGGGTTTTAAAGGTAGAAAAGCCAAATGGCTGGGCTCTGGGCCTTCCTAGTGTTCAACAGCTGTTGTCTACACTCTTGACACAGGAGAACAGAAGACTTCACCACCAGGACCTCCCCACCAACTGGGTGTCACCAACTTTCTCACAACACCTAACTGTAGTGATGGCCAAATGAAGCTTTCCGAAGCACTGAAGCTTGTATTGAAAAACGGTTCATTACTCGAAGCTTTTCAACACAGTCCTCTCCGGTGACATCTGGTGGTGAAAATTTTAAAGAGCAGCTTGAATCTGCAAAATAAAACGGACTGCTCAATCATCACTGCTCACTCAAGAGTGGGGTTCTCTCTGATATTGGGCCACCGTTCCGTTGCTTTGAACATGTAATTGGTTTTGTTTTCTCGATTGGGGGGCTGAAAAAAATGTAATGCGTATTTGCGTAATACATTTTGATCAATAAACTTTCCCTATTTAAACATGCACTATGGTGGCCTTTCTTTGCTCATAACTCCTTGATGTTGGTAAATACAATAAGTGAGCAATATATATAATATACATATGAGAATGCACAGCACATTATGGAGTATGCCCCTGCTGTGGAGTCCTGCCTCCATCTACTTGTCGTTTAATCACTGGACAGCTGGACAGGTTCATACAAAATATTAGATGAGGCCAATTGTCCTATACATATTTTTGACCTAGGGGTGGGATTGATTGTGAACTGGAAAGGGAAAATGCTTAGGGAGCTGAGTACGGCTGCATCGTCACTGATTTGTAGAATCATTTTGATTCGATACAGGATCTGAAGCGTCGGGTCCGCGCTCTGTGTTCACGTTTGTATGCAGAATCCGTAAACCTGCTCCCAGTTACTGTTTTAGCTGCATGGTGTTTGACGACATGTTGTGAGGTTTAACCTGAGATGCTGGCGTTTCAGGCATAATAACGTTAATTTACAAATCGACACGGGATTTTAATGAATCAATATCACTTTATTCAATTTAGCATGGATTGTAATCAGAAAGGCGATAATCAAAACCCACCCCTAATCAAGAACTTGCAAAGTAAAAACATGATCTATGTCAGGTAGCCCTTTTGTTATTTACATTTAAAAAGAGGATTAGTGTTACTGTGTGCTGGCTGAGTCTGTTTCTTTTCTTAGAAATAGTTTCTCCTGCCCTGGAGAAAATCCACTTGCATGGAACAGAAGAGGCTGTGGAGTGCAGGAACTACACTGCAAGTTGGTAGATATGCAGGTATTCCTGGGTCCTGCAGACTATCACCTAACAACAATAAACAAAATGATTTTCTAAACTGTAGCAATGTAATGTACGTATAGTGTCAAATACATTTTTGTAGTCTTCATTAGCTTTAATTCACATGGAAGTGTTCCTAAAGTCATATGCTGTAATGATATTTACATTATGAAAACATGATTTTGGACATTTCAAGTTTTTCACTTCAGCAGATAAAATGAATTGAGCAAAATCAACTCAAAATATTCCCACACGCCAGAACGTCCTCTCTTCCTCGCTGGCTCCATATCTGTCAGTGGAACGATCACCTCGTCGCTCTCTGTCACCATCAACACACTCCACGAATCCCGTGGATGATTCACTTCCTTATATCCGTTTGAATCAGGTACCGAAGCAGTTACGTGCGTAATGAAGCTTCGGACGTCACTGGTCACGTGACTTTTGCCAAACGAAGCAAGCCTCGACACAGTGCTTCTGAACCAGTGTGTTGTTTTTTTCGACACACGCTCCGGAGCGCCAGCTTCAAGCGGGCCATCACTACCTAACTGTGACCTACACAGATAACCAGTGTGCAGCTTTGAAATATAACATCCAGAGTCTATGTGACAAATGGCTAAACAAGTGCCATCACAGCAGGGTGAAGGGTGAACATGGTAACATAGAAGATGCTCTCCCAGGCCTATTACTGCCTTCTGGTCATAATTTCCACTCTCTTTCAGTGACCTCTCACCTTTAATATCCTATGACCTTCATTGACCTCTGACTTTCAGTGACCTCTGACCTCCTGTTGCAGGTGTGTGTGTGCTGCTGCTGTCTGCACTGACTGTTTGTGCAGGTGAGTAGATGAAGTGCACCATGGTCCAGGACAAACACTGAGTGTAAACACTGATAGAAACTGTCCGTCTGTCCTCCAGTCTCTCTGAGCGTCAGTCCAAACCTTCAGCAGTTCTTCACAGCAGCCTCAGTGTCTCTGACATGTGAAGGTCAGCTGGGCTCTGATGGATGGACGGTGAAGAGGGACACAGGAAGTGGGACTGAGTCATGTGGAGCAGGTGGGCGGGGCTTCGGGAGGTTCAATGGTTCATCCTGTTTGTTTGATGAGTTCGAGCCAATCAGTGGAGTTTACTGGTGTGAAGGTGAAGCTGGAGAGAAGAGTGAAGAAGTCAACATCACTGTATCAGGTAATGAAGTCATTCATTTAATCATCAGACTAACAGCAGACTGTTATACCACCTCTACATCACTCTGTGGGTCTTTTCTTCAGATAAACATGTGATCCTGGAGATCCCTGCACTTCCTGTGAGGACAGGAAGTGATGTCACTCTACGCTGTAAGAAGAAAACTGGTGGCACAGCTGCAGCTTATTTCTACTTTAATGGACGTCTTGTTGGACCTAAATCAGAGAAAAACATCACAATTAACGTGCAGCAGTCTGATGAAGGTCTCTACTGGTGTTCTACTGATGAGTTTGGATCATCTCCTCAGAGCTTTCTGAGGGTCAGAGGTCAGATCACTGACATCACTTCCTGTTTAAAGCCAATCTGCTGAGCTGATGATAAACTGACTGAACCAGCTTCCTCATCTCTCCTGCAGGTCCTTCAACCACAGCCTTGTTTACAACAACAAAAGAAGCAACAACAACCATAACGTCACTGACAAACACTCATATCTCCTCTTCTTCTACCCTTCTTTCTCCTCCCCCTTCTCCCTCTCCCCCCTCCTCCCTCATATCCCCAATTGTAGCTGCTATAGGTTCCCTGGTGCTATTGGTTCTGGTTCTGTTTGTACTTCATCTTCTGTGGAAGAAGCGCACAGGTATAGCATCTGTCTCAAATTTTCATCCAAAGTCATCATCTTGGACACATCAAGACAGCCTCCATCAGCGTTTCTATTTTTAGAACACTTAGAAAGTAGATTCAGACTAAAACTCCACAGACACAAATACTAGTATTCTTTCAGATCACTTCATCTTTGCAGGGAGATACCAGTCAGCTCCAGTAAATGATGTCACCTATGCTGAGGTCACCAGTAGAGCCTGGACCAATAAGACTCCAGCCAGCGAACCTGAAGTACTTTACTCCAGTCTGAGGACAAACACTGCAGGTACACATTCACCCGTGTTCTAGCGAGGGACATCAATGAGAGATAAACCCAAAAGTAGTTTTCATTGGGCTTGTAAAATGTGGTCAATGAAACAATGAGAATCTTCTTCTCACATTTATCAAACTAGTGTTTTGAAAGTGGGATTGACAGCAGGTGCAGTTCACTCTTCAGGTTCCTGTTTCCTCAGTAAAAGCTGTCACTGGTTTCATAATTAAAGCTGTACTGTGGTTTCGTTGGTCAGTTCAGTGTTTATAACATGAGGCAGTCAGCAGAGACAGACGTGGCACTGAGACAGGAAATCCTGCAGCTTAAACAGATATGATCGGTGTTTGATGGGAGTCAATTCAGGTTTGTGTGAATGACACAGTGTAACAGGAGCTGTCGGCCTGAACTGAAGATTAAAAATAATCTGAGCGGATTTGGTTTGTTTTTAATCCAGATGTATCTTTTCAAAAATAAATCGGAGAAGCACACGTTGGACAGTTTAATAAAAATACTGTACAAACCAGCAAACCAGCAAAATTAGGAAAATAACAACCAGTACAAGGTGAGAATGTACTGCTCGCGTTCTGACTCTAATCTGAGGAGCAAAAACACATTTTAAGACATTATTTAAAGACAGGCAGCGAGTGGGCTGAACTAACAAGGGCAGGGTGATGCTTCCACAGTTTAGGCTACAGCTGAAAAAGCCCAGTCAGCTCTCACTTTGAGTCACGTTTTTGGGACTAGCAGGAGAAGCTAGTTCAGTGACCACATTATTTCTTTTATTGCCATGTAAATCTGAGGGTTATACACAGTAGTAGCAGTAATCAGATGTAAAAGCACATAAATAGTGAAGTCACCTGAGTCAGTAGTTCATATTTCCCGGAGTCGAGCGTTCATTCACCCACATCAAAACAGGTGCTGCTGGTGTGGTTAACTGCTGAGAGAAGCTCTCTGTGACGGAGCTTCTTTGTTGAGATCAGTGGGAAATGATCAAAGGTAAAACACATAAACCATGAAGTGTTTTATGTGTTTAAGATCAGTCTAGCAGCTATTTGAATGTTGTGGACTCTGTAGAGATAAACAGTGTCTGAGAGTAGAGAGAGTGCATGTCAGCAGATACCGGTGCTGAGATACAGGACTGAACAAAGGAAGATGTAAAGTTACCACACAGCAAAAGATGTTCTTAACTTTGTTTCTTGTCTTCATCTCTTTGTGTGACTAGTGTTTAAAGTGAAACAAAATGAGTTCTTTTTCAGAGAGAGATTCATGAAGCCCCTCACAACGTCTTCATAAGAATTAAGATTTCTCTGCAGGATTATTATTAAATGAAAACAATATATATTTGAATTCAGTTCAGCAGGCAAACAGGGTTGATGGGAAATCCAAGTTCAGTGAGTTGTAAATAAAACCCGGATATTCAGTCACTCATTGGCATGTTCTTGTCTTGATGATGTCATCCCAAAAACACACATGACCAATGCTGACATCATCACTCAGACCCCTGAGAACACAGGTAGGGAGGCTGCACCTATATGACTCATGTCCCAGTGTTATTACATGCTGAGCTGTTGGGGCAACCGTAGTTCAGGAGATTGGGAAGCTCATCTGTAACTGGAAGGTCGCCGGTTCGATTCCTCCTGCTCTCTCTCTGTCCTGGTCATTGTGTCCTTGGGCAAGACACTTTACCTACCGCCTGTTGGCCAGAGGGGCCGATGGCGCGATATGGCAGCCTGTCTTCTGTCAGTCTGCCCCAGGGCAGCTGTGGCTACAACTGTAGCTGCCTCCACCAGTGTGTGAGAGTGAATGAGTAGTAGCATTGTAAAGCACTCTGGGTGCCTTGAAAAGCGCTTTCCAAAACAAATTTCCCATGTGTGGGACTAATAAAGGTTATCTTATCATTAACTTTTTTTCTCTTTAAGCTTCAGTTTAAAAATTAGGTTTAAAATTTCATATATTTGTTACATACATATACACATTAATTAGGTTTTAAAGTTGGTAGGACAATAAATGCCTCACCCTTCTAGTGACCTGCCCCATGACTGCACACTCAACTGTCCCATTTTTACAGAAGCTAAAGGAACCACAGACACCACAGAAGAAGTGTAAACAGGAAGCTGAGGACAGACCTGCAGACTTCCTGTGGACAGTCTCACTCTGTCAGTCACCGTGGGAACATTTACAGGCAGTCATCAGCTTCCTCCTTTCTTCATTCACTCCCATTCATTCACACAGTGATGTCATTGTGGGAGCAAGTTCCTCCTGAGGAACCAGGATTGACGGGGAACTAAAGAAATCAACCTGCTGCTGGTTTGAGTCTGTGCAGCTTGAACTCTGACAAAGGTCTACTGCCAGGTGAAGAGTCGTCACTTTCAGGAGCTGCTTCCATCATTTCAAACTGATCAATACTCTGAACTTATGAACACTCATGTTTGACACAGAGTGTCCTGTGATGGTCCTCAGTCTTTGAGCTAGTTTTTGTGTTTGTTATGGACTATGTGTTTATTTGTTCTCTTGTTTCAATGACCTTTGTTCTGGTTCTATATTGGTGTCTCTTGAGCTCAGGTTCCCTTATTTGTCAGAGTCGTCATTATTTATATTTCTTATTCTCTATTTCTTGTTGTTCATGTTTATTTCCTTCGTGTCCAGTCTGTGCCAGCCTCTTCTCTGTGTTTTGTTATTCTTTCAGTCTCCCCGCTCACGTACCTGCGTTTGTCTGTTTTCTCTGTGTTCTGTCTCATTGTGTTTGTAATCCCATCCCTGTGTTTAGGTCCTCAGTCTCCCTCGTGCCTGTTTTGCTGTGTTCTTCTGTGAGTTCTATGTTTCCTTCGTAGTTTCCTGTTTATATTCTCTAATTTTCTTTTTTTGTTTCTCTTGTATTTTTATGTTTCTTTCTGAGTATCTTCTAACATTAATAACGCTGCCTCTTTTAGCCGACCCCTTTGTTTCCAAGTCCTGCATTTGGGTCTTGCCTCTGCCTGCCACACAGCTGTTCATGACAGGCACAGAAAACGATTTTGAGCCTAGAAGTAATAAATGCATGAACTTGTTTTTCAGCATCACTCTGAGACAGGATATTTTTAATTTTAGAGATGTTGCTCAGATGGAAGAAAGCAGTCCTACATATTTGTTTAATATGTGCGTTGAAGGACATATCCTGGTTAAAAATGACTGGTTTCATCTCAAAGCTGGCCAGTTGGACAGGAAACAAAACAAGATGTTATTTACATATGAGCATCACACTTTACCTGAAATACACAAAGAATCTTTCTAATAATAGAAAACAGTTTCAAACCTGCAGGATTAAAGTGATGAAAGTTTGTGATTTAAATTTGTCTCATAAACGTCCAAAACCTGCTGAAGGTTCAGTTCAGTTAGTATCTGTAACATGACGACTGAACATGAAGGCAGACGACCTGTTTTCATCAAACAGGAAACCACAGCTGCTGTGTTTAGCATCGCTACTTCTGATTGGGTCTGTTATGTAGACGATGTTTCCTCTATTAAGAACTAATTTTCCACTGTGTGGACAGAGTCGATAATCGTCCTGTGTCTCTCAGAGTTTCATTGTTTGGTTTTCAGTCTAAATGTTGCCATCAGTCACTGTCAGTTTGGGCACCGAACCTTAAACACACATGTCAAAAATAAATCTGCCTCCCCCCACCGCAGGGAAAAGGGAAACACCACCTGGGTCTGGGTGCAGTTCCCCCCTCCAGGGGCGGGGGCACCTAGACCCGGTTCGTAGAGTACGCTTGGGGAGTGTGATTGTGTGTACAGCGTCTCTTTATGTCTGTCTCCACGTTGGTTGAGTGTGGAGTAAGTGCACATGAGAGCATGAGGGTGGGAATGGATGTTTGTGTCTGTGTGTGCCTGTATGTCTGTGTCTATATGTCAGGTTGGGTATCAGACGCCACCTCTCTGGGGACATCTCAGGCCTCCAAACCTTGGAGGCCTATCTCCCCCCACCACCACTTCCCCTGCCGGTGGCGGACTCCCTCAGGTGTCGGTGCGTTGGTGGTTCTTTGTGTCTGGGGGTGGGCGTCCGGGTACACACCGGCTCACTCCTTGGCGGCCGCTTATTGGGGCTCGCTCGGGCCATTTCGGAGGTGGGGTGCCCCCGGCCTCTCGGCCTGGGGCTCGGTCACTCAGGCACAGCTGGCTGCCGGCGGAGCTCACGGGCGCGTCACTGCAACTCCCCCTGGCTTCTGCTCCGCGGCTGCTGAATGAGCCCTCATCTGGGACTCTCCTCAGCTCTTACTGGGACAGTGGCGCGGCTGCCCCTCTGTTGGTCTTCCTTGGTCTCTTGTGCTCTGGGGGCCTCTGGATGTCTGGAGTTTTGACCTCCTCCATACCCGCTTCACACCCTGGAGGACGGGGCTGTGGCCCCCCCACACTCCCTAGCAGATCATTACATGGAGAAACCTTTGGAATGCAAGCATGCTGATCCACACAGGTATGCACACAGGTGTACGCATGGGTATTCACAGACGCGGACTACAGCTTTCTTGGCTGCTGCCTCAAAGCACATTGTGCGCTGTCTATCTTGCGTGCTGCACAATATCGTTTATTATTTAGTAATTATTGATATCTATTGCTAGCTAGTTTATTGTGATGGTGCTTTTTTTTTAGAAAAAAAAGAAAGAAGAAGAAAGGAAGAAAAAAAAGAAAAAGAAAAAAAAAAAAACTTGCACACAGTTTTACACCCTGTTTGAGAGTAAATAAAAGTGGACATTTCTCAGCTCCAGCATTGACAGCTGAGGTAAACGGTGGACCGACAGCTTATCCACAAAATGGGAAAAGCTCCGGTCCAGAATCCGGTCCAGTCCTCGTGGCAGTAAAAACTGTAATCATGCATACATGCTTTTGTCACACGTGACCATTTCGTACAATATAATTGAAGTTTTGGATTTAAAAATTTAGCAGACGTGAACGAGCAACATTCCTGATGAGGCTGGTCAACGCTGTTCAACTAGAAGCCTACGTGGATGATATCCCAGCCTACACATCCCCCTGAACTGAACTGCCTCAGTGAAATACTTGCTCACTCACACCAAACTTCATTAAATGTGAATGTGTTACTTTGCTGGTTCCCAGTTGCAGCTTAAGTGCATCCAATATTAGATTTCCCAGCTTTTCAAACACACCATGAGCTGTGCCATTTTCTGGGCACAGCAGGTTAAAACCATATAAAGATTTCCTGATGTTGTATCTCCAATAACAGGTCACGACATTTCACTCTCGAGGCAGCCAGTGCCCTCCCTGCAGTCCCAAAAGGTTGATTCGGTTCATCTTGACACACCCCTGTGTGCACTTATATTCAAAAGGTTTTTCCGTGTAACGATCTGATAGTGGGTGTGGGGAGTCATAGCGGGCATGGACAAGATTCAGTATGAGGTACCGAGGTATTCGGGTGAGACCACTTGCTTCCTGAGATCCTTTGGCATCAGGGCTGTCCGGCCTTCAATTGAGCTTTTCAGGTCTATCTTTTTCTTTGTGTGTGTGTGTGTGTGTGTGTGTGTGTGTGTGTGTGTGTGTGTGTCCTGTCTGGCACTGTAGCAATCAGAATTATGTCTGAAGGCCAAGACAAATGCCCAACAGATTTACTTTCCCAAGTGGGCCTTTTGCAATACTGGTCCACTTGATTGTCATAGTTTATTTGATCTTTATTAGTTATTTTTATAAGTTATTGTAATCAGGCCGGACTGGACTCGGGGACGGGAAAGAAAAACAAGAAGAAAAGTTCAGAAGAAAGTTAACAGAAGGAGAGAGAAAGAAAAAGGAGAAAAGAGAGAGAGAGAAAAGACGATGAAAATCTGCTTCATCACCTTTTTTTTTCTCTTTTTCCTTTCTCTTGATCACCTGTTGAGAAAGAAAAAAGAAAACAAGCAGAGGAAGACTAGAGCAATCGCATAAACAACATCACGATGATCTATGTGACTATAACAGTAAATACTAAATATTAAACATTATTGTAAGATCAACAGAACACAGTGTGCTTTGAGGTAGGAGCCAAAAAGGGTGTAGTTTGTGGGTGTGATCACCCGTGTGTACACCTGTGAGCATGGACGCGCTTGTTTTTAAAAGGTTCCTTCATGTAAGGATCTGCTAGAGGGTGTGGGGGGGCCACAGCCCCATCCTCCAGGGCATGAAGCAGGTATGGAGGAGATCAAAACTCCAGACATCCAGAGGCCCCCAGAACACAAGAGACCAAGGAAGACCCACAGAGGGGCAGCCGCGCCACTGTCCCAGAAAGAGCTGAGGAGAGTCCCAGATGAGGGCTCACTCAGCAGCCGCGGAGCAGAAGCCAGGGGGAGTTGCAGTGACGCGCCCGTGAGCTCCGCCGGCAGCCAGCTGTGCCTGAGTGACCGAGCCCCAGGCCCAGAGGTCGGTTGCACCCCACCTCCGAAGTGGCCCGAGCGAGCCCCAGGCTCCAGGCCCCGATAAGCAGCCACCAAGGAGTGAGCCGGCGTGTACCTGGACGCCCATCCCCAGACACAAAGAACCACCAACGCACTGATGTCTGAGGGCGTCTGCCACCGGATATGAACTTTTTTTAAGACAGTGAATCTTGAAACCAGAGAAAAAATAGAGAATTTTAACTTGTTCCATTGGCAGATTTTTTCACTTATTTCAAGCTAAAAATATTTATTAGAATTCAAATTTAGACAGAAACAAAGTGAATAATATTATTTTATTATCACGTTGATGCAGCACATGGTTCAGTTAGCTTTGTATAAACACGTGTTAGAAATGTTCTTCAATCAGCTCTTTTTACTCTCATTTCACAGCCACTACTTTTTACTTTTACTTGAGTAAAGAAGTTGAATTAGTACTTGCTGTATTTTTAACAGTAGTACTTCTACTTCAGTACAGACTGTATGTACCTCCCACCCGCTGCACACAGTCACTGAGTACAGACCGGCTGATTCCTGTAAAGGGAGAGGCAGGAAGAGGCGGAGCAACAGCTGAAAAACAAGAAGCTCAACGTCATTTTGCAGAAGTGAAAGTGTGAGAGAGCAGCAGCAGAGCTGCAGTCGAGTCCTGTTTGTCTCTAAAAGAAGATTCACTGGAGTCCATCAGGTTTCTCTCAGCAACAGTGGTGAGTGCAGCTGATCACACTTCCTGCTTCTACACAAATCTTCACTCTGTTCACTTCATCAGGGTCTAGAGCGCCACCTCATTTCTCCATTGTGCCACTTAGGCTACGTCCACACTCGCCCGGATAGATTTGAAAACAGCGCTCCGCGTCCACACTAGTGTTTTCAGTCGTTTTCACAGAGTTGTGCGTCCACATTAAGACGGCTGAAAACTCTTACGTTCCAGTCCTGCGCATGCGTGAAACGCAAGACGATTTGACATTTCTGTCTGCTGCTGATTCACTTTCCGGCTGTTTGAAACGTCGCAGCAGAGGTGGAGGAAAAGCACCGAGTTTTAAAATGGACTAACAATGAGGTGGAGTTGTTGCTGCGAGTAACACAAAAGTACAAAGTTGCAAAAGCGAGAGAGAATTAAAGAATTTGAAGAAAAGCTCTGTGGAGCATGTGCAGACTGATATTCATCTTTAATAGGACTGTCAAAACTGCTGCTGTATAATGCTCTCCACTATCTTTGTTTAATTGGTCACATGCCTGCATCACATGACTAACATGCGTCATCGTTTTAGAAAGTCTCTGTTTTCACTGTTCACTGTGACACAAACGCACCGTCTCCAAATTATTTACTTTCCGGCTGTTTGAATCGTCGCAGCAGAGGTGAGCAGCGTGATAGGAGTGGATGTAGCTGTGGGTAATGAGAAAAGATGAAAAGAACGATTGATAACTTTTTCGTTAAGGCCGGTGCTCTGACACGGAGCCATCAACCTCTCAGTGTCTAACACTGGTCTGCAGACGGCATCAGATAATGAGCCACATTAGATGGACTCTGAGCCCACTGACAGTAAAAGGGTGAAGTGTAGACATTTGGAAGAGAGCGGCCTGACCAGTTTCTCTGACTATGATACTGTAAAGCTGACAACATGATGCATTTACTGTGGTGAGTGTGCAAAGACCATGGCAGGTGTTGTGCCAAGGTAGGGATCCCCAACAGGATCTGTTTCCCTGCGTCAGGAACATCGGCTGGGCAGGGAAAGCGGACCCAACGCACTCCGCCTCCATCACGACCAACTAGACGTGGAAGGAGTGATGTTTTAGTGACAACATGAAAGATGAGTGTGACCGTTCAGTTTGTGGGTTACAACAGAAAATGATACATTTATTGTTCTCGTGTGTTATCGGACGGGATCATTTTAACAAACCGAGGACATTTTCCTGATAATTATCTGTATCCTCCTGTAACTTTACTGTTTAAAGAGCTAAAACCTCCAACATTTCAGGATCAATAAGTCCTTATAAGACGTGTTTGTGAGCTAAAAATCAAGAATGTGGGATACTGTTTGTCTGTGTCAGCCAAACAACTTCACATCTTTGTAACGACTGTTAAAAAGATGTTCATCCTGTTGATCCTGTTCATCTGGACGCTGCACTGTACAGCAGACACGACGTTGTTCAGTTTGTGTTTCGGATGAACCAGTTTGTGTCTGAGTGTGTTGCTGGGTCTCCACCAGTTACTCTGACAACTGAAGGTTCAAGATTTTTATTTTGACATTTGCACACAGGACCAACAGTCCATGCACAGTGGAATACTTGTGCAGAGCTTTCCAAGTCAAATCACACTTTAACAATATAAAGACAGAAAAAGCAGAAGGATAGAAATGAAGTCCGGAGTAGGGTAGTCGTACTATTTTCTATATACAAAGAAAAAGAAGAAAATGTACAGAGAGTGTGTAGTTCTCTACCTCTTATCGCACTCACAGTATTGCACATTTGTTGCACAGATCTGTTTCACAAGTCTGTTGTGAGTGTATTGCCCGATGGTCAGTGAACCGATGATACATTCAAAGTGAGGTTAAGTAGTGCTGTGTTATTTTAAGTGTTCAGTGTGTTTTTGTTTGCCGTCAGTCTGACAGTTGTGGGGAAGAAGCTGTTGAAGAATCGTGTTCTGTGTGTGATGCTGCTGTCCGCTCTGTTGTGTCTGAGATTGTATGTGCAGCTTTGTATGTGCAGGTCCATGGATGCAAGTGTTGTTCCCATAATCCTCTCTGCAGACTTTATGACTCTGCAGAGCCTTCCTCTCTGTCTGTGTAGTGTTTCCATACCAGACAGTGATGCCTGCGGTGAGGATGCTGTCTATCAGTCCTCTGCAGGCCTGGGTGAGAGGGTGGTGGTTCATGCCAGCTTTCCTGAGCAGCCGAATGAAATAAAGCCTTTGCTGGGCTTTTTTCACAGTTGCTGTAGTGTTGAGAGTCCAGCTCAGGTCTGATGTAACCTGCAGTCCCAGGAATCTGTGGCTGTTTGCCCTCTCCACCTCCGTCCCTTTGACGATAAGAGGCTGCAGGGGAGGGAGTTCTTCCAAAAGTGCAGTATTCATTCCTTGGTCCGTGTTGAGGATGAGGTGAAGAAGCTTCTGTGATGAAAAGAAACTTAAAGAAGTCCAGACGCTTTTCTCTCCAAGCTCCTCAGACTACTGACGCTTGTTTCTCTCTTTGTAAAATGAAATTTAAAGTGAATTTTGAATCAAATGTTTCTCTTCTTTCTCCCTCAGAGTGCAGACATGTCTGCTGCCAGCAATCTGCGATCTGAAGATCAGTTTCTGTGCTCCATCTGTCTGGATGTGTTCACTGATCCAGTCTCTACACCATGTGGACACAACTTCTGCAAAACCTGCATCAGTCAGCACTGGGACATGAATGTCATCTGTCAGTGTCCCATGTGTAAAGAGACTTTCTACACTCGACCTCAGCTGAAGATCAACACTTTGTTCTCTGAGATGGTTGCTCAGTTCAGACGTGAAGCTCAGCAGAAAGCCAGCAGCAGCAGCTCAGAGCAACAAGCTGCCAAACCAGGAGAAGTTCCCTGTGACGTCTGCACTGGAACCAGACTGAAGGCCCTGAAGTCCTGCCTGGTGTGTCAGACCTCCTACTGTCAGACTCACCTGGAGCCTCATCTGACACTGAAACGTCTGAAAAGACATCAGCTGGTTGATGCTGTGGAGAACCTGGAAGGCAGGATGTGCACGAAGCACGATAACCTTCTGCAGCTGTTCTGTAAGACCGACCAGACGTGTGTCTGCGTGCTCTGCCCTGTTTTAGACCACAAGAACCACGAGTTTGTTCCTCTGAGAGAAGAATATGAAGGAAAGAAGGCAGAGCTGGAGAAGACAGAGGCTGAGATTCAGCAGATGATCCAGAAGAGACGACTGAAGATTCAGGAGATCACAGAGTCGGTGAAGATGAGTAAAGATGCTGCAGACAGACAGAAAGCAGAAGGTGTTCAGGTCCTCACGGCTCTGATGGAGTCTGTTGAGAGACGCCTGAAGGAGCTCATGAAGGAGATCGAAGACAAACAGGAAGCTACAGAGAAACAGGCTGAAGGTCTCATCAAAGATCTGGAACAGGAAATCTCTGAGCTGATGGAGAGAAGCTCTGAGGTGGAGCAGCTCTCACGCTCTGAAGACCACCTCCACCTCCTCCAAAGCTTCTCCTCCCTGAAAGCTGCTCCACCCAGCAAGGACTGGACAGAGGTCAGAGTTCATCCACCATCATATGAGGGGACTGTGGGGAGAGCTGTGGCTCAGCTGGAGGAGACAGTCTGGAAACCCATGAAGAAGAAGCTGTTAGAGGCTGCAGAGCTGCAGAGGGTGCAGCAGCATGAGGTGGATGTGACTCTGGATCCTGATACAGCTCATCCTGACCTCATCCTGTCTGATGATGGAAAACAAGTTTATCCTAGTGATGTGAGGAAGAAACTTCCAGACAACCCAGAGAGATTTTCTTACTATGCTATTGTTTTAGGAGAGCAGAGTTTCTCTTCAGGCAGATTTTACTTTGAGGTTCAGGTTAAAGGAAAGACTGCGTGGACTTTAGGAGTGGCCACAGAGTCGATCAACAGGAAGGGACAAATCACACTGAGACCTCAGGATGGTTTCTGGACTGTAGTGCTGAGAAATGGAAATAAGTACATAGCTTGTGCTAAGTATTCAGTCCCCCTCTGTCTCAATCCTGGTCCTGAGAAGGTGGGGGTGTTTGTGGATTATGAGGAGGGTCTGGTCTCCTTTTATGATGTAGGTGCTGCAGCTCTGATCTACTCCTTTACTGGCTGCTCCTTCACTCACAAACTCCACCCATTCTTCGAACCCTGTAACAATCATGGAGGTAAAAACTCTGCACCTCTGATCATCTGTCCTGTCAATCAAACTGATCAACGACTGATTTTATTGGATGAATGATTGATTTTTCTTGAAGGGAACAAATGAACATATTGAGTGTAAATCCTCTACAGTCTCCATGTTTCTATAGAATCTGATCATCAGGACTCTGATTCACACTTTGATTCTCATGGAGTTTGATTTGAACAGAAGAAAAGTTGAATCAGGAAATGTTCCCACTGATGGAGACTCGAGCTGAAGAGCAAATATCAGAGAACAAATGTCCAAAAGCTTCATTTCCAATAAAGTTTGTTCAATGCTTTGAGTGAATCCAGACTCATGTGTGGCTGTTATACGGAGCATCAGAGTCCAGCTGAGTTATGTTGGATACAAACTGCTTATTTTGGCTCTGTGAGGAGTTTTGTTCACTGAAAACTGATGAGACGGATAATATTCAAAGAACTCTGTAGAGATTCATGCATCCATGTTCTCCACCTGCAGGTGTGGAGGAGAAAGGTGGAGCACAGACTGCTGCATCCTTCCAGTCACATCATTTTGATGATTATATTTGCATGTTGTGATGATTTGGGTTAAAGACAAACAGAGTTGAACGGCTGCAGTCACAGCATGGAGACGATGCTGAAGCTGAGCTGTCAGTGAACATGTTTCACTGTGATTTGATTTGAAGAATAGAAAGTGTGTGTGGCTGCTGACAGCTGCAGTCTCTGCTAGTCTGCATAACACACACACAACTTTCCCCCTGAGGCAACGATGCAGCAACAACACAACAGCTGCAGACACACACACACACAGTTAAAGAACACTTTACTGTTTAAGGCAGAATTCCTCAGTAACAATGATTTGAGTCTACTGTGTCTACTGTGGTTTCCAACATACAATCTACTGAAACATGTTTTTCTTTCTGCCGTACAAACTATTTGATCACAACATCTTTGCTTTTTTCCTCCAATCGTTTATTCTGATTATTTTATTTAGTTTAACTAAGAAAAGCTTAAAATTTAACTCTTAACCTGATTTAAACGTTTAATTTCTCATTAACTCAGACTTTTAATTTATTTCCTTGTTTAATGTATTATTTCTTTATCCTTGTTTAAGTTTGGCCGATCCTTTCTGTGTAACCTGTTTAATCTGACCTTTGACCCTTTAATTTTAACTTAACAGTACTCTTGTTTTGACCTTTGACCTCTTTATTCCTTATAACCAAATAAACCCTTTTATCTGATATTTTCACCTTATTGATTGATTATATATATCTATTATATTTTCTCACCTTACCTTATTTTGACCTTTGACCTATGTCCTTGTTAGCCTTGATCTTCCTTCATCAAAGGTGAAATTTCTTTCACCTTTGAACTTAAAGCTTAAATCAAACCTTTGTTAAAAAGCTTCTTACCAACTTGTAATTCCAACTCTCTGCATTAAACACGTATCTTATCATATAAACACTGGATCACTGAGAGAACTTTAGGCAGAACCAAATGAAGCAGCTGACCTCGTCAAACTCACAGCGACAGTAACTGACAGTGAATTATTTTAATCTTCTTCATTGTATTTGTTAGAAACATTTATTTTCCTTTAATTGGACTTTGGTTAAGTTAAATCCGATGTATTAACCGACCTTTGAGGTGAAGTGCAGCTGCGAAGAACGCTACGGCAGGCAATGAGGTGCGTTTAATGTCGCTCTGTTAATTTGAGCGTCCATAAATTGAATGTCTTATTTTTTCTTACTTTATTATTGCTAATTTATTGGAGAATTTGGCCATTTAATTAAGATAGATTTTATGTTGTTGGTGGTAAAGATCTGGATGGATGTTTTATTTTATTCTGTGTTTCTATTTTTCAGTTTTACTTTTCAAGACTTGGTGAATTGCCTTTTTCTACTTTTTGTTTAGTTTTGTTAAAATTAGCAGCAGTGAGAAGTGTTGTTGTCGGTCTTGAATATATTTGATGTAGCCCACACTGTTAAGGTAAGTGTCATGTTTTTAGTTGTTAGTCTGATGAAGAATCTTTTACTTTTCTCCAAAAGTTGATTGTGTTTATCTGGACATAGTGTTTTTCAGGTCCAGCTGAATGCAGGTTTCCCCAGTCTTATACGTGTCAGGAGCATCAGCACAGCTGAAATGCATTTTTCCTAAGCACCGCGTCTCTGTGGCTTTTAAACCCCAAAACACGCTAAAACAAAAATGGGTCCACCCCAAGGATGGGGTCCCCCGGTGTAGTTTCCACTGTGACAGACTGTGGGCTTCCTCAGAGTGAGGCTGAGAGCGGCAGGCCCAGCTGGAGTCTGACCCGTGTCACACAGTGGAGGTCAAACCTTCTGTGCCACAAACACCAGATTAACCAGTTTCACTCATCATCCTTCTACTGTCAGATTTTACTGGTGCAGGTTTGATGAATCACCATCTGAGAACATCTCTGATGTGGGCGCCACCCACAGGGATCACTTCCTGTAGAAGGGTCACATGACCTGGTATAGGCCCCTTTGTGATGATGACAGCGACGCCCCTTTCGTGTGAGGTTAAACCCAGAGAGCTTCGTGTGACCTCTGACCCTGATCACCAGCGTTAGGGTCAGTGAATGTGAGATACCGTGTGACAGGAGGAACAATAAAGTTTTATTTGTACGAACACGTAGAACAGATGAAGTCAGAACGAAGCAGGTGGAGCTCAGTCAGGGTGGAGGTGCAGACAGGTGAGCTGAAGGGGAGGAGCCAGTCTGGTCAGGAACTCTTTGTCTCCTCGAGTGAACCTCCTCACCTCTGAAACACACACGACTCTGAAGGTTGCAGTCAGGGTTGGTCAGGGTGGTGAGGGTGGGGTTATCTTCTGGTCTCTGGTTGGTGTGTTTCCTGCAGGTGAGGCTGAGCAGCCGAATCATGACATCGCTGCTGCACAGACACAACAGGAAGTGGAGGAGGAAGTCGTCAGCGTCCCCGTCACACACCTGAGACAGACACAGAGGTTATGTCTCTGCAGACTCACGGCTCGGCCCTGTGGAAACGTCCTGCAGGACGCCTGTTTCTCTCTGTGGTGGCCCCCCCACAGCGTCCCCACCGTGCTTCACTGTGTGGACGCTGTTCTTTGGGTTGTAGCTGCATCTTCTTCTCGTTTCACCTCCACAGGACGTTTCAGTCTGCAGGTCTTCGTCCTCAGCAGTGTGGCTGAAGGTGTCTGCAGACGTGGAGCTCTGTGAGCTCACAGTGCGTCCCTGTGCAGCCTGTAGAGTCTTTGAAGTCTTTGCTCTGACAGGCTTGTTCTGTGCTGGGCGGCTCTTTGACTTTCTTCAGGTTTCCCTTCCTGGCACTCTGATAACCTCAGATATCCACAACGTGAATCCTCACAAACATCTGTTTCTCTCTTTTCACTCAAACCTTCTGACGTTTTCACACCGACTGTAAATATGAAGAAAACCCTCAGTTTGACGCCACGCCCCCAAACCAGTTCAGCAGTAAAGTGTGAGCAGACGGAGCTGTTACCAGGATGTAAACAGGATGTGCCCTTTCACAGTTAAAGCCTCAGGAATAAAAACATGACCCGATCTTAAATTTTTAAAGATAAAATAAAGTTTAAAGACGACGATGAGCACGTGACTCACCTGTGACTCACCTGTGGCAGGTAAACATACACACCTGACAGGTGCTACTGACCTGGCTCTGCCCACGAGGGAAGACTCTGATGTGACCTCTGACCCTGAGTGCTCTCTGAAGCCCCTCCCACTGAGCATCAGCCAATCCCAGCAGAGCAGGAACCAGAGCAGCTGAGAAGCAGACGTGAGCCTCACCTGTCCCGTCATCGATCACCAGCCTGATCGAAGAGCAGAGCCACATGGTTTGATCATGTGACTATCACCTGACTCATCCAGGTGATTAACACGTATCAGCAGGTGAGCTCAACAGGAAGCTGCTCTTACTTTGCTTTGGACTGAAACACTGACGAGGTCGAGTGACACTGAGAGCTGCTGCAGCCCTGAGAGAGAGAGAGCAACAGGTAAACACACACACCTGAAATCGTGAGCAGTTTCCTCCAAAACGACACTTTACTTACTGCACCAACACTAACACGCCACCAACACGCTAACAACACATGAAGCACTCTGAGTACTTTCACTGCACCTGAGAAACTGCAACTAAGCACATCCTGTACACACTGTGTGTATTTTATGCAGTACCTGTGTGTACACGCTGCCACACAGCGAGCAGCTCCACTGCAGTTGCAGGAACAGGAAACACACCACGTGACCTTTGACCTGTCCCACAGCGCACCTCTGCTTGCTGCTCAGAGCCCACTCACCCAGGTGCATGATGGGAGCAGGAGGAGGAGGCTGGGCCGAGCTGATAGAAATCAAACAAACAAATAAACAACAGCACGACAAACACGTGAACCAGACTTTACCTGTAAACTTACCTGGTGTCTCCCAGGGAGACCACAGTTATGGAGCTGACAGGTAAGTACGTGCAGTACACACTTCCTGTCCTGAAACACACACACAGGTAAACCGCACAGGTACGTAACCATGGGCGTGACTTTGTATTGAACATTGGGGGGTCAAGATCTCTGTCTAAATAAATAAATCTGGGTACATTTCCAGATGATTAAACAACTATTTTGCTGGTAACACCTGAAACGAGTAAAGAAAACCAGCAGCCTATTGATGCAAGATAATCCATAACTTTATTGGGGCTGACATTGTTGGAAATGAGTCCAAATAAAGAGTCCAAACATTTATAAGCCTGTCTATGTGTGTCTCACCTGGACAGCCTCCTCTGGACACCAGACAACAGCAGAGTGTTACCCGGCAACAGGCCAGGTGGGTAGGGGGTGTGGCTTAAGTCCAGGTACACCTGCAGACTCCTCCCAGCTTGGTCACAAAGAGTGAGACGTACACCTGCACACACACGTTCAGCTAACAGTCAGACCAGGGGTCCGTTCTTTGTACCTCGCTACGTAAATTAGCTGGATTAGATTGTTGACGATTTCACGTGATCTTGGATCGTTCGGTTCTCCGAAGCTCATCCGGGACTTGCTGTCATAGCAACAGATCCGTAAGCGTAAACCTGCTCGGGAGCAGGCTTACTTTATGTAAACAGGATTAGAACGCAGCCACTCAGGTATGTCCGCTTCATGTATACGAAAGCAACGGTGAAATATACTCACTCAAATGAGCAATCCTATTTATCCATATTGTATATTCTGTATCTATATATGTGTATATGTGGTGTATTTATGCTTATATCCTTACTCTCATTCCCCTTAATGTATCTGTAACATGCAACTTCTTTCGGTGCTTTGCTACTGGAAACTGAATTTCCTGGAGGAACCCACCCGAGGGATTAATAAAGTTTCATCTAATCTAATCTAATCTAATCTAATCTACTTGGGTTTTCTTCCTGTAGCCCTCATGTTTACTCAAGGTTTAGTTCTGTCTTCATGCTGATTTTCTTGTTCAGTCGTGTCTCATGTTGCAGTTTGTCAATCCTGTCCCTGTGCTCTGTGTTCCCTCTGTTCAGTATCAAGTCTGTGCCTCATGTGTTTCCTGTTTTATTTTGATAGTCCCTGTCCTGTGTGCAGTGTGCTTGGTTTTGCTTCCCTTCTGTCATTAGGCCTGATTTGTCCCAGATGTGTTACCACCTATTCCCCATCTTCTCGTAGTCCTGCTTGTGTATTTAAGCCCTGTGTTTCTCTGTTAGTTGTTGTGTTGTACCCTCACTGTACTGTGTTTTGTTTTCTATGTGCTTCTGGTAATGTTCTGGTTCACTCTTTCCTGGTTTGATTTTCTACTTTCCCGGGTTTCTAGTTTGGGCTTAAGTTTTGAGTTTCTAGTTTTGTTTTCTTCTATTTCTATTCGAGTGTTCTCCAGCAATAAAGCTGCCACTTTAGTTAATCATTCTGTCTCTGGGTCCTGCGTAGTGATGGTGAGATGAAGCCTCATGATGAACTGAAGCTTTCCATCCAATTGGTCGACTCATGGTTCGAAGCATTGTGATGATTCATTTGTTCTACTACTCAATTCAAGTGAAGCGGGCTCTTTGATTATAATGATGTGTAAACCTTATGTACATCTGGATAATGACACAAACTAGTGTTTGGTGCTTCACTTTTTAATAAACTAAAAGACAGAAATCAGATTATAGGATGTGTAGTGTTGTTTATTTATATTTTGGTGTTTATCATTTGTGATATTTATTACTGTGTGCATACTTTATTAGGAGAGACAAAATTAAGAAAAAAATCTCTTCCTTGCTGGTTCCATCGAAGAAGAAATGCACAAGTAACTATGTAGCACGTACGTAATCCAATTCCACAACACGGTGTGATGGGGAATCAGCTGTTTTCCTGCCCATGTTATTTCGAATCTGGCGCGAACCGGTGAACCAGTCCCTGAATCAGTTACGTGGTACGGACTGCCCGCGAGGCCTCGAATGTCACTGCATACGTAATCAAAGCAAGCCTCGATACGCGCTTCAGAAAGACGCCCCCGCGATTACCCGACGCACGATTCGAAGCTTCGACACACAGGACACATCACTAGTCCTGCGTTTGGGTCCTACATCCTGCCTGCCACCTCAACACCTTTAATTTTACAGCTTCTTAGTTATTATAAACTGCTGCAACTCATAATGTTTTCTAAGATAGTAAAACCAGATTTAAACCGACTACTTCTACAAAGATGGAGCTGAAGTGATGATATACATTTATAGTTTGGACTTGGACACATACAGTCTGTTTTTCCTTATAACTACATGTGAGTTCAATTAACATTTTGTAGGAAAAGGGAATTTGTTTTTTAAAAGGATTATAGATTCGGAGCTGAATTACCCAACGGAACATCTCATTCACTGACGTTTGCTGGAGAAGCTGCTCTGCCTCTTTGTGATGCAGCAGCGTGACGTACTGAAGACTGTTAACGGGGAAGTGCTGAAGCTGAAGGCGTCTCTCTGCTGCTCAGACTGACGTTCAGTCGTCATCCAGACAACATGAAGACTGCACCGGTCTCTCTGCTCCTCGGTGAGTCAAACACTAAAATCATCGATTTATTTATCACAGCTCCAACAAACAATATGGCAGGAAAACAACCTTTCAGCAGTTACAAGCTCGCAGCTACTGACTTTAAAGTTCATGTAAAAATTCTGAAAAGTTTCGTCAAGGCGAGAGGAACAGTTCATTCTCCTTCTTATGTCTTTCAGGTTTCATTGGATTGGTGGCTGTGAAGTTGGGCAGGAACCAAGAAGTGATGTTAATATTGAATAATGGAGCTCACAGTTTTAACTGAAATGTATGAAGAGTGATAGAAAATGGTTTCAAACATGCATGATGAAAGTTTTTCGGTTTAAATCGATCTCATCATCACTGCAAACCTCTCAGAGGTTCAGACTCTCAGCAGTTTAACCTGGAATCCTGCAGGAAAGTCACCATATAGTCTGGACTAAGTCAGCGATTAAACTTTCTGCCCAGCTAAGTGTCAGTAACATGAAGACCAAAAGAACAAAAGAGACTTGACCTCTTTTCATCAAACATCTCTTCAGTCAGGAAACCACAGCCTCTGACTGCATGAAGCACAGGGTCCTCTGACTGCGTCCCTTCTTTTATCTAGTCTTCACTTCCTCTATTCACAGCCAATTTTCCATTAAGAGGACTGAGTGTATTCAAACAACCACAGACGGTTTTGACTGTTAAAGTTCCCATTCCCATTGACATGATGACCTTTAAACAGCAGCAGTGTGGGAGTGAAACAGGCCGCAAATCTGAAAATAAAAACTGTGCTTTTGAAGGGTGGCTTCTTAGTCCCACACTTTCTTCTCTGCACATGAATGAAAGCTCATCCATGCACAGTTCCTTCTCCATTGTTTACAATGCTGTGCACTGTGATGTTTACCGTTGATTGCCATCTGATCAAAAAATGTATAGAAAACAGGAAAAGACAGGCTAACCTGCGTTGCTGTCTCGGTGGTATTTTATAACTTCCTGTTCCTGTTACAGTGCACGGTGGTGTTTGTGTAGTTTAATCTGCGTGGCTCACAGATCTGGCAAAAATACAGACCTTCCATAATTAAGTAGAAGTACAAATACTACTGTTCAAAAATACTCCAGTAAAAGATGAAGTACTGATTCAACTTATTAACTCAAGTAAAAGTAAAAAAAAGTACAGACTAGGAAATGTACTCAAAGTAAGAACGTACAAAGTAGTAGCAGTAAAACCCTGGCTGATTGTGACCCACACCCATTACCACACCTTGGCTCATGTGATTAGGTAGAGGATCATCAGGGGGTCCATTGTCCCTCTCAGGGGGAAACTCCCACTGAGCTTAAATGTGGGTCTCTTCACCGTTTGATCCTAGAACTGAAGAAGCTTCTCAGATGAGAGGTGAAACGTCTTCAAGCAACTCAAAGAAGTCCAGACGCTTTTCTTTCCAAGCTCCTTAGATTGTGGCAGATACTTCAGGAGATTAAAAAGTTTCCTGAGAGAAAAAAAAACAACAAAAAAAAACTGTGCAGCCTCAGTCTTTCTTTAAATGACCTCTGACCTTCAGTGACCTCTGACCTCCTGTTGCAGGTGTGTGTGTGCTGCTGCTGTCTGCACTGACTGTTTGTGCAGGTGAGTAGATGAAGTGCACCATGGTCCAGGACAAACACTGAGTGTAAACACTGATAGAAACTGTCCGTCTGTCCTCCAGTCTCTCTGAGCGTCAGTCCAAACCTTCAGCAGTTCTTCACAGCAGCCTCAGTGTCTCTGACATGTGACGGTCAGCTGGGCTCTGATGGATGGACGGTGAAGAGGGACACAGGAAGTGGGACTGAGTCATGTGGAGCAGGTGGGCGGGGCTTCGGGAGGTTAACTGGTTCATCCTGTTTGCTTGATAAGCAAAGCGAGCCAATCAGTGGAGTTTACTGGTGTGAAGGTGAAGCTGGAGAGAAGAGTGAAGAAGTCAACATCACTGTATCAGGTAATGAAGTCGTTCATTTCATCAGACTAACAGCAGACTGTTATACCACCTCTACATCACTCTGTGGGTCTTTTCCTCAGATAAAGAAGTGATTTTGGAGATCCCTGCACTTCCTGTGAGGACAGGAAGTGATGTCACGCTACGCTGTAAAAAGAAAATTGGTGGCACAGCTGCAGCTTATTTCTACTTTAATGGACGTCCTGTTGGACCTAAATCAGAGAAAAACATCACCATTAACGTGCAGCAGTCTGATGAAGGTCTCTACTGGTGTTCTACTGATGAGTTTGGATCATCTCCTCAGAGCTTTCTGAGGGTCAGAGGTCAGAACACTGACATCACTTCCTGTTTAAAGCAAACCTGCTGAGCTTATAATAAATTCAATGACCCAGTTTTATCATCTCTCCTGCAGATGTCTATGACACCACCACCATTTCACCAAGTGCCACCAAACCACCACCAACAACAACTACCAATCTCAATTCCCCTCCTTCTACATCGTCCTCCTCCATCATCTCACCTGTAGCTACTCTGGGTTCTCTGGATCTTCTAGATCTTATTCTGGTTGCAGCTTTGCTGTTTTGGAACAAAAAACAAGGTATAAAGTGTGTCAAACCCCCCAGAGCTCATTAGATTAAACATTTTACATGGAAAAATAAATTCTCCTTAATAATTATGTAATTATATACTATAATTCAATTATAAACTGTCCCCATTCACATTGTTTAGCAGAGAACTTATCTTACATGAAAAATATAGAGACACTTTTATTGATAAAGTATAAGACCCGATCCTTGGGGTGGAACAATTTTTGGCGCAGCGTGTTTTGGGGTTTAAATTCCACAGAGACCCAGTGTTTAGAAAAAATGCATCTCAACTGCTCCGATACTCCTGTCACAACAGTATCACTACAGGTTTTGACAAAAGTCCAGCTGGAATTAGTGATGGGATTTCCGGCTCTTTTTAGAGAACCGGCTCTTCCGGCTCCCAAGCGGCTCTTCAGGTTGTTTTGTTGCTTTAATTAAAAACGGTCCGGGGGGAAGCAGGCATTAATCCCATACATGCTCTCAGTGGGTTCCAAACACACACACACTCTCTCGGGTCCAGGGCAGATCTAT
This sequence comes from Aulonocara sp. 'chitande type north' Nkhata Bay, assembly GCF_057382095.1. Taxonomy (NCBI): domain Eukaryota; kingdom Metazoa; phylum Chordata; class Actinopteri; order Cichliformes; family Cichlidae; genus Aulonocara; species Aulonocara sp. 'chitande type north' Nkhata Bay. The sequence continues at coordinate 6,656,924 of NC_141346.1, forward strand.
ATACACACAGAGAAAGACGTCCAGGTTAGAGATAGTCTCAAACTCACAGATACAGGTTCAGGTCCGCCGTCATAAATAGTGCTCCAAATCAGCTGGGATCGGCTGCAGGTGTGACGGTGAGCACAGGTGCGTGGGCCAGGGGCGGAGCCCGTAATGAGCACCGCCCCAGCAGAGGAGAGAGAGCGCAAAGGAAACAAAACAAACAAAACATGTTGCCAAACACAGAGTGAGCCAGCGAGGCACGAGGACCACGACACAAAGCACGTGCAAACTCCAAAACACATTTCTAGCTTTAACTGAACTTCAAAGCAGAGCAGATCACTTAAATTACACAATTGAAAGCATGAAAGCATGTGTGTATTGTCCCTGGTGTCTGTGGGGATGGTGTTCGCTCTGTGTTGTAGCGTCCTGATGACTCCCAGTTTGTGCTCCATGCCGGCAGACGTCTTCGGTTTAGAATCTTTTATTATTTGTCTCGTGTTTAAATCCTCGTCTTTCTCATTCCTGCAGAAAGGACGCTGTCATCAAGTCTGAGTCAAGTCACCTATCAGGATATGAACTTCAGACAATCAGCCAATAAAATTACAGATACACACTCACATGTTGTTTTCTCCAGTCCGAGGACACTGCAGGTACACATTCAGCTGTTATCCAACAAGTTATTGCTTCACAAAATATGATTATGACCCTTTGTCCTCTGTGGGTCCTTGTGATAATTTCTTTGCTCCTCTATTCTTCTTGTCTTTCCATCTCCTGGATTCTCTTTTAACCATCTACTCATTCTCGTTCTCTTGTGCATCAGGGCTGAGTTATTGATGGAGTTTCCCAGATCAAATTTAAAGGAGGATGGGAAGAAGAGGATTTTCTCTCTGCCAGTCCCGTCAGCTCCCTGCTAAGATTTAGAGCTTGTCCTGTTTTTCAGTATGAAGGCCCTGCTCATCTGTTTTTCTTGCCATTGCTTAAAAAGTGTACATTCTGCATCCAAATGTCCAGCTGCCTTCAACTTTGATGTTTGTCTTGGCCAAAAATTAGCCTTTAGTTTATTCCTTTGTTTAAATAAAAATCTCTTGCTGATAAACTGAACCCTGGCTGTGGCGTCAGAGTAGCGCTATATAAGTGCTACATAAGAACCAGTCCTTCTACCATTTACTAAAAGCAGGCTTTTGCCAGGGCTGCAAAGGGATTTGTAAAGAATGAGTTTTTAGTGTACTATGCTTCAGGCAGTTGTTGCATGGAAGTGGCTGTTACTGAAAGTCCAGCACAGACCTGTAGTGACAGCCAGTGACTGGCATTTTGAAATGATAATAATAGCATAATGATTTAAAATTCCAGGTTCCTAATGGAGGTCTTGCAGATAAACAGTAACACATTCTATAATTTATTATTAATAAATAATAAACAGGTGGAGCCGGTAGCTCAGCATGTTTGATTTGGCAGTTTTGCACTAGATGAGCTTCCTGAGGCAACTCAAACGGGATCTGTGTTTGCAGGTGGAACTGAACAACAACCTCTCCATTGGAGCCAATAATAAAAACATGAATAACAATAAGCTTTATTTGGGGCTCTGATCTGAGGATGTAACATCATTTGTAATGTGGGTCTCAACAAGCTCAAGGAACGCTTTAAAAGTAGCCATTAATATGGTAAAATCACAGGTAGCCAGTGTAGCGCTGTTTTTTAAATATGCTGAAAGTGTGGCAGCAGAGTTTTGAACGAGCTGGACTCTTGACTGAGTAAAGTCTGCACTACGTGAGGAGACTGGAGGAGATGAAAGCATGGAAAACTGTGAGATCAACAGATTCATCTTTTTCTGGTGAAATGTCTGGAAGTTTCTTTGGTTTGTGTACAAGAAAGTGAAACAATTTTCTTGAATTCTTAAACATTTTTACATGATATTAGTCGGCGGCTCCTTTACTAAACAGCTCCAACAGTTTGATTTGTTTGAATTTTACAGGACAGCTTTTTCCCATGTTACTCATTCATTATGGAGCTACTGTAGTTAACATGTAATGCTTCTCTAAAACCCTGTGACACAATCTTCTTTAACATTAGTGCGCATTAACCCCACATCTTCCCTGTTTTATTGCTGATGTTGGCCTGACAGTATTGTGGTAACAATGTCTCCTCTGTTTAGGAGAGGGCAGCAGGGTCACATCCTCACTGACATCACCTGTATTTGCACTACAGTCGTTCCCTTCACTGACCTTTGCTCTCCTTCTCTTTTCCATCAGGTTGTGTAAAACTGAAACAGGCATTAAATGTTTACTACAAATGATGCTTTACACAGAAATGCATTGTTAGCTGTTTTTACACACCAGCCTGTGTGAAGCTTTAGTCTGAGCATGGGGTCAAAGGTCAGGACAGAAATGCAGCACTGTAACACATATACATATGTAGAACATCAGACATTTGACTGATTTGTGTTGTGACAGCTAGTTTTTTCTTTATACAAATAAATGCTCATCACACACAGAAGAAATGTGCAGACCGTACATTTATTAGCTAATATCAGTGGATACAAGAAAAATGGTATAAAGACAAACACTAGCAGCCTTAGCGTTTCTGTTCTGAATCTCTAATCTCTCACAGATATTCATCAAACCCTGTCCTCTATCAGCTTTCAACATAAGAAAAGTATTAGGCCTCATTGAAAAACAGTCTGTTTGCAGATGAAGTACTTTAAAAACTATACTTAAAAACATTTCATACACAAATCTGTCATTTATCCAGATTTTCTTGACTGAGTTTACAATTTACTAGAACTGCCAAAAAAACATGAATAGAAACAAATGATGAAGGATCCACTTCAAGGAAAGTGGAAAAGCCTCTGTTAGCTGCTGTTTGCAGCTGGCACAGTCTAACAGAGGCTAATACCAAAGCTAACCAACAGTTTAGCATATCGTCGACAGCTCACCTCAGCATGGCTGTCCTCGGTCAGCAGTGAGCTTTATTAACTTGCACACAGTGTTGGGAAGGTTACTTTTAAAATGTATTCCATTGCAGATTACAGATTACATGCCCCAAAATGTAACTTATTCCGTTGCGTTACTCAATGAGAGTAACGTATTCTGAATACTTTGGATTACTTAATATATTATCATGCTGTTTACAACTACGTGAATGTACTGTAACGTTCACAAGAACCAGACGGTTGGGTCTCAGTTTGTCCGTTTATTCGGCACATGCAAGCGGGTTGCTAACTCAGGGGAGAGCGTCCTCGTGCTACACCTCTCTTCAGCCTGGCACACACACAACACAGAACCCAGGTCCCCCCTCCCCTTCCTCCACACCACCCTCCCTACTTCCTGCAGCACAACCAAACATGAATCTTAAAAGAACAACAACAGTGTGCAAAGATAACCAACATGTACAATAACACTTAACCATCGTTACACTGCCCCCCCAGCAATAAGTTCCTCGTCCCCGAGGGAACGACACAGTCTCTGAGGCGGGGTGGTAGCCTACGTTCCCTCCTTGACCTCCTGAGCCCCTGGGGTGGGCGCGGAGCGTCGGGGCTTTGGGGTGAAGAGTCCGAGGGAGGGGAACGCAGCCCCGGTCGGGGGCCCCTCTGAGCAGGGTCATGGACGCTCTGTACACGTCCCTCTGGAAAGGAGGGGAGGGACTGCCCTCTGTAGGGGGCCATCCGGTCTCTGTGCAGCGCTACTATCCTCCCCCTAGGAGGCAACTGCACCCTGTAAACAACCTCCCCCACTCGCTCTAGGACGCTGCAAGGCCCCACCCAGCTGCTATCCAGTTTAGGACACCGTCCCTTCTTTCTCTTTGGGCTGTAGACCCACACCAGCTCCCCAGCACGGAAGTGCCTCCCCTTAGTGGTGATGTCATAATTCCTCTTTTGGCGCAGGCCTGCCTTCGCCAGCTGCTCCCGGGCGTAGGAATGTGCAGAATCCAGCCGGTCCTGCAGCTTCCTTGCGTAGTCCCGGCCTGGTGGTGCTTCTGGCGCGTCCGGGGGCTTCCCAAAAGCCAACTCTGCAGGAGTTCTCAGCTCTCTCCCTAACATGAGCAGGGCAGGCGTACATTGGGTGGAGTCTTGCACTGCCGACCTGTAGGCCATGAGGATAAGGGGAAGATGGTAGTCCCAGTCCCGTTGGTGTTCTGAGGTAAGGATGGCTAGCTGCTGGGCCAGCGTCCTGTTAAACCTTTCCACCAGTCCATCGCTTTGGGGGTGAAGTGGGGTGGTGCGGGTCTTCTTGATCCCAAGGCGTTCACACATGGCAGCAAATACCTTGGACTCAAAGTTACGCCCCTGGTCACTGTGGAGGGTCTCTGCTGTTCCAAAGCGGCTGAACATCCCCTCCACTAATACATCAGCGACAGACTCAGCCTCCTGATCTGGGATGGCGTATGCTTCCGGCCACTTGGTAAAATAGTCCATGGCCACAAGAACATAGCGGTTTCCTCTGTCTGTGCGAGGAAATGGGCCCATGACGTCCACAGCTACTCGCTCCATTGGAGCCCCTGCTGGTTGCTGCTGAAGCTGAGCCCGGGACTGGTCCTGTGGCCCTTTGTGTGAGGAACATGCATCACAGCTCCGGCAAAAGTCCTCCACATCCCTCCGCTGTTGACCCCAGTAATAGCCCTGGCGGAGGCGGCGGAGAGTCTTAGAGACCCCAAAGTGGCCGGAGCCAGTGCTCCCATGGCAGGCTTCCAGCACCGCTGACCTCAGCGACCTTGGCACCACAACCTGCCACCTCTCCTCCCCCGTGGCAGGATCCTTCCAGGCACGCTCCAACACCCCCTCCTTCAGCCTGAGAGCTGCAAACTTGGCCCATAGCCCCCTGGTACAGATGGAAAACCCAGTGACCTCATCCCAAAGGGGTTGCTCCCCCTTCTCCAGCCACTGCAGGACCGGCAGCAGGTCTGTGTCTTGTTCCTGCCGTGCCCTCCACTCCGCTGCATCCACCACCAGAAGAGCCCTGCAGGCGAGCTGTGCTGCTCCGTCTATTGTCGTGAGTTCCCGCTCTATTTCCTCTCGCTTCTCACAGTAACGGCAGCCAGCTGCAGCACATGGGCGGCGAGAGAGGGCGTCTGCGTTAGAATGGTGCGTCCCTGCTCTGTGCTCCACAGTGAAATTGAAGGCTTGGAGCTCCTCCAGCCAGCGAGCCACCTGTCCCTCTGGCTCCCTGAAAGACATCAGCCACTGAAGGGCAGCATGATCAGTTCTGATAACAAATGCTGTGCCGCACAGGTAGTACTTAAAGTGTCTCACCCCTGCCACCACAGCCAGCAGCTCTCGTCGTGTGACACAGTAGCGCCGCTCACTCCTGTTCAGGACCCGACTGAAGTACGCCACCACCTTCTCACCTTCCAGCCCAACCTGCGACAACACAGCTCCCAGCCCCACATTACTTGCGTCAGTGTCCAGGACAAAAGGCAGGGTGGGGTCAGGGGGGGCGAGGACTGGGGACTCTGTCAGCGATTTGCGGAGGGTGTCGAACGCCTGCTGACAGTCCCGGGTCCAGATGAAGTCACGGTCCTTCTGCAGCAGGTGGAAGAGTGGTGCGGCTATGGAGGAAAAGCCCTTCACAAACCTCCTGTAATAAGACGCCAGTCCTAGGAAGCTTTTGAGCTGTTTCTGGTCTGCTGGTGTGGGCCACTCGGTAATGGTGTGAATTTTTTCCTCCAAAGTGCTGATGCCCTCACGACCCAGCTTGTGGCCCAGAAACTCCACCTCCCTCCTCATGAAGTGGCACTTGTCGGGATGCAGCTTCAGGCCTGCAGCCGCCACCCTCTCCAACACTTGTCTCAGGGCATCCAGGGCAGCATCAAAGGAGCTCCCGTGCACTAGAAGATCATCCAGGTAAACCAGACACCGTTGCCGTGGGACGCCAGCCAGCACACTGTCCATAAGCCTCTCGAAGGTCGCAGGAGCGTTGCAAAGACCAAAGCTCAGGACTTTGAACTGCCATAGTCCCCTGTTAGTGCAGAAGGCTGTCTTCGGTCTGGATTCCGGGGACAGTGGCACCTGCCAGTAGCCACTCCGCAGGTCCAGGGTGGAGAACCAGGAGGACCCGGCTACTAAGTCGAGAGACTCATCAATCCTGGGAAGGGGGTAAGAGTCCTTCTTCGTCACTTTGTTGAGTGGTCTGTAGTCCACACAGAAACGCATCCTAGGACTTTTTTTCTTAGGCACCATCACCACCGCGGAGGCCCACGGGCTATCAGATGGCTCTATGATGCCCGCCTTCATCATTTCACACAACTCTCTGTCTGCAGCCTCCTGATGAGCCAGGGGCAGGCGGCGGGGGCGCACTTTAATAGGCTGGGCATCCCCGGTCTCAATGACGTGCTCTACCAAGTGTGTCAAGCCAACATCACTTTCTTTCAGGGCAAAAATGTCACTAAACTCTTTTAGTACCTGCCATAGACTCTCTTGCTGCTGTGGAGTCAGCCCCTCACAGTTCTTTGACCAGATACTCCTCACTGCTGAGAGCCTCTCCTCCTCCTCCTCCTCCACTCGCTGTTCTGCTGGCGGGTCTGCAGGGGTCTCTGCGGTGGAGGTGGACGCCGCGGCAGATGCTGTGCAGACCGGGGGGGGAATAAGCGGCACCTTCTTCCCATCAGGGAGTGCGAGGAAGCCTTTGCCTAAGTCCAGTACACCACCAATGGCTCGTAAAAAATCCAGCCCAAGGATGCAGGCGTCCTGCACGTCAGCCACCCAGGCAGCATAAGACACACCGAGGTCCCCCACCTTGAACTGGAACACTCCCCTCCCTCTCATTGGGGCCAGATCACCGGTCACAGTCTTAAGTTGCACATTAGTCGGTTGCACAGCAGCTCCGGTTGGGACAATATCGGGTTGGACCAGCGTTGCATTGGACCCCGTGTCCAGCAGGGCCGTACAGGACACCCCCGCGATCGTCACTGGAACATGGCAAAAGCCGCCAACCTGGGTCCAGCCCACAGCGATGGCCGCACCGGGTGGAGGTGGCGGTGGTGTGGGGATGTCGTTCTCCCAGGCCCGTGTACTCCCGCCTACACGGGCCCGTGGGCGTTTCCCTGAACCGCTGCAAGCTTGGGGCACTGCCTGATGAGGTGTCCGGGTTGTCCACATCCCCAGCAGCTCTGTGGTCGGCGGTGTGGGCCAGCCCGAGGGGAAGGCGACTGCAGCGAAGCCGCCTGCACCAAACTGCACAAGCCCGCTGGCGTCTCCATCTGTTCCACAGGTGCTGACACAGCCCTCACCACGTGTGCGTCATCAGCGCCCCCAGAGGATCCTGCAAGCATCTCCCTCTCCAACGCTAGCTCCAGGGCTGCACTGAGTGTGGCTGGCCGAGCAAGCTGAGTTTGCATACGGAGCTCTTTAGGGCTCAGGGCCTGCAGGAACTGGTCCCGAGCTAACTCCGCTTGCACTGATGGTGGCATGCTGTCATATGCCCTCCGGCAAAGGCACTCGATTTCATGGGCCAAAATGCGGAGGGGCTCGCCTGGCAATCTGCGTCTGTTGTGGAACTCCGACCTCAGCAGCACTGGTTGGTTATACTGCCCGAAGCGCCTCTGAAGTGCTCCGACCAGAGCATTATAATCTCCCCTCTGCTCCTCGGTCAGCAGCAGCAGGCATGCAGCTGCATCCTCACACAGGCACAAAGCCAACTGGAGAGCTTTATGTTCCTCAGACCAGCCAGCTGCGACAGCTAACAGCTCGAACTGTGCGATAAACACTTCCCATGGCGTCCTGCCGCTGAACTTAGGCGTTTTTATATTCGCTGCAGCTTGCTGGGCGCCGCCATGTTTGTTTACATCACGTGACGGCGCGCCAAGCGAGGTCGACTCCTTCCCGCCGGAATCGCGGCCGCTGTGCGAACAGTTCCCGAGCCTAGTCAAACCTGGAGAAAATCCAGCCTCGGCAGACAGCCGCAGCGCCGTTTCCCTCACTCCATGGGCGGGCGAGCGCGGACGAACCTCCCTCTCCTCCGTCTCCTTCTTAATCTTGCCCGGCAACATCCTCGTCTCGTAACGGCAAGCGTCGCCAGCAACAGGGTGTCGGGCGTTCTGGGGTTCTTTTTTCTTTCTTCACTTCTGACACCAATGTAACGTTCACAAGAACCAGACGGTTGGGTCTCAGTTTGTCCGTTTATTCGGCACATGCAAGCGGGTTGCTAACTCAGGGGAGAGCGTCCTCGTGCTACACCTCTCTTCAGCCTGGCACACACACAACACAGAACCCAGGTCCCCCCTCCCCTTCCTCCACACCACCCTCCCTACTTCCTGCAGCACAACCAAACATGAATCTTAAAAGAACAACAACAGTGTGCAAAGATAACCAACATGTACAATAACACTTAACCATCGTTACAGTACTATTGCTGTGATTTATTACTGTTACTGAAGGTCCGCGACTCCAAACCGTAGTAAAGGACCTCTGGCTCATACGTCGGGTCCGTGTCGGGCTCGTAGCTGAAAACTAGCTGTACTTTGTTGTCTGGGTCAACTTTGCTAGCAGAGACAGAGAGAGGCGTTGAAAGGCTGCTGCAATGGAAGTTATTGTATTGGAGGAAAACACGAACACAGCGTTCAGTCGAGTCATCATCATCATCATCATCATCATTTATTTGTATAACATTTTAAGAACACACCAGGCAGACCAAAGTGCTGAACAACACAGATCAAAACAACAACCAAATTAAAAATACCATAAAATCATTACATACAATAAAATAAATAAGAAGGTGTCAGTTTCCTACAGAGTTAAAAGCCAGGGAATAAAAATAGGTTTTTAATCTGAACTTAAAGACCTGCACTGATGACACTTGTCTAATTTGGAGGGGAAGGTTATTCCAGAGCATCGGAGCCGCAATTGAAAACGCTCTGTCTCCTCTGCATTTCAGCCGCGACTTAGGGACCGACAGCAACAGCTGCTCAGCTGAACGGAGCGAGCGAGGAGGAACATGTGGCTTCAGCAAATCAGATAAATAGACAGGAGCCAGACCATTTAAAGATTTAAAAACCAATAAAAGGACTTTAAAACGAACCCTAAATTCAATGGGAAGCCAATGCAAGGAAGCCAGAACCGGAGTGATGTGATCGAATTTCCTACTACCGGTTAAAAATCGCGCCGCCGCATTTTGCACTAACTGCAGGCGTGACAAGGTGCCCGACCCGACCCCTATTAAAAGGGAATTACAATAGTCCAGACGTGAGGTGATAAAAGCATGAATAAGAGTTTCCAAATTGGGTTTGGAAAGGAAAGGCTTAACCTTCGACAGGCGTCTGAGGTGATAAAAAGCTAATTTTATCACTCCATTTACATGACCTTCAAAAGTAAGCGCAGAATCAAGTTTAACACCAAGATTAGTGATTGAACTTTTCAGATGAGAGGTCAAATCACCAAAATCAACATCTGGAGAATCAGTAGAGCGATGCGGGCCATATAAAATTGCTTCCGTTTTGTGACCATTAAAATTCAAAAAATTATTTGCCATCCATAATTTAATATCGCTAAGACAGTCAAGCAGTGATTGACATGGGGAGGTATCCAAATGACTAAAAGGTAAGTAAAGCTGACAGTCATCGGCATACAAATGAAATGACACTCCGTGTTTACAAAAAAATCGCACCAAGGAGGAGTAAATACAGCGAGAAAAATAATGGCCCAAGGATAGATCCCTGCTTAAAAAGGGAAGTTTGGAGATAGGTCTAAAATTTGACATAGTAGAACTATCAAGGCCAGGTTTCTTAAGTAAGGGGTGTATGACTGCACGTTTAAACCCACTAGGAACATGACCGGTTAACAGACTAGTATTGATAATTTTCAGGATATAAGGTCCAATGATGGGAAATACTTTTTGGAGAAAGCGGGGAGTAACAACATCATTTGGGGAGCCACAGGGCTTAGCATGTAGCACCAACTCCTCTAAGTCACGCAGAGAAATCGGTGCAAAAGCAGGGAATAGGCTTGAGCAAGGATCCACAAAGGTGGAATCAGAGGCCTCAGGGTAGCAACCTTGTCCACAAAAAAGGTAATAAACTTATTGCACATAGCCTCAGAGGACGGCAAAAGGTTGTAACCCTCCAAGTTAAGTACAGAATTAATCGTATTGTATAAAACACGAGGGTTGTGAGAGTTGGCCGAAATAAATTGAGAAAAGTAGGAGTGTTTATCGGCCTTAACTGCCCTCTGATAAGTTTTCCAACTAATCTTTAGGGCTTCCAGGGAGACATGCAATGTGTCTTAACAGCTTACTTACAGCTGGGCTCGTCAGGCTCTCTTCTTGGCTGCAGTGGTTATTATTATATTTACATGCTTCGAGCTCCTGTTTCTGCTCGATGACAACTCCTACTTTTCCTTTTTCTCCCTCCTCGCGCTCACAGACACATAACGAGTATGGCAGTCCATTCTCCCTGCAGCACGGACTACACTGCCCGTGAGGCTACATTCTGCATTCTGCCTATTAGCTTAGCACAACAACAACAACAACAAAAAGGCGCAGAGCGAGAGCGTCACCCTGTAACCATGGCAACCGCAACGCTGCCGCCCAGAACTACAGAACGTAGCTGTCAAACAAAACCCAAACAGTCCTGACCCGCCACAATATGAAACAGGAAAGTACCGCCGTGTAATCCATTTATTTCAACAAAGTAACTGTATTCTGAATACCACCTTTTTAAACGGTAACTGTAACGGAATACAGTTACTCATATTTTGTATTTTCAATACGTAACGGCGGTACATGTATTGCGTTACTCCCCAACACTGGTTGCACAAGACTCCTTGCACAAAGTTTTACACCCTGTTTGAGAGTAAATAAAAGTGGACATTTCTCAGCTCCAGCATTGACAGCTGAGGTAAACGGTGGACCGACAGCTTATCCACAAAATGGGAAAAACTCCGGTCCAGAATCCGGTCCAGTCCTCGTGGCAGTAAAAACTGTAATCATGCATACATGCTTTTGTCACACCTGACCATTTCGTACAATATAATTGAAGTTTTGGATTTAAAAATTTAGCAGACGTGAACGAGCAACATTCCTGATGAGGCTGGTCAACGCTGTTCAACTAGAAGCCTACGTGGATGATATCCCAGCCTACACATCCCCCTGAACTGAATTGCCTCAGTGAAATACTTGCTCACTCACACCAAACTTCATTAAATGTGAATGTGTTACTTTGCTGGTTCCCAGTTGCAGCTTAAGTGCATCCAATATTAGATTTCCCAGCTTTTCAAACACACCATGAGCTGTGCCATTTTCTGGGCACAGCAGGTTAAAACCATATAAAGATTTCCTGATGTTGTATCTCCAATAACAGGTCACGACATTTCGCTCTCGAGGCAGCCACTGCCCTCCCTGCAGTCCCAAAAGGTTGATTCGGTTCATCTTGACGCACACCTGTGTGCACTTATATTCAAAAGGTTTTTCCGTGTAAAGATCTGATAGTGGGTGTGGGGAGTCATAGATTCAGCCCCCCCCCAAGGACCACCGGATGGGCAGATGCTCCACCCACCTTGAAAGAGCTGAGGAGATGCCTATATGGGATGTCACCGAGCAGCCACAGTGCAGAAGTCAGAGAGGGCCGGCAGCCAGCTGCACCAGAGCGGCCCGAGGTTTGAGGGCCCTCCACCCCCCAAAGTAGCCTGACGGAGTCACGGATGCCAGGCCCTGCCAAGCAGCCGCCGGGAGTGAGCCAGTATGTGAGACCTGACTTGACACATAGACATAGACAAACATGCACACACAGACACAAACATACACCACCCTCATACACACATATACAAATATTCAGCACTCACCCAGTGTGGAGACAAGATGAACCCACACTCCCCAAACACACTCTGAACCCCAAGTCCATTTCTTTTAGGGGAGAAATGTTTGATTTTGGGGTGGGGGTAAATTTCATGATACATGATCACATGGTCAAATATTTTTAGACGTTTGGCTCCTCCCACGGGATGGTGTGCATCTTTCTCTGCTTTCTCTGAGATGTGAGTATGGATATGTGTGTGTTGAATGTTGAGGCAGGTGGATGCTGCTGATTGCTGGTTTGAAAGAGTTCCTAAGTGTTGATTGGATGATTGGATGTACAGCAGCTTCTTAAACCCCAGCTCACAGCCACCTCCGCCCTCTACTTCCCTCCTCTGTACCAAATAAGGAGCTAGCTTTGATCCAAATCAGCTAACTGCGCATCACCAGCTCTTCCTCGTCCTCGCTGTCCAGAAGCAGCAGCGTGATGATCTTGACAGGGAAGTGGTGAAGCTGAAGGTGTCACTCTGCTGCCAGTCGTCGTCCCGACAACATGAAGACTTCATCTGTGTCTCTGCTCCTCGGTGAGTCAAACGCTGAAATCCTTCACTCACTCATAGCGTTCATTTATCTTATAACACAGTAACAGAGTGTGTGCTGGATGCTCTCACTGACTGACTCTAAAATGAAATCTCTTCAGGTCTGTCCAAAGTCTGAAGTTACGTTTATGCGAGAAGAAGAGTTCACTCTTCTTCTTTAGTGTTTTTGTTGTTTTAAAGTTCAGATCCATCGTGTGTTCTGGACTCAGAGAGTTGGACCTTCATATCCAGTTTGTTGTCTTTAACATGTTGACTTGTAGAGAAGTCAGGCAACCTCTTTTTTTTAATCGAAGATCAACTTTCACTCAGGAAACCACAGCTGCTAGCTGCAGGTACCACATGCTCCTCTGGTCTGCCTCTGTTATGTAGTCTTCACTTCCACTATAGAGAGCAAACTTTCCTTTATGTGGACTCTAATGAAAGGACTGGAGACTGTTTTTTTGTCATTTACCTTACTTTTGTGTATTTTGTTATTTTTCTCATGATGAGCTTCAAACAGAAGCAAACTGGGACTCAAACCTGTGAATAAAGATCAATGAAGCAGCTTCTCCAGGTTTTTATTCATCAGCTGATGCTGAATAAACAACTAACCCTTATCCCATGGCTTTGGTTTATAAGTTCTGACTGTTTAATCCTGAGAATGCTTTTCTTGCCTGCTGTACCCCTTACTCTTTTATTCCCCATTGCCCATCCATCCAAACTGCTGAGTCTTCATGAAGCCTGAGTGGGGAGCAGTTTCTCTTCTGCTTCCAATAATCAACAATTCCCCAAAATCTGCTTAGTTTGGGAAATGTTTAGGTGCAGGGTGTTGGATTGTCAAAACAGATATGACGCCCACCTCATTCAGACCACGTGTACCAACATAGTTTCGTCAGCATGTGTTAAAACTGAGCTGGCGCTTTGTGTGATGTTTATAAGTCTAAATGTACTTTTAAAACCTAAACAGAACCTTAAAAGTGAATTAAAGGTCTCCCCCCTTTAATGTGATGTTTTTGGAACAAGACCAGATTGAAACAGGTTCCTGCCCTCTGACCTTCAGTGACCTCTGACCTGTTGCAGGTGTGTGTGTGCTGCTGCTGTCTGCACTGACTGTTTGTGCAGGTGAGTAGATGAAGTGCACCATGGTCCAGGACAAACACTGAGTGTAAACACTGATAGAAACTGTCCGTCTGTCCTCCAGTCTCTCTGAGCGTCAGTCCAAACCTTCAGCAGTTCTTCACAGCAGCCTCAGTGTCTCTGACATGTGAAGGTCAGCTGGGCTCTGATGGATGGACGGTGAAGAGGGACACAGGAAGTGGGACTGAGTCATGTGGAGCAGGTGGGCGGGGCTTCGGGAGGTTCAATGGTCCATCCTGTTTTTTTGATGAGTTCAGCCCAGTCAGTGGAGTTTACTGGTGTGAAGGTGAAGCTGGAGAGAAGAGTGAAGAAGTCAACATCACTGTATCAGGTAATGAAGTCATTCATTTAATCATCAGACTAACAGCAGACTGTTGTACCACCTCTACATCACTCTGTGGGTCTTTTCCTCAGATAAAGAAGTGATTTTGGAGATCCCTGCACTTCCTGTGAGGACAGGAAGTGATGTCACACTATGCTGTAAAAACAAAATTTGTGTCACAGTCGCAGCTTATTTCTACTTTAATGGACGTCCTGTTGGACCTACATCAGAGCACATAATCACCATTAACGTGCAGCAGTCTGATGAAGGTCTCTACTGGTGTGCTCCTGATGAGTTTGGATCATCTCCTCAGAGCTTTCTGAGGGTCAGAGGTCAGAACACTGTTTCCTCTTAAAGCTTAAACCTGTTGAGCTGATAACAAACTGAATGGCCCAGCTTCATATCTTTCCTGCAGATCCTACAACACCAACACCACCAACAACAAAAACATCAGCAAACATCCATATCTCCTGTTCTCCTCCTCCTCTTCCTAATCCCTCCTTCATCATCCCAGTCATAGTTACTGTAGGTTCTCTGGTCCTTGTGGTTCTGGTTTTGGTTCTAGTTCAGCTTCTTTGGAAGAAACACACAGGTATGATATCCGTCTGACCCACCTGGGCTCTTTTGGTTCAAGCAGCAAATTAAAATATTTTGAAATTTCACTTGAGAAAATCTGAGGGACTTTCCTGTCTGCATTTATTTTGTAGAGCACTGGGTCCCAACATCTTTAGACTGATGCGTTCCCATGGCCCAATTGAAAAGTTTTAAAAGTTCTGGAAGTGGGTCCATAAAAATGAAAAGTATTACTGATATAAACTGGGCTTATCTCTCATTCAAAGTCACGTCCAGACAGCTTCCATCAGGGTTTCAATTTTAGGATCGCTCCCTAGAAATTAGATTCAGACTAAAACCCCACAGACACAAACACCAGTTTGGGTTGTTTTTCCTGATTGGCTGTCACTTGTTAAGGTGGTATGATACAGGAACAGTGTTCTGTGGTCTCATCACTCTGATGCTGCCATCATGGCTCTGCTTAATCCATAATCAACCAGTCTTTGCTCCTGAATCCTGTACCTGTAACATCAGACTGTCTATGAAAGTCTTCTAAACATCCTACAGCAGTGAAGTGATCACCAACGTTCATTCACATCACATCATTTCTGCAGGGAGACACCAGCCAGCCTCTACAAATGATGTCACATATGCCGAGGTCACCATTAGAGAGTCAGCCAATAAGATGTCAGTCATCCAACCAGAAGTGATTTACTCCAGCCTGACCATAAACACTACAGGTACACATTCTAGCAGGTGACATAAATGAGCGATAAAAGCAAGAGAAATTGAGAGTTGAAGAAGATGAGACTTTTTTTCTCCTCTTCATGCTGCCATGTGTATTTGACCTCTGTCTCTACAGGTTAAAAGAAGAGAAAACCAAGTGGTACCAAAGACCAACAGCTGGAGGAGGAACACTTCCAGAAATGACTGTCAATGAACACAGTTCACCACACCACCTATTCCAGGAGCGCAGCTTCATAGTAGGAGAGTCAGGTGCTGAACTGGCCTGCCTGCAGTCCTGATCTTTTATCAATGAAAACATCTGGAGCATCATGAAACCAGAAGCAGGGCAAAGAAGAGCCAGGACTGCTGGGCGGCTAAAACCCTCCATCAGACACGGATGGAGCAACATCCCACTCCCAAAAAGTCCAAAAGCTGCTGTCCTCAGTTCACAGACATTTCCAGAATGATGTTAAAAGGCGAGGCTGTACAGGAGCATTACAAAATTACACTTCTGACATGTGTTTGGTTTTCTGTCTTTGAGAGAATATGAGACTTGAAAATCATTGGATTCTGTTTTTATTTGTTTTAAACAGCATCACTACTTTGAGGTCGTAACATGTGGTCATGGAAAAAATATTTTTACCTCAAATATATCAAAAGTTTTGAAAGTGGGACAGGAACGCAGGATCCACAGCAGGTCTGCAGCTATCTCGCTAGTTTCCTGTTTTACAGTTAACGTTGTCACTGGTTTCCACTAAACCTTTACTGTGGTCTCTGTGGTCGAGTCCCTGTTTGAAAAATGGGACAGTGACAGTGTCAGACAGCCGTGGCACTGATCCTGCAGCTTCAACAGATCGCTGCACTGGAAGAATGTGATTGGTACATAGTGTGAGGCAGTTCAGGTTAGTATGAACGTCTGCCCTTTTCCAAAATAAATGTGGGAAATTTTCTTTATCCATGTGTGTTTGGTGAAAAATAAAGTTGACAAGTCGCTCAGAGAGAGATCAAAGATGAGGTTAGGCCACCTTTTGGATTCCACACGACGCACGAGGAGCTGATGAAGATGCAGAGTCACCAAAGTGACGGGAGAAAGTTCTCCTGTGTGAGACGCAGCAGTCACATCAAAAGCAGATAAATGGTGAAGTCACCTGAGTCAGTAGCTGTTTTTTCCCCAGAGTCGAGTGTTCATTCACCCACATCAAAACAGGTGCTGCTGGTGTGGTTAACTGATGAGAGAAGCTGAAGTCTCTGCGTGACAGGGCTTCCTTGTTGACACCAGTGGGAAATGATCAAAGGTAAAACAACCGGTGTGATAAACCACGAAGTGTTTTATGTGTTTAAGTTCAGTTTAACTGCTATTCGAACGTTGTGGACTGTTTCCCGCCATGAAGAAAGAAAAGATAAACAGTGTCTGACAGAACATGAGAGTGTGCTGAACTGGATCAAATTATTACTGAGAATGAAATACCATGACCTCATGAACTACAGTAAACTAAGAATGATGATGATGAGTAGAAGGAAGAAGACGACCCACAAACTCCCTCCTCAAATGCCTGTCTCCTCAAGGTCAGCTTTGTTTCACTCAGCAGTTCCACCTCAACAACGCCGTGTGGTTCAGTCAAATTTTCCCATATCAGTTATAGTTTCCCTGCTTTCTTTCTTTCTGGTTGTTTCTGCCGTCCCGTGACCATCCTAGAGCCTGTCTCTCTGCCTGTTCCTGCTCACAGAGAGGCTTGTACCCTGCCTTCCCCTGCACCCTTTCCAGTTCCCTGAATGGTGGTCGCTGTGGTCCAGTCAGTCCCAGTTGCCTAGAGCAGCTAGGGCTCTGCTTGTCCCTGCAACCATATCAGTTCCTCAGGTAGCAACAGCTAGTGTCCAGCTGTCACCTGCTCCCATGCCTGCTCCCAGCGTGAGGACATCCAAGGCCCAGTCCACCTTTGCACCCTGGCTGGTGTCCAACTACTTCCCATGCCTGTCCCTACTCCTAGGGTGACAGTGGCCAAGACACAACCTATCCTTGCACTCGCACCCATTCCTTGGATTGGGACAGCTGTTCAGCCAATCCCTTCAGCAGTACCTGTTCTAAGCGCTCAACGAATCTTAATACACCATAGAAGCACAAGCAACAGGGGTGGGGGTAAGCCGGTGTAGACAGCACATCTGGTCCTGTAGCATGCGCTGGGCCCAGATCTGCCCCCTGACCTCGGCCTTGGAGATAAGCATGCAGAGGTGTTTGGGGTGCAAAGGATGGGAACGAAGATTCTAAACACAGTCTGTTATCATGGAGAAAGGTCTTGTTGTCCAGCTCCAGCCTTGAGGCCACAGCTGGCGCCAATGTGGTAGGCGCATGAGATGGTAGTGATTTTCCTTTAGTGCAAAAACTGCATGCCAATTTTACAGTTGCTCTAGATGTCCGTCACTGGTCTCTCAATCTCCAAGATGTTATTACTATTATTATTATCATGTTATTACTATTACTAAGCTCTTTTTAGCGGCTATTTGACCACAAACAGCTGGTGCAGCTTTGCTAGATTAACCCAATGATTTAAAATCATGGTTGACATTAAATATTTTGCATGTAAATGATCAAAGAACGTAGATTTTACGATTTGAGCCCCGTCATTATCTTTAGGGTGACCTTAGCCCTTTGGAAAACTCCAGAACTTCCTGATTAAAAAATTTGCAAGTGATTTCTTTCATGGCAGTTTTTCATTTGTGAAACAAATCAATTCCGTTGTAAAAGCCAACTTCTTCCAGCTCAGGGCAAAAAATAAGAACATTTTGTAATCGGCTGACTTTAGAAAGTTATTCATGCATTTATTTAATCCAGGCTTGATTACTGTGATAGTCTTTATTTTGGTATCAGCCAGGCTCTGCTCTCTCATCTTCAGCTTGTTCAGAATGCTGAATCCCAGTGGGATAAGGTAGAGATTTCCTGTCCTCTGTTGATTTCCCCTCCACGATATTCATTTGATCTTAATGCTCCTTGCTGCTGCATTTATGGCTGTCCATGAAGGATTCGCGAGAACCATCCTTCAAATCTGGGGAGACAGAGGACGCATTTGTGGGCCACATTTGGAGGAGCCTTCAAATATGAACAACCTTCATCGCCTCACTGTGACGTATTCGGCCTACAAATGCGGCCTCTGAATTTGGCAACAGCCAAAGACTATGTGACTGTAACATTAAATTAACAGTGTCTTTAAATGACCTTTGACCTTTAGTGACCTCTGACCTTCAGTGACCTCTGACCTCCTGTTGCAGGTGTGTGTGTGCTGCTGCTGTCTGCACTGCAGGTGAGTTGATGAAGTGAACCATGGTCCAGGACAAACACTGAGTGTAAACACTGAAGTGCTTCACTCATCTGTCACAGATAGACACACTAACAGAGTGTGAGCTCTCACTGACTGACTCTCAAATCAAATCTGTTCAGGTCTGTCCACAGTTTCATGTGTTGTTTAGGCGACAGGAAGAGTTCACTCATCTTCTTTTGTGTTTTGGTTTTATTTGATATTTGTTTGTCATGTTGTGAAGAGGAAATCAAGTAGAGATGTTTTCAGTTTCTGTAACATGATGGTTTGTATAGATATCAGCCAACAATCATCAGATATCAGCTTTCACTCAGGAAACCACAGCTGCTAGCTGCATGTACTAAATGTTTGTCTGACCGGCCTTTGTTGTATAGTCTTCACTTCCTCTTCTGTTTACAAATTTTCCATCATGTCAACTGAGTCAAATCTAATTTCTCTCAGAGTTTGTATGCTTTGTTACTTTCTGATGATGAGCTTCAAATATGAGCAAAGTGAGACTCAAACAGGACGTAAACCTGCAAATAAAATCCATGAAACAGCTTTTTCACACTGTTCATCCCACAGCTGAGGTGGAATAAACATCTAACCTTCAAGAATGTGCTTTTTTATTTTGCAAGACCTGCCTGCAGTACCTTTACTGTCCACTTACCCAAAGCTGCTGAGAGCCTGAGTGGGGAGCATCAACTCAAACAAACAAATCAGTGGAGTTTACTGGTGTGTCATTCCGTTACAATCGAGGTGAGTGGCTGCAAATTTCCACCAGGTTCTTGAACCTCTTTCATATCCGCCCCAAGCAGGCCCATAATCTCTTCATCTGCTCCACTCACCTGGAGCTGATTTTTGGCAATCAGGCTGGAGATATTTAAGCCTCACACTGACGTTCCTTCTCCACCAGTTAGTCAGCTACTCCATGTTGGAGCTGGCTTTTATGTCCCTTGTTCTCGTGTGCCTTAGTTTTCCACGTCTCTTACTCTACCTTAAGCTCATCCCTTGGACCTCGAACAACTTACCTTCACTCTGGAAATCTCTCCGTGCCTAACCCTTCTAAGAAGAAGATCAAATGGAAAATGAATGATGGAAACTGAGGTCAGAGCTGCAGACTTGCTGGTGAGGAGAGGTAATGATCTTCAGGCAAGGCAAGCGCTGTTCAGTCCTCTCCTCATCTTCCTCGTGCTCCTTTGTATATTCCATGTAGCATTAAAGGCACGAAGGAGTTTAAACAGGTAAAGTCAGGTAAATGGATCCTGGTTATTGATTCAAAGTGACTAAAGTCAGTAAAGATAAATGTTTAGGCTTTATTGTGTCAGTCAGACAAACATTAACAGTAACCTGTCTCTTCTATCAGACACAGAGATGAGTGATGACATCAGAAATAAACCTGAGTGCAAACAAAGGGAAATGTTTCTTCTGTGAGCTGTGTGACGTTAGCACTGACCAGCAGAGGGCGTCGGAGTCACATGATTGAAAATAAAGGCATAAATTGTCCAAAATTAACTTTCTTTATTTCTGTTCCCTTTATGTGTCTCCTTTCATCTTGCCTCCTTGTCTCCTCCCTCCTTCCACCATGTCGTCCCCACTCTCACATTCTTACTTCTCCAGTCTCATTGTTCCTTCCTCCTCTATGTATGTCTCCTTCATCGCTTCTTTACTCTATTTACCCTTCTCTTCTTTCACTTTATCTCCTGCCTCCTCCTATGTTGCCTCTATCTTCTTGTCTCAAAGTTTCCTTCATCCTTCACTCCTCCTTCGTTGCCTACTCTCTCCTTGTCTCATTTATTTCACTCTTCTTTATTTTCTTCTTTTCAGTTTCCTCCTTGTCTCTCATTGGTTCCTGCCTCCCTGTCTCCTCCTCCCTTGACTGTGAGGATTCGTGAAGGTGAAACATGTTCAACACAAACTGATTCTCCACACACATCTATGGGCTCAAATTGTGGTCATAAATATTTTGTACTTGTAAATCTGACCGACTAGTTGTGAACTGAGTTTTGTAACCTTGTAAACCAAAATATCTAAAACATTTGTGTTTGTGCATCTATAGATGCAAATTGGTGTGTGTGCAAAAAAGATTTGGGTTTTTTTGTTTGTTTGTTTTTAAAGAAAGAAAAGAAAAATAATAATAACAATTAACAATAATTATTATTGTTACCAGTCTAATAATAATTAGGCTGAAGAACCAACAATTTTAGCCCATAAGAACCATAAGAATGAACTACCTCCAGGACCTGAAGCTCAGTAAAGCACCCCTCCAACAGCCAAACCTATCTGTTCTCTCATTGGATTGTTAAATTTGTGATTGACATGACGTTAACCAATCAGCTGAAAGGAAGAAAAATTCGGTCAAAATTTGTACTTTGAGGTTGTGTGATCCCCTTACAGTCTGAGCACACCCTTCACTCCCCAATATTTAAATATGGGGACCACTACCCGAGTCTGAGAGTCAAGGGCCCCAGATATGCAACGTTGCAAAGGCCTGTCAACCAAGTGAGCCCTACAACATCGAGAGCCTTCAGGAACTCAGAGTGAATCCCATCCACACTACAGGCTCTGCCACCAACCAGATGTTTAATTGCCTCATTGATTCCAGACTCACTTCCCTTACAGAAGATCATCTGTGGGATTAGGACGGCTTGAAAAAGTCTTCATACCCCTTGAAAATTTACACATTTTTTCACCTTAAAACCACAAACTTCCATCCATCCATCCATCTTCATCCGCTTATCCGAAGTCGGGTCGCGGGGGTAGCAGCCTAAGCAAAGAGGTCCAGACCTCCCTCTCCCCAGCCACCTCCTCCAGCTTGTCCGGGGGAATACCAAGGCGTTCCCAGGCCAGCCGAGAGATATAATCTCTCCAGCGTGTCCTGGGTCTGCCCCGGGGCCTCCTCCCGGTGGGACATGCCTGGAACACCTCACCCAGGAGGCGCCCAGGGGGCATCCTTGCCAGATGCCCGAACCACCTCAGCTGGCTCCTTTCGATGTGGAGCAGCAGCTGCTCTACTCTAAGCCCCTCCCGGATGGCCAAACTTCTCACCCTATCTCTAAGGGAGAGGCCAGCCACCCTTCGGAGGAAGCTCATTTCCGCCGCTTGTATCCGCGATCTCGTTCTTTCGGTCACTACCCACAGCTCGTGGCCATAGGTGAGGGTAGGGACGTAGATCGACCGGTAAATTGAGAGCTTCGCTTTTACACTCAGCTCCCTCTTCACCACGACTGACCGGTGCAGCGTCCGCATTACTGCAGCCGCAGCCCCAATCCGTCTGTCGATCTCCAGCTCCCTTCTCCCATCACTCGCGAACAAGACCCCGAGATACTTGAACTCCTCCACTTGGGGCAGGAACTCATCCCCGACCCGGAGTGGGCACTCCACCCTTTTCCGGCTGAGAACCATGGCCTCAGATTTGGAGGTGCTGATCCTCATTCCCGCTGCGTTACACTCGGCTGCGAACCGCTCCAGTGCGAGCTGGAGGCCCTCACCCGATGAAGCCAACAGAACCACATCATCCGCAAAAATCAGAGATGAGATTCTGAGGCCACCAAAGCGAAAGCCCTCCGCCACAAACCACAAACTTAAATGTTTTTATTTATGTTTTTAGTAATAGGCAGAGGCTAGCCTGTTTGGCACCCTGGGCGAACACTCCATTAAAAAAAGATGATCTGATGTCTTCTCTGCTTAATAAGGTAATTAAAGAAGCACTGACACATTTTTCTGTATGTTTTTACATAATTCCACCATTTCTGGTTATAGATGCAGAAACTTCATGAAATGAAAAATCTTCCTGATCACAACCTCAGTCTTTTTCTAAATGACTTCTGCATACTATTGTGAATAAAAAATGAAATCTGAGATTTGTGAAACAGTTCTTTCTGTTGTTATTTACATTTTACGAAGGCCCCCAGATCTTGTGTAACTGGGTTTGTAAAGGCAGTTGTTCAAGCTCAGCACAGCCTTGCAGTGACAGTCGGTCACGGGACTTTCATAGCAATCTGAAACTGCAGCTACCCAGTGAGAAGCTTACAGGTAAAGTCACAGGGGTCATAATTTAATAAAAAGCCTTCCCTAGTTATTGTCTGTATCCTGTAAATGTTCTTTTATGTAGTTTTAATTATTTTATTTTATTGTTAAATAATCTCCTAGTCGAGTTGTGTTTGTATTTTCTTTTACATATTTTCACTGCACTGCAGCAAATTAGTGCGCTCCACCTGTTGGTGTATTTATTGGCTTTTAATGTTTCCCTCCTATAAATGATCGTATTACTGTAAAACACTTTGGGGTACTGCTGGTTTTAAATGTGCTATATAAATAAAGTTGTATTCTCTTTGTTATTTCCTGTTCTCAGAAGGAGCATTGAGCTGTTCATAGACTGCATAAACTGCAGTATTAGCAAACTGCACATATAATTTATGTCCACTCAGGACTGTATGCTTGTCTTTCCACGTTCATATGTATATTTATATTTAGTCCCATGTCTCTGTATTCATCTGTTTATCTTAATAGTTTTGTTATCATATCTCTGTTTCTACACTGATTTTATATGTTGTTTCTTGTATATTTGCTGCTATGATAACTCAGTTTCCCTCTGAGATCAATAAAGTTTCTCTGATTCTGATGAAGACGAGTGTATTAGAAACAGCTCGTCCTTGTGGAGAAGCAGCAGCGTGACGAGCTGATGATGTTAACAGGGAAGTGGTGAAGCTGAAGGTATCACTCTGCTGTCGGTCTCCAACATGACAACATGCGGACTTCATCTGTCGCTCTGCTCCTCGGTGAGTCAAACCCTCCCTTCTTCAATTCTTTATCACAGCTCCAACACACACTAAAGGTCAAAGGTAAAGAGCCTATTTTCAGCAGCTGGAAGCTCTCGCTGATAGTTTCTCTCACATGAAATCTGTTCAGATCTGTTGGTTTTGTTTCCTTAGTGAGAAGAAGTGATCACTACTTCTTTTGTTTATCTAAGGCTGGTTGTATCTGATATTTGTTTGTGTGTTTGGACACAGATCAAGTGGTGTATTTCCTGTAAGCACCTCATATGTAACTCGAGTGTATGAAGATACAGCAAATGACAGAAAACTGTTTCAATTGCATAAACTCTTTAAAATTTAGAAGTTTAACTCTGCGTTTCTCTGTCCTGTAATCTGGACTGACTCACAGAGCTGAAGCTTCATGTCGTGTCTGTAAGAGAGGAAAGTGACCTGTTTTCATCAAACATTAACCTTTACTCAGGAAACCACGGCTCCTAGCTGCATGTACCACATGTTCTCCTTATCTGCCTGTTGTAATCATCACTTCCTCTGTTCAGACCAGATTGACTGAGTCTAACTAAATGACTGAAGATAGTTGGTTTTTCAGAATTAACGTCGGATTTTCCTCATTTTCTGTACGCTTTGTTAATTTTCTGATGGCGATTTACACGAGCGGGACTCAAACGACTGTAATGTTTACTAAACAGATTTTTCAGGTCGCTCACTCAGCAGCTGATATTGCCAAAGTCGCCTAACTTTAATCCAGTGATCTCGGTGGTTTGATGGTTCATTAACTCTGATTGCTTTTTAAATGTCTCTGTTTTACTTAGCCAGTAAGAGCTGATTGGGCCTAACCTACCTTCGGCAGCACTGGCTATGGGAACCTGCTAATGTTGGGTTTAATGTTGTGATTAGTATAATCTGTAGTTTTTTACTTACTGAACAATTACTTAGAAACCTGCAGACGTATCGATATAAAAGAATTAGGGCCTGCAAAACAAGCAGGTTCTCCCCACCAGTTTTAACTGGTCCTGATATAAAACTGCTAGGACAGGTTACTCTCTCCTGGGAAGTTGGCTGCAGCCATGCGGATTTCTGAATGGAAGAGATCCATGTACATGCCGATTTTTTAATCATCCAATGCATTAAAAAACAATAGTCATAAATAAAGTGTTTTGGCTTGTGATTCCTAAATAAACACACTAACACTAGCTACACGTTTTTAAAGGGTGCAAATCCAAGTCTCCTATTCAGTGACTCTGGTCTCCAGAGCTGAAAATAGGTTTGAGGTTCTTTTGAGAATTCTGAAGTTGGTTTAGTCTAAAATGCCTGAGTTGAGAGCAGGTTCGTGTAATTTCAGAATTTCTACCTAAAAAAAAATTAAAAGGAAAAATAGTCCATTTTCCATCCCCAATATTTGAATCCAGAGAACAAGAGTAATAGAATAAACAACATCACAATGATATATGGGAATATAACAGTTAATACTAAATGTTAAACATTATTGTGAAGCACATAAGATCAACAGAACACAGTGTGCTTTGAGGTAGGAGCCAAAAAGGGTGTAGTTTGTGGGTGCGATCACCCGTGTGTACACCTGTGAGCATGGACGCGCTTGTTTTTAAAAGGTTCCTTCATGTAATGATCTGCTAGAGGGTGTGGGGGGGCCACAGCCCCGTCCTCCAGGGCATGAAGCAGGTATGGAGGAGATCAAAACTCCAGACATCCAGAGGCCCCCAGAACACAAGAGACCAAGGAAGACCAACAGAGGGGCAGCCGCGCCACTGTCCCAGAAAGAGCTGAGGAGAGTCCCAGATGAGGGCTCACTCAGCAGCCGCGGAGCAGAAGCCAGGGGGAGTTGCAGTGACGCGCCCGTGAGCTCCGCCGGCAGCCAGCTGTGCCTGAGTGACAGAGTCCCAGGCCGAGAGGCCCGAGCGAGCCCCAGGCCCCGATAAGCACCCACCAAGGAGTGAGCCGGTGTGTAGCTGGACGCCCATCCCCAGACACAAAGAACCACCAACGCACCGATGTCTGAGGGCGTCCGCCACCGGATATGAACTTTTTTCAAGACAGTGAATCTTGAAACCAGAGAAAAAATAGAGAATTTTAACTTGTTCCATTGGAAGATTTTTTTCACTTATTTCAAGCTAAAATATTTATTGGAATTCAAATTTAGACAGAAACAAAGTGAATAATATTATTTTATTATCACGTTGATGCAGCACATGGTTCAGTTAGCTTTGTATAAACACGTGTTAGAAATGTTCTTCAATCAGCTCTTTTTACTCTCATTTCACAGCCAGTACTTTTTACTTTTACTTGAGTAAAGAAGTTGAAACAGTACTTGGAGTATTTTTAACAGTAGTACTTCTACTTCAGTACAGACTGTATGTACTTTTACCACCTGTGTCTGAGACCTCCTTCAGGGTCCACCTGAAGCTCTCAGTCTGCTGTGGAAAAAGGAAATCCAGGTGAGTTTCTCCTGATCACCTGAGGCCGTCATTACTGTGTGAACTTTACCCACACACCACTCCTCACTCCTCCCACCCGCTGCACACAGTCACTGAGTACAGACCGGCTGATTCCTGTAAAGGGAGAGGCAGGAAGAGGCGGAGCAACAGCTGAAAAACAAGAAGCTCAACGTCATTTTGCAGAAGTGAAAGTGTGAGAGAGCAGCAGCAGAGCTGCAGTCGAGTCCTGTTTGTCTCTAAAAGAAGATTCACTGGAGTCCATCAGGTTCCTCTCAGCAACAGTGGTGAGTGCAGCTGATCACACTTCCTGTTTCTACACAAATCTTCACTCTGTTCACTTCATCAGGGCTCTAGAGCGCCACCTCATTTCTCCATGGTGCCACTTAGGCTACGTCCACACTCGCCCGGATAGATTTGAAAACAGCACTCCGCGTCCACACTAGTGTTTTCAGTCGTTTTCACAGAGTTGTGCGTCCACATTAAGACGGCTGAAAACGCTTACGTTCCAGTCCTGCGCATGCGTGAAACGCAAGACGATTCGACCGGTCTCATTTCTGTCTGCCGCTTATTCACTTTCCGGCTGTTTGAAACGTCGCAGCAGAGGTGGAGGAAAAGCACCGAGTTTTAAAATGGACTAACAATGAGGTGGAGTTGTTGCTGCGAGTAACACAAAAGTACAAAGTTGCAAAAGCGAGAGAGAATTAAAGAATTTGAAGAAAAGCTCTGTGGAGCATGTGCAGACTGATATTCATCTTTAATAGGACTGTCAAAACTGCTGCTGTATAATGCTCTCCACTATCTTTGTTTAATTGGTCACATGCCTGCATCACATGACTAACATGCATCATTGTTTTAGAAAGTCTCTGTTTTCACTCTTCACTGTGACACAAACGCACCGTCTCCAAATTATTTACTTTCCGGCTGTTTGAATCGTCGCAGCAGAGGTGAGCAGCGTGATAGGAGTGGATGTAGCTGTGGGTAATGAGAAAAGATGAAAAGAACGATTGATAACTTTTTCGTTAAGGCCGGTGCTCTGACACGGAGCCATCAACCTCTCAGTGTCTAACACTGGTCTGCAGACGGCATCAGATAATGAGCCACATTAGATGGACTCTGAGCCCACTGACAGTAAAAGGGTGAAGTGTAGACATTTGGAAGAGAGCGGCCTGACCAGTTTCTCTGACTATGATACTGTAAAGCTGACAACATGATGCATTTACTGTGGTGAGTGTGCAAAGACCATGGCAGGTGTTGTGCCAAGGTAGGGATCCCCAACAGGATCTGTTTCCCTGCGTCAGGAACATCGGCTGGGCAGGGAAAGCGGACCCAACGCACTCCGCCTCCATCACGACCAACTAGACGTGGAAGGAGTGATGTTTTAGTGACAACATGAAAGATGAGTGTGACCGTTCAGTTTGTGGGTTACAACAGAAAATGATACATTTATTGTTCTCGTGTGTTATCGGACGGGATCATTTTAACAAACCGAGGACATTTTCCTGATAATTATCTGTATCCTCCTGTAACTTTACTGTTTAAAGAGCTAAAACCTCCAACATTTCAGGATCAATAAGTCCTTATAAGACGTGTTTGTGAGCTAAAAATCAAGAATGTGGGATACTGTTTGTCTGTGTCAGCCAAACAACTTCACATCTTTGTAACGACTGTTAAAAAGATGTTCATCCTGTTGATCCTGTTCATCTGGACGCTGCACTGTACAGCAGACACGACGTTGTTCAGTTTGTGTTTCGGATGAACCAGTTTGTGTCTGAGTGTGTTGCTGGGTCTCCACCAGTTACTCTGACAACTGAAGGTTCAAGATTTTTATTTTGACATTTGCACACAGGACCAACAGTCCATGCACAGTGGAATACTTGTGCAGAGCTTTCCAAGTCAAATCACACTTTAACAATATAAAGACAGAAAAAGCAGGAGGATAGAAATGAAGTCCGGAGTAGGGTATTCGTACTATTTTCTATATACAAAGAAAAAGAAGAAAATGTACAGAGAGTGTGTAGTTCTCTACCTCTTATCGCACTCACAGTGTTGCACATTTGTTCCACAGATCTGTTTCACAAGTCTGTTGTGAGTGTATTGCCCGATGGTCAGTGAACCGATGATACATTCAAAGTGAGGTTAAGTAGTGCTGTGTTATTTTAAGTGTTCAGTGTGTTTTTGTTTGCCGTCAGTCTGACAGTTGTGGGGAAGAAGCTGTTGAAGAATCGTGTTCTGTGTGTGATGCTGCTGTCCGCTCTGTTGTGTCTGAGATTGTATGTGCAGCTTTGTATGTGCAGGTCCATGGATGCAAGTGTTGGTCCCATAATCCTCTCTGCAGACTTTATGACTCTGCAGAGCCTTCCTCTCTGTCTGTGTAGTGTTTCCATACCAGACAGTGATGCCTGCGGTGAGGATGCTGTCTATCAGTCCTCTGCAGGCCTGGGTGAGAGGGTGGTGGTTCATGCCAGCTTTCCTGAGCAGCCGAATGAAATAAAGCCTTTGCTGGGCTTTTTTCACAGTTGCTGTAGTGTTGAGAGTCCAGCTCAGGTCTGATGTAACCTGCAGTCCCAGGAATCTGTGGCTGTTTGCCCTCTCCACCTCCGTCCCTTTGACGATAAGAGGCTGCAGGGGAGGGAGTTCTTCCAAAAGTGCAGTATTCATTCCTTGGTCCGTGTTGAGGATGAGGTGAAGAAGCTTCTGTGATGAAAAGAAACTTAAAGAAGTCCAGACACTTTTCTCTCCAAGCTCCTCAGACTACTGACGCTTGTTTCTCTCTTTGTAAAAATGAAATTTAAAGTGAATTTTGAATCAAATGTTTCTCTTCTTTCTCCCTCAGAGTGCAGACATGTCTGCTGCCAGCAATCTGCGATCTGAAGATCAGTTTCTGTGCTCCATCTGTCTGGATGTGTTCACTGATCCAGTCTCTACACCATGTGGACACAACTTCTGCAAAACCTGCATCAGTCAGCACTGGGACATGAATGTCATCTGTCAGTGTCCCATGTGTAAAGAGACTTTCTACACTCGACCTCAGCTGAAGATCAACACTTTGTTCTCTGAGATGGTTGCTCAGTTCAGACGTGAAGCTCAGCAGAAAGCCAGCAGCAGCAGCTCAGAGCAACAAGCTGCCAAACCAGGAGAAGTTCCCTGTGACGTCTGCACTGGAACCAGACTGAAGGCCCTGAAGTCCTGCCTGGTGTGTCAGACCTCCTACTGTCACACTCACCTGGAGCCTCATCTGACACTGAAACGTCTGAAAAGACATCAGCTGGTTGATGCTGTGGAGAACCTGGAAGGCAGGATGTGCACGAAGCACGATAACCTTCTGCAGCTGTTCTGTAAGACCGACCAGACGTGTGTCTGCGTGCTCTGCCCTGTTTTAGACCACAAGAACCACGAGTTTGTTCCTCTGAGAGAAGAATATGAAGGAAAGAAGGCAGAGCTGGAGAAGACAGAGGCTGAAATTCAGCAGATGATCCAGAAGAGACGACTGAAGATTCAGGAGATCACAGAGTCGGTGAAGATGAGTAAAGATGCTGCAGACAGACAGAAAGCAGAAGGTGTTCAGGTCCTCACGGCTCTGATGGAGTCTGTTGAGAGACGCCTGAAGGAGCTCCTGAAGGAGATCGAAGACAAACAGGAAGCTACAGAGAAACAGGCTGAAGGTCTCATCAAAGATCTGGAACAGGAAATCTCTGAGCTGATGGAGAGAAGCTCTGAGGTGGAGCAGCTCTCACGCTCTGAAGACCACCTCCACCTCCTCCAAAGCTTCTCCTCCCTGAAAGCTGCTCCACCCAGCAAGGACTGGACAGAGGTCAGAGTTCATCCACCATCATATGAGGGGACTGTGGGGAGAGCTGTGGATCAGCTGGAGGAGACAGTCTGGAAACCCATGAAGAAGAAGCTGTTTGAGGCTGAGCTGCAGAGGGTGCAGCAGCATGAGGTGGATGTGACTCTGGATCCTGATACAGCTCATCCTAAACTCATCCTGTCTGATGATGGAAAACAAGTGTACTGTGGTGATGTGAGGAAGAATCTTCCAGACAACCCAGAGAGATTTTCTAAGTGTGCTAATGTTTTAGGAGAGCAGAGTTTCTCTTCAGGCAGATTTTACTTTGAGGTTCAGGTTAAAGGAAAGACTGACTGGGATTTAGGAGTGGCCACAGAGTCGATCAACAGGAAGGGAATAATCCCACTGAGACCTCAGGATGGTTTCTGGACTGTGATGCTGAGAAATGGAAATGAGTACGAAGCTTGTGCTCAGTATCCAGTCCCCCTCTGTCTCCATCCTGGTCCTGAGAAGGTGGGGGTGTTTGTGGATTATGAGGAGGGTCTGCTCTCCTTTTATGATGTAGGTGCTGCAGCTCTGATCTACTCCTTTACTGGCTGCTCCTTCACTCACAAACTCCACCCATTCTTCAGTCCCTGTACTAATGATGGAGGTAAAAACTCTGCACCTCTGATCATCTGTCCTGTCAATCAAACTGATCAACGACTGATTTTATTGGATGAATGATTGATTTTTCTTGAAGGGAACAAATGAACATATTGAGTGTAAATCCTCTACAGTCTCCATGTTTCTATAGAATCTGATCATCAGGACTCTGATTCACACTTTGATTCTCATGGAGTTTGATTTGAACAGAAGAAAAGTTGAATCAGGAAATGTTCCCACTGATGGAGACTCGAGCTGAAGAGCAAATATCAGAGAACAAATGTCCAAAAGCTTCATTTCCAATAAAGTTTGTTCAATGCTTTGAGTGAATCCAGACTCATGTGTGGCTGTTATACGGAGCATCAGAGTCCAGCTGAGTTATGTTGGATACAAACTGCTTATTTTGGCTCTGTGAGGAGTTTTGTTCACTGAAAACTGATGAGACGGATAATATTCAAAGAACTCTGTAGAGATTCATGCATCCATGTTCTCCACCTGCAGGTGTGGAGGAGAAAGGTGGAGCACAGACTGCTGCATCCTTCCAGTCACATCATTTTGATGATTATATTTGCATGTTGTGATGATTTGGGTTAAAGACAAACAGAGTTGAACGGCTGCAGTCACAGCATGAAGACGATGCTGAAGCTGAGCTGTCAGTGAACATGTTTCACTGTGATTTGATTTGAAGAATAGAAAGTGTGTGTGGCTGCTGACAGCTGCAGTCTCTGCTAGTCTGCATAACACACACACAACTTTCCCCCTGAGGCAACGATGCAGCAACAACACAACAGCTGCAGACACACACACACTGTTAAAGAACACTTTACTGTTTAAGGCAGAATTCCTCAGTAACAATGATTTGAGTCTACTGTGTCTACTGTGGTTTCCAACATACAATCTACTGAAACATGTTTTTCTTTGTGCCGTACAAACTATTTGATCACAACATCTTTGCTTTTTTCCTCCAATCGTTTATTCTGATTATTTTATTTAGTTTAACTAAGAAAAGCTTAAAATTTAACTCTTAACCTGATTTAAACGTTTAATTTCTCATTAACTCAGACTTTTAATTTATTTCCTTGTTTAATGTATTATTTCTTTATCCTTGTTTAAGTTTTGCCGATCCTTTCTGTGTAACCTGTTTAATCTGACCTTTGACCTTTTAATTTTAACTTAACAGTACTCTTGTTTTGACCTTTGACCTCTTTATTCCTTATAACCAAATAAACCCTTTTATCTGATATTTTCACCTTATTGATTGATTATATATATCTATTATATTTTCTCACCTTACCTTATTTTGACCTTTGACCTATGTCCTTGTTAGCCTTGATCTTCCTTCATCAAAGGTGAAATTTCTTTCACCTTTGAACTTAAAGCTTAAATCAAACCTTTGTTAAAAAGCTTCTTACCAACTTGTAATTCCAACTCTCTGCATTAAACACGTATCTTATCATATAAACACTGGATCACTGAGAGAACTTTAGGCAGAACCAAATGAAGCAGCTGACCTCGTCAAACTCACAGCGACAGTAACTGACAGTGAATTATTTTAATCTTCTTCATTGTATTTGTTAGAAACGTTTATTTTCCTTTAATTGGACTTTGGTTAAGTTCAATCCGATGTATTAACCGACCTTTGAGGTGAAGTGCAGCTGCGAAGAACGCTACGGCAGGCAATGAGGTGCGTTTAATGTCGCTCTGTTAATTTGAGCGTCCATAAATTGAATGTCTTATTTTTTCTTACTTTATTATTGCTAATTTATTGGAGAATTTGGCCATTTAATTAAGGTAGATTTTATGTTGTTGGTGGTAAAGATCTGGATGGATGTTTTATTTTATTCTGTGTTTCTATTTTTCAGTTTTACTTTTCAAGACTTGGTGAATTGCCTTTTTCTACTTTTTGTTTAGTTTTGTTAAAATTAGCAGCAGTGAGAAGTGTTGTTGTCGGTCTTGAATATATTTGATGTAGCCCATACTGTTAAGGTAAGTGTCATGTTTTTAGTTGTTAGTCTGATGAAGAATCTTTTATTTTTCTCCAAAAGTTGATTGTGTTTATCTGGACATAGTGTTTTTCAGGTCCAGCTGAATGCAGGTTTCCCCAGTCTTATACGTGTCAGGAGCATCAGCACAGCTGAAATGCATTTTTCCTAAGCACCGCGTCTCTGTGGCTTTTAAACCCCAAAACACGCTAAAACAAAAATGGCTCCACCCCAAGGATGGGGTCCCCCGGTGTAGTTTCCACTGTGACAGACTGTGGGCTTCCTCAGAGTGAGGCTGAGAGCGGCAGGCCCAGCTGGAGTCTGACCCGTGTCACACAGTGGAGGTCAAACCTTCTGTGCCACAAACACCAGATTAACCAGTTTCACTCATCATCCTTCTACTGTCAGATTTTACTGGTGCAGGTTTGATGAATCACCATCTGAGAACGTCTCTGATGTGGGCGCCACTCACAGGGATCACTTCCTGTAGAAGGGTCACATGACCTGGTATAGGCCCCTTTGTGATGATGACAGCGACGCCCCTTTCGTGTGAGGTTAAACCCAGAGAGCTTCGTGTGACCTCTGACCCTGATCACCAGCGTTAGGGTCAGTGAAGGTGAGATACCGTGTGACAGGAGGAGGAACAATAAAGTTTTATTTGTACGAACACGTAGAACAGATGAAGTCAGAACGAAGCAGGTGGAGCTCAGTCAGGGTGGAGGTGCAGACAGGTGAGCTGAAGGGGAGG
This sequence comes from Aulonocara sp. 'chitande type north' Nkhata Bay, assembly GCF_057382095.1. Taxonomy (NCBI): domain Eukaryota; kingdom Metazoa; phylum Chordata; class Actinopteri; order Cichliformes; family Cichlidae; genus Aulonocara; species Aulonocara sp. 'chitande type north' Nkhata Bay. Next base: position 6,689,615 of record NC_141346.1, read on the forward strand.
AGCCAGTCTGGTCAGGAACTCTCTGTCTCCTCGAGTGAACCTCCTCACCTCTGAAACACACACACACGACTCTGAAGGTTGCAGTCAGGGTGGTCAGGGTGGTGAGGGTGGGGTTACCTTCTGGTCTCTGGTTGGTGTGTTTCCTGCAGGTGAGGCTGAGCGGCCGAATCATGACATCGCTGCTGCACAGACACAACAGGAAGTGGAGGAGGAAGTCGTCAGCGTCCCCGTCACACACCTGAGACAGACACAGAGGTTATGTCTCTGCAGACTCACGGCTCGGACCTGTGGAAACGTCCTGCAGGACGCCTGTTTCTCTCTGTGGTGGCCCCCCCACAGCGTCTCCACCGTGCTTCACTGTGTGGACGCTGTTCTTTGGGTTGTAGCTGCATCTTCTTCTCGTTTCACCTCCTCTGACCACAGGACGTTTCAGTCTGCAGGTCTTCGTCCTCAGCAGTGTGGCTGAAGGTGTCTGCAGACGTGGAGCTCTGTGAGCTCACAGTGCGTCCCTGTGCAGCCTGTAGAGTCTTTGAAGTCTTTGCTCTGACAGGCTTGTTCTGTGCTGGGCGGCTCTTTGACTTTCTTCAGGTTTCCCTTCCTGACACTCTGATAACCTCAGATATCCACAACGTGAATCCTCACAAACATCTTTTTCTCTCTTTTCACTCAAACCTTCTGACGTTTTCACACCGACTGTAAATATGAAGAAAACCCTCAGTTTGACGCCACGCCCCCAAACCAGTTCAGCAGTAAAGTGTGAGCAGACGGAGCTGTTACCAGGATGTAAACAGGATGTGCCCTTTCACAGTTAAAGCCTCAGGAATAAAAACATGACCCGATCTTAAATTTTTAAAGATAAAATAAAGTTTAAAGACGACGATGAGCGCGTGACTCACCTGTGACTCACCTGTGACAGGTAAATATATACACCTGACAGGTGCTACTGACCTGGCTCTGCCCACGAGGGAAGACTCTGATGTGACCTCTGACCCTGAGTGCTCTCTGAAGCCCCTCCCACTGAGCATCAGCCAATCCCAGCAGAGCACGAACCAGAGCAGCTGAGAACCAGGCGTGAGCCTCACCTGTCCCGTCATCGATCACCAGCCTGATCGAAGAGCAGAGCCACATGGTTTGATCATGTGACTGTCACCTGACTCATCCAGGTGATTAACACGTATCAGCAGGTGAGCTCAACAGGAAGCTGCTCTTACTTTGCTTTGGACTGAAACACTGACGAGGTCGAGTGACACTGAGAGCTGCTGCAGCCCTGAGAGAGAGAGAGCAACAGGTAAACACACACACCTGAAATCGTGAGCAGTTTCCTCCAAAACGACACTTTACTTACTGCACCAACACTAACACACCACCAACACGCTAACAACACATGAAGCACTCTGAGTACTTTCACTGCACCCGAGAAACTGACACTAAACACATCCTGTACACACTGTGTGTATTTTATGCAGTACCTGTGTGTACACGCTGCCACACAGCGAGCAGCTCCACTGCAGTTGCAGGAACAGGAAACACACCACGTGACCTTTGACCTGTCCCACAGCGCACCTCTGCTTGCTGCTCAGAGCCCACTCACCCAGGTGCATGATGGGAGCAGGAGGAGGAGGCTGGGCCGAGCTGATAGAAACCAAACAAACAAATAAACAACAGCACGACAAACACGTGAACCAGACTTTACCTGTAAACTTACCTGGTGTCTCCCAGGGAGACCACAGTTATGGAGCTGACAGGTAAGTACGTGCAGTACACACTTCCTGTCCTGAAACACACACACAGGTAAACCGCACAGGTACGTAACCATGGGCGTGACTTTGTATTGAACATTGGGGGGTCAAGATCTCTGTCTAAATAAATAAATCTGGGTACATTTCCAGATGATTAAACAACTATTTTGCTGGTAACACCTGAAACGAGTAAAGAAAACCAGCAGCCTATTGATGCAAGATGATCCATAACTTTATTGGGGCTGACATTGTTGGAAATGAGTCCAAATAAAGAGTCCAAACTTTTATAAGCCTGTCTATGTGTGTCTCACCTGGACAGCCTCCTCTGGAAACCAGACAACAGCAGAGTGTTACCCGGCAACAGGCCAGGTGGGTAGGGGGTGTGGCTTAAGTCCAGGTACACCTGCAGACTCCTCCCAGCTTGGTCACAAAGAGTGAGACGCACACCTGCACACACACATTCAGCTAACAGTCAGACCAGGGGTCCGTTCTTCGTACCTCGCTAAGTACGTTAGCTGGATTTGATTGTTGACGATTTCGCGTGATCCTGGATCGTTCGGTTCTCCGAAGCTCATCCGGGACTTGCTGTCATAGCAACAGATCCGTAAGCGTAAACCTGCTCGGGAGCAGGCTTACTTTATGTAAACAGGATTAGATCACAGCCACTCAGGTATGTCCGCTTCATGTATACGAAAGCAACAGCGATATTTTACCACTGTTTTTCTATAAATAAATATTATCAATGTAACTAAAGATAATGCAGCACTTGATCCTTTTATTGATTCCATACAGATACATACAGGTCATTTCCTAAAAAAGGGAAATGTACCATTAATCATTCTATTTCATGTATTTGATTATTCCAGATGTAATTAATATTTTAGAGTAGTAATAGTAAATTACTTCATGTAATCAAGATGAGAGACCACGGCTATAAAAGCGAAGGTGGATTTGGGAAGTCTGTCGCAGCCATGTCCTGTCCGTATACGCGAGCCACCCATTGTGAAGGTGCAAGATTGATAAGGAGAGTTCTCAGAATTCAGCGTATATTGCGGGATAGACAGGATCCTTTAGCTCAGCGCGACAGTGTGCTCATAGAGAGATATCGATTTTCCCGTGAGGGTATTATTTACTTAACCAACTTGCTGGATCCCCATGTTAAGAGTTCCACTCACCGTAGTCGGGCATTAACAACTGCACAAACTGTGTGCATTGCCTTGCGTTTCTTTGCGAGTGGCACGTTTCTGTACGCTGTTGGAGACGCAGAGAACATTGACGCAGAGAACATTGGCAAAAGTGCTGTCTGCCGTTCCATTCGCAAAGTATACCTGGCACTCAAGCATTTCCTGGGTGCGTTTGTGGTTTTTCCAAGCCACTTAAGACCACAGGTTGTCAAACAGGGCTTTTTTTCTATTGCAGGTACATTAAATTCGATAATGAATGTGATGCAATCATGACCCATGTCTGTAACTAGAGCTCGATTGTCCGCAGGCTTCCCTAATGTGATTGGTACCATAGCCTGCACACACATTGCGATCAAGGCAGGCATTGAAATGACCTTTGGGCAAATAAAGGGAAGATTTCAGTGTCTGAAAAGTCTGAGGGTTGCACCTGACAGGGCATGTGACATTACTGTTGCATGTGCCGTACTGCACAACATTGCCACCATCAGAAAGGAGAGGACTCCTGTGGTGGAGGTGCAGCCTGATGATGACCTCCAGCCAGTGCACTTGGACCAACCTAGTGGCAGAGCTGCACGGGACAGAATTGTGCAACACAATTTCGAATATTAAAAACATGACAAAACATATTTTTCATTGAAATTTATTTGAGCATCTTTTTCTGTCTCATCAAAAAAAAGCCAGTCATCATTTGCCTGGAAAAAAAATCATATATACTGTATCACGCAAGGTCATCAATAGTGCTCTGTATGAAAGTGTATTTTTACTTACTCTGAAGTTCCTTTTGAAGCAACTCGATTTCTAGTTGAACTTTTTGCCTCATTAGGGCTTGAAGTTCGATTTCACCTAGAAACTTTTGTTTCTTTAGCTCAGTATACTCCATTTTTTGCTGGAGACTTCTCTTATAGAGCAAACAAATGTCACCCTGTTTCAATTGTAGAGACAACATTTAACGGGCAATACATGTCATATAGGAAGTAAAATTAATTACAAGACTGCCCACCAGTCAGAAACAGTCAGAAACACGTAGAAGTACACAAGTAGATACAAATTCAGGCCAAATTATGCATGCACTTACAGGGACTTCCTCCAAACCACAGTCATCTGACAGGGTTGCTTCACTGTCCTGTGCAATGGAAACAAAATGGTGTTACAAAGGGATGTGGTACAGCCTATTGGTCTAAATAATTAAAAAAAAATATATATATATATATATATATATATATAATCTCCCAACTTACTGTGCATGCTTCAGTCACCCCTTGCATGGGAACAGGTAAAAGTGATGGAGTGTCATGTAAAACTACACACAAAAAAACCCACAATGTCAATAAATGTCAAAGTACAAAAAGCATTTTAATTAAGGCAACAACCAAATATTTTACATTGTACAAATAGCATTATGAGCTCATTTACCAGTTATGAAGGTGCTGCTGCTACTGCACCCCGGCTGCTGGTCTAAGGAAGAGCTGCCCCCAGGGATGCCCTCAACAATGGGTCTGGTGGCATTCAACACTAGGGCCAGCTCCTCTGCCGGGGTGTGACGAGGGGGTGCAGGACCACCACCTGTCTTTTTGTGCTCTGCCCTTTTCTTGGTTGCTGTTATAAAGAAACAAACAGAGTATTTCAGGGTCTCTTTTCAAGAGACTAAAAGCAATATAAGTGATAAATATTACCATTCTGTAGAATATTCTTATATTTCACTTTTACTTGTTCCCATGTTCTAGTGGGTCCTGTTGTGGCTCTAATGTGAAAGAGGATATAATGTAATATAATATAATATAAAATAATATAATATGAGATAATGTAATATAATATAATAAATTACTTACGAGTGTAATTTGTCAGCAACTTTCTGCCAGCCCTCTCTCCTTGCTTTTGCAGCCTTTGCAGTGTTCCCTTGCGTTTTAATTAAACTCTGAAACTCCTGAAATCCCTCAATCAAGAGTTCTTGCTCTGCTGCCGAAAAATACCGAGCGCGCTCCTTCGACATTTTCGCCGACCAATCAAAGGGTTGCCGATCAATGTTTCTACTATCGATGCGTAGCCCCTTTTAAGCCATCCAGTGAGCTCACATTACTTCATCCAGCTATACTAATCGTCAACAACAGGTGTGTTCAGGGAACCGGAATAGCGAGCTCAAAGTTGGCGCGATGATTTGATCTTGGATGTGTCATTTGATCTTGGATGTAGTAAGCCAGGTACGAAGAACGGACCCCTGAGACTCATACCTGAAGCACTGATGCCTGCAGTTCCCTAGTGTCCAGCAGAGGCAGCAGTGAGTCGCCCCCATAGACTCCCATGTTAAAACTTCACAGCAGAAAAAGCCTGATACACAAACCACCTGTGTGTTTGTACCTGAGTGTGTGTGTCCAGAGTGGGCAGTCCTGTTGTTCACACTGATCCTTTCAGACACCACACCCTGAAAACACACCAGCTCTGAACTGAAAGACACACACACACACCAGTAGGAGTTTAAAGCAGGCTGCAGCTGCAGTTCCTCAGATGGCCAAAGGGAGCGACTCAGTGAGGGACGAGCAGTTTACCTGCAGTCTAAGACATCTGAGACGGACAAGACTGTGGGTGGGACGGCCTGAAAACACAGAGAATAGAGATGGAAAATGTGTATATATATACACATATATATGTATGTATATATATATATATACATGTATATATATATATGTATATACACATACATATATATATATATATATATATGTATATATATATATACATATACATGTATATATATATATATATATATACATATATATAGCTTTCACTGAGAAGCACAGTCTGAGCCCTCCCTCCTGATCCTCTGCCTCCGCCTGTCATATGCTGTGGGAGTGTCTGGTCAGGTGTGGTCCAGGTTCCTGTCGTCCGTTCCTTGGGGTGGAGTTGGCCAGCTCATCACCTGCTTTCAATCTCCGGGGCTCCACCTAGAGGGTTTTTAAGCCAGCACTGCCTGCCACTCCTCGCCAGTTCGTCCTGCTACCATCTGTGATTCACCACCCGTCGCACTCACCAGTAGTGCTGGTTCTGTTTCCGTCCTGTTTTCCCGTCTGCTCGGAACCCGAGGACCACATACTCAACTTCTCCTCAGCCTGCCCTTCAGTCCATACTTTCCACCTCCCTGGACACCTTGGAACCTGGACCGGACTCTCCACACTCTCGACCCTCTCTGGAATGCTCCCACGGCAGCCTTTTCCCCGCCTAATAACCGGGGTTTCCAAGTAAGCCCAAGACTATCCACTGGCACTACGTACCTCTGCCCCTTACTCGTTTTTCATTCAGTAAAACCCTTCTCCTGTGTTTACAGAAGTTCCCGTTCGAGTTCTCCCTGTGCTCTACGCCCGTTTCTCCGCCCACGGACCTCCCTCAGTTTCTGCGAATGGTTTCTGTTAAACCTAGTCTAGTTACGTTTCTTTTTCCTTTCAATAAATTATACATAGTTCAAGCAATTGAGTCTGCTTTTGAGTCCACTGCATCCTTGTTTGTGACAGAACGAACTGGCCACTAATGGACTCAGCGGACCCAATTCGCGCCGCCATAAATAAACAGGGCGCGGTGTTAGGACGGCATGAACAGACCTTGACGTCCCTAATGGACCAGTGTAACGCTATTAGTGAAAAACAGAAGGAGTTACTTACCAGGTTTTCAGAAATCAGGGAGCCGAATCCACCCGTTTTCCCCAGTCAGCCGGGACCGTTGCCTGCACCCGCCGTTGTGCATCCCGTGATAGAATCGGCTTATCGGGGGCATTTCCTCCACTCCACCGGAGCCTTTTCACGGAGAGTTGGGGCAGTGTGGGGGTTTCCTTTTTCAGTGGTCGTTGTTCGTCAGTCGCACGCCACACGCGTTTCCAAATGATGCTGCCAAGATTTCCCATTTTGTAGGGTTGCTTAGGGGTAAGGCGCTTGCGTGGGCTGAGGCATTTTTGTTTTCTCACCCGATTGCCTCGTGTTCCTATGAGGAATTCCTCAAGGAATTCAAGGCTACGTTCGCTCACCCGATTTCTGAGGGTACTGCAGCTAAGAGGCTGTTGGGACTCCGTCAGGGAAAACGCAGCGTTGCGGAATATTCGATCGAGTTCCGCACCGCTGCTGTAGAAGCGGGTTGGCCAGACGCCGCGCTGCGGGGTATTTTCCTAGCGTCCCTTTCCGAACAGATGAAGGATCAGCTGGCTGTACACGACGAGCCGGCCACGTTCGAAGCGCTCGCCTCTCTTGCTCTCAGGATTGATAGTCGACTGAGGGAAAGAGACGCTGAGAAGCGGTCCAAGCCCTCTCCGTCTCTGTTTCGACCCGCGGCCGTTTCTGCGTTACCCCCGTCACTTCCGGTGACAACATCCGTCCGTCCTCGCTCTCCTTCCCCAGAGCCTATGCAGATCGGCCGCGCTCGGCTCACTCCTGAGGAGCGGGAGCGGCGTTTCCGAGCCGGAGAGTGCTTCTACTGCGGGGGAAGCGGCCATCGCATCGCTGTCTGCCCAGTCCGGCCAAAAGGCGTGGCCCGCCGGTAAGTCCGGGGTTACGGGTGGGCAGTGTTTTTAAGAGTGATAAACCCCGTTTTTTGCTATCGGTTTCGTTGATGTCCGGTACTAAGGCTCATTCTTTTCGTGCTCTCGTTGACTCCGGGTCGGAGCAAAATTTGATAGACGCTGCGGTGGCTAAATCGTTGAACTTGCCATTCATTCAGCTCGAGCCTCTGATCCCGGCCGCCGCTTTGAATAATGTGGGTATTCGCGATGATCACTCACCGGACCGCGCCTGTCAAGTTAGTCACGTCAGGTAATCATCAGGAAGACATAACTCTCTTTACAACCTCTTCCCTTGACGTGCCAGTGATCCTCGGTTTTCCGTGGTTGCAGAAGCACAATCCACACATTGACTGGACAGGGAAAAGAGTAGCGAGTTGGAGTCTGTTTTGTCTTGCCAACTGTTTAAAGTCAGCCTTGCCCTCGGAGGCTTCTGTTTCTCCTCCATTGGTTGTCTCCCCCCCTGACCTTACCACTGTCCCTCCTGAATATCATGATCTACAAGAGGTGTTTAGTAAAGACAGGGCTCAGTCGCTGCCTCCTCATCGACCTTATGATTGTGCCATTGATCTCCTCCCCGGTGCTCCTTTGCCCTCCTGCCGTCTCTATAACCTGTCCCGTCCGGAGAGGGGGGCTATGGAGAAGTACATCCGGGACTCGCTAGCAGCCGGTCTCATTCGTCCTTCTTCCTCACCGGTGGCCGCCGGTCTCTTTTTTGTTTCTAAAAAGGATACATCGCTCCGGCCGTGCATCGATTACAGGGGACTTAATGCGATCACGATTAAGAACAAGTATCCCCTGCCTTTGATCAATTCGGCTTTCGAACCCCTCCACGGGGCCACTGTCTTCTCCAAGCTGGACTTGAGGAATGCATACCACCTTGTCCGCATAAGGGAGGGCGACGAATTGAAGACTGCTTTTAACACTCCTTTGGGGCATTTTGAATACCTGGTAATGCCGTTTGGCCTCACCAATGCCCCTGCAGTCTTCCAGGCACTAGTGAATGACGTGCTCCGGGATTTCCTGAATGTTTTCGTGTTTGTTTACCTGGATGATATTTTGATCTTTTCACGATCCCTCGAAAAACATCAGGTGCATGTCCAGAGTGTGCTGCAGCGACTATTGGAGAACCGCCTTTATGTGAAGGCCGAGAAGTGTGACTTTCATGTCTCCTCTATCTCATTTCTGGGCTACCTACTAGAGATGGCACAATACCACTTTTTTATGTCCGATACCGATACCGATATCATAAATTTGGATATCTGCCGATACCGATATGAATCCGATATAGTGTTTTTTAATCAACAAAACTGTTTTTTTAAAAATATCTTGCTGCATTTTGTATAAGTTCATACTCAAGTTTAAAACAACAACTACACTAAAGCTATTCTGTTATACCTATATGCAAAAAAAAAAAAATTTCATAGTTCAGCAATACTGATCAATCTAATAAACTTAAACCTACACCATCCTCCCTATTCTGGTATTTTAAAGAGTACTTAGCGTAAATATTAAGCAACCTAACTAATAGGGTTCCAACTCCCAGCAACAACAAAAATAAATAAAAAATAGGGAACCACCCCTCACGCTCCACCTCATGATGCTTAATCAACGTAATCAACCTTAATTTGATGCAGTGTGAAAAAAAAAAATGCACAGAAATCAATTATTTTTCAAGAAATATTAAATAGATTCAACATCTTTCTTCAACAAAATTGCAGACTGCACAGATGGTACCTTCTCAAAGGAAAAAGTACTATAGCTTACTAGGGTATATATATTAGACTTAATAGTTACTATATACAGTAATGGACTTCTATTCATTTTACATCAAATTAAAACTTTGTGTGTCAGATAATTATTTATTAAAAGCTAGACATTTTAAATGAGAATAAGAAAGAAAAGTCTGTCTTTGTGCCCCCTTTTCCCTGTTAATGCCCTATCGGCCCCCCTGGCTAAACTTTGCTAGATCTGCCCCTGCACAGTTACCAGCCGTCAGCTACAAAGATCCTCGAGTAGAAAGTAATAATAAATAAATTCTAACAACAGCTGATCGAGCTTAAACGTGCTGCTGTTGTTCAGCCGCTGGTTTCCTCTTTCTGGTGCAAAGTGGGCCAAAAACAAACCAGAGACACGGACTCGCGACAGAAAAGCCGATCAGCTGATCATTAAGCAGTTTCATGATTGAAGTAGCAGCCGGAGAGCGAGAGGCAGTCGCTTGTTAAGCTTAACGCAGGAATGCTTTACAAACATTCAGAGATGGACTTACACACTTGCTTTACTTCTCTCGGGATAACTTTGTCGGAGATGAAATGCCGGGTTGCTAGCGAAGCTCCACATGCTATCCAGACCACCGACAGGTCCCGCATGCCACAGCCGCTCTATCACGTGATGCATACTGCTCGACGTGCTAACGTTCTGAGGTGAGTTACGGCGTGTTGCAAGTTTTGTGAGGTGCTTTCGTGATATTTAATGGATCGGATTACATTTTTTATTTTTCTCCGATATCCGATCCAGTAATTTAGGTCAGTATCGGACCGATACCGATACGTAATATCGGATCGGTCCATCTCTACTACCTACTGGCGGAAGGGCAGGTGAAGACGGACCCTATAAAGGTCAAGGCAGTGGTGGAGTGGCCCGTTCCTGATTCACGCAGACAGCTGCAGCAGTTCCTTGGCTTCGCAAATTTTTACAGGCGCTTTGTCAGGGACTACAGCCGGGTGGCTGCGCCTCTCTCTCTCGCCTTACTTCCTCCCGGGTCCCCTTCCTTTGGTCCCACGAGGCTCACTCGGCCTTCGCCACGCTCAAGCGGCTTTTTACTTCGGCTCCTGTTCTGATCCATCCTGACACAAGTAGGCAGTTCGTAGTGGAGGTTGATGCTTCGAGCGTGGGGGTGGGGGCTGTGCTGTCACAACGTTCTGGTCCTCATGGCAAGCTCCAACCCTGCGCCTACTTTTCTCGACGCCTTTCTCCTGCCGAACGGAATTATGACGTTGGGGATAGGGAGCTCCTGGCAATTAAATTGGCTTTGGAGGAGTGGCGCCACTGGCTGGAGGGGACGGAACATCCGTTTATCATTTGGACAGATCACAAGAATCTGACTTATCTCAAATCGGCAAAGAGACTGAACTCCCGCCAGGCTTGGTGGTCCCTCTTCTTTGCCCGATTTAACTTTGACATTTCCTATCGCCCGGGTTCCAGGAATCTTAAACCCGATGCTCTGTCCCACCAGTACTCCTCGGACTTGGACTCCCGGGACCCTGAGCTCATTCTCCCTTCCACCTGCAGAATTGGCTCCCTCACCTGGGATGTGGAGGAGGCCATACGCCAAGGACTACGAGAAGAAACCGATCCGGGAACTGGCCCACGCGGTCGGCGTTTCGTGCCCTCTGCCGCCCGGTCGGCTGTGATCCATTGGGTCCATACAGCCAGGTTTACTTGCCACCCGGGAGTGAGTAGAACCACGGCACTGTTGAAGAGGTATTTCTGGTGGCATTCCATGGACAAAGATGTGAAGGCTTATGTGGCTGCCTGTTCCGTTTGTGCCCGTAATAAGACCTCCAATCGGCCCCCGTCTAGCTTACTCCGACCGCTGAGTACCCCACATAGGCCTTGGTCTCATATCGCCTTGGATTTTGTTACCGGCCTCCCAGCTTCCTCGGGGAAGACGGTGGTTCTGTCCATAGTCGATCAGTTTTCCAAAGCGGCTCATTTCGTAGCCCTAGAAAAACTGCCGACGGCTACTGAGACCACCCAGATCCTTACAGACCATGTATTCCGACTTCATGGCATACCCTCGGAAATTGTGTCTGACAGGGGGCCCCAGTTTGTCTCCCGAGTGTGGAGGGACTTTTGTACGGCCCTGGGTGCCAAGGCCAACTTGAGTTCTGGTTTCCATCCGCAGACCAATGGCCAGACTGAACGTCTGAACCAGGAATTGGAATCCGCTCTTCGCTGCGTATCATCACAGAACCCGGCTGCCTGGTCGTCTCAGTTGCCTTGGATGGAATACGCCCATAATTCTCTCACGTCTTCGGCAACAGGTTTGTCACCCTTTGAAGCCTCGCTGGGTTATCAGCCACCGTTGTTCCCGGAAAATGAGACGGAATTGGCTGTTCCTTCGGTCCAGCACCACCTTCGACGCTGCCGGCGGGTGTGGCAGAGGGTTTGACGGGCTCTCCTTGCAACTGTCGACCGGCAATGGGACTATGCGGATCATCGCCGCTCTGTTGCCCCGGCTTATCGGCCTGGACAACGGGTGTGGCTTTGTGCTAAGGACATTCCCTTGCGGTCGCTTTCTCGGAAGTTGGCTCCCCGCTATGTTGGCCCCTACGAGATCACTGCTGTCGTCGGCCCCTCGGCGGTCCGTCTCAGGCTCCCGGCCTCCTGGCGCGTCCACCCGACGTTTCACGTCTCTCGGGTCAAGCCAGTCCGTTGCAGTCCTTTGTGCCCGCCGTCCGTTCCCCCGCCTCCCGCCCGGCTCGTGGACGGTCATCCGGCCTATTCGGTCCGGCGGATTGTTGACGTGCGCCGCCGCGGTCGTGGTGTCCAGTACCTGGTGGACTGGGAGGGGTATGGGCCTGAGGAGTGTTCTTGGGTTCCCCGGTCGCTCATTCTGGACCCGTCCCTGATTGCTGCGTTTCGCTCCTCCCCTCGCAGGGCCCGGTCTCGGTGGTCGCCGGGTGGCAACCCTTGAGGGGGAGGTACTGTCATATGCTGTGAGAGTGTCTGGTCGGGCGTGGTCCAGGTTCCTGTATTCCGTCCCTTGGGGTGGAGTTGGCCAGCTCATCACCTGCTTTCAATCTCCGGGGCTCCACCTAGAGGGTTTTTAAGCCAGCACTGCCAGCCACTCCTCGCCAGTTCGTCCTGCTACCATCTGTGATTCACCACCCGTCGCACTCACCAGTAGTGCTGGTTCTGTTTCCGTCCTGTTTTCCCGTCTGCTCGGAACCCGAGGACCACATACTCAACTTCTCCTCAGCCTGCCCTTCAGTCCGTACTTTCCACCTCCCTGGACACCTTGGAACCTGGACCGGACTCTCCACACTCTCGACCCTCTCTGGAATGCTCCCACGGCAGCCTTTTCCCCGCCTAATAACCGGGGTTTCCAAGTAAGCCCAAGACTATCCACTGGCACTACGTACCTCTGCCCCTTACTCGTTTTTCATTCAGTAAAACCCTTCTCCTGTGTTTACAGAAGTTTCCGTTCGAGTTCTCCCTGTGCTCTACGCCCGTTTCTCCGCCCACGGACCTCCCTCAGTTTCTGCGAATGGTTTCTGTTAAACCTAGTCTAGTTACGTTTCTTTTTCCTTTCAATAAATTATACATAGTTCAAGCAATTGAGTCTGCTCTTGAGTCCACTGCATCCTTGTTTGTGACACCGCCCCTGTATTCCTCCAGGACACACCCTCCTTCTGCTCCACCCTGATCACCATGGAGACACAGGGCCAGGGGTTGCCGGAGTCTGCTTCTTCTTCTTCTCTTCTCCTCCTCTTACTCCCAGCAGTCTCTTCTTCTTCTTCCACTGTCTGCTTCCTGGCAGTGACATCCCCTCCTGGCTCCTCCCCCTTGTGTCTCAAGTGTGTCTCCATGGCAACAGATGGACTCAGGATGTGCAGGTGGTCCAGAGAGAACTGCAGGTAAACCCTGTGAATTGAACCCAGCTTTATTTAACTTGTAATGTTTACAACCAGGAAGGAAGCTCACATCCTGAACCAATCAGACGCCCTCTTACATCACAGAGAATGGACCAATGAGCAGTCAGCATGCTGCAGGTTGTGTGTGTGTACCTGCAGTGTTTGTGTGTGATGAACCTGTCCTGGTCCAGGTGTTGGTAGGAGGGGAAATCTGATTGGAGGAATCTCTCTGTCACCATGGTGAACTGCACCACACCCACCAGACAACCTGCAGCACACACACACACACACACACACACACACACACTAAAGAATAAAGTATGTATTTGTATATGTATAAACAATGTATGTGCAGCCTGCTCCTATCAGACTTTATCAGACGATGATGGTAATGATGATGATAAAATGTTAATTTAAAATGTTTAAATAACATAACAAATATAACAAAATGTTTATTTCCAAGGTGATGGCTGTACAATTAAACTGGTTCCATTTAAACATCAAGGTTTGGTTTTGTGTTATTATTAATCATTAATTCCATCATGGTTTATCATTTTGATTCATGATTCTGTGTTTCTAGCTCTCTAGTTCTTGTTTTGTGATTTCTAGTCACTGCCGGTTCAGATAGAGGGAGAGGAGGTCAACACATACAAGTACCTCGGGCTGTGGGTGGACAACAAACTGGACTGGTCATGCAACACGCAGAACCTGTATAAAAAAGGCCAAAGCCGACTGTACTTCCTCAGGAGGCTGAGGTCTTTCAACATCTGCAGGAAGCTCCTGAGGATGTTTTACCAGTCAGTGGTCGCAGGAGTCCTTTTCTATGCTGTGGTGTGCTGGGGGAGCAGCACAGCAAAGAGGGACTCATCCAGACTGGAGAAACTAATCAGGAAGGCTAGCTCTGTGGTCGGCATGAAGCTGGACACTCTGGTGACAGTGGCAGAGAAGAGGACCTTAAAGAAACTGATGGACATTATGAACAATGCCGGGCATCCTCTGCACACGGTCGTAAACAATCAGAGGAACCTATTCAGCGACAGGCTGCTTCTCCCAAAGTCAAAAACCAACAGACTTAAAAACTCCTTTGTCCCACACGCCATCAGACTGTTTAACTCCTCTCTGGAGGGGAGAGGGAGGGGAGACAGGAGGACAAGGGAGGGGGGAACAACTGAGTTGTAGAGGCTTTTCTACACTGTGCAATATTTGCAATATGTTTTTTTTTTTGTTTTGTCTTTTTTTCTTATATTTGACTGTGCAATAACCACTGTGCAATATACTCACTCAAATGAGCAATCCTATTTATCCATATTGTATATTCTGTATCTATGTATGTGTATATGTGGTGTATTTATGCTTATATCCTTACTCTTATTCCCCTTAATGTATCTGTAACATGCAACTTCTTTCGGTGCTTTGCTACTGGAAACTGAATTTCCTGGAGGAACCTGCCCGAGGGATTAATAAAGTTTCATCTAATCTAATTTAATCTAATCTAATCTACTTGGGTTTTCTTCCTCTAGCCCTCATGTTTACTCAAGGTTTAGTTCTGTCTTCATGCCGATTTTCTTGTTCAGTCGTGTCTCATGTTGCAGTTTGTCAATCCTGTCCCTGTGCTCTGTGTTCCCTCTGTTCAGTATCAAGTCTGTGCCTCATGTGTTTCCTGTTTTATTTTGATAGTCCCTGTCCTGTGTGCAGTGTGCTTGGTTTTGCTTCCCTTCTGTCATTAGGCCTGATTTGTCAGATGTGTTACGACCTATTCCCCATCTTCTCGTAGTCCTGCTTGTGTATTTAAGCCCTGTGTTTCTCTGTTAGTTGTTGTGTTGTACCCTCACTGTACTGTGTTTTGTTTTCTATGTGCTTCTGGTAATGTTCTGGTTCACTCTTTCCTGGTTTGATTTTCTAGTTTCCCGGTTTTCTAGTTTGGGCTTAAGTTTTGAGTTTCTAGTTTTGTTTTCTTCTATTTCTATTTGAATGTTCTCCAGCAATAAAGCTGCCACTTTAGTTAATCATTCTGTCTCTGAGTCCTGCGTTTGGGTCCTACATCCTGCCTGCCACCTCAACACCTTTAATTTTACAGCTTCTTAGTTATTATAAAGTGCTGCAACTCATAATGTTTTCTAAGATAGTAAAACCAGATTTAAACCGGCTACTTCTACAAAGATGGAGCTGAAGTGATGATATACATTTATAGTTTGGACTTGGACACATACAGTCTGTTTTTCCTTATAACTACATGTGAGTTCAATTAACATTTTGTGGGAAAAGGGAATTTGTTTTTTAAAAGGATTATAGATTCGGAGCTGAATTACCCAACGGAACATCTCATTCACTGACGTTTGCTGGAGAAGCTGCTCTGCCTCTTTGTGATGCAGCAGCGTGACGTACTGAAGACTGTTAACGGGGAAGTGCTGAAGCTGAAGGCGTCTCTCTGCTGCTCAGACTGACGTTCAGTCGTCATCCAGACAACATGAAGACTGCACCGGTCTCTCTGCTCCTCGGTGAGTCAAACACTAAAATCATCGATTTATTTATCACAGCTCCAACAAACAATATGGCAGGAAAACAAACTTTCAGCAGTTACAAGCTTGCAGCTACTGACTTTAAAGTTCATGTAAAAATTCTGAAAAGTTTCGTCAAGGCGAGAGGAACAGTTCATTCTCCTTCTTATGTCTTTCTGGTTTCATTTGATTGGTGGCTGTGAAGTTGGGCAGGAACCAAGAAGTGATGTTAATGTTGAATAATGGAGCTCACAGTTTTAACTGAAATGTATGAAGAGTGATAGAAAATGGTTTCAAACATGCATGATGAAATCGATCTCATCATCACTGCAAACCTCTCAGAGGTTCAGACTCAGCAGTTTAACCTGGAATCCTGCAGGAAAGTCACCATATAGTCTGGACTAAGTCAGCGATTAAACCTTCTGCCCAGCTAAGTGTCAGTAACATGAAGACCAAAAGAACAAAAGAGACTTGACCTCTTTTCATCAAACATCTCTTCAGTCAGGAAACCACAGCCTCTGACTGCATGAAGCACAGGGTCCTCTGACTGCGTCCCCTCTTTTATCTAGTCTTCACTTCCTCTATTCACAGCCAATTTTCCATTAAGAGGACTGAGTGTATTCAAACAACCACAGACGGTTTTGACTGTTAAAGTTCCCATTCCCGTTGACATGATGACCTTTAAACTAGAGATGGCACGATACCACTTTTTTATGTCCGATACCGATACCGATATCATGAATTTGGATATCTGCCTATACCGATATGAATCCGATATAGTGTGTTTTTTAATCAATAAAACTGTTTTTTAATATCTTGCTGCATTTTGTATAAGTTCATACTCAAGTTTAAATAAACAACAGCACTAAAGCTATTCTGTTATACCTGTGTGTAAAAAGTACACTGCGCCCAAAATATTTCATAGTTCAGCAATACTGTTCAATCTAATAAACTTAAACCTGCTCCATCCTTCCTATTCTGGTATTTTAAAGAGTACTTAGCAGAAATATTAAGCAACCTAACTAATAGGGTTGCAAACTACCAGCAAAAAAAAATAAAAAATAGGGAACCACCCTCCACCCTCCACTTTGTGATGCTTAATCGATGTAATGAACTTTAATTTGATGCAGTGTGAAAAAAAAATGCACAGAAATCAATTATTTTTCAAGAAATATTAAATAGATTCAACATCTTTCTTCAACAAAATTGCAGACTGCACAGATGGTACTTTCCCAAAGGAAAAAGTACTATAGCTTACTAGGGTATATTAGACTTAATAGTTACTATATACAGTAATGGACTTCTATACATTTTACATCAGATTAAAACTTTGGGTGTAAGATTCAGATAATTATTTATTAAAAGCTAGACATTTTAAATGAGAATAAGAAAGAAAAGTCTGTCTTTGTGCCCCCTTTTCCCTGTTAATGCCCTATCGGCCCCCCTGGCTAAACTTTGCTAGATCCGCCCCTGCACAGTTACCAGCGTCAGCTACGTAGAAAAAGATCCTGGTGTAGAAAGTAATAATAAATAAATTCTAACAACAGCTTATCAAGCTTAAACGTGCTGCTGTTGTTCAGCCGCTGGTTTCCTCTTTCTGGTGCAAAGTGGGCCAAAAACAAACAAGAGAGACGGACTCGCGACAGAAAAGCCGATCAGCTGATCATTAAGCAGTTTCATGAAGTAGCGGCAGGAGAGAGAGAGAGAGAGAGAGAGGCACTTGCTCCATATATCAGTTGTTAAGCTTAACGTGGGAATGCTTTACAAACATTCAGAGAGGAACTTACACACTTGCTTTACTTCTCTCTGGGATAACTTCCTCGGAGATGAAATGCTGGTTTGGTAGCGAGACTACAAATACACACAGCCGCTGTATCACGTGACCACACTGCTCCGACGTGCTACGGTTATGAGACGAGTTACGCCATGTCGCAAGTTTTGTGAGGTGCTTTTTTGATATTTAATGGATCGGATTACACTTTTTATTTCTCGCCGATATCCGATCCAGTAATTTAGGTCAGTATCGGACCGATACCGATACGTAATATCGGATCGGTCCATCTCTACTTTAAACAGCAGCAGTGTGGGAGTGAAACAGGCCGCAAATCTGAAAATAAAAACTGTGCTTTTGAAGGGTGGCTTGTTAGTCCCACACTTTCTTCTCTGCACATGAATGAAAGCTCATCCATGCACAGTTCTCCATTGTTTACAATGCTGTGCACTGTGATGTTTACCGTTGATTGCCATCTGATCAAAAAATGTATAGAAAACAGGAAAAGACAGGCTAACCTGCGTTGCTGTCTCGGTGGTATTTTATAACTTCCTGTTCCTGTTACAGTGCACGGTGGTGTTTGTGTAGTTTAATCTGCGTGGCTCACAGATCTGGCAAAAATACAGACCTTCCATAATTAAGTAGAAGTACAAATACTACTGTTCAAAAATACTCCAGTAAAAGATGAAGTACTGATTCAACTTATTAACTCAAGTAAAAGTAAAAAAAAAAAGTACAGACTAGGAAGTACTCAAAGTAAGAAAGTACAAAGTAGTAGCAGTAAAACCCTGGCTGATTGTGACCCACACCCATTACCACACCTTGGCTCATGTGATTAGGTAGAGGATCATCAGGGGGTCCATTGTCCCTCTCAGGGGGAAACTCCCACAGAGCTTAAATGTGGGTCTCTTCACCGTTTGATCCTAGAACTGAAGAAGCTTCTCAGATGAGAGGTGAAACGTCTTCAAGCAACTCAAAGAAGTCCAGACGCTTTTCTTTCCAAGCTCCTTAGGTTGTGGCAGATACTTCAGGAGATTAAAAAGTTTCCTGAGAGAAAAAAAAACAACAACAAAAAAAAACTGTGCAGCCTCAGTCTTTCTTTAAATGACCTCTGACCTTCAGTGACCTCTGACCTCCTGTTGCAGGTGTGTGTGTGCTGCTGCTGTCTGCACTGACTGTTTGTGCAGGTGAGTAGATGAAGTGCACCATGGTCCAGGACAAACACTGAGTGTAAACACTGATAGAAACTGTCCGTCTGTCCTCCAGTCTCTCTGAGCGTCAGTCCAAACCTTCAGCAGTTCTTCACAGCAGCGGGAAGAGGGACACAGGAAGTGGGACTGAGTCATGTGGTCAGGTGGGCGGGGCTTCGGGAGGTTCAATGGTTCATCCTGTTTGCTTGATAAGCAAAGCGAGCCAGTCAGTGGAGTTTACTGGTGTGAAGGTGAAGCTGGAGAGAAGAGTGAAGAAGTCAACATCACTGTATCAGGTAATGAAGTCGTTCATTTCATCATCAGACTAACAGCAGACTGTTATACCACCTCTACATCACTCTGTGGGTCTTTTCCTCAGATAAAGAAGTGATTTTGGAGATCCCTGCACTTCCTGTGAGGACAGGAAGTGATGTCACACTACGCTGTAAAAAGAAAACTGGTGGCACAGCTGCAGCTTATTTCTACTTTAATGGACGTCCTGTTGGACCTAAATCAGAGAAAAACATCACCATTAACGTGCAGCAGTCTGATGAAGGTCTCTACTGGTGTTCTACTTTCTGAGGGTCAGAGGTCAGAACACTGACATCACTTCCTGTTTAAAGCAAACCTGCTGAGCTTATAATAAATTTAATGACCCAGTTTTATCATCTCTCCTGCAGATGTCTATGACACCACCACCATTTCACCAAGTGCCACCAAACCACCACCAACAACAACTATCAATCTCAATTCCCCTCCTTCTACATCGTCCTCCTCCATCATCTCACCTCAGCTGCTCTGGGTTCTCTGGGTCTTCTAGATCTTATTCTGGTTGCAGCTTTGCTGTTTTGGAACAAAAAACAAGGTATAAAGTGTGTCAAACCCCCCAGAGCTCATTAGATTAAACATTTTACATGGAAAAATACATTTTCCTTAATAATTATGTAATTATATACTATAATTCAATTATAAACTGTCCCCATTCACATTGTTTAGCAGAGAACTTATCTTACATGAAAAATATAGAGACACTTTTATTGATAAAGTATAAGACCCGATCCTTGGGGTGGAACAATTTTTGGCGCAGCGTGTTTTGGGGTTTAAATTCCACAGAGACCCAGTGTTTAGAAAAAATGCATCTAAACTGCTCCGATACTCCTGTCACAACAGTATCACTACAGGTTTTGACAAAAGTCCAGCTGGAATTAGTGATGGGATTTCCGGCTCTTTTTAGAGAACCGGCTCTTTCGGCTCCCAAGCGGCTCTTCAGGTTGTTTTGTTGCTTTAATTAAAAACGGTCCGGGGCTCCAGGGTCCGGGGGGAAGCAGGGATTAATCCCATACATGCTCTCAGTGGGTTCCAAACACACACACACTCTCTCGGGTCAAGGGCAGATCTATATACACACAGAGAGAGACGTCCAGGTTAGGGATCGTCTCAAACTCACAGATACAGGTTCAGGTCCGCCGTCATAAATAGTGCTCCAAATCAGCTGGGATCGGCTGCAGGTGTGACGGTGAGCACAGGTGCGTGGGCCAGGGGCGGGGCCCGTAATGAGCACCGCCCCAGCAGAGGAGAGAGAGCGCAAAGGAAACAAAACAAACAAAACATGTTGCCAAACACAGAGTGAGCCAGCGAGGCACGAGGACCACGACACAAAGCACGTGCAAACTCCAAAACACATTTCTAGCTTTAACTGAACTTCCAAACAGAGCAGATCACTTAAATTACACAATTGAAAGCATGAAAGCATGTGTGTATTGTTTGTGTATTTATACACAAGCACTCATATATATTAAAAAATATGTTCATTTACCTGTTACTACCACACACCAAATCCGGTTGTTGGTACTTGCTGGATTGTGTAGCCTCTAGGTAACAAAAGCTCAACACTGCGCCCAGCATCCTGGAGCACTTCTGTTGTGTTTTGAAGTTTTTACGTGATTTGAAGTTTGTACGTGTTTTGTCTGTAGGGGCCACCGTAAATATACTTTTATTTATTCACTCCACATAAAATGTAATAAATAAATCATATAATACAAAAACCAACTAATCACAGTTCAACTTTTAACTAGAGATGGACCGATCCGATATTACGTATCGGTATCGGTCCGATACTGACCTAAATTACTGGATCGGATATCGGAGAAAAATAAAAAATGTAATCCGATCCATTAAATATCACGAAAGCACCTCACAAAACTTGCAACACGCCTAACTCACCTCAGAACGTTAGCACGTCGGAGCAGTATGCATCACGTGATAGAGCGGCTGTGGCATGCGGGACCTGTCGGTGGTCTGGATAGCATGTGGAGCTTCGCTAGCAACCCGGCATTTCATCTCCGACAAAGTTATCCCCGAGAGAAGTAAAGCAAGTGTGTAAGTCCATCTCTGAATGTTTGTAAAGCATTCCTGCGTTAAGCTTTACAAGCGACTGCCTCTTCTTGCTGCTACTTCAATCATGAAACTGCTTAAATGATCAGCTGATCGGCTTTTCTGTCGCGAGTCCGTCTCTCTTGTTTGTTTTTGGCCCAGTGGACATTTCTCAGCTCCAGCATTGACAGCTGAGGTAAACGGTGGACCGACAGCTTATCCACAAAATGGGAAAAACTCCGGTCCAGAATCCGGTCCAGTCCTCGTGGCAGTAAAAACTGTAATCATGCATACATGCTTTTGTCACACGTGACCATTTCGTACAATATAATTGAAGTTTTGGATTTAAAAATTTAGCAGACGTGAACGAGCAACATTCCTGATGAGGCTGGTCAACGCTGTTCAACTAGAAGCCTACGTGGATGATATCCCAGCCTACACATCCCCCTGAACTGAACTGCCTCAGTGAAATACTTGCTCACTCACACCAAACTTCATTAAATGTGAATGTGTTACTTTGCTGGTTCCCAGTTGCAGCTTAAGTGCATCCAATATTAGATTTCCCAGCTTTTCAAACACACCATGAGCTGTGCCATTTTCTGGGCACAGCAGGTTAAAACCATATAAAGATTTCCTGATGTTGTATCTCCAATAACAGGTCACGGCATTTCGCTCTCGAGGCAGCCAGTGCCCTCCCTGCAGTCCCAAAAGGTTGATTCGGTTCATCTTGACGCACACCTGTGTGCACTTGTATTCAAAAGGTTTTTCCGTGTAACGATCTGATAGTGGGTGTGGGGAGCCATAGCGGGCATGGACAAGATTCAGTATGAGGTACCGAGGTATTCGGGTGAGACCACTTGCTTCTTGGGATCCTTTGGCATCAGGGCTGTCCGGCCTTCAATTGTCCTGTCTGGCACTGTAGCAATCAGAATTATGTCTGAAGGCCAAGACAAATGCCCAACAGATTTACTTTCCCAAGTGGGCCTTTTGCAATACTGGTCCACTTGATTGTCATAGTTTATTTGATCTTTATTAGTTATTTTTATAAGTTATTGTAATCAGGCCGGACTGGACTCGGGGACGGGAAAGAAAAACAAGAAGAAAAGTTCAGAAGAAAGTTAACAGAAGGAGAGGGAAAGAAAAAGGAGAAAGGAGAGAGAGAGAGAAAAGACGATGAAAATCTGCTTCATCACCTTTTTTTTCTCTTTTTCCTTTCCCTGGATCACCTGTTGAGAAAGAAAAAAGAAAACAAGCAGAGGAAGACTAGAGCAATCGCATAAACAACATCACGATGATCTATGTGACTATAACAGTAAATACTAAATATTAAACATTATTGTAAGATCAACAGAACACAGCGTGCTTTGAGGTAGGAGCCAAAAAGGGTGTAGTTTGTGGGTGTGATCACCCGTGTGTACACCTGTGAGCATGGACGCGCTTGTTTTTAAAAGGTTCCTTCATGTAATGATCTGCTAGAGGGTGTGGGGGGGCCACAGCCCCGTCCTCCAGGGCATGAAGCAGGTATGGAGGAGATCAAAACTCCAGACATCCAGAGGCCCCCAGAACACAAGAGACCAAGGAAGACCCACAGAGGGGCAGCTGCGCCACTGTCCCAGAAAGAGCTGAGGAGAGTCCCAGATGAGGGCTCACTCAGCAGCCGTGGAGCAGAAGCTAGGGGGGGGGGGTGCAGTGACGCGCCCGTGAGCTCCGCCGGCAGCCAGCTGTGCCTGAGTGACCGAGCCCCAGGCCCAGAGGTCGGTTGCACCCCACCTCCGAAGTGGCCCGAGCGAGCCCCAGGCTCCAGGCCCCGATAAGCACCCGCCAAGGAGTGAGCCGGTGTGTACCTGGACGCCCATCCCCAGACACAAAGAACCACCAACGCACCGATGTCTGAGGGCGTCCGCCACCGGATATGAACTTTTTTCAAGACAGTGAATCTTGAAACCAGAGAAAAAATAGAGAGTTTTAACTTGTTCCATTGGCAGATTTTTTTCACTTATTTCAAGCTAAAATATTTATTAGAATTCAAATTTAGACAGAAACAAAGTGAATAATATTATTTTATTATCACGTTGATGCAGCACATGGTTCAGTTAGCTTTGTATAAACACGTGTTAGAAATGTTCTTCAATCAGCTCTTTTTACTCTCATTTCACAGCCAGTACTTTTTACTTTTACTTGAGTAAAGAAGTTGAAACAGTACTTGGAGTATTTTTAACAGTAGTACTTCTACTTCAGTACACACTGTGTGTACTTTTACCACCTGTGTCTGAGACCTCCTTCAGGGTCCACCTGAAGCTCTCAGTCTGCTGTGGAAAAAGGAAATCCAGGTGAGTTTCTCCTGATCACCTGAGGCCGTCATTACTGTGTGAACCCACACACCACTCCTCACTCCTCCCACCCGCTGCACACAGTCACTGAGTACAGACCGGCTGATTCCTGTAAAGGGAGAGGCAGGAAGAGGCGGAGCAACAGCTGAAAAACAAGAAGCTCAACGTCATTTTGCAGAAGTGAAAGTGTGAGAGAGCAGCAGCAGAGCTGCAGTCGAGTCCTGTTTGTCTCTAAGAGAAGATTCACTGGAGTCCATCAGGTTCCTCTCAGCAACAGTGGTGAGTGCAGCTGATCACACTTCCTGCTTCTACACAAATCTTCACTCTGTTCACTTCATCAGGGTCTAGAGCGCCACCTCATTCCTCCATGGTGCCACTTAGGCTACGTCCACACTCGCCCGGATAGATTTGAAAACAGCGCTCCGCGTCCACACTGGTGTTTTCAACTGGTGTCAAGCCAGCCTCCAATTCGAGACTTGCAGTCAAGCCAGCCTCCAGTTTGTTTTACGTTCCCTGTGTATTCAAAGTATTACGGGAATGGATGTGGAAACCGGATTTCAAAATAAAAGCCAACTTCGAGTGAATTAACAGATATGTTAAGAACATAATAACATACATTTTTTTTTTTTAATACAAACTCTAATGTTAGATCTATATGACACAGCCTTGTACCCTAATTGTGCCCTGTCACTATCAAGGCCATCTTATTTTGGATTTCAAAGTAAAAGCCCTGTGAATCTTCATTTTTGAACTACTCTTTCAATGACTTCATAATGCTCTTAAAAGCAAAAGTCGTATTTCCAAATACTATTTGAACTTTATATCAACACTTTCCAACCAGTCTTTTTTACAGTGATACCATATCAATATCAAGTCAGTCTGATTTTGCCTTTCATAGTAATGTCCCTTTGAAATTGCCGATATTTGATTTAATCTTCTAACGATTCAAAATGCTCTAAAATGAAAAATTCTTGTTTCCACAGTGTAATTCCACCTTAGATCAACAGTATACAGCCCCACAGTGATACCATATCAATATCAAGTCATTCTGATTATGCCTTCCAAAATAAAAGACTTTTTAAATTGTCCATAATTGACCTACCTTTCAGTGATTTCAAAATGCTCTAAAATGGAAATTTCCTGTTTCCACAGGGTAATTCCACTCCAGATCAACAGTATACAACCTCACGATGTTACCATATCAATATCAAGACATTCTGATTTTGCTTTCAAAAATAAAAGCATTTTCAAACTGCCCATATCTGACTTGCTCCTGGAACAATTTCAAAATGCTCTAAAATGGAAAATTCCTGTTTCCACAGGGTAATTCCACTTTAGATCAACAGTATACAGCCCCACAGTGATACCATATCAATACCAAGTCATTCTGATTTTGCCTTCCAAAGTAAAAGCCTTTTCAAATTGTCCACAATTGACCTACCTTTCAGTGATTTCAAAATGCTCTAAAATGGAAATTTCCTGTTTCCACAGGGTAATTCCACTCCAGATCAACAGTATACAGCCCCACAGTGATACCATATCAATATCAAGACATTCTGATTATGCCTTCCAAAATAAATGCCCTTTCAAATTGAGCATATACGACCTACTTTTTTAACGACTTCAAAATGTTCTTAAACAGAATTTTGCTGTTTCCACAGGATAATTTCACCTCAGATCAACAGTATACAACCTCACGATGTTACCATATCAATATCAAGTCATTCTGATTATGCCTTCCAAAATAAAAGACTTTTTAAATTGTCCATAATTGACCTACCTTTCAGTGATTTCAAAATGCTCTAAAATGGAAAATTCCTGTTTCCACAGGATAATTCCACCTCAGATCAACAGTATACAGCCCCACAGTGATAACATATCAATATCAAGTCATTCTGATTATGCCTTCCAAAGTAAAAGCCTTTTCAAATTGTCCACAATTGACCTACCTTTCAGTGATTTCAAAATGCTCTAAAATGGAAAATTCCTGTTTCCACAGGGTAATTCCACCTCAGATCAACAGTATACAACCCCACAGTGATACCATATCAATATCAAGTCATTCTGATTTTGCTTTCCAAAATAAAAGCCTTTTCAAATTGCCCATATACGACCTACTCTTTTAACGATTTCAAAATGCTCTTAAATGAAAAATTCATGTTTCAACAGGACAATTCAACTTTAGATCAACAGTATACAACCCCACAGAGATACGATGTTAAGATCAAGTCACTCTGATTTTGCCTTCCAAAATAAAAGTATTTTCAAATTGCCCGTAGACGACGTACTCTTTTAACGATTTCAAAATGCTCTTAAATTGAAAGATGCTGTTTCCACAGGATAATTCCACTTTAGATCAACAGTATCCAACCCGACAGTAAAACCATGTAAATTTCATGTTGGTCTGATTTCGCCTTTCAAATTAATGGCCCGTCGAATTTGTCCATATGTGATATACTCTTTCAATTATTTCAGAATGTTTTAAAAATGAAAATTGCTGTTTCAACACATATTGGGTTTTCATTTTGAAAAGCAAAATCAGACTCAACTGATTATGACAGAATTGAATCATAAAGATGATGTAAAAGGAAGCTGAAATTGTCACTAGGTTGTAATTGATAGTACGTTCATATTTCAAGTCTGTGGAAAGATGTCATTCTAAATAAAGAAATTACAAAACAGCTTGCAAACCATTTCCAGGGCGATTATTTTTAAATCCAAAACAAGAAAGACTTGATTTTCACAGTGTACAACTTTGAGGGAGTATATTATTGATTTAGAGGAAAAATTATTGCATGGGAACAGGGATTTTCCTATTTAACAGCATTCTAATGTCACCGAAAAGTATGGTCACCAACTCCACTGTTAGATTATATGCAATGATATGTGTTGGCACAAACTGGTATTAATTCATAGAAGCTGGAACTTTCCATTTAATACCATTCTGAAGTTGTGGAAAGAGAAGCTCCTATAAACAAAGTCAAAAGGCTTGTACTCTGAAATGCAAAACGAGATTGATTTGAGATTGAGATGTTACCACTGTAGAGGTTGTGTATGGTTTGCATGAACTCCAATTACTTAGTGGAAACAGTAATTGTCCTGTTAACAGCATCCGCGTTTAATTATTAAAAGTACCAAATGAACAATTATAATTCCGATACTGACGTGATAAAACTGTGGGGTTGTATACTGTCAATGTAGAGTGAAATGATCTTGTGGAAACAGCAACTTTGCTTTTAATGGGATTCTGAAGTCAGTGAAAGAGTGGGTCATACATGGACAATTTCAATGGACCATTACTTTGAAAGGCAAATTGACTTGATATCACCGTGATAGTGTGCACTGTCGATCTTGAGTGAAATTATCCCGTGGAAACAGCAATTTTCATTTTTAAAACATTCTGAAATAATTGAAAGAGTATATCACATATGGACAAATTCGACGGGCCATTAATTTGAAAGGCGAAATCAGACCAACATGAAATTTATATGGTTTTACTGTCGGGTTGGATACTGTTGATCTAAAGTGGAATTATCCTGTGGAAACAGCATCTTTCAATTTAAGAGCATTTTGAAATCGTTAAAAGAGTACGTCGTCTACGGGCAATTTGAAAATACTTTTATTTTGGAAGGCAAAATCAGAGTGACTTGATCTTAACATCGTATCTCTGTGGGGTTGTATACTGTTGATCTAAAGTGGAATTACCCTGTGGAAACTGAAATCTTCCTTTTTAGAGCATTCTGAAATCACTGAAAGTTAGGTAAATTATGGGCATTTTCAACAGGCCATTATTTTGGAAGGCACAATCAGAATTACTTGAAATTGATATGGTAACATCGCGAGGTTGTATATTGTTGACCTAAAGTGGAATTATCCTGTGGAAACAGCAATTTTCACTTTTAGAGCATTTTGAAATCTTTAAAAGAGTAGGTCGTATCTTGGCAATTTGAAAAGTCTTTTATTTTGGAAGGCATAATCAGAATGACTTGATATAGATATGGTATCACTGTGGGGTTGTATACTGTTGATCTAAAGTGGAATTACCCTGTGGAAACAGGAATTTTCCATTTTAGAGCATTTTGAAATCACTGAAAGGTAGGTCAATTGTGGACAATTTGAAAAGGCTTTTACTTTGGAAGGCATAATCAGAATGACTTGATATTGATATGTTATCACTGTGGGGCTGTATACTGTTGTTCTGAGGTGGAATTATCGTGTGGAAACAGGAATTTTACATTTTAGAGCATTTTGAAATCACTGAAAGGTAGGTCAATTGTGGGCAATTTGAAAAGGCTTTTACTGTGGAAGGCAAAATCAGAATGACTTGATATTGATATGGTATCACTGTGGGGCTGTATACTGTTGATCTAAAGTGGAATTACCCTGTGGAAACAGGAATGTGCCATTTTAGAGCATTTTGAAATTGTTCCAGGAGCAAGTCAGATATGGGCAGTTTGAAAATGCTTTTATTTTTGAAAGCAAAATCAGAATGACTTGATATTGATATGGTAACATCGTGAGGTTGTATACTGTTGACCTAAAGTGAAATTATCCTGTGGAAACAGCAAAATTCTGTTTAAGAACATTTTGAAATCGTTAAAAAAGTAGGTCGTATATGCTCAATTTGAAAGGGCATTTATTTTGGAAGGCATAATCAGAATGTCTTGATATTGATATGGTATCACTGTGGGGCTGTATACTGTTGATCTAAAGTGGAATTATCCTGTGGAAACAGGAATTTTCCATTTTAGAGCATTTTGAAATCACTGAAAGGTAGGTCAATTATGGACAATTTAAAAAGTCTTTTATTTTGGAAGGCATAATCAGAATGACTTGATATTGATATGGTATCACTGTGGGGCTGTATACTGTTGATCTAAGGTGGAATTACCCTGTGGAAACAAGAATTTTTCATTTTAGAGCATTTTGAATCGTTAGAAGATTAAATCAAATATCGGCAATTTCAAAGGGACATTACTATGAAAGGCAAAATCAGACTGACTTGATATTGATATGGTATCACTGTAAAAAAGACTGGTTGGAAAGTGTTGATATAAAGTTCAAATAGTATTTGGAAATACGACTTTTGCTTTTAAGAGCATTATGAAGTCATTGAAAGAGTAGTTCAAAAATGAAGATTCACAGGGCTTTTACTTTGAAATCCAAAATAAGATGGCCTTGATAGTGACAGGGCACAATTAGGGTACAAGGCTGTGTCATATAGATCTAACATTAGAGTTTGTAAAAAAAAAAAAAGCCTAAATTATATGTTATTATGTTCTTAACATATCTGTTAATTCACTCGAAGTTGGCTTTTATTTTGAAATCCGGTTTCCACATCCATTCCCGTAATACTTTGAATACACAGGGAACGTAAAACAAACTGGAGGCTGGCTTGACTGCAAGTCTCGAATTGGAGGCTGGCTTGACACAAGTTGTTTTCAGTCGTTTTCACAGAGTTGTGCGTCCACATTAAGACGGCTGAAAACGCTTACGTTCCAGTCCTGCGCATGCGTGAAACGCAAGACGATTCGACCGGTCTCATTTCTGTCTGCCGCTTATTCACTTTCCAGCTGTTTGAAACGTCGCGGCAAAAGGTGGAGGAAAAGCACCGAGTTTTAAAATGGACTAACAATGAGGTGGAGTTGTTGCTGCGAGTAACACAAAAGTACAAAGTTGCAAAAGCGAGAGAGAAATAAAGAATTTGAAGAAAAGCTCTGTGGAGCACGTGCAGACTGATATTCATCTTTAATAGGACTGTCAAAACTGCTGCTGTATAATGCTCTCCACTATCTTTGTTTAATTGGTCACATGCCTGCATCACATGACTAACATGCATCATCGTTTTAGAAAGTCTCTGTTTTCACTGTTCACTGTGACACAAACGCACCGTCTCCAAATTATTTACTTTCCGGCTGTTTGAATCGTCGCAGCAGAGGTGAGCAGCCTGATAGGAGTGGATGTAGCTGTGGGTAATGAGAAAAGATGAAAAGAACGATTGATAACTTTTTCGTTAAGGCCGGTGCTCTGACACGGAGCCATCAACCTCTCAGTGTCTAACACTGGTCTGCAGACGGCATCAGATAATGAGCCACATTAGATGGACTCTGAGCCCACTGACAGTAAAAGGGTGAAGTGTAGACATTTGGAAGAGAGCGGCCTGACCAGTTTCTCTGACTATGATACTGTAAAGCTGACAACATGATGCATTTACTGTGGTGAGTGTGCAAAGACCATGGCAGGTGTTGTGCCAAGGTAGGGATCCCCAACAGGATCTGTTTCCCTGCGTCAGGAACATCGGCTGGGCAGGGAAAGCGGACCCAACGCACTCCGCCTCCATCACGACCAACTAGACGTGGAAGGAGTGATGTTTTAGTGACAACATGAAAGATGAGTGTGACCATTCAGTTTGTGGGTTACAACAGAAAATTATACATTTATTGTTCTCGTGTGTTATCGGACGGGATCATTTTAACAAACCGAGGACATTTTCCTGATAATTATCTGTATCCTCCTGTAACTTTACTGTTTAAAGAGCTAAAACCTCCAACATTTCAGGATCAATAAGTCCTTATAAGACGTGTTTGTGAGCTAAAAATCAAGAATGTGGGATACTGTTTGTCTGTGTCAGCCAAACAACTTCACATCTTTGTAACGACTGTTAAAAAGATGTTCATCCTGTTGATCCTGTTCATCTGGACGCTGCACTGTACAGCAGACACGACGTTGTTCAGTTTGTGTTTCAGATGAACCAGTTTGTCTCTGAATGTGTTGCTGGGTCTCCACCAGTTACTCTGACAACTGAAGGTTCAAGATTTTTATTTTGACATTTGCACACAGGACCAACAGTCCATGCACAGTGGAATACTTGTGCAGAGCTTTCCAAGTCAAATCACACTTTAACAATATAAAGACAGAAAAAGCAGAAGGATAGAAATGAAGTCCGGAGTAGGGTAGTCGTACTATTTTCTATATACAAAGAAAAAGAAGAAAATGTACAGAGAGTGTGTAGTTCTCTACCTCCTATCGCACTCACAGTATTGCACATTTGTTCCACAGATCTGTTTCACAAGTCTGTTGTGAGTGTATTGCCCGATGGTCAGTGAACCGATGATACATTCAAAGTGAGGTTAAGTAGTGCTGTGTTATTTTAAGTGTTCAGTGTGTTTTTGTTTGCCGTCAGTCTGACAGTTGTGGGGAAGAAGCTGTTGAAGAATCGTGTTCTGTGTGTGATGCTGCTGTCCGCTCTGTTGTGTCTGAGATTGTATGTGCAGCTTTGTATGTGCAGGTCCATGGATGCAAGTGTTGTTCCCATAATCCTCTCTGCAGACTTTCTGACTCTGCAGAGCCTTCCTCTCTGTCTGTGTAGTGTTTCCATACCAGACAGTGATGCCTGCGGTGAGGATGCTGTCTATCAGTCCTCTGCAGGCCTGGGTGAGAGGGTGGTGGTTCATGCCGGCTTTCCTGAGCAGCCTAATGAAATAAAGTGTCAAGGCTCTGTGTGCGGGCAGGCAGAGATGAGGATCCAAATGCAGGACTCGGAAAATGGAATGTAACTCAAAAAACCTCAGCTTTATTGCTGGCAGGAAAACAAACATAAAGTGAGGATGGAACACTGAGACCAAGAACACACAGGCATAAACTGATGGTACGACACGACACTGAGAATGGGAAAACACAGGGCTTATATACACAGGGTAGTAATGGGGAAATCGGCAACAGGAGGGAGACACAGCTGGGAGAGATCAGGGCTAACGAGACAGGGGGAACAAAGCTGCACATACTAACATCAGACAGGAACAAGAACCTTCAAAGTAAAACAGGAAACAAAACACACTTTACTAAGACACAGACTAGACAGAGACAGACTTGACACTGACCAAAGGCTACTAAATGATAATCATAATCACAACAGTATCAGATCATAAATCATAATATAGAAAAACACCAAGATAACTGAAACACCAAGTACCAGAGAAACATAAAGGAAAATCCATGATGCAAAAGTACCAAAACATAATGAACTCAAAATACTGGGTCCAACGGACCCAGAACCATGACATAAAGCCTTTGCTGGGCTTTTTTCACAGTTGCTGTAGTGTTGAGAGTCCAGCTCAGGTCTGATGTAACCTGCAGTCCCAGGAATCTGTGGCTGTTTGCCCTCTCCACCTCCGTCCCTTTGACGATAAGAGGCTGCAGGGGAGGGAGTTCTTCCAAAAGTGCAGTATTCATTCCTTGGTCCGTGTTGAGGATGAGGTGAAGAAGCTTCTGTGATGAAAAGAAAGTGAAAGAAGTCCAGACGCTTTTCTCTCCAAGCTCCTCAGACTACTGACGCTTGTTTCTCTCTTTGTAAAAATGAAATTTAAAGTGAATTTTGAATCAAATGTTTCTCTTCTTTCTCCCTCAGAGTGCAGACATGTCTGCTGCCAGCAATCTGCGATCTGAAGATCAGTTTCTGTGCTCCATCTGTCTGGATGTGTTCACTGATCCAGTCACTACATCATGTGGACACAACTTCTGCAAAACCTGCATCAGTCAGCACTGGGACATGAGTCAGAGCTGTCAGTGTCCCATGTGTAAAGAGACTTTCTACACTCGACCTCAGCTGAAGATCAACACTTTGTTCTCTGAGATGGTTGCTCAGTTCAGACGTGAAGCTCAGCAGAAAGCCAGCAGCAGCAGCTCAGAGCAACAAGCTGCCAAACCAGGAGAAGTTCCCTGTGACGTCTGCACTGGAACCAGACTGAAGGCCCTGAAGTCCTGCCTGGTGTGTCAGACCTCCTACTGTCAGACTCACCTGGAGCCTCATCTGACACTGAAACGTCTGAAAAGACATCAGCTGGTTGATGCTGTGGAGAACCTGGAAGGCAGGATGTGCACGAAGCACGATAAACTCCTGGAGCTGTTCTGTAAGACCGACCAGACATGTGTCTGCATGCTCTGCTCTGTTTTAGACCACAAGAACCACGAGTTTGTTCCTCTGAGAGAAGAATATGAAGGAAAGAAGGCAGAGCTGGAGAAGACAGAGGCTGAGATTCAGCAGATGATCCAGAAGAGACGACTGAAGATTCAGGAGATCACAGAGTCGGTGAAGATGAGTAAAGATGCTGCAGACAGACAGAAAGCAGAAGGTGTTCAGGTCCTCACGGCTCTGATGGAGTCTGTTGAGAGACGCCTGAAGGAGCTCATGAAGGAGATCGAAGACAAACAGGAAGCTACAGAGAAACAGGCTGAAGGTCTCATCAAAGATCTGGAACAGGAAATCTCTGAGCTGATGGAGAGAAGCTCTGAGGTGGAGCAGCTCTCACGCTCTGAAGACCACCTCCACCTCCTCCAAAGCTTCTCCTCCCTGAAAGCTGCTCCACCCAGCAAGGACTGGACAGAGGTCAGAGTCTGTCCACCATCATATGAGGGGACTGTGGGGAGAGCTGTGGCTCAGCTGGAGGAGACAGTCTGGAAACCCATGAAGAAGAAGCTGTTTGAGGCTGAGCTGCAGAGGGTGCAGCAGCATGAGGTGGATGTGACTCTGGATCCTGATACAGCTCATCCTTATCTCATCCTGTCTGATGATGGAAAACAAGTTTATCATAGTGATGTGAGGAAGAATCTTCCAGACAACCCAGAGAGATTTTCTTACTATGCTATTGTTTTAGGAGAGCAGAGTTTCTCTTCAGGCAGATTTTACTTTGAGGTTCAGGTTAAAGGAAAGACTGACTGGACTTTAGGAGTGGCCACAGAGTCAATCAACAGGAAGGGAAAAATCACACTGAGTCCTCAGGATGGTTTCTGGACTGTGTGGCTGAGAAATGGAAATGAGTACAGTGCTTGTGCTTCCTCTCCAGTCCCCCTCTGTCTTCATCCTGGTCCTGAGAAGGTGGGGGTGTTTGTGGATTATGAGGAGGGTCTGGTCTCCTTTTATGATGTAGGTGCTGCAGCTCTGATCTACTCCTTTACTGGCTGCTCCTTCACTCACAAACTCCACCCATACTTCGAACCCTGTTTGAATGATGGAGGTAAAAACTCTGCACCTCTGATCATCTGTCCTGTCAATCAAACTGATCAACGACTGATTTTATTGGATGAATGATTGATTTTTCTTGAAGGGAACAAATGAACATATTGAGTGTAAATCCTCTACAGTCTCCATG
Organism: Aulonocara sp. 'chitande type north' Nkhata Bay; assembly: GCF_057382095.1. NCBI lineage: Eukaryota > Metazoa > Chordata > Actinopteri > Cichliformes > Cichlidae > Aulonocara > Aulonocara sp. 'chitande type north' Nkhata Bay. The sequence continues at coordinate 6,723,021 of NC_141346.1, forward strand.
TTTCTATAGAATCTGATCATCAGGACTCTGATTCACACTTTGATTCTCATGGAGTTTGATTTGAACAGAAGAAAAGTTGAATCAGGAAATGTTCCCACTGATGGAGACTCGAGCTGAAGAGCAAATATCAGAGAACAAATGTCCAAAAGCTTCATTTCCAATAAAGTTTGTTCAATGCTTTGAGTGAATCCAGACTCATGTGTGGCTGTTATACGGAGCATCAGAGTCCAGCTGAGTTATGTTGGATACAAACTGCTTATTTTGGCTCTGTGAGGAGTTTTGTTCACTGAAAACTGATGAGACGGATAATATTCAAAGAACTCTGTAGAGATTCATGCATCCATGTTCTCCACCTGCAGGTGTGGAGGAGAAAGGTGGAGCACAGACTGCTGCATCCTTCCAGTCACATCATTTTGATGATTATATTTGCATGTTGTGATGATTTGGGTTAAAGACAAACAGAGTTGAACGGCTGCAGTCACAGCATGAAGACGATGCTGAAGCTGAGCTGTCAGTGAACATGTTTCACTGTGATTTGATTTGAAGAATAGAAAGTGTGTGTGGCTGCTGACAGCTGCAGTCTCTGCTAGTCTGCATAACACACACACAACTTTCCCCCTGAGGCAACGATGCAGCAACAACACAAAGAACAGCTGCAGACACACACACACTGTTAAAGAACACTTTACTGTTTAAGGCAGAATTCCTCAGTAACAATGATTTGAGTCTACTGTGTCTACTGTGGTTTCCAACATACAATCTACTGAAACATGTTTTTCTTTCTGCCGTACAAACTATTTGATCACAACATCTTTGCTTTTTTCCTCCAATCGTTTATTCTGATTATTTTATTTAGTTTAACTAAGAAAAGCTTAAAATTTAACTCTTAACCTGATTTAAACGTTTAATTTCTCATTAACTCAGACTTTTAATTTATTTCCTTGTTTAATGTATTATTTCTTTATCCTTGTTTAAGTTTTGCCGATCCTTTCTGTGTAACTTGTTTAATCTGACCTTTGACCCTTTAATTTTAACTTAACAGTACTCTTGTTTTGACCTTTGACCTCTTTATTCCTTATAACCAAATAAACCCTTTTATCTGATATTTTCACCTTATTGATTGATTATATATATCTATTATATTTTCTCACCTTATTTTGACCTATGTCCTTGTTAGCCTTGATCTTCCTTCATCAAAGGTGAAATTTCTTTCACCTTTGAACTTAAAGCTTAAATCAAACCTTTGTTAAAAAGCTTCTTACCAACTTGTAATTCCAACTCTCTGCATTAAACACGTATCTTATCATATAAACACTGGATCACTGAGAGAACTTTAGGCAGAACCAAATGAAGCCGCTGACCTCGTCAAACTCACAGCGACAGTAACTGACAGTGAATTATTTTAATCTTCTTCATTGTATTTGTTAGAAACGTTTATTTTCCTTTAATTGGACTTTGGTTAAGTTCAATCCGATGTATTAACCGACCTTTGAGGTGAAGTGCAGCTGCGAAGAACGCTACGGCAGGCAATGAGGTGCGTTTAATGTCGCTCTGTTAATTTGAGCGTCCATAAATTGAATGTCTTATTTTTTCTTACTTTATTATTGCTAATTTATTGGAGAATTGGGCCATTTAATTAAGATAGATTTTATGTTGTTGGTGGTAAAGATCTGGATGGATGCTTTATTCTGTGTTTCTATTTTTCAGTTTTACTTTTCAAGACTTGGTGAATTGCCTTTTTCTACTTTTTGTTTAGTTTTGTTAAAATTAGCAGCAGTGAGAAGTGTTGTTGTCGGTCTTGAATATATTTGATGTAGCCCATACTGTTAAGGTAAGTGTCATGTTTTTAGTTGTTAGTCTGATGAAGAATCTTTTATTTTTCTCCAAAAGTTGATTGTGTTTATCTGGACATAGTGTTTTTCAGTTCCAGCTGAATGCAGGTTTCCCCAGTCTTATACGTTGTGACAGCCACTATGGTGTGGTGTCCCTTTAAGACACCCAAGTCGAGGGTTGATGGTGTCATCAGTTTGTGCCGCTGCTCTCTCTATCTCTGGGATTATGAGGACACGTGCCTGCACGCTTCTGCTTAACGAGGGACGGATGTACGTTTTCTTCTTGTTTTGTTTGCAACGCTTGGGTTGTATGAACGCTGGGCGTTATGTTGTTGAGCCGCAGTCGTTCAGCCGGGC